>NW_028317874.1:10272500-11472500 GCF_062004578.1 Staurois parvus
ATAAAATATATGTATACGTTTATATATGTACATTCCTATAAATACACACGTTATCCAAACACAATATAGTTATATCCCAAAGATTCCTAAAATGAAAAAAAAATTAAGACATGAACATAAAAACAAAACAAAACCTTAAAAAAAGGTAAAATAACAAATGACCTACTGGAAATGTTTCCATTAAGCTGGTCCTGTGGAACCAACAGCCCAGAGCAAGCTGCAATAGGTTGGTGGCAGTGAAGAGGTTAAAATTGGGAAGGGGGGGGATGCGTGTAATAATGTGATCATTAAGATCTTTGCCTTGTCCAGGGGTCAGTAGGTGTGTAAATATTTATCCGGCTCTTTAGTTTTTAGTAACTGCTTCGGCAATGACGCCTGTAGTACGTGTAGTATAGGGATCCCAGTGCACAGAGCTCCTCGGTCCTGAAAGGTTTGGCTCTGGCTTTTCCCTGCCAAATTCCTGCAATCAAATGTCACTCACAGCCCCCTTTCCCCCATACAAAGTGTATCTTGTTACAAGATAATTAAATCTGCACTTTGCACATTAAACACTCGCTCTCGGCGTGACTTTCTGTGTTTCCAAAATAAATAAAATCATCTATATCAACAACATATAAAAGTAGGGGGCTGAGTGGATATGTGGCAGAAGGGAGGAAAGTTTTGGGTGACCCCAGGCAACATGCATTGAGATCAGGGGGTCACAGGGGTTACTCAAATCCAGCCTGGACGTGACAATCCACCCCTCTTATGGCTAATAAAGTGTATATTTTAAGGAAAACTAGGATCTAGCTTGGGTCTATGCTGTGAAATATAGCCTGCCTTAGCACAGAGTGCAAGCGAATGGTGTGGGTGCTGACCGTCTGTAGATATGGCAGGCAGGTTGATGATGGCATTTTAGAGCAGACCTCTGATGATTCGTGGCCAATGTGCAGAATGATTAGAGAAGAGCTCTGATCAGCCAGTATCAGAGACCTGTAGATGTTTCCTGGGTCACTTACCAAGTCCAGAGACAGGACATCACAGAGCAAGAGGAGAAGCAGAATGTGCATGGGAGCTGGAAGGCTGCAAGTTGGAGCTGGGCTAGAGAACTTCTAGGAGGGAGAGAGGGACTGTTCCCTTCTTCGCTCTCTCTACCCTGTGCCTGTGTGTGTGTGTGCCTGTGTGTGTGTGTACAGATCACCAGTGCAGACAGCAGGCAGTGTGCAGCCTCCACTCACCAGCCGTGGACAGGAGGACAGCAGCTGCAGGACAAAGCCTCCACAACTCTGCACACACTTTCTTCTCTTAGTACATTTGATAGGCGTATGTGACTTTTATGATTTACTTTTTGTAAGTTTAGAGGTTTAAACACTTGTTCACTAATTAACCCAGGTCAAAATAAGATATGTGAATGACTGTGAAGATACACTGTTGGGGGGGGGGGGATGAAAACAATAATTTATTGAGAGTATATTCCTACCTGTTTAATTTTTTTTTTCTAGTAATTGTTTTCAGGCTTCGATTTGAAGTCTGTGGTTTTTATGTATTCCGTTACAAACACAAGAATAGCAGTGACATTATTTGATTCAGTCCCTTTTGGAGACACGGAGACTTTTGTGGATACATTTAAGAGGTGATTTTTTTTTTATTTTTCCTTTAATCATACCGAGACTGACGAAACATACAGGAAGGGTATAAGTATCACCTAAATAAAAAAAATATATAGGGGGAAGTTTGCTTCCTCTAAATACAGAAACACACACATGAGAAGTACTTGTGTTGTAAGTTAAAATAAAGTGATGATCACTTGGTGGGCTCTAAATGTACCAAGGGGAAGTTTAGGAGATGTATGTATAGTGTGGACATTTCCATAAAATTATCATTTTACTGCTTCTAAATACAAGGATGAGGAAACATATATGCACTGTGTAAGTTCACGTAAAGGGGAGATCAATTTGCTGTCTCTGAATACTGAGACGAATATGAGAATTATGTATAAGCAAAAATAAAGAGGGGGTATTTTTCTGTCTCCAAATACAGAGATGAGGAGCCATATGTGCACTACACAAAGCGAGCATTTTGCTCCATCTAAATACTGAGATAAGATATACAAGTAACATACAGTATATGAACTGTGGATAATAAAAGGGATGACCATTTTTTTCCATCCAAATACTGAGATAAGTTGTATAAGTGACATATATGAGCTGTGTACATTTATAAAAGAGATGACCATTTTGCTCAATCTAAATACTGAGATAAGATGTATATGTTGCATATATGTGCTGTGTAAATTTATAAAGGGATGATCATTTTGCTCCCTCATACTGAGATAAAGTTATGTATAAGGGACCTAAATGTGTTGTGTAATTAATAAAAGGGATGTTCATATTGCTCACTTTAAATACAGAGATGAGATGTATAAAATTCATGTATGTATTGTGTAGAAAAATAAACGGGGTGGTAATATTGTTCCCTTATACAGATATAAGGAGATATATAAAGTATGTATGTGTATGTGTAAGTTAGTACAAGGGGTGGTGATATTGATCCCTCTAAATAAAGAGAAAAGATGTATAAGGGACGTATATGTATGTGTGTTTATTATAAGGGATGATGATATTGTTCCCTCTAAATAAAGAGAAAAGATATATAAGGGACGTATATGTATGTACATTTAATACAAGGGAGGATAATATTGCTCCTTCTAAATACAGTAATAAAAAAAGGTATAAAGGACGTCTATGTAGTGTGCAATTATAAAAATGGATGATAATATTGGTCCTTCCCACAGTAATATAAGGTAAGTATATTTATTGTGTAATTAATAAAAGGGATGATAATATTGGTCCTTCTCACAGTAATATAAGGGAAATATATGTAGTGTGCAATTAATAAAAGGGATGATAATATTGGTCCTTATCACAGTAATATAAGGTATAAGGGAAGTATATTTATTGTGCAATTAATAAAAGGAATGATAATATTGGTCCTTCTCACAGTAATATAAGGTATAAGGGAAGTAAATGTATTGTGCAATTAATAAAAGGAATGATAATATTGGTCCTTCTCACAGTAATATAAGGTATAAGGGAAGTATATGTAGTGTGCAATTAATAAAAGAGATGATAATATTGGTCTTTCTCACAGTAATATAAGGTATAAGGGAAGTATATTTATTGTGTAATTAATAAAAAGGATGATAATATTGGTCCTTCTCACAGTAATATAAGGTATAAGGGAAGTATATGTAGTGTGTAATTAATAAAAGGAATGATAATATTGGTCCTTCTCACAGTAATATAAGGGAAGTATATGTAGTGTGCAATTATTAAAAGAGAGGATAATATTGGGCCTCCTCACAGTAATATAAGAGAAGTATATGTAGTGTGCAATTAATAAAAGGGATGATAATATTGGGCCTCCTCACAGTAATATAAGAGAAGTATATGTAGTGTGTAATTAATAAAAGGGATGATAATATTGGGCCTCCTCACAGTAATATAAGAGAAGTATATGTAGTGTGCAATTAATAAAAGGGATGATAATATTGGGCCTCCTCACAGTAATATAAGAGAAGTATATGTAGTGTGTAATTAATAAAAGGGATGATATTATTGGGCCTCCTCACAGTAATATAAGGTATATGGAAAGTATATGTAGTGTGCAATTAATAAAAGGGATGATAATATTGGTACTTCTCACAGTAATATAAGGAAAGTATAAGTGGTGTGCAAGTAATAAAAGGGATGATAATGTTGGGCTCTCACAGTAATATAAGGAAAGTATATGTGGTGTGCAATTAATAAAGGGATGATAATATTGCTCCCTCTAAATACAGAGATAAGAGGTATGATAGGCAAATAAGTACTGTGTAAGTTAAGCACAGGAATTATCATTTTGTTCCCTCTAAATACAGAGATAAAATGTATAGGAGACATATACATATATTTTGTGTAGGTAATAAAGGGGATGGTCATTTTACTCCTTACAAAGATGTATAAAGAAAAACATATGTAGTGTGTAAATTAATAAAATAAATGGTTATTTTGTTTTTTTCTAAATACAGAGATAAGATGTATAAGAGACATATATGTATTGTGTAGGTAATAAAGGGGATGATGATTTTGTTGCCTCTGAGTCCATGTGGAGAAAATGCTCCCACGAGTGTGAGAAATCAGCGCTGTGTATCCCCATTGTAAACCTCACGATGGGTCATATTTAGCATAAAAAATAAATCAGTAGGGCTGCAGTCTTTTCTACAGGCTGCCATTATTTGTCGTGGGAACAAAGTTTGCGGGACGATCTGTGTGTGGCCACAGCCAGGATCCACGACCTGTCTCGGGATTGTCCTGATAACAAGTCACAGCTCCGTCTTCTCCTCCTGTCAGGGAACATTTCTTCTTGGTGTACAACGCTGTTTACTCACAAAGATGACAGAGGGATGCTCAGGACAGATATCAGAGCAAAGAAAGAAAAAAAAATCGATTTCCAGCAACGGTTACACATCTCACAAAGATGGCATCGATGCTAAAAGTGTAGAACACGAATAATAATAATAATAGAAAAATAACAATAATAATAGAAACAACAACAATATTATTATTGTTGTTGCTGTTTGTGTTGTTATTGTTACTAAAGTGGTTAGTGATGTTATAATTTCACACTGGACAGATTGATGAGCCATAAATGAATGAATTGTTACACTTTGTCCAGCCATAGTAAGGCCATTGTATAATGCTTGTAAGGCGGTTATGTGTTCAATAGGCATCTGTATATGTTTCCTCTGCTAATCCTACACCGCTTTTTTTTTTAGATTGGCCATAGAAAAGTTAGAAAATAGAAAAGCCTAACTTCATTACAACGTGCATACTTCATCATTCACAAATACAATAATTCTAATGTAGAACTAGAGAAAAACACACACACACACACACATATATATAAATATATATATATGGTCTTAACTATTTATCTGTCTTTCCACACTCGTAAAATCACATAGTATCTGAAGGTAAGTCAGCACAGGTCTATGGATATATACTGGAAGGCAAAAGTCATTTAGGCTATCAAGTTAATATGTTGAAATGGCATGAAGTGCCAGACAGAACTCCTGCTATTGTCATCCGAGCTGAAATCCGTCCAGACTCCACAGCACCGAATTTCGCCTTGGGATGGCCATGTTACAATGTTTCTTGGGTAGAGCTTGGTAGAGACAGACTGAAGATGATGGGAATGATCATACATATTCATAAACACGTGGAGTTATGGTAGCAGATGTCTTCACAGGCGCATGCGCAGCATAGGCCACCTCTGAGATCCTACTGAGTGCAGTCTTCATTCAGGGAGTTGTAGGGGGTGAGATGCCACTGATAGGTGATAAGTCTAATAAGTGTGCTTCTAGAAATTTAAATACGAGCCCTGATAGTCTAGTAATAGACCCCTATGGCCCTTTTTACACAAAAATCCTGCACACAAGTAAGGTACCCCTAACTTGTCAATAGACACATGGGCCTAGTCTGTAGTAAGCCACACATTAGTCCAGTGCTCTTTAAAGTATGATGATTGCCTGGATTTTCTTTCTATGGGTAAATGATATAATTAATAGTAACAAATATATGATCTTCTATATATTTTCATAACCTAGAGAACGATTCTATAATAAGCTGTTGTGTCCTTAAAATGCCTTTAAATATGTGAGGCCACAACTAAAAGGATATCCAACCCAAATTTCCTTTTGTATATCGAATGCAATCCATTGCAAAACAACTGTCAGGACACACTTATATATCATAGCATCGAGTCACAGGTCAACTGCCATTCTACAGGGTGTCCCTAAAGTCTGAATACATAGGAAATATCACTATAAGTTTTTTTTCTCAAAATGCACTTTGCCTATGTGTCAGAATAAATAGAGAGATGAAAACATTGATAGATAGATAGATAGATAGATAGATAGATAGATAGAACACGTGGAGATAGATAGATAGATAGATAGATAGACAGATTTACAATAAAAAAATGAATAGATAGCTATATGTCTGCTTAATTTTCTACAGTTTCATAAACCACACAATAAAACGGTCATTTTACCTATTGAAAAGAACATTACTATAACAAAAATACAAAAAGGAAAAATATATTATGCAGGAACAAGAGTACACTACGGCCACTGAAGCAAGCCATTTGTAGCACAATCTTCGCTTCCTGCTAAATAGAGTTGAACAACATATTTCACTGATAACATTCATGTATTTCAAAACCTAATAGCCCATGAAGTAAAGTATGAAATATACATCTCAAGAAGCAGACATTAAAGGTAGGCACAAAGTAATAGACTACATTTAAGTTAAAAAGGCCATTTCCTCTAACCTCCATCATTAATATCGGTCTGAGAGATACAGTATATGCCAGACAGCATAAAATGGTAATGTTTCTAGCTAATTAGATCACAGGATGACTGATAATTCACGTCCAGCATGCAAGAGACAGTCTTGGGGTGGCAATGAACCGGGTATAGTGCCAAAAAGGGCGATTGCATTGTATCTATCTATCTATCTATCTATCTATCTATCTATCTATCTATCAGTCTGTCTGTATATATTATATCTCAATCATCTGCCTATTAATTATATACCTTTCTATGTATCTAATTATCTGTCTATCTATCTACCTACCTATCTCCATATCGTCTCTTTACCTATCTATCCGTTATCTATCTATCGCTGTATATAATCTATCAGTTATCTTCCAATAAATTATATATCTGTCTGTGTATCTAATTGTATATCTATTCTTTTTCTTTTCTTATTTTTTCTCTCTTTTTTATGTTTTGTTCTCCCTCTCTCTCAGTTGGTCGGTCTATCTATCTATTCATCGATATTGCTCTACATTTTCTAAATCGCCTATAACCAGACAGTTACCTACTTTACTATCTATGCTCCCCCCCCCCCTTCTCTCTATCTCTGCATCCATCTTTACCCCCTCACCCCCCCCCCCCCCCCTTCTCTCTCTCTCCTCTCTTCCCCCTCCCCCCCCCTTTCCCTCCTCTTTTCCTCTCTCCCCCCCCCCCCCCCCTCTTTCTCCCTCTTTTCTTCTCGCTCCCTCCCTCTCTCTCTCCCCTCTCCCTCTATCATCCCTTTCTAGCAGCCTATCTCTGAGTCCAGGTAGGAATGATTACTCCCAATGATATCTGTAATATTCTTTATACCCTCCCTCGATGTTAACAAACTCATGACCACCTAACAAATATCAATTTACAACCGCACACAGTATTTAATACAACAATTCACATCCAGCATTAGTAATGGTCTTACACCTCTAAGAACCTCATCAAAATCATAACAATTCACAAAGACACTGGCCTAGGTGACATTAAATAAATGGATGGGACAACTACAAAACAAGTGTTGTGTAAGGACAGCTCCCCTTGTTGACCTGGCATTATGAACTGGAAAAACTGCGTATACATGGCTAACATGCATTGTTCCTCAAGTTGTTTCCTACAAACAAGGTGGCGCTGTTCTCCTCTGCAGCAAGGACTCCATGCATCCTCCTCTGGGCTGTTTCACCCTGGAAAATATGACTTGAGCTCCCCCCCCCCCCTCCTTGAGGGCAGTAAAACGGATTCTTGTGCTGGAATGTCAATAATTCTCTTAAGCAGTTATCAGAAAACAAGTTCATAATTCAAAGTGTTAAATCAGTCTAGAGAGCCAGAGAGGCCCATAAGAAAGCTTGCACTGCCATCAGTAATGGTGCAAAGGGAGCTGCACACAAGGCCATGGTATGAATGATCTTTGCAGCGCCTGTTCCCTCCTATAAGAGCTTGGAAACTTCCATACATAACAAGGAGAGTAGGTGTCAGGATCTGTTTAATAGGGCTACAGTGCTGCCTACAAGCTGGAACAATAGGCATCTCTCCCCAACAAGCCTGGCTAAGTTAGTGCATGGCGTCATATAGCCTCCAAAAATCTATCAAACTACAACAAAAGACGATCTGATTTCCAGAAAAGGCGTTCTGAAACACTCATTAAGCACAAGCCATTTACATTTTTTATATTGCCTCCTCATTTACAAATGTACTGTATCATCGCCAGTCAATGGAACGAATTTCTTAAGTAAATTAGGAATAAATAAAAGACAGATAATAAAGTTACACTCAATTATTGTGCCTTGCTTTTTTATCTTTTTTTTATTTTTTTTATTTTTTTAATAAGCAAGAGGAGCTCTGTCGTGATAACAGCATCCCAAGTAATTGATATAGATAAAAATCAGCACTCAAGGCATTCAAAAAAAGTGCTGCTGGACTTGAACTAAACCTGAACTAGCTTTAATGGGCAATAAAGTGCATTGAAAATAGGTTAAAGGGAATATTGGGGGTAGTGAATTACAACAATCACACAACTTTATGGGAGGGGTAAAATATTCAATTTGTGTTACTATAAATAGCATCGCAATTTTAATGACTAATATTTTTAACTGTCTCAGAATTTGCAGGTAGGCTAGACGTGTACTAAGGGAATCCTTTGAATTGAATACCTGATAAGGCCATGACATAAAGCAATGCGGCTGACAATTTACATAGCAAACGTCATAAGTGCTATTTATCCAATGTAGTAACCTCACCAGGGGACCCTTAATGAATCTATATATAGAAGATTACAAAAAAAATCTCTAGTACTTACTGCTAGCATTCTAAAATTGAATAGGGGGGAGGGGTCGTTAGTTAAATAAGGATTCCTACCACAATACACTGAGATTTACATAGTCTTTAATCATGTACGAAATGTTACCAAACAGCTTCTGGAACTAAAATTTGACATACGAATGAATCTATCCATAAATATTGAATATTCTGTCACCATGTAGAAGCGGGGCTTTTTTTTAACATGCGGATAAATATGAAAAATGATCAACGCTACATACATCAGGATGTCACTTTATGCCAAAAGCAATGGACAGTTATAGATTTTTTTTTTATATTTTAATATCACTTTACATAAACAAAATGTAACAGATTGACACATAAAGAGATCCAGGCTTGCACTGTACCAATTAATTGACATGACGTGTAACAAGATATCACTGCACTAAAAAACCGGACTGGACTTTGGGACGAAGAGCTTGCACTTTATACAGGGAAAAAGCACACTGAAACCAGTAAATAGTCTGTTATGTGGACGCTTAGACTGGAAGGGTACAATGTATTTCACATTTGGGTACACATTTACTAGAACATTCTTGCCATCCATGGAAAAAAAAAGAGCTTGCTTCCTTTCCCTCTGCACCCCACCCCAAAAAACACATATATGCAGTGATCACAATTCCACATACCCCTTTCACTTGTAATATAGCTATTTACAAAATCAACAGTACATTTTTTCCAACTAATACTTCTGTATTTACAAAAAAAAGGCCGCCTGAAAAGACATGCAGATTGAGACCTCTAATTAGTGGTTCATTAAACCCTACACGGTTGGCATTTGGCCTGGCAAACTCTTCTCATGCACTCTACAATCCCCTTATATGTTTTTTTTCTACCAAGCCTGAAGAAAATAGCAAAAAAAAAAAAAAAGGGTCTCATTCTTCATTGTTATTCCGTCCCGGCAGCTTTAGGATTAGATTCGAAGTGTTCATTAATCTCTGGAAGTCTTTTTTTTAAATATGTGTTTAAACGTACCATTCGTTAAAATTTGATGAGAGCGTGCTGTGACTGGACGTGTGATGTACTGCTGAGGAGGAAGGGGATAAGGAACTTGTGGTCTGGTTTTCTGAAGTAGGAGACACGATTGTTGGGGGCGTTGAAGATTCATAGCCTGAGCTGGCTGCTGGAGAAGGTTGGGACCCCTGGGAAGATGATTCGTGGACCTATAGAAAGGGGGGAAAATGAGTCAGACATACAGCAATCAACCAGATCCCTATAGATCTACAATTACCCTGACAAAGAGAGGTAAAAACTGCAAAAAGACACAAGACCATCTAGATCGTTCAATAGGAAAAATTACTTCATAGCCCTCTATTAATAAATTCCATAATAATCAAAAAACCTCCATAAAGGAATAGAGAATCCCTATAGTTACATAGTTAGTCTGGCTGAAAAAAGACAAATGTCCATCCAGTTCAACCATAAAAAAATAATAATAAAAAAACCCTCAATAATACATTTAAAAAAAACAATAAACAAGCCCCCCCCCCCCCCATAATGTGTAGAAACCCTTCATTTAAAAAAAACCCTTAATAATAAAAAAACACAATAAATAGAAAACCTAAACAAAAAAACGTAATAACAATCAGAAAATCCTCACAACAAACAAAAAAAACCCTCCATAATAAACAAAAGAAACAGAAAACATCCATAATAAACAGAAAATCTCAATACTAAATAGAAAATCTCCATAATAAACAGATCCCCTCCCCATCCATAATAAATAGAAAAGCTCCATAATAAAAGGACAGGCTCCATAGTAAATAGAAAGGCTCCATGATACATAGAAACCCCCATTAATAAACAGGGAAACATCTATAATAAATAGACAACCCCCATAACAACTAGAAAATCCAATTAATAAACAGAAAGCCTCTATGAAAATATAGACAACCCCCCAAATAGACAGAGCACCTCCATAAAAAAAATAAACAACCTCCATAACAAACAGAAAACCTCTATAAAATATAGAAAATCTCCATAATAAACAGAAAATATCTTTAAAAAAATAGACAACCCTCATGATAAACAGAAACCCCCTATAAAAAAATAGTGAACCCCATATTAACAGAACACCTCTATTAAAAAAATAGAAAACCCCCAAAATAAACAGAAAAAGTCTATAAAAGGAGGCAACCCCTAACATAAACAGAAAAACTCTAAAAAAAATTGACAACCCCAAAATAAACAGAAAACATTTATAATAAATAGATAACCCCATAATAAACAGAAATCATCTATAGTAAATAGATAACCCCATAATAAACAGAAAACATCTATAGAAAATAGATAACCCCATAATAAACAGAAAACATCTATAGTAAATAGATAACCCCATAATAAACAGAAAACCTCTATAGTAAATAGATAACCCCATAATAAACAGAAAACCTCTATAGTAAATAGATAACCCCATAATAAACAGAAAACCTCTATAATAAATAGACAACCACCAAATTAAACAGAAAACCTCTAAATAGACAACCCCCATAATAAACAGAAAACCTCTATCATATATAGACAACTCCCATAAGAAATAGAAACCGTTCATAGATCAGATGACTGATCTTCTGGGATCCCTTTAGGATCCCTTATTTCTTATTTCAGCAAGATGACAATGGAATACAAGAGATTGGAGACGGTCTGTCATATCAGAAAAGCTTTTTTGTGGCTTGCACAGTGGTTTGCCTACACAAAAGGAGGCTTCATCCAGTGCTGAAAACCTGGACAGTGGGAACTGGATACAAACTCTCCCTGCAGCTGGTATAGTAAAATAAACAAGGCGAGACCCCAACTTACTACTTGGGAATTTTGGTATATTTTGGTGGCTGAAGAAAACCTTGTCTGGGATGTGGTGGTGGCCAGACAATTGTAGTAAAGCAGTTTGGCACAGTGATGATAGCAGAAGGTAGCCACAATCATAAGGATCCCTCTAGTTCTAAGAGGCAGCACGAGGCTCTCTGCTCTGTCTATGGCAGGGAGAGATGTTTAGTTACCTTCATGTGTTTTCTGAGGGAGCTTGGGTGGGTGTAGGACTTGTCACACATTTTACACAGATAAGGCTTGTCTGAAGTGTGGACGTGCATGTGTTTTTTACGGTCGCTGCTATTTGCAAATCGTCTGTCACAGCCTTCAAACTCACACTTAAAGGGCTTCTCACCTAATGCATAAAAAAAACAAAGCAAAAAGATACATACATCACAATCTGTGTCTGCAAAAATCCCAACACACAGTAAAAAATGCAACTAGAAGCTAGAAAAAAAATATTTTCCATACATTTATTTTTATAAGTATATTTGCTCCCATTAATATTATTATTGTTTTTCATAATTATCAATCACTCCAAGATTGCTCCACATAAAAATACACACGTTTCAATTGTATCAGTTGTATGGATTGATTTTGTTTTTAACTACACAGCTCAGACTTATATTACACTTGAATATTTTAAAAGAAAGATAAGTATTAGAGTGGTATATAAAAGCAAATGACTAAAAGAAAGCAAAAAAAAAAAAAAAAAAAACAAGACATGCAAAATACCCCCCCACACACACACACTCACATACACAACCCCTGTCAAACCCCCAGATTTCCCCCAGACTTCGGTAGCATTGCTTTGATTGATGGCACGATCCCCTAACTCGATTTTTTAACAAATATTTGTCAATTCCAAGTGAAAATTGGATAATTGAATATTTAGCACAATTTTCCGCAGTAATACAATTAAGGTTATCCACCTCTCAGGCAGATTTGACAAGCAGACAAGTTTCTCTTTTTTTTCTGCCAGTCGAGCATCAATAAATAAAATCACGATTGGAAACGGAATAATATTTCTAGGCAGCTCAACTATTTAATAGAGAAAAAAAATGATACATAGAAGTAGAAAATTGTGCTAGAATATATTAAAATCACCCAAAAAATATATAAAAAAACAAGACAAGAGTAAAATATTTATCTGCTGGGTCACAAAGAAAAATGGTTGGCTTTAGTTGCCTTTATTAGGAACACAAAAAATACATATAATTAATAATAATATATTTGTAGTTATAATAAAATAAAAAATATAGTGTTAGTTATGATTAAAAAATGTATAATATAGTGGTAATTACAATCAAAACATTTAGTGGCAGTTATGCTACAAAATAATATAGTGGTAGTTATAATAAAAACAATAGTGGTAGTTATGCTAATATATAATAATATAGAGGTAGTTACGCTAAAAAATAATATAGTGGTATTTATGCTAAATAAAAAAATAATATAGTGGTATTTATGCTAAACAAAAAAATAATATAGTGGTAGTTATGCTAAAAAAAATAATATAGTGGTAGTTTTGCTAAAAAAAAAATGATGTGGTGGTAGTTATAAACAACAATATTATGGCGGTAGTCATAAACAACAATAATAATATGGTGGTAGTTAAGATAAAAAATAATAATACAGTGGTAGTGACAATAAAAATACCTGTGTGAGTCCTTTTGTGGATTTTCAGGTTTTCTGACCTGGCAAAGACTTTCCCACAGCCAGGGAAGGGGCAGGGGAAGGGTTTTTCCCCCGTGTGGACTCTGATGTGGTTGACCAGTTTGTATTTGGCTTTGAAAGGCTTGCCTTCTCTAGCGCACTCCTCCCAGAAGCAGATGTGGTTGGACTGCTCCGGTCCTCCAACGTGCTCCACCGTGACATGGGTGACCAGCTCGTGCATGGTGCTGAAAGTTTTGTTGCACGACTTTTTGGGGTTGGACAGTTGCTCGGGCTCAATCCACTTACAGATGAGTTCTTGCTTGATGGGTTGCCTCATGTATCGGAAGAAGGCCCCCGCTCCGTGGTGGGCAGCCATGTTCATGTTCATAGGGCCATAGCCATGGAGTTGGGTGGAGGCATAGTGTTCGGACCTGGGGCTGGTGACTTGTCCGTACTGGTCGGGCCGGCCGTACATGTCCCCAGAGAAGCCCAGCCTCATCTGTCCGTTCACAACGTTGGGGGAGCCGTGGCCCGCCGCTTGCTCGTGCAGCCCCGGGAAGATAAGGTGTCCGGCGGCGTCCGTGTGGCCGTGAGGTCCTCCGAACCCCCCGGCCGAGGCGAACAGGCTGTGCTGGGCGCTGGCGGCTTCTCCGAACCCCCGGTTTCGGAAGAGGAAGTCCCGGGTGGAGTTGAAGGCTGCGCTGGAGTAGGAGCTGACGTGACCCGGGTGGTGGTGGTGGCCCAGAGCCGCTGCGGCGTAGCCCGGAGCCTGAGAGGTGAACGCAGTCTGTCCGGAGGCCAGTTCGTGCCCGCCGGGGTTGATCTTGAAGGCGCCCATGCCGTCGGCGAACGGGTTGATGCCCAAGCCCACCTCGCGCTCCGTCACGTCGCCGGTGGAGTGGTGTCGGGAGGAGCCGAATGTGGTGACACCAATGGCTGGGTATTGGGGTCCGGCGTCCAGGAGCATGGCGACCGTCCGAACTCAACCAGAAGAAGAAAAAGGACACTGAGGGGCTGGAACGCAGGAGGAGACCGATCTGGATCGCAGCGCTTCTTCTCCTCCTTCACATGGGCGACCAGATCTGAGCACAACTTGTCAGGAGCAGATCTTGCATGTGAATGGGATTCTGGGAGACACACTTTTCTTGCACTCCTTTCCTCCTCTTTCTTTCTTTCTTTATTTTTTTTTTTCATGCACAATATTGTCTTTTTGCGGTTTATCTTCCTGGGGAGAAACTTTCACCTCCTCAGCCGGGCGTTGAGCTGGAGACTGATAGCGGCAATCATTCCTGCAGATAAATGAATTGAAAGGACGACTCGTTCCCCCCTTGATGAATGGGAGGAGGGGGCGGAGTCACGTGCGGATGGACGTCAGCGCCCATTGGTCCTGGCCCTCTCCCCCCTTCACCCCTGCCTCTCCAACTAAGGGCTCCCAGAGTCCCAGACGCCTCCTGATTGGCCGCCTCCGCTCATCAATCCCAGGTATTGTAAGGGAGGCTGACACCGCTTGATGACAAACAATGTTTTTAGGAGTAGCAACTTTTTTTTTTCCTCCCTGCCCAAATTCTACAGGAGGGGAAAAAAAATCTTCCAAGACCCCCTTTACTTCATTTCTCCACATCTTATTCTTGCTGTTTTCATCCTAGACCGACACTCCCTTTAATTTTCACAATATTGCCTCCTGTCCTGAGATTCCTTCTCACCTTCCCAACCTCCATATACGAGTCCATCAGTATGCTTACAATTTCCAGGGAGGTGAATTTTCTGGATTTCATTTCCATGTCTTGCCATTTTTCAATGCTTGTATTCTGTACCCATCACAACACAGGTGGGTGAGAATCTCTTTTTTTATTTTATTTTATTTGTTTTATATTTTTTTTTCATTTATTTTTTATTTTATTGAATCTCCTTATTTTATTGTTTTTTTTTTTTAATCTGTTTTATTGCTATCTTTTCAATTGTTTTATTATTTTACTTTATTGATTTTGTTATTTTATTTTGTATCTATTTCATTTGATTTATTTTTTTTATTTGAATTTTTACCTTTTTTTATTTTTTTATACATTTTATATTGTTTTTTTTATTTTATTTCATCTTTAATCTATTTTATTTTATTGATTTTTTTATTATTTTTTAATCTATTTTATGTTATTGATTTTTTTATTTTTTTTATCTATGTTATTGATTTTGTATTTTATTTTTTATCTATTGTATTTTTTTAAATCTGTTTTATTTTGTTGATTTTTTATTTTATTTCTCTTTTATCTATTTTATCGGTTTTTAAAATAGATTTTTACCTATTTTATTGATTTATTAATTCTATTTATTTTTATCGATTTTATTTGTGATTATTTTTTACTTTGATGATTTTTTTTTCCTATCGGTTGGTTTGGTTCAGTTTTGCTTTCTCTCTTTTTTTAATATTTTATTTGAAGCATGATAGGGGTTATATTTTTTTGTCTTTTTTTTTTTTTTTTCAAATCGTTTATAAATGGAGCAGTGTAAATTTCCTGACATTAACCCCCCCCCCCCCCTTTTTTTTTTGGTAGTTCACAAATCAGTCACCCTTGTCAGAATTATTGAAATTTCCCAACTAGCCACACCAGGACGGTGGAAGCAGCATTGGCTGCCTTTGTTAGTGACCAGGTTTTTGATCGCCCAGAGAAAATGTACTTACCTTCAGATGAGTGAGCAGGAAAAGGACTAACACTCCCTTTGATTTGCTCTGGAAAATGCAGACCTTTGCATTCAGTGCAAACATACAACCCTTGCTTGTTTTCTTGCAGCAAAGCTCGATTAACCTGTCTATGACCATATATTCTCTTTGTCTTGTGTACAAAAGCAGCCATGACCATATATTAAAGTGATTTTTTTTTCAATGGTGTGAATATGTGACTTTGCATTAGCCCAGACTAGGCTGGAAAGTAGACTTGGAGGTTGCCATAGGCTTCCCTGCTTCCAGTGTACCTAGCAGACTTTTATCTGACTATAAAAGAGTGACCCTGGCAGGACTTTTTATTTGAATCTTCCAGAAAACCCCAAGCACGACTTTTTTATTTGAAGTAGGATGTCCCTAGCTTGACTTTTTATCTAAGCATTGTAGAACGTCCCTTAAGAATATCTTTGGTAGTACTTTTATTCTGAATCTTGCAGAATGTCCCTGGCAGCCCTTTGTATCTAAACATTGCAGAATATCCCTTGCAGTGTTTTTTATCTGACTACTGAAGACTGTCCCTGGCAGAACGTTTTATTTGAATATTGTAACATGTCAGGAATTTTGATTTAGATATTGCAGAATATCACTTGTAGCACCCTTAATCTGTTGTAGAATGTCCCTGGCTGTATACTTCATTTGACTATTGACCTTTTATCTGAATACTGCAGAATGTCCCTGGCAGGGCTTTTCATCTGACTATTGTGGAATGTCCATGGTAGTGTTTGTCTGTTGCATTCGACAGTATTTGACTATTGCAGAGTGTCCCTGGCAGGACTTTTTATCTGGCTATTGTAGACTGTTCCTGGAAGTTTTTGACTATTGTGTTTGACAGTATTTGACCATTGTAGAATGTCACTGGCAGGACATTTTATATAATAATTGTAGAATGTCCCTGGCAGGACTCTTAATCTGACTAATGTGTAGTATCCCTGGCAGCACTCTCTTATTTGACTATTGTAGAATGTCCCTGGTAGGACTCTTTATCTGACTAATGTATAGTATCCCTAACAGGACTTATGGCAGACTGTCACTAGCAGAACTCTGTATCTGACTTATATAGAGTATCCCTAGCAGGACTGTCCCTAGCAGGACTGTTTATCTGACTAATATAGAGTATCCCTAGCAGGACTTATAGTAGAATGTCCCTGGCAGAATTCTTTATCTGACTAATGTAGAGTATCCCAGCAGGACTTATAGTTGAATGTCCCTGGCAGGACTTTATATCTGACTAATATAAAGTATCCTTGGCAGGACTTCTGGTAGACTGTCCCTGGCAGTACTCTTTATCTGACTAATGTAACGTATCCCTAGCAGGACCTATAGAAGAATGTCCCTGGCAGGACTTTTTATCTGACTAATGTAGAGTATCTCTAGTAGAACTTATAGTAGAATGCCCCTAGCAGAACTTTTTATCTGACTAATGTAGAGTATCCCTAGCAGAACTTATAGCGGAATGTCCCTAGCAGGACTCTGACTAATGCAGGGTGTCCCTAGCAGAACTTATAGCGGAATGCCCCTAGCTGGACTCATTATCTGACTAATGTAGAGTATCCATAGCAGGACTTATAGTAGAATGTCCCTAGCAGGACTCTATCTGACTAATGAAGAGTATCCCTAGCAAAACCCATAGCGGAAAGCCCCTAGCAGGACTCTATCTGACTAATGTAGAGTATCCCTAGCAGGACTTATAGTAGAATGTCCCTAACAGGACTCTGACTAATGTAGAGTATCCCTAGCAGAACTTATAGCGGAATGCCCCTAGCAGGACTCTTTATCTGACTAATAAAGAGTATCCCTATAGCAGGACGTATAGTAAAATGTCCCTAGCAGGACTCTTTATCTGACTAATGTAGAGTATCCCTATAGCAGAACTTATAGTAGAATGCCCCTAGCAGGATCCTTTATCTGACTAATGTAGAGTATCCCTAACGGGACTTATAGCGGAATGTCCCTAGCAGGATTCTATCTGACTACTGTAGAGTATACCTAACGGGACTTATAGCGGAATGTCCCTAGCAGGACTCTATCTGACTAATGTAGAGTATCCTTAACAGGACTTATAGCGGAATGTCCCTAGCAGGACTCTATCTGACTAATGCAGAGTATCCTTAACAGGACTTATAGCGGAATGTCCCTAGCAGGACTCTATCTGACTAATGTAGAGTATACCTAACGGGACTTATAGCGGAATGTCCCTAGCAGGACTCTATCTGACTAATGTAGAGTATCCCTAACGGGACTTATAGCGGAATGTCCCTAGCAGGACTCTATCTGACTAATGCAGAGTATCCCTAGCAGGACCTCTGGTAGACTGTCCCTGTCAGGACTGCATATTGCATAATGTCCCTAGCCTTTTATTTAGCCAGTCATTCTTCCCTCCTTTGCATATTCATTAGCTGTAATTATTTTCTAGTAATAGGAGCCTAAAAAAGCTGAAGCAGGATCGGAATCATTCCATTTAGTCTTTGTTAGCTGCCTCAATGAATCCTTCCAGCACCAGACTCTAAACTCCAAACTCTCACTCCTCATTGACAAAGAAACTTTAGGCCGTCTTTTCAAAAGGAATACTTTGTAAACAGTGCAGGGCAGGTAGCACTTTAATTAAAACAGAAATGGTCTCACTTAACATATCCTATTCAGAAAAGCCAGTGATGAGAAGCCACATTCCAGGGCGGCGGAGATCTACATATCAAGTCACTGGATATTCTGCCTGCCATACCAGGAGGATGATAGAGAATGGTACACACCATGTACACCTCGCATCATGAGTACACTGCCAGGGGAATGAGCTGGCATACTGACTCCCTCTTTATCCTACAATCCTCTATTATCTACATCTGTAGCTATATATTCTTTTACGTAGGTGTGTATGTATGAATATGTGACTCCACACCAAACACAAACCGTATATAGCATTCATAAGCAAGTTCATACATTCATGTATACAAAGTCATTTGCATATTTCTAAATATCATTGATGAATATATATAAAATACAAATGCAGTCATTCACATATGTATGTAAATACCCACATTACACACACATATATGCATACACATTCAAACAAGTCAATTATATATATGTAAATGTACATAAAGTGCATACACAGTACACACATATATGTATATAAATGCAAACACACACACACACATATATATATATGTATACACATTTAAACAGTCATTCACATATATATATATATGTAAAGTCCCATAATGCACGCAGCTATTTGTATGCACATGCAAACAGTCATGCACATATATGTAAAAAGGTCCATAGTACACACACATCTATGTATACGCATGCAAACAGCCATTCACATATGTATGTAAAGGTTCCTAGTACACACACAAACAGTATATGTATATACATGTAAACAATAATCCACATATATATGTAAAGGTCCATATTGTACACATTTATGTATATGCATGCAAACAGTCATTCGCATATATAGGTAAAGGTTCATAATACACACACAAACAGTATATGTATATACATGTAAACAGTAATTCACATATATATGTAAAGGTCCATATTGTACACATTTATGTATATGCATGCAAACAGTCATTTGCATATATAGGTAAAGGTTCATAATACACACACAAACAGTATATGTATATACATGTAAACAGTAATTCACATATATATGTAAAGGTCCATAGTGCACACATATATGTATGCACGTGCAAACAGTCATTCACATATATATGTAAAGGTCCATAGCGCACACACATATGTATACACGTGCAGTCATAAATATATATATGTAAAGGTCCATAGTGTACACATATATGTATACACGTGCAGTCATTCACATATATATATGTAAAGGTCCACAGTGCACACATATATGTATACACGTGCAGTCATTCACATATATATATATGTAAAGGTCCACAGTGCACACATCTATGTATACACATGCAAACAGTCATTTATATATGTGTCAGGGCATAGTACACACATATATATGCACATGCAAACAGTCATTCATATATGTAAAGTTCCATAATACACACATATATATGTACACACATGCAAACAGTCGTTCACATATATATGTAACGTTCCAATATACACACATATATGTACACATGCAAACAGCCATTCATATATGCACACACACATATACACATACAGTCAACTGCCTATAAATGTCCATGATATAAACACAGACACACATGTATGCAGTAATTGACATGCATATATGTATACCTATGCAGTCTGTATCTCTTTCTGTATGTGTAAATATATATGTGACTACCATTCATACACACACATATATGTACACACTTGCAGACAGCCATTCCCCTGGTTGTGTATACATTTCCATATGTGTACACAGTCCTCCCCATATATTGGAATTCTTCTAGGACCATTGCCATCCAAGCTGATTTCCACATGTATGGCATCCTGATCGATCAGGAGAGGTGTGCAGCTCCATCACAATGCAGGTCGGTTGGTGAATATTTGGGGAATGTGTCTAAACTTACAGGAGAGGAAAAAAAAAGTTGCAGAAGTTCTGAAGTGGGATTTGCGGCGCTCTCTGCAGGGAAGGAGAGCTGTGCAGTTCAAAGCCACATGCACCAACGTGACAATATAAGCCATTAAAATATCATCCTGACGGCTCATTTCTGCCTCATCATGATTTCCCCTAACTGATTTCAGAAAGCCAGAAAAGGAAGAAATGAAGGATGACAACATGGAGGAGCAGCAAAGGGTGCTGGGGTCACCCCTCCGGTCCTGGGAAGATCTGAAGGCCGTTTGGCAACAGGTGGAGGAGTAGCCACGGTAAGCCAGGCTAGGGGCCAGCAGCGTGTGGCCAGTTCTCTGGACATAGTCTAACCCTGGCCAGCCCCATTTCCAGCCCATCTTATGTAGATGGACCAGCATTACAGATAGCCTTTCACATGGAGTGTTTGTTCATAAAACCTATTGTGTCAGCCTGTAATAGCAATAATCCGTAAGAAAGAGAATATCTTAGGTGGGAATAAGTTAGGGGGCTCTATTTCCATGCCAATGGGCTGTGAGAATGGGAAGGACAAGCTTCCGCTACAGCTTTCAATGGATTCCCTCGTCTTAGCATTGCCTGGGGATGGAACATTAGGATGAAGGCAAAAAAAGGAATCAATTCATTGGCTTTTATATTTAATTACCATCTCCATTGTCCGCACTGATTAATACGTTTTCCACTTGTTTGCTGAGTTTCCAAAGTCTGAATATGATGTCTTGACACAAGGCTCTCCTTCCATCTCCACCTATGGGAGGATGACAGGACACATGATTTCATGTATTTATGGAGGGCAAACAGGTCACATCCAGCTAGACAGATACAGGGGAAGGCGAGGAGAGCTTTAAAGGAGCTTATCAGATTTAATTAAGTCTGCGATTGTTTTATTCTCCATAATGGGGGAGGATCTGATTGTTCTCCGCTCTAATGCGAAATAATGCCAAATTAGCAGATACATTTGGGTTTGCAATCTTTTTTTTAGGGCAAAGCACAAGCAAGATGATGATGAGTGCCAAGAAGTGCGAAGTTAATGATCTCTGCAATCTAGACGTGTGTGTGTGTGTATGTGTGTGTTGCCTTTTGTTTTAAAGAGACACTCACAACAGAGGCCCTCCCTGTCTTTGTATTTGTATTTTCTGTTGCTGGAAATGCAGTTACTGGCTCTAGATAGTGTTGAAGGATACATCTATTGATGTCACCGACTTTTGAAATGCCTTAGAGTTTGACCTCTGACCCCAGACCAACCACATGTGCACATGGTGAGTCCAGAGGATGGAGAAGTAAGATCAGGGGGGAAAAAAGAAGAAAAGCTAGCAAGAGGTTTGATTTCATTTATAGTCTACTGTGCCCAGTGAATAGAGTGATGCTTTATGTACAGTCATAGGACAGAAGGTTTGTCCCATCATTAGGCTGTCTTCACACTTACATATGGACCTGCCTTGTCTGACCAAACATTGCAACAAGTTTATCCAGGTGCTGTTATATGAGACACGTCCACAAGTGTCAACAGCACCAACTTGTTCCCTTCCCTAGAAGAACACTTTTCCATTCATTTACTTCGCATTGATGTCTTTTGAAGTCCGAAAAAAAAGTACAGAGCAAGGCATAAGCCCAACTATATATATATAGATAGCTGCTAGGCACATATGGCTAGGTATGTAATGTATCCTTTTCTTTCTTTCTTTCTTTCTTTCTTTCTTTCTTCCTTTCTTTCTTTCTTTCTTTCTTTTTCTTTCTTTCTTTTCTTTCTTCTTTCTCTTTCTTTCTTTCCTTCCTTCCTTTCTTTTTTTCTTTTCCTTCCTTCCTTCCTTCCTTCCTTCCTTCCTTCCTTCTTTCTTTCTTTCTTTCTTTCTTTCTTTCTTTCTTTCTTTCTCTCTCTCTCTCTTTCTTTCTTTTCTTTCTTTCTTTCTTTCTTTCTTTCTTTCTTCATTTCCTTTTCTTTATTTCCTTTTCTTTATTTCCTTCCCTTCTTTCTTTCTTTCTTTCTTTCTTTCTTTCTTTCTTTCTTTCTTTCTTTCTTTCCGTTTTCCTTCCTTCCTTCTTTCTCTTTCCCCTGATCTCCTATGTTCCCTAAACTTCTCTAAATATAGTTCGTCTATTCCCTCCTCTATCTGCACATGACCCGTTCTCGCTCTATTCACGCCGAGGAATATTTCAAACATATGCAGACCAAATGATGCGTTTTAAAACGGACACAAAGCACAGCGCAAGTCCAACTCTACAAAATGCAGGTTGACAACAAATGTTCCATTTAAAACGCAGCACAAATATTGCTACTGCTGGAGAAAATGAACTGACATATGTATATATAGGCAAGAACAGATAGAAGCATAGTGCATAGTATTACCAGTGGTGTTATTATTAGTTTGTATAGTTTTATTGCTATTACATGAGATAGGTTTTAATTTATAGACTCTTGGTTGATTTACTAAAGAAGTTGGGAATGTTAACAAAATTAATTGTGTGAATGTTGATTTAAATTATCTAATCACGTACAGGTAAAATAGGCATAGATGAGTATACTTTTCATATGATCGGTTAATTAAAATTAATTCACAAAATGTATTGTGTAAACATTTTCATCTTTAGTACATCAGCCTCTAGACGTGGAGTTAAAAGTATGCTTTCATTTGACCCATCCTTTTGCCTTCATATAAAACACACACACACACACACACACCACACACACACACTATATATATATATATATACATATATATATATATATATATATATATATATATATATATATATATATATATATAAAATGTCTTATGCGTGTATGTGTTTACTGTCTGGTACACAAAAATGTCATATTCTATCAGAAACGTGAGTGTGGATACTACCAGTGAAGAATGCATGTATTGTTTGACTTGTGTGTGTTTTCTATCATATATAGAAAATTAGCATATCAGCAATAAGAGTGCAGTGCAAATTAGTTTAGTATCAGTGTAGAATATCTGTCTTTTATGGTGTATGTGTGTATTTGATAACCTATATACATCATTATCATATCAACAATATAGATACAGTGCAAATTATTTTAATGTAAATGTAAATATCTGTTTTTTATGGTGTGTGTGTGTGTTTGATATCCTATATACAGCATCATCATACCAGAAACACAGATAAAGTGCAAATTATTTTAATGTAAATGTAAAATATCTGTCTTTTATGGTGTGTGTTTGCGTGTGTGTGTGTGTGTGTGTTTGATATCCTATATACAGCATTAACACATCAGCAATATGGATACAAATTAATTTATTGTAAATGCAGAATATCTGTCTTTTATGGTGTGTGTGTGTATTTGATATTCTATTTACAACATTAGCATATCAGCAATATAGATACAGTGGAAATTAGTTTAATGTGAATGTAAAATATCTGTTTTTATGGTGTGTGGGTGTGTGTGTATTTGATATCCTATATACAGTTTTAACATATCAGCAATATGGATAGAGTGCAGATTAGTTTAATGTAAATGTAGAATGTTTGTCATTTATGGTGTATGTGTGTATTTAATATCTTATATACAACATTGGCATATCAGCAATATAGATACAGTACAAATTAGTTGAATGTAAATTCAAATGTCTTTTATGGTGTGTGTGTGTAATGCACATCAGTAAGTTGTAAGTGAAGTTGACTGCGTGCCTTGTAACCAGGTTTACAGTCGAGCCTTGTACTAAGAAGAGCACAAAATCCAAAGGAATGCGAGCAGGAATCCCTAGCTGTGTGCCATCAGTAAGTGGAAACATGACCAGTACATTGAAAATCATAGTCAGAAATCCTTCTGGGAAATCTGCATGCAGAGACTGGTCATGCTTCAAATGTGTGCCATACCATTTAGATTTGGCAAAGTACATCCAGATCCAATAAAACGTGCATTATTAAACAGTCAGAGGAAATGGACTTGCTGTATTACTTATTAAAACAGCCAAATATGTTTCAATTTTCCAGGATGGACTCAGCACCAGCTTCCCATAGCATTGCACAGAGGATGGCTTGCTGCCTCCCCCAAACAGGCAGGAAAATAATAGGACATCTCAGAGCTATCATGAAGACCCCAAGTAAGTTTCAAATATGCCCTGGTGGAGGCTCAGAGGGGACCATATATTTCTGGAGCTTTGTTTGCCAGTTAACTTGTACCAACACAAATCACTGACATAACACCCCGCCACTAGAATGTGCTTAATCCCGCTCGCTGGCCATTCATTTGGAGCTCCTAGAATTCATATTTGACGGCTCTCTCATTGTAACATCCACCCCTGACCCCGTTTGACTGCATTGTCACATTACTCTATGACATATTCATCTGGAATTCATTTACGGACGATTTGATTGGAATGAGGTTTGACATGTATTGGATCTTATTAAAAAAGAACACTTTGATCTTGCTGATGGGGTTTACATGATATGTACCATCCTTACTAGAGATACCATGCTTTCACAATGTGGTGGCTACCAGGTCTCCCCACAATGAGCCCTGAGCAGTGGCTGGTGACTGACGCCTCATTTGACAGATATACCTTAATCTGAAAGCTGATCTGTCACCAGACTCTATGCAAAGGAGTCCTGATCGCCCACCTACCATTCCCTAAGGGTCTATCTTAGCGTCACTAACGCAATTTACAGCGCAAAACACAGCTGTGTGCCGCAAACACAAGGTGCTGATAGTTAAAATATTCAGAGCACTTCAAATTGCCATGTATGTCTCTCTCTATACTCTATTGTATTAGATCTGAACTCAAATAGATAGAAACTTATTTAAAGCTGTAACAAAGTGCATACAATTAAGCAACTGGAATAGCAGCCCCAACTATAGTAAAACGTTTCTGAGCAAGCAAAAGTATCTAAACTGTATCTTTTATATATATATATATATATATATATATATATATATATATATATGTGTGTGTGTGTGTGTGTGTGTGTGTGTGTGTGTGTGTGTGTATATGTATATGTGTATATATATATATATATATATATATCACATTTATTATAAGAATTCTGGAAACACTGAAACGATAATGTAATGATGTATATGTGCAACATGTGGATGTGGAACATAGATATAAGGTATACTGCATACATAAACAACAAACACAGATTAATGGAAGTGTGTGTGTGTGTGCCCAATATTATCTAGTGGTGCCAGAAATTTGCTTTATGTTTTTATTGTTACATGATGATGTTTGCATATTTTGTTGGTGTGTTGCTGTTGATAAAAAAAAATCACACATTCTGTATAAGAGAACAGACCACTAGCCCAGCTGTTTTGTGTCTCCACTGAGCAGTCATATAGAAGAGGCCCTGGCCCATGCACAGACCGATCTATGAAATCCCCAGGCTTGCAGCAGGCCACATTATAATTAGGTAAGCTATCTGTCCGCATGCTGAATCTACAAGTTACCTCGACCAAGTTGACTAACACTGGTTTCCAGGCTTCGAGGTTACCACTGCCATGATTATGAATGCCATCCTCTTTAATTTGTTATCTGCATCATGTAAAATGTAACATACCATATTTCCCATGCTCATTCCAATAAAGAGGAGAAGCTGTTCTGCATCTCACCACCGTTCTTGTGTGTGCTATTCTCTATGTATATCTAATGTCTCATGTGAACTGTAAACACAGATGACCCTTTTTAAAATGAAGAAATCCCATTGCTGAATGGCTATTCCTTTTATCCTTTTAATTATCCCTGATGACAAATCTGAAATGAATTCATCAACAGAAGGATGTTTTATATATTGGTATTGATCAACTGGGAGGTGTCAACATTTCCTGTTATCTATGTATTTATTTATCGATTTGTCAATAATGTACAATTTGGCTCAAAGAAAAGGAATAATTGTCAGCCTATGTATTCGCATTTCCACATTTCCAGCCAAGACATAGGTAGGTATACCACATTTTGTGTAAGTAAGATGCAGACTAGAGACCGAATCTGCCCCTTTGTTGCCAAAGTTTAGTTCAAGCAACAAGATCCGAACTAAGAAACACGTTTGCAAAGTGTTTCTTTTATATATATATATATATATATATATATATATATATATATATATATATATATATATATATATATATATATATATATATATATATATCTAAAGCCAATTGAGCTGGTGCCTATGTTTGATCATTTGTAAATGAGCAATAATTGGCAGATTTGAGTACCTACTTGTACTTCGATACCTCCACAGTTAAAGGGGCTATATAACATGCTTACATAAATAAATCAATCTTTAGTAAATACATGCAGATTGTCTAATGTGGCCAATTTGAAGGAGAGCACGAGTTTGTATAGTCTACAGAAACATAGACATACACACATCACTATGTAGTCAAAATCTTTATAATCTTCTGGAGAGGTAAGCTTTGTTTTTTTGGTTTTTTTTTTTTTGTCCATTATATACTGTGATCCTTAATTGTAGCAGATAAAGCGATATATGATATTTTATGTCTTTTCTGAAATCTATTGTCCAGGTAAGTAGTGACACCTGAAAGGGTCCAGTAAATGTATTGCAATGTATAAACAACTTCAACACTTTTTTTTTAATTATCAAATTGGGGATGAAAAGTTCTAGCGTACCATACATTTTCACATTTGAAAATTCAGCAAATGTCAGCGTAGTACATTGATGGTATTAGTTATCATTTGATACATTGAAATCATAGAACTCAATATTGCAGGACAGAAGGATATATCTATCTATATAAAAATAAATATATAAAAATCAAAATATATACATATTAATATTATTATACAGTATCTATTTAGCTCCAACAGTTTGCTCAGCGCTTTACAAAATGAAATTACAGTTACAATACAATTTGGTACAAAAGTAAACAGAGGACCACGCTCGTTAGAGCTTACAATATATATATATATATATATATATATATATATATATATATATATATAAAATTTATTTTTATATGTATTATTTAATTTTATTTATATATTTATTTTTGTTGCAAGTGATAACACAAACACTGGTCCACTATCTCCATCTAGTACTTCATATTAAAAAAAGAATTTGCATGCATAATATTTCGCTTGTTATAAAAAAAATAATAAAATATAGTAAAATTCAAGATCTCTGTATACCTCCATATTTTGGAAATGAATGCTTTCTAACAGTTTAAAGAAAACAATGACAGCTGCTGGTAAGTCACATCAAACAATAGCCTTGGCATCCACATAGAATTGGCACAGAATCTTAAAATGTACATTAGCAAAAAAAATAAAAAAATAAGCAAAAGTAGTTTAGTTGTGCCTAGTAAAAATATTTTCTTCTACGTTTTTAGCTATCAAATTTTGGTCCGTTTGAACAACAAAAAAAAAAAAAAGAAAAGAAAAAAGCGTGTCTGAAAACACCAGGCAACAGTGTTGTTTGTGAGAGGGGGGAGCAAGGCTTGGTGCCCAGCTGTGCGCAGGCGCAGTCCCGAGTCTCCCCCCTCCTAATCCATTCAGTCTCCAGCAGGACCTGTCAGTGGTGACGTCAATCATGTGGAGATAGCCAATCATAGAGAGCGGTTATTGTTGAGCTCTCTGGGCAGTAGCAGTGTCTGTGAATCTCTATTCAGTGCCTCAATGCTTCCTGCTGCTGCTTCTCAAGCGTAGGGGATTCCACTTAGACATAAAAGAAAAAAAAAAACTTGAAAAAACTTTTGGGAAAAAAAAAGTTTTTATTTTATTCTTTTCCCACAGACAGGTGATTGTAGAATTAGCTGCAATAAGTGTGGAGGCTTTGGGGAACACAGTGATGGACCCTGCATTCTCCAAACGGAACCCGGCGCTGAGAATAGTAGACTTGGCAGGGGCTCATCATCATCATCACCATCATCATCATCATCCTCCTCCTCACCACCACCACCCCCCTCAGACTATGACAGGCTTCCCGGGGTACGTGGGTCATTCCCACTCAATGGCTCATGTGCACCCTGGGGAGTATGCTGCTGATTCTCGCCTAGGGCCAAGTCCTGCATTCCGGCCAGAACACATGGGGCACCATCCAGCGGCCCTCAAACTCAGCCCTGCCCATAACCACCAGCACCACCACCATCACCACCACCAGCAGCAGCACCACCACCACCATCATATGGCAGGCCAGGCTGAGGCTGCCTCCAGTCCACCAGGAGCATTTGTCCCGGCTCCCTCAGCAGCTGTCTCCTACACAGCTCAGTCTATCCCTGCAGGTAGGGACTTTCTAATAGGTAGGGATCTGACAGTTCAAGTGATGCCAGGGCTGAGTGATCAACACTCTGCGGCAACCTCTCACCATGGCATGTTTGTCTCAACGACAGGTAGCTACCCTGGGCAGCATGGCCACCACGCGGAGCCTGGAAACCATCCCTACTTCTCTGGACCTCATCATGAGCACCATTCCCATGCAACCCCAGGTGGCCAGCCTCTAAACGGACAGATAAGATTGGGGCTACCTGGAGATATGTACAGCAGCAGGTCTGATCATTTCACTCAATCAGTGTCTAGGACAGATCCTTTCTCCTCCGCTTCTCTTCAAGGCTACGCTGGCATGAACTTGAATATGAACCTAGCTCCTCACCACGGACCAGGAGCCTTCTTCCGATACATGAGGCAGGCGATCAAACAAGAACTCATCTGCAAGTGGATAGAAGAGGAGCAACTGCCCAAAAAACTTTGCTCCAAAACTTTCAGCACCATGCACGAGCTGGTCACCCATGTCACGGTGGAGCACGTTGGAGGACCCGAGCAGTCCAGCCACATCTGCTTCTGGGAGGAGTGCGCTAGAGAAGGCAAGCCTTTCAAAGCCAAATACAAACTGGTCAACCACATCAGAGTCCACACGGGGGAAAAACCCTTCCCCTGCCCCTTCCCTGGCTGTGGGAAAGTCTTTGCCAGGTCAGAAAACCTGAAAATCCACAAAAGGACTCATACAGGTCAGTAGCAGCCTCTCCTATCTATGCATGCGATTCTCAGCTTTTGATATATTAGAGACACTTTACTTTTAGTGCCACATTGCATCGCCTTTTACTACGCGCAGCTTTAAGTGGCCATATAAATAAATTGATTATAATCCCCAGAGATGCTTTATGACCGCTTCCATCTTGTGACCTGATTGATTTAAAGCTCTGGGGATTGGAAATGAATCAAGCTAGGGGGGAAAAAGGGAGTAAATACATTCGTACACGTGGTTGTAAACTTTCATTCAGCCTAATTAATATTTATGAAAAAAAAAAAATCTAAGCAATTTATACCAGCATCACAAATGGGATTTTATGGTCAAGATAAACTATTAAATATGGATTACTGGGGCGGTGAGAGCTGAATATATTCAGTTAGAATTCAGTCTGACAACTGTCTTATTCCTCTGTGTCTGTGATATAAATAGAAAGGACATTTTCTGGGTATTGCTGTGCTTTAGGGAGGCTTCATATTATCTAAGAGACATTTGTTTATATATATTAGTATAGTGTATAATGTTATATATAGTATAGTGTCTATAAATAGACACTGTGTGTAGGTAGATAGGTAGGTCTCTCCCTCGAGAGAGAGAGAGAGAGAAAGTAGTGCGTATATATATGTGTGTTTACTTTTATACATATATTTAGAGAGAGTATATAAGTAGTGTATATATATATATGTGTGTGTGTGTTTACCTTTATACATATATGTAGAGAGAGTATATACGTAGTATATATATATATATATATATATATATATATATATATATGTGTGTGCGTTTACTTTTATACATATATTTAAAGAGAGAGAGAGAGAGAGAGAGAGAGTATATAAGTGCACACACACATCTATCTATCTATCTATCTATCTATCTATCTATCTATCTATCTATCTATTTATATATATATATATATATATATATATATATATATATATATATATATAGTGAGAGAGAGTATATAAGTAGTGTGTGTGTATCTATATATAGCTATAAGTATATAGATATATATATAGAGAGAAAAAGAGAATGAGAGTGTTTACATATATATATATATATATATATATATATATATATATATATATATATATATTTATAAAAAAAATTCTTTACATTTTTTTCTTTTTGCAATGTCTTTTGTAACTTTTATTGCCATCACTTTTCTAACGATGCCCCCCCCCCCCCCCCCCCACACACACACACACTTGTATGTAATATTTCCAGTACTTTACCCCATTCATCAGGGCTAGAACTTCACCTATACACGTGTTTCCAGCTCATCTTGAAGCCCTCGGCGTTTCTCTCTCTTGTTTTTCCTCATCTGATCGCTTTGCATTCCATCCCATTTATAAGAAATGACAAATTCGCAGTTTTGCTGCTAGTTGTGAACAGGTGCTATGCATCTTGGAGAACATGTTGCCTTTGATGACAGGCTGTCTCCTAAGTAAACAAACTTTCTCCGCTCATCTCCTCTTCTGGAGTTTGCCATGCAGAACATCACCATCCTCCAAAGCAAATCTGAGCAGCAAACTCCAGGCTCTGGGGGCAGAATATGGGGAGTTTTTGCTTTATTGTTATACACAGATGCAAGTTTTATCTCTCTGGTGATGAATTAGCCTGCGTTATAATCCTGCAGGCTCTTTACAACCCTCATTTTCTTTTCAGCGTTTAGAAGTGCTGGGGAATAAAGAAGGAAGTGGGATTGTGCTTTTAATTTGTTGCAAATGATTCAGGAAACAGTTACAAACGTTCACTAGAAAGAGAGGAAAGTGCAGATTTCCCTCCATTTCTCTCCAGTAAAAAAAAACTATCTGGACAAAAAAATAAATAAATAAAAAATAAATAAACTAAAAATAATAATAATAATAATAAATATATATATACGAAGATTTTATATATATATATATATATATATATATATATATATAATGTGTGTGTGTCCAATTCCTATATAGATATTACAATATAGCAATATATGTACATGTATGCATGATCCTATCTCTATTAAGATAGTGCAGTTTATATACATATATGTATAATCCTATCTCTGTAGGGAAATTACAGTATATGTACATATCTGTGTGATCCTATCTCTATAGGGATATTGCAGTATATGTACATATATGTGTGATCCTATCTCTATAGGGATATTGCAGTATATGTACATATATGTGTGATCCTATCTCTATAGGGATAATACAGTATATGTACATATATGTGTGATCCTATCTATATAGGGATATTATAGTATAGGTACATATATGTGTGATCCTTTCTCTATAGGGATATTATAGTATAGGTACATATATGTGTGATCCTTTCTCTATAGGGATATTATAGTATAGGTACATATATGTGTGATCCTATCTCTATACGGATATTACAGTATATTTACATATATGTGTGATCATTTCTCTATAGGGATATTATGGTATAGGTACATATATGTATGATCCTATTTCTATAGAGATATTAAAGTATATGTACATATAAGTGTGATTCTATCTCTTTAGGGATATTATGGTATAGGTATATATATGTATGATCCTATGTCTATAGGGAACTTACAGTATAAGAACATATATGTATGATCCTATCTCTATAGGAATATTACAGTATATATGTATATATATGTATGATCATATCTCTATATAAACACTACAATGTATATATGTACATTTATGCATGATCCTATCTCTATAAAGATATTACAATATTATTATGTACATAATTATATAAAAAGATGTTACAGTTTATGTATATAGATATGATCATATATCTATACAAATATTACAATGTATATATGTGCATGTATGTATGACCACACTTTTAAAAAAAGATGTTACAATATATGATTGTGTACATATATGTATGATCACATCTCATAAAGATATTACAATATATGATTGTGTACATATATGTATGATCATATTACCATAAAGCTATTAAAATGTATGTGATAGTATATATATTTATGATCACATCTCATAAAGATATTACAATATATGACTGTGTACATATATGTATGATCATATTACCATAAAGCCATTAAATATATGTGTAAGTACATATACATATATCACATCTCCATCAAGATATTGCAGTATATGATTGTGTATTTCTCTGTACATAAAGGACAAGTTATGATGTTTCTCTCTCTGACATTATAGGGATGAATCCCTCTGAGTGAAGTTGAAGGAATGTTTTCCTTTGAACTTCTTTGCTTCCCCCCCCCCCCTCGCAAACTTTTCGCCTTTTTAGAAGATCCCAGTCCCTGATCGCTTATTTGTAGCTGACAAGTGTTTCCTGTTTTCTTATTTGTCTTGCAATCTTCTCTCCCTCAGCATTAGTTATCATTTAATAGCTCTATTGAATATTAAAGCATGCTGACAAGGAAAGCTTAGTGTTTACTGCTGGTAAGTGGAATGTCACCAGCACAGACAGCAGTGCTGAATGGGATGGGGTATTTCTGGGCAGACACTGTTGTGGCGAGATATTAAAATACTCTTCACAATCTCACACATTAACGTGGATGATTTTCCCATGAGATTCTCAAGTTAGAGCCGGGATATCATTTTATAATATGCTTGACTGGTATTTAAGCAGAGCAGATGGAGATCAGCTCAGCGTTTAGCCTGCCAGTCTGTGTAGACTGGAGGTTGGAGCATTGTGTGCAGGGATGGGGATGTCACTACACCAGGGCTGTGTGGGAAATGGCTGCAGCTCAAAATGTACTGTCTGAATCATGGGGAAGCTAGGAGTTATTACACATTGCCAGACACAGCAAAATAAATACAGGGAAAAGCCAGGCCTAGCACACAAACAAGCCAAGCTAGGCCACGTGTGTTGTATCAGAGAATAGGCTCCATTCACAAAGCACTGGGATAAGGATGCTTATTTTCAGAGTGACAGTTGTTTTAAGCGAAGGCCAATGAGATTTTTAAATTACAGTCACGTGGCTGACATAAAGATCTTATCTTTGTTCTACATCATAGTTATGAGAATTGAGCCTAATTCAGCTCAGGTGGGAGCTATTTTATTCTAGTCTCTACTGGCTTCAAATATACTATCACATTAAAAAATAAAGAAATAAATGTTACATTAATCTGTATTATTGAAGGGAGCACAGCCTATAGAAATTCTGTCTTTAGTAAATCGGTCCCATCAACTGATGTTTATTTTTACTTATAACAACCAGTCAGATTCCCACTGTCAATGCAGAGCTGACAGTTCTAAAAGCTTTTTGATTGGTGGTTGTGTACAATAAGGCATCTTTTTTTCTAGCACACTTTGTATAAATAATAATCATAATAATAATAAGCCATAAAGAGTTTAGGGATGTCTCTGTGGATCCTGTTAGTAGCACATGACAATATACAGAGTCAGTTAAAATTTGGGACCCCAAGAGGGTTCTACATCCAAACCAGGACCCTTCCTTCTGCTTGTGCTGAAGCTGTAATGCTCCAAGTACTGTCCAAGGAGTCTTAAAGTCTATTATCCATGCACACTGGCTTAAAAATTGCTGCTTCTTCACGAGTATGTTTCGCCTGTAGAAGCAGCTCAGTGTTATCCTATGTGTCCATGTACATTAGGATGATTAAAGTCATATTTTAAGCTCAGAGTTTGGATGCAGGAAAAAAAAACCCTTGCGTTTATTGAATGGAGCTTTCTGGCAGAAAAAATGCGAACGCTCCAAAAACTCGCCTAAATGCTAATCAGCATTTTTTTCTGCCAAGGGAACTGGCGTTTTTTTTTTTAAGCCCAGTGTGCATGGAGCTGTAAATGTTGGCCAGCCAGAGATCCTGGTTTCCCTTCAATCAGGCAGTGTTGGTAGGAGGCATTAAGGATAAATGTCTCCTTTATTCAGTGAGCCAATAGTAAATCCGTCCCTTGTGTAACAACAGAGGAGGTTTAAATATGATTTTTGTGCAGTGCTAGTGACCCCTGCATTGGTAATACGGTTATGTGCCTTCCCTCTGAGAATACAGTACAAGTTCATCTAATAAAACCATGCAAGGAGCAATGATGATAAATAACCTTTGGTAACTATCCACCCAGCCAGGACCATTGAACAATGATTTCTGATGGGGTCACAGGCTTCCAACACTTTTGAAAATAAATAAATAAATGTGGTAGAGATAAGTAATACAGATTGCAAGTTCAGAACGTCACAATTATCAGCATTAGGACTTAAAGGGCTTCACAAAAAATGCTTCATCTTTATGAATGTGAAATCCACTGGTGGAGAGTGCAGAAGTGTGCAGGATATGCCAATCTCCTCTCCCCCACTTCCCAGAAAGAGACCCCTAAACTGGTGTAAACTGCATTGTTACATAGTTAGTCTGGCTGAAAAAAAGACAAAAGCCCATCCAGTTCAACCATTAAAAAAATAAGAAAAAAATAGTTATAATCCTACACCCACACTTGATCCAGAGGAAGGAAAAAAAAACCCAGCAAAGCATGATCCAATTTGCTCCAGCAGGGGAAAAAAATTCCTTCCTGATCCCCCGAGAGGCAATTGGATATTCCCTGGATCAACTCTACCTACAAATGTTGGTATCCAATTTATATTCTGTGTATCCAAGAAAGAACCCAGGCCTTTTTTACAGCAATCCACTGAGCTGGCCAGAACCAACTCTATTCCACATTTTCACAGCTCTTAAGAAACCTTGTGGTTGCTGTAGGTTACTGTTTCTAGGCACTAGGCAGTGCAGTCTACCTGTATGGTACCCCCACACTACAACCTGCACATGAGACATTCAGAGCATGGGGCAGGAAACATAACATTGGTCATTTGAATGTACTTGCCTCTGATCACAAAGTCATTTGGAAGCTATAATTGGGTATTATTCACTAAAACCAGAAAAAAAGAACACAAAACTAGAGTTGTTTATAGCAACCAACCAGATTTCCATACCTGACTGTTATTAGTAACAACACTTGCTTTGTGCTAATGTTCCTCTTCCCAATTGTAATAATCTCCTTCTGCTGATGGAGGTATGATTTGATAAGTCTGTTAGAATCACCATTAGTGTTGGTAGTACATGCTGATATCATATGTTATCTGCTAATTACGTCATTCTTTTAATGCAGTTCTGGAAATGGACGAATGTAACCGTTAATATTGTGTGTGTGTGTGTGCGTGTGTGTGTGTGTGAGCTAAGCATTTTTTAGGCATTTTTTGGCGTTTTTTTAGCAGATCTGCAAATATTATAGGCGTTTTTTTCAGGCATTTTTGCTGTGGCCAATAGAAATGAGAAATAGCTGCTGTTTTAGCTTAAAACGCCTGAAAAAAACGCTCACCCTCACTGTGCAGGCATTTTCCATTCAAGTCTATAGGGACATCTGCCTGAAAAGTAGCGCAAGTACTTTTTTGAAAGACAGGTATTTTGCTATAGGAGACAGAACGCTCCAGTGCGAACAGGGGCCATTGGAAATAATGGGATTTTACTTGTTGAGCATTTTTGAGTGTTGAGGTGAAAAACGGTCAAGTGTGAACAGGATCTAAATGTTTTTCAGGCAGTTTTTCAAATGTTTTTTTGTTCAGGCGTTTTTGAGTGTTTTTTTTAGCAGATTTGTAAATATATGCGTTTTTTCAGGCATTTTTCATTTAGGCATTTTTGCTGTGGTCAATAGAAATAGCTGCTGTTTGAGCTTGAAACGCCTGAAAAAAAAAACGCTTGAAACAATGCTCATTCTCACTGTTTAGTTGTTTTCCACTCAAGTCTATGGGGACAAAACGGTCACATCTGCCCAAAAAGTAGCACAAGTACTTTTTTGAGCAACAGGCATTTTTCTACAGGTGACAAAACACTGCAGTGTGAACAGGGGCCATTGGAAATAATGGGATTTTACTTGTTGAGGGTTTCTGAGCGTCCAGCTTTGAGCTGAAAAACGCTCAAGTGTGAATGGGGTCTAAAGAAAAGTGTGACCAATGTAGCAAGCTAGAGAACTGATGCTAAATAAAGGATGAGTAAGAATGATGCTTGTTTCAGTGGCTCATGTACGCTGATTGAGATTCTTGAAATTCTTACATGCTGTGCTTTGTCTTTTAGGGGAGAAACCCTTTAAGTGCGAGTTTGAAGGCTGCGACAGACGCTTTGCCAACAGCAGCGACAGAAAGAAACATTCCCACGTCCACACCAGCGACAAACCGTATAACTGTAAAGTGAGAGGCTGCGACAAATCGTACACCCATCCCAGCTCATTGAGGAAACATATGAAAGTGCACTGCAAATCTCCACCTCCCAGCTCAGGCTATGAATCCTCCATCCCATCCCTGGTGTCCCCATCTTCTGATTCAGGACAGGACCCTGCTGCCACCTCCTCCCACACTGAGCGCCTGTCCTCCTCCACCCAGGCCAACCTGAGTGAATGGTATGTGTGCCAAGGCTCAGGGGCAAGTGGCATCCCTACCCCCCCTAGCCACACTCCTTCCCCTGAGCATCGAAAGGCTTCCTACAATAACTGTGACTCTAGGCCCAATTACTAGGACTCCTCTCAGCCCAATGCAACTTGCTGATGAGAAATACTGTGTTTTCTAATGACTGCAGAGATCGCCCTTGTCTGTGCCTGTTATGGAGTAGGGAGTGGGCTAATGAATGGGACTGGTGGCTAGCATCAATGCACGTGGGACCTGGACACAAATTCAAAGCTATATGTGTGTGAGTGTCTGTTAAAACTTTGGACAAATAAAATTCTACCCATCCCGTGTTTAATCAGAAAGCCCAATATTGAGCATTTGCTGCCCTCTCTGATTATCGATCACCCTTCAGGATAAACCGTATGAATGAGCCAAAGTCCTTGTATTGAAGGTTCCCAAACGCTGCCCACTGCTGTCTGCCATGCACCCTCCCACGGTGTTCCGAGATCTTTGTTAGCTGCAGTGCTAGTGCTTTTTTAAACTTTGTCCTTCTTTTGTTACTGCTTTGTATAAAAGAACAACGAAAGTATTTTATTAGTTGTCATGGTCAGTCTAATGTATATACAGAGCGATCAGATGGCTGCAGGCTGGTGTATAGATTTCTTCTTTTTATTTTTATTTGGGATGCAAAGGGACCAAACCTGACCGCATGGACTGTTCTATAGAAGGTGTCATTATTTTATTATAAAAGCGGTGTTCACGGTGATGTTATACATTCGGTATTGTACAGACAGAGTTATCACATGTTTGTGACGTCTTACTGATTTTTCAAAAGAGGGGCGACTTGCAAGAACATATTTCATGTACTGTAAAATAAACTTTTTTTTTGTACCAAGGAAATCTGAATTGGTGCTTTCTCTTAAGTCAGACTGTGATATACTATGCAATGGGGTATACTATGTAGTATATTATAGGTGCATTCTTTTGCTGTGGTATACTATGTAGTATATTATAGGTGCATTCTTTTGCTGTGGTATACTATGTAGTATATTATAGGTGCATTCTTTTGCTGTGGTATACTATGTAGTATATTATAGGTGCATTCTTTTGCTGTGGTATACTATGTAGTATATTATAGGTGCATTCTTTTGCTGTGGTATACTATGTAGTATATTATAGGTGCATTCTTTTGCTGTGGTATACTATGTAGTATATTATAGGTGCATTCTTTTGCTGTGGTATACTATGTAGTATATTATAGGTGCATTCTTTTGCTGTGGTATACTATGTAGTATATTATAGGTGCATTCTTTTGCTGTGGTATACTATGTAGTATATTATAGGTGCATTCTTTTACTGTGGTATACTATGTGGTATATTATTGGTGCATTTTTTTTACTGTGGTATACTATGCAGTATATTATAGGTGCATTCTTTTGCTATGGTATACTATGTGGTATATTATTGGTGCATTTTGTTACTGTGGTATACTATGTGGTATATTATTGGTGCTTTATTTTACTGTGGTATACTATGTAGTATATTATTGGTGCATTCTTTTACTATGGTATACTATGGAGTATATTATTGGTACATTTTGTTACTGTGGTATACTATGTGGTATATTATTGGTGCTTACTTTTACTGTGGTATACTATTTAGTATATTATTGTTGAATTCTTCTACTGTGGTATACTATGTGTTATATTATTGGTGTATTATTTTACTGTGGTATACTATGTAGTATATTATTGGTGTATTATTTTACTGTGGTATACTATGTAGTATATTATTGATGTATTCTTTTACTGTGGTATATTATTGGTGTATTCTTTTAAGTCAAATTGTGGCATACTATGCACTGTGGTATACCGTATGGTATATATTTGGTGCTTTCTTTTATGTCAGACTGTAATATACTATACACTGTGGTACACTACGAGGTATACTGTTGGTGCTTTCTTTTAAGCCAAACTGTGGCATATTATGCACTGTGGTATACTGTGTGCTATACTATTGATGCTTTCTCGTAAGTCTGGTTGTAATATATTATGCACTGTGGTATACTATGTGGTATATTATTAGTGAATTCTTTTAAGTCAAACGGTGGCATATTATGCACTGTGGCATATTGTGTGGTATTCTATTGGTGCTTTCTCACAAGTCAGACTGTAATATACTATTCACTGTGGTATACTACCTGGTATATTATTTGTGCATTCTTTTAAGGTAAACTGTGGTATAATATGTGGTATACTTATGGTGGTTTATCTTAAAGTCAAACTGACATACCATGCACTGTGGTATACTGTGTGGTGTGGTATACTATTGGTGGTTTCTCTCACAGTCCAACTGTGGTATACTGTGCAATTGGGTATACTATGTGGTATACTATTGGTGCATTCCCCTAAAGTACAACTATATTATACTTTGCACTTACACTATGACGTATTTTATTGGTGCTTTCTCTTAAAGTCAAACTGTGCTATACAATGCACTGTGGTCTATTATTAGTGCTTCCTCTTAAAGTCAAACTGTGGTGTACTATGCACTGTGGTATATTATGTAATATACTATTAGTGCTTTCTCTTAAAGTCAAACTGTAGTATACTATGCACTGTGGTGTATTTTGTGGTTCACTATTAGTACCATCTGTTAAAGTCAAACTGTAGTATACTATGCGCTGTGGTGTATTATGTGGTATACTATTAGTACCATCTGTTAAAGTCAAACTGTAGTATACTATACACTGTAGTATATTTTGTAGTATACTATTAGAGCTTTCTCTTAAAGTCAAACTGTAGTATACTATGCACTGTAGTATATTATGTAGTATACTATTAGAGCTTTCTCCTAAAGTCAAACTGTAGTATACTATGCACTGTAGTATATCATTTAGTATACTATTAGAGCTTTCTCTTAAAGTCTTAAAGTCAAACTGTAGTATACTATGCACTGTAGTATATCATTTAGTATACTATTAGAGCTTTCTCTTAAAGTCTTAAAGTCAAACTGTAGTATACTATGCACTGTGTTATATTATGTTGTGTACTATTGCTTTCTCTTAAGTCAGACAAGTGGTATAATATGCACTGGAGTGTATAGAGAACCTACTCTCAAATGTTAATATAAAGCTACATTTGGCAGGAGGGGGTAAATAAATGACAATAAAAGGGCTGAATGCTTGCCTTTCCTGGAGAATTCCTGGGGGAAATGATATATCAACTCATGAAATCATGGATTTGTGTTAAAGTCAGAACATAGGTGCCCACTATTCCCAATCCTTTATTCCAAAAAGAGTTTAATGCTCTAATAACATACCTGATCCCCCATTTAGCTTTGAACCACATGTACTTCTTCTATGTTAACAACCATTTGATTGTGGGTGAGACATGGGGGCTGATTTACTAAAAGTGGAGCTTGCAAAATCTGGTGCAGCTCTACATAGAAACCAATCAGCTTCCATGTTTTTTTTTGTCAAAGTTTAATCAAACAAGCTGAGGTTAGAAGCTGATTAGCTACCATACACCAGATTCTGAGTGCACTAGTTTTAGTAAATCAGCCCCTAATGCAGACCATACATGGGTCAAATTCCGAACAAATTTTCTTTAGAAAATCAGAAATTTTGAAGTTTTGTAATCCATTGGTACCACCATTGATTTCAAAATTCGACCAACCAAGCCTTTAATTTCACCTCAGGTTACTACAGAAAATAATTTTCGTGGCCAAGAATTTTCTTTTCTTTCCAGGTCACAGTTCATGCTCATTTCTTTTTCAATTATATTTTTTGCACTATCTCCCATCATAGATTAGAATTTTATTCGGTTTTCAAAAAATTTCCAACATGCCCGATTACTCAAATTCGATGGTCGCATGAAAATTGGCTGTTGATGTCACCCACTAATGGTACAAAATTTGAATGAAAATTCTTAGAAACGACTTTCAAAAGAAAATTCTTCTGGAATTCGACCCATCTATGGCCAGCTTAAGGCTGGCCATATATTATACAAATTTCCTTTAGATTTACCAAATAGCATATAATATGATGTCAAATCTAAACACTTTCAATTGTATTCAATTAGGCAAGCTCTTGCACTACATACTTGATGTGTAAATCTAAAGGAAATTGTACAGAAATTTGTAAGAAAATGGTATAATGTATGGCCAGCCTTATGTGGCCCACTAATGGTTGCAAAAATTCTTAGAAAAGATTTTCGAAAGAAAATTCTTTTGGAATTCGACCCATATATGGCCGGATTAAGTAAAGGAAAAAGGCGACACCATTCAATGGGATCACAATTCTTTGTGGGCAGGAAAACATCTACATATTAACAGATTTTTATAGAATAGGCTTGAAGTAAATGAGTAATATTTCCACTGACCTTATAAACTGGTGCTGATTTTTCTGCATCTAAGGGGAAATAAAAAAAAATAACATGGTACCTTAAACTAATCTGCATTAAATGAAATCCCTAAACCCAATTAGATGTTATAGCCAGGGTTCTGAGTTGCTGAGATGTTTGACCCACATATTTCTCTACATGTCTTGGTGGGTTTTATTGTCTTTTTGGGTTGGCTGTTAGAAGAACACCAATGGTCTATAAAATCTAAAAGCTGATTTTGTGTTCTATGAAATGATGGCCCATCATGTGTAGAAGTAAAATCAGCTGGTCTAGCCATGTGGACAGATCTCCCAATCTCCAGCTTGCCTCCTCTTCTTCTAATGGTGCCTGGCTTGCTGGCCACGAATGGAAAATGTGTGCTGAGCATCTGCAGAGCACTTTGCATATGAGAGATAAGATCTGCTTCCCATTCTTGTCTTTGGGGGTGTGAATTTCTCAAACTGTTTGCTTCTATAGGCTAATCACCTTTAATTTTTCATTTCCTTGTTACAGATGTCTGCCCTGTTGCTCTCAAGGTAATCTAGACAGTCACAGCTGAAAGCTTGAATATTATGCTTTAGACATCAAAGCCTCTCCCTCTACAAAGAAGTATTCTTCTGAACGGTGAATCTTCATGGTAAGTTAGGATTTCTATGGCAATAGGCAAGTCATACTTAATTCTTGAAAGGCTCAAGTCTGGAGTCTCTCCATTCTATTCATCCAGGACATAATATTTACGTATAAAGGAGCCTTTTTCTCTTGTGTGTACACGTATATATTTTTGTTTGACTCCAGCTAAATCATTTTCATTTAATTTCCAGTAAACAAAAAACACGCGAATGGGCACTTGTCCCAGATGATAATAAAAAATGGAGAAGAATGTTGGGAAGAAAAGGGGGCCTCCTGAATTGAGGCGTCAGGAAACTTTTGTTGGGGCTTTCTTCGCTGATCAGAGAATTCATTTTGATTTGATGGCCAAGTTTCAAAAGGCAAGGAAATGGTTTTTAAGGGAGAAGAATGGAAGAAAAGCCTAATCAAGTTCGGGTTGTTCAAAGGGGTCTGGTTTTGGGGTTGAAAGTGTGAGTTTTATGGTGCATCAGCATGGCACGTTAGGGTCTCTATGGTAATGAGAGGAGCAATAGCAAGCTGCCATCAAAGGAGGCACACTCCATTTAAGACACAGTCTATTAAGATACATTTGGACTGACCTTTGACTTCTTGCTAGCTTAATACTACGAATCATCCTCTAGCTATACATACCACTAGGTATATTATCATGCCTGTTGTTTAAAAAACAAAAACGAACCCCAAATAAATAAATAAATAAAAAATAAAATTATATACATATATATATATACACACACACACAAAACTAAAGGAATGTAAAAAGCCCCCCTAAGCAGTGAAATTGCTTTAGTAACCCCCCCCCCCCCATGTGCAAACAAGGCAATATAAAACAAACAACATTATAGAATGAGCGAATACCTAATTGGGTGGGTGGGACAGCCTTGTAGTATATAGACTGGAGGGAGGAGGACTATTACAGTCGTGCCCACAGACAGCCAGGCTGATGGTCTTCTCTGGGTGCCAGGAGCGCACCTGGGTCCCTTTAACCTCTTCCCTGCTGCACCGCGCAGCTAGACCCGGCAATAACGGCAACGAGCAAGTCATTGTGTTGTTTATTTTATCCAAGTACCTTTCTGAATAGGAGAAAAATAAACACGACGGCAAAAAAAAAAAAAAAAAAAAGCTAAACAGTTCACTCCCTTTAGTGGCAGTTCATGCGGGTGAATAAAAAGGATGGTCCGTCTTCTATTGAGCTGGGAAATCTTTGAAGTGGGAGTTATTATCTGAGACATTCTTTCCTGTTGTCCTAACAACGTTGATGAAACGTTCAAGGTTCTTTATCAGCGGTTTGTGAAGTCCAGGCAGCCAGTTAGCTGAGAAGCCACTCACTACCCTGGTAATCTATGTCATCTCATGGTGACAGAGCCAGCCGACACCAACATTCTCACCCCAATGTGCCAAGTGATGGGGGGCAGCTACATATACCCAGCTAATAACAAATATTATTATTATTTTTACTTGTGCAAGCCCACATGCCTAATATATATATATATACTCAATGCCCAACATTCAACGTTCAATTGTTTGGTAACACAAATTGGCAATCACATGACAGCAACTCAATCAGGGGTGGACTGACAACTCATGGGGTCCCCGGGCAATAGGGAATCATGTGGCCCCTGTTTCCTTGCACAAACTCAAAAAAGCCTATGAAAAAAGGTATCGGGGCATCTCATTGGGCCCCCTACTGACCCCGGGCCCCTCGACAGTGCCCGAGTTTCCACATGGTCAGTCCACCCCTGAACTCAATGCATAGGCAGGGCCATGGATAAGGGGGTACCACCAGTCCTCCTGTACGGAGCCCAGACAGCTGGGTGAATTAGATTTGGGCAGGGAGGGTAATGGGGCATCAATTACTGGAACCAATCCCCTGCGTGGCTCCCTCTGCAGCAGCTGAAAGCTGTCTTCTTCTCCTTTCCCTCCCACTGGATTTTAGCTGCTGCAGAGAGAGCCATACAGGGGATCGATTCCAGTAATTGCCCCTCGGCCGCAGACATCACTATTCCTGTGCACCCCCACATTTCCCCCTGCTGCCCAGGTCCCCCTGTGTGCCCCCGCAGTACTGCCGGCTTCCCTTCTCTCCTTCCCACTGGCAGCTGCAAGGACACAACAGGGACCTTCATGGTGGAGAAGGGTCCAGAAAATATGTCACATTTACCAGCCCCTTTCTTTTCTGAACGCACAATGAGTGATCAGTACTGACCACTCACTGTGCTCATTCATAACTGAAGCATAGTAAACTGTTTTTTTTTTTGGGGGGGGGGCTATCAGGTTGGCTGTATGGGGCCCCGTGGTTTCTAACAGCAGCCTTGCTTGTAGACGTGGTAAAGACAACTTGCTGAAGTTCAAACTGAGCACCAGAATGGGGAATAAAGGGGATTTAAGTGACATTGAATGTGGCATGGTTGTTGGTGCTGGTCTGAGTATTTCAAAAACTGATCTACTGGGATTTTCACATACAACCATCTGTAGGGTTTCCAGGGAATGGTTCGAAAAAGAGAAAATATCCAGTGACAAAAATGCCTTGTTGATGTCAGAGATAAGAGGAGAATGGACATTCGATTTCAGCTTCAACAATCAGATGGTAGGGTCAGAATTTGATGCAAACATGAAAGCATGGATCCATCCTGTCTTGTACCAATGGTTCAGGCTGGTAGTGGTGATGTAATGGTGTAGGGGTATTTTCTTAGCACTAGCAAGGTGTACCTAATAAAGTGACCAGTGAGTGTATATATATTGGACACGGGGTTGATTTACTAGAACTGTAGTGTGCAATTATCTGGTGCAGCTCTGCATAAAAACCAATCAGCTTCCAGTTTTTTTTTTTTTTTGTCAAAGCTTAATTGAACAAGCTGAAGGTAGAAGCTGATTGGCTACCATGCACAGTTGCACCAGATAAAAGTGGAACATAATCATATTTAAACTCAAGAACCAAAATTGATAATATTGCAGCTTATTGGTCCGAGACAGCCTTTCTCAATCTTTTTATCATGGTGGTGAAAACCTTAAATTAGTTTTCAGGTCTCAGGGAACCCTCACTAAAATTATTAGACCTAACTCTCATTAAACATTACCATGATCAGTAGGTTGAAGAGGCTTAAATAAAATAATTAAAGGTTAACTCCTCTTTCATGGGAAAAAAAAGCCTAATATAGCGTATACAAGTCATTACAAGTCATATGGTAATTGAATGATATTAAAAATCACCTTTCCTTTTCTTGCAGCACTGTAATCTTCTGTAAAATGTAATGCAATATGGCTACCTGAAGGTACACAAATGGTGCGCTCTCCTGCCTAGCGTGGTCAGTTTTCAAAAGGACAGCAGAAGGACTGGCAGGAACACCAGGTCTTTCACACAAAGGAAGCATTATAAAGAGAACAGGATATTTTTCCATACAAGTACATGGTACAGAAGGGACATATCAAGAATAGGAAATGTTTTTTTTTTTAATAACAAACATGTCATCTTCCTCTTCTTGAGTCCCTGATGGTGCTCCTGGCCTCTTCCTTCTGTTAAACCTTAGGATTTCATGGAACCCTGGTTGAGAATCTTTGGTCTAAGAAGTGGTGACTGCATTAGTTTTCCTTTTTTACACTTTTTCTCTTTCTGTTAACCTTGTAATCCTGCCATTAATTCCCTTTTGTCCCAGGGTGACAACCATACTGAGCAGTGTTGTCTCTATAAGACAGAGAGTGAGTCGGGACTCCATCTCTTCTCCATACCAGGGTCAGGTGTTTTATAGTCCCCACACATAGCAGGGAACTGATAACAGTTGAGAGATAAATGGTGCAGGAAGTTATCTGCTCACAAGATTGATGGATGGATGAACAGATATTTTATTTTCACTTGTCCAATAGATATTAGTTTACTTATTACAGGTACTTAAATAGCTCAGTCAATTTACACAGCACTTTACATGTATATTGTACATTCACATCAGTCCCTGCCCTTGAGGAGTTTACAATCTAAGGTCCCTAACTCACATTCACACATACTAGGGCCAATTTAGATAGAAGCCAATTAACCTGCCAGCATGTCTTTGGCATGTGGGAGGAAACCAAAGTACCTGGGGGAAACCCTCACAGGAACAGGGAGAACGTGAACTCCAGACAGGTAGTGCCAAGGGTGGAATTCGAATCAACGACCCGAGTGCTGCTAGGTGGAAGTATGATAAAAAGATTTCAATGGTATATTTACCAGCCCAAAATAGAGCAAATACAAAAAAACTATTGATAGAGTTTGCCAAAAATAGTGTTGATGACAATGTATGTCACTACTCAAATGGCACACACATATATAAAGCACTCTTTATATATATAAAAAAAAAACTAATTATTTTGCAAAAATGCTAGGTTTGAAGGTGAATTTGCTTTTTTAAAATTAGAAATGAATCAGTGATTTGAGCCAGTTGGCAGGCCTGGCATAGAAGGTCAATTAATTTACAAATTTGAATTCTTCAGAAGGTGTTGTGTTCTTGTAATAACTCATCCAAAAGGAAATAAGTAATGAATCCTATATAGAGCATGTTACAATGCGGTGGATTGGAATATGTTCCGTCAAAGACTGTCTCCCTCTTAATTCGTTTCAAGTCATGTATTGTATTATTCCCCTATACTGTAATCAGTGCCTAATGGAATTTTTAAAATACATTGTTATACTACTAATAACAATAATCATATTCAGAGATCTAGAACACTGCCAACCTAATATTATTCATAAGTCTAGTGGTGACACAATGGCACAAGCCTATTTAAAACAAGAATAGAAAAGTCTCTCTATGAGAATGTCTTGTGACTGCTGGGTACGTGTTGTTTAGTGAAACCCCTATTTAGAGAGCAGGTGTAGAATGGGATGATAAAGTACAAGTTTAATCCCTCTCTGCCCTGTGAACCTCTTCAACAGGGAGATTGGCTGCCTTGCAAATGTCTCTTCTTTAAAAGTGTCTGGAGTAGTGATTTGGATTTCCCTGCTCAGTCATCTGTCCACAGGAGCTAGGCTGTGATTACAAAGCTAGGCTGACCATTGACATCAGAGGGTGGTCAGTTGCACAGACAGGATTCAACGCTGAGAGATGTCTCCATAAACATGCACGCATAGCTTGCCCGTGTGTGTGTGCTTATATCAATACAAACAGGCAGAGATGCATAAACAGAAATTGGTGAAGATAACCTCCTATCTATGGAAGCCATTACAAAACATCAGCCATAAGCTTGATAAGTAGTAATGAGGAACTTCACCCATATCATAAAAATGACAACAAAAGGTACCTTTAGAAATGTATAGTAATGAAAATCTACAAATAAATACTAAATCTGGTTGTAGATGGGTCGAATTTTGGCCAGTTCAGCAAGGACCAGCCAAGATTTGATCCATCTATGGACAGGCTGAATGTCCTGAAGTCAATCCATCAATCCAGCCTGCCAGATTTTTTTCATGCGATCACTGCCTGCATCTATAGCTGCCAGCAGTGATCACTGTGTTTTGCCAGCAGGGGAGGCTCTCTTCCGGCAGAACACAATAGCACTGCAGGAGGAATTTCCCCATCAACACTGACTTTGTTGATGGGGGAATCTAGCAATTTTTGGAAGGAAATAAAATGGTGGAATGGAAAGAAAATGGCAAAATCTATAGGCTGCTTAAGGCCTTATGCACACTGAGCAGTTGCTCAGCTCCCCTGGATGCCTTTTTTTCCTGGCAGGAGAAAATCTGCTTAAAAAACATGCCTAAAGCCAGCCATGGATGGATTGAATTCTGACCGGAACTGACTGACACTGACATCTCCAGTGACACTAATACAGCGATCAGTGATAATACTATACACTACCACTGTACTAATGACACTGGCTAGGAACGGGTTAAAATCTAGGGGAAATCAAAAGGTTAGGTGTGTGCTTAATAATGTGTAATGTGTGTTGTTGTACTAAGAGATATGCCTGTTTTTACTCCCTGCTTTACAGGGAAAAAAACCCAGCACATCGCTGCTATCTGTTTGTCAACACAGAGCTCTGTTCTGTCATTTGCTCATCCTGTTCCTCCTTGCACAAAGGATCAGATACCGGTCTTGCTGATGTGTTAAGGACCTTCTATGGTCCTGTCCAGCTCTCCTAAAGTAACTGCCTGTCTCCTGGAATCTCCTCCCTGCTCTTGAGACTGTGCGGGGAGACATAGCAAACCTTCTGGCTATGGCACGTATTGATGTGCCATCCTGGAGGAGTTGGACTGCCTGTGCAACCTCTGTAGGGTCCAGGTATCACCTCATGCTACCAGTAGTGACTCTGACCCTAGTCAAATGCAAAATTATTGAAAAGCAGTCAGAAAAGATGAGTAGGGAAAAAAATGTCAGTGGCCTCCAGCTGTAAAACCATGCCTTCTCATTGTTGCCCATCTAGTGCACCTGTTGTTAATGTCATTAACACCAAAGCAGATGAAACTGATTACCAACCCCCTCTGCTACTTAACTGACCAGATCAATATGTATAATAATATCCCAGGAGTTTAATTGACTTGATGCTATACTTGGATTAACAAGTGTTCCTTTAATTTTTTTGAGCAGTGTTAATGTACATGGACCATTTGACAAGTAGTTCATTAAATACAGCAGAATGCACATTAATAAAAGTGCCAACATTCATGCTAAAAAGCGCCAAAAGAAAAAATAGCCAAAATACACATTTAAACAATGTGCCAAAATGTTATTTAAAAAAAACTGCATGTTAAAAAAAGCACCAGTGGTCAGTGCTTCTTATTTTCATGCAATTACATGCTCTTTTAAACTTTGTTTCACTTTTTAAACTCGGCTGCATTGTAATCTCACGATATCTCATGAGATCACAGGCAGTCCTCCCCCTTTCTACACAGATCTCAACTGTTCTCAGAGGAGAAATATTTCCTCTCTTATCCTTCTGAGAACACATGTTCTTGGCATCATAAACGGGGACAGAGAAGATGATTTTCCTCTGAGAACTGCCGAAAGCTGAAATGAGATAAATCTATTTAGCCTCCTGAAACTCCTCCTCTTAGCACCTCTGTAGTTTAGAAGGCAGACTCTGTGAAATGTGTGACACAGCAGTGCCTACTCACAGGGCAGAGTGAATTCGTGTCACAGAATTCAAGGAAGTCAATGTATGGGAATCCTCACAAAGTAAGTTTGCAAACTTCAATATCATACAGATTAATAAATAATTAAAAGGAATGTGGAAGTGAATTCAATCATTTTAATGTTTGCCAATAGATACGCTTTAACAAATAGAGTGGAAGTTATTTACTAAAACTGGAGAGTACAAAATCTAGTGCAAATCTGCATAAAAACCAATCAGCTTCCAGGTTTTATTGTCAAACCTTAAGATCCCGATCACTCTGGGTGCGACTTGCCATGCGATTGGTCATACCATGCAAGTTTAAAATCTCATGGCAAGTCGGACCCTATTGTCCACAATTAAAGTGGTCATATTGATGTGAATCCATCTTGGTTGGAGCTGTACCGATTTCTAAAGTAGTGCATGCACTACGTCAGGTCCGACTTACATAGACATCTGTATCTTGCAAACTGCAGATGTCTTGCAAGTCATACCTCAAGTCGGAATGACATCTGACATTGAAATCATTGAATCAAATTCACCAGTTTTAGTAAATCTCCCCAGTGTGTTCTGCAGCAACTTTGCTAACATTGTCATTACATTTTACAGCAAAGCATAAGGTCATATGGGAGTTTCTATCTATCTATCTATCTATCTATCTATCTATCTATCTATCTATCTATTTATCTATCTATCTATCGTCATATTATTTCATTTAAATTGTCTTCATTTATTTTAAACTTTTTGTTGTCTTCTCATTATTTTTAGAATACAGATTTATAAGTGCATATCCACATACAGTAAGAATTTTTTAATAAGCAGTGTAATGCCTTTTATCACCTTTTATTAATGGTGGCGTTGTTGCTATTCCTAAACTATACATATATTATCTAACTTGAATGCGCACTAAGCAATATATATTTGGGGTTTTTATGAGCACAGTCAGGTTGCTTATATGCTGTGAAACAGGAGTCACAGAAAGATGGATAATACTTTGTAGACTAGACTGAAAAATGTAGAAGATACTTTTACTACTGATGTTGCTATTGTCAAATAGTCAGACAACACTTTATAATTAGAACTCGGGCTCTATTGCAGAAAGCTACAGTACATATAGTGATAAGCCTTCCTCCTTGCTCTCCACCCATAAAATTGCATAACTTTTCCAAATGATTACATAAAAGGCAAAATATTCTTTTTTCTACACACTTATAGACTCAGCCAAAACATGCTGTATTGTTTAAATAGTGAACTGATGCTTTCTGAATTGATTTTTCTGGTATCAATGTTTGTCAAAATAGAAATTCTTAGATGACATTAATTGCTTTCCAAAAGAACAGGGAAGAAAATTATTAATATATCTAGATTAATATACATTTGCCTAGTCCAAAAACAAATATTCAGTTAAACTGATTCTAAAGCCTGAACATTTTTTACCTTAATGCATTCTCTGCATTAAGGTAAAAAATGTTTAGGAATTAGCATTGCCCTCTCATCTCCATGTAGTTCATGTAGAAGTTTCACTCCATACAGCAATTGACCAGAATGTGGGTACTTGTAATGAACCCAAAGAATGGTGCTGCCAGTATACCCAATTGCTAGTAGAAAGTAACCAACATTCCCTTTCCTCTGATTTATTGTGGCATAATGTCATGTGAGAAACAAGCTAATATTTTGAGTCCTTGTAGGGTCTCTTCCTCAAGACAACAAAAGAACCCATAGAGACCCTGTGATGTTGGCTTATTTCTCATGCGATAACAGGAATACTAAATGGACCACCATGTACAGCAACTTTCATTTTTTGCTCATTTACCTTATCCCCTAAGTTGTGTATTGAGGTTAGGAAGATAACTGACATACATGAGTTAGGTAATTTACAACAAATTGTGGGCAGAAACCAAAGAACTCAGAGGAAACTCATACAGACATATAAAGGATATACAAAGTCTGTGATACTTTGGTCTTCGGTGGGATGGGTTTATACCAATAACCCCAGCACTACAAAAGACCATGCAGATGTTTAGTTGATGAAGTGAGGAGTTTACATCACTAATCAACCTCTGTATTTTGTATACAGTCGATTTAATTTACAGAATTCAATAATTTTTGTTTTTCTTTATGGCTGCTGAATTATTAATTTTATTTACATCTTACAAGGGGGTACAAGGGGACTCCAAAAACTGGGTAGACCTAAGTTGTGGTCAACTCTCCCCAGGTCCCGGACAGGAACCTGAATAAAACTGGTTGTACAGCCAGCCCCTAGACATCCCAGCCTATGCTTTGTAACTGACATCATGTCCTAGGCAAGGACTTTGGTTTAGCCAAGTTATGACCATCTCTTACTTCAGAATACTGGTGATATAAGCAATTATGAAACTCACATAAGAGGCATCCATTACAAATTCCCAAGCATCTTGTGATATAGATATTTTAAAGCTAGTCTGTCAGATTAAAGGCAGCCATACACAGGATTATTTTAAGAAGATGTGACTTATTTTTAGTATTGATAACATGCCTACAAATGCACAATGCTTTACAAAGTACATAGATGCCCTAAAAGAGCTCACAATCTAATATCTGTATGATAGCCATACATTTACTATTGCAAGCTTGAGAAGTTGCCAGTTAACCTGCCATTGTTATTCTGGATTGTGGGAGAAAACCTGAACATACGCAAAAAAATACATTAGGACATTTTCAGACAGACGGGGGTTATTTACTAAAACTGGAGAGAGCAAAATCTGGTGCAACTCTGAATAGAAACCAATCGGCTTCTAACATCAGCTTGTTCAATTAAGCTTCGACGATAAAATCTGGAAGCTGATTGGTTTCTATTCAGAGTTGCACCAGATTTTTCACTCTCCAGTTGTAGTAAATTAACCCCATAAGGTCTAAGGTACCATAAGCACCCAGAGCTGCAAAGTATGAGTGTTAACCCTAAAGGAATCCCATAACATTTGCTGAACTGAATAGGTAACACAAAATAATATGTAAAAAATGACTGTTATTATCCAAAAGAAAGCAGAGATATCAAAGGATATCTAACATGACTGAAGCTCAATGGGGCCTTGTTATCTGTGGAATCAGACAAAACATGCAGATTTTTTAAAGCCCTTTGCTCTTGTCTACAGTGTTGGAGGTGCATAAAGCCCATGCTTGTCCATAGTGGTTAATCTGTATGCTACCTAGTTCTCGGCATGTTCCTTTACCTCCTAAGAATGAGCCCAGGCATTATGCACATCTGACAGTGTAGAACAAGTCATTAACTTGTATAGAGCCTGTTAGAGTTTTCTTCCCGAGCAGAGGGGAGCACATAAAACCACTCGGCTTTTCTCGAATACATGCAGCAATCAGTGCTGTGTAAAGAGTATATTCCTGCCAATCTGAATGTAAATAATAATCTTTATTACTACATAATATATATACACAACACAGATATTCAAGGATATAAAAAAGGCTTGGGAATATGACACACTGTTGCACATAAATGTACTCTTACAGTTGAAAAGATACATTACATGTCAGTATTGCTTTATGCATGTCTTCTGTAGATCTGTAAATCATTTGTTTTGAATGCTGTCAAGGACGACATACTGTAATATAGCATAAAGGTATCAAAAAAGATAAAAACTCTAGGTACAAACCATCTGAAGACACACAAACAAGGAAAAGAATCAATGGCACCATTTACTGTATTGGTGAAAGAGAAATGAAACACTACAATAGTCCATAGATATAACCATGTCATTCTGTCATTTGGATGGTAGCAGCAGTCTATAGCAGAATCAAAGGACTCTGGGCTGAATCACAGTGAATGTTTAAAGGATGTGCAGCTGAGGTGATCTTTGAGATATTGAGACAACATCAATACACGTAAATATTTGTTTTATACATGTACAGCATATATGATAATATTGACTGTTTTATTGAAAGCTACATTTTATATGAGGGCTATATCAAATGAGCGAGGACCCCCATGCACCTGCCAACATCCCTATTTAAGGGATATGATGATATTGGAATAAAGATTATTGTACTTTTAATATATGGTGTTTCTGCCTTTAAAGCCACATTTACGTGGGGGGAATCTATTTTTGTATATTAATTTTATATGAGGGCAGCACAGTGACTTAGTGGTGCACCTCTGTTGCAGCACTGGAGTCCTCAGTTACATGCCAGTCAGGATGCTGTCTGCATGGAGTTTGCACGTTCTCAATGTGCTTGTTTGGGGGTACTCTGTTTTATATTTATTTTATCTTCTAATCATTCAAATATATTATCTTCTAATCTGATTATGTATAAAATATAGCATGTTTACGATTTCCAAACAACGGATAAAGGATGCTTTTTGCAAATTTACCAGTCTATTCTTAACTGCTTTGCTAAACAAAGAACCATGTTTACAGAGCAATATACACATAGACTACTGAGTCAGAAGGGGGACTCCCTTTACTGTTAGAAAACCCATAATTCTCCGTCAAACCAGTGTCATTGGTGTACATTGTATTTAGTATTAATTTATAAAAAAAAGATTTTATATAAAATAAAGTTTGCACAACCTTGGCCTTAAGCCACTATAGTTTCTCTAAAGCAATTTCTCTTTAACTAATTAGATAGTTGGTGTGAATAAAAATTGGCTTGCATATCTTTATTAAATGAACCCCTTGCAGTGCAAATCTATTGCCTACCTTAATAAAAGCACAGCATTCAGTATGTATGAGTAGCTCTTAGGCTACAGAAACAAGTCTGGTGCTTAGCTAAAGTTAAGCAATTAATTTTTATCAGTATCAATCATAATCAGGGTTTCTCAGGCAGGACCGGTCATGATGAATCTGTGTGGTGCATGTCTTTCTTTTTAAATTAGTTTTTACTCTCACACTTGAAGCATGATCTAACACCAAACATAATTTACCCTCAGCAACCCCTTAGGTGTAGTCTTATTCATGTCTATAGGTTCTATTTGGAAATCTCCAACCTCACCAAAATAATCCACAGTGATATAGCTAGCATATCTGCCCACTGCATCAACATGTATGCTTGGCCTGTACAAGTATGCATGTTGATTCACAGATTGTTCTCTTGAATGAAAGTGTGGCTGTCAGGGCTTCTGACTCCTATCTCTGTCTTTAATGCCCTTTAACACCTAGAACTGTGAAATCTCCAGCACTCAGACCCCTGCTGATCAGCTGTTTGGAATTCACACCTGATTGGAGTAAACTGTATTGATTTTCTCTGGTTGCAGTGCTCTTACCCCAGAAAATGAAAAACGTAAATCAATATGAAAGACTGGACTGGGCTCCATTCAGCTGGCTGGTAATGCTTCAGAGTAGGAATTCTTGACTGCTGTACATTCCCCATTACCACCCTTTTAATGGACAATAGTACATTTAAATAAAAAAAATACCAAAACATTAAAAATAAATGAGTGCCAAACAATTGCTGGATTCAGAAATACAATATAGGGGCAGATGAAGTCTGAAAATACATTATTTTATAGGTTGAACTTTCCAAGCCTTTGTATTGTCCAATGAATTGTCTATCAAGTTAACCTAGTCGCTTGAAAAAATGAAGGCACACAAAGCCAGAAAAGAACATTAGTAATTTTTACCTTGTTGGTGGGCAATGACTCCAGTCTTCGCTCTGTTCAAGAACTAAGGCTACACTAGGCATCAAACACTTCCAGGTGTGTCAGATGGCTGGTCTCCTGTTGCCAGCTATGGTTTCATCTGCTGGTCCCTATGTCAGTACAAGACACATAAGTTTTGGGTGCATGCCTGACAGTTCCGATCTTATTAAAAAAAAAAAGTCCAGAATATGGATTTAATAGTTCACAGTTACAAAATGGCCTAAAACCCTCATCAGAGCTTGAGATATAATCAAGAACTTGAATGAAACAGCTTTCAAATGTTAATCTGTATGGGAAAGGTATTAATAGATCAGGGTAAATCAGTAACCTGTGGTGCCATCGCCATTGGCAGAAATAGTAGATGACAGGTGTTTTAATCATGCCCTACTCTTTTCATAATTTTTTAAAAATATACATATTTTGGCAATGCATACAGAATATATTTTTGGGTTAAAATATTTGAGATTGATCATTTTGTTTTAGCATTTGGTGCCAAACTGGTTATACCCAAAATATAAAGCCAAAATCACTACTATCAAAAAAAAATTAAAAAATTACTTTGATATAACCCAATTCCTGGAATTCATAGTGTCTATGACACTCATTAGAGTTCCAATGCACCTCCACACAACAAACATTGGTGTGGGCAACAGATTCATGCACCTGTTGTACACACTGATTGAGGAGGTGCACTGAAAGCGGCGTGTCCATACAGACATGCCAACCTGAGTATGTTGGTGCTCCTTCCCTGCCGCTAAAGATGTCACAGAGACAGCACAGCAGCAAAGAGTTTTGTACTTGGAGGGGCGGAACCTGATGGGGATTTGCAGACACTATTTCCCCATAAGGTCACCTCCCCCATTTGATTGACAGCAGTGTGCAGATCCTTAGCCACTGTAAAGCCTCTTATTGGCTAAAGAATCCATGCACTGTCTGTTGTCAATTACAGGGAGAGAATGGACCTGGGGAACTAGGGTCCCAGCTTCCCAGTAAGGTCCAGTTCACTGCAGCATCATTGTTTATTAGGAGGGTGTTGGTTGTAAAGCCTATAGTGTCATTAGCAACCAGTGACAGGGAGGAAATAGTGGCAGTGAAAATGCAATATGCATATGAATTATTTTTGAATTTGGTACATTACTAGTGCCACTTTGTAAAAGTGCAGATATTAGGAACTACCTGAATCTGCAGCATGTGTTGGTAAAGTTACTAATAGTCAGCAGAGATTTTTTAATTTGAATTTTAAAAGGTTATAGCGCCAAAAACTGCCTTATGTGGAGGTAACATATTTAATAAATCTCATATAAATATATATAAACTTATTTAGTAAGAAAATAGAATTTTACACAGAAAGCAAGTATCTGCCATGTTTTTGGTCATATGACTCCAGTAAACGTTATCTGGCTATCTTGGGTAGCTGTACTATGAAAAATGATACTGCTCTTTGTAGCACTTATCAAGTTAAAAAAGTTCAAAATAAATTTTCAATTTGAATCATACCCTAATTAGTCTATTACAAATTTTAATATCTGTCCTTAAAGTTACCTTGTCACCAAACCATTCATTTAAACAAAAATGTTATTTACCCATAAAAACTTCCCTTGTGTAGACATCCAAAAGCCTTGAGGTTGCTGTTGTGTGCCGCCATCTCGGATGTGATGTCATCTGCCCCAGCTGGCTCTTAAATGATACTTTATAGTACTGTAGTTCTCTTTGCTTCTTCCCTGGTAGCTATATAAAATGTTATATAGGGGGTGAGATATGGGGTGAAGATGCTGGCCAAGCGGTAAGGGTAATCGGACACTCCAGAAGAGTAGAGGACTATGAACTACAATGAGGGAGAGGGATGTGCTAGGGATTTGACTTTCCTACAGTAGTCACATTATCTAACAAATTCAAAGGCACATTTCAAGTAGATGAAAAAAATATGGAAAAGAAAATACTGCAAGTAAGCATTTCATTAATTAATAGTTGATTTTCCTTTTACCTGAATTTTTTTTGAGTTGGTAAAAGTGTCTTTTTAAGATGATTGAGATTTGCATACAAGGATGCTTCACCTGTGCATGCACTGTATTCCTTGCTATCATATGCACTGTTTGGCCCTTGTCCATCTGTTAGAGATAAGTCTTTGGCCTGTGTATTACTGTGTTCTTTCTCACCTCTCCCTTTAGGAAGAAGAGACACACATAATGGACTGGATAACAAATGAGTAACAGATGTTTGACTAAGAGCCTCCACTGAAGAGCTTGGCGCTTTAAAGTTTTTTGTCGAGTGTGTATTAATGAATAGGGTGTGAATGCATTTTCTTTGTATTTTGGGTAAATGTGTAATGCATAAGCCTGCAAGTGACAGTGTGTACACACTGTGTCACAATGAAGTTCTTTCTTTTTTCTTCCTTTTTAAATGAATAACCATTTTTTCTGTTGTGATCTCTGGTATATCTTAAAATTGTCAATAAATTTACTGTATAATTAGGGCACCAATGGTAATGAGATGGCACTGGCCCAGTCTAGCTTTCTTCAAACATATTGGGAATTGGTCTCAGGTGTATGGGAAGGGCCTGTGCCTAAACACAGCAGTGGAAAAGATGCAGCTTTTCCTGGGATTGTTATCAGCCACACATTTTTCTTCCATCAATTACAGTCATCTGTTACAATCTTATCTACACATTATGGTCAGCAATATAAGAAAATGTTCATTGTAAATAGGTGAGCCCAGTAGAAGGGTGTTACTATGAGCACTAAAGGTTGTGTCCCAACAAGCTCCAATAGTGGGAATCTGGTCCTCTGTATGGGAGCGAATAATGACAAACATGTAAAGTTCCTGCCAGGATCTCCATGTATAGCAAGGGAGAAGTTAGGAGGAGGACAGCCCTGGCTATGAGAAGGGTTACCATGAGGACCATGGCCTCCTAAGAAGCTGAGCTTCATCTTGGGTTTCTCCTGGGGGGGTGTTGTTTCCCCTTAACTGCTTATCATCTGCTCCAAAGAGACCAATACCAGTGGATGTGTCAAAGACTTGCTGCTAAACTAAGCTTGGGTCTGAGACCCAGATTGCTGTACTTCTGAGTTATAACTTCAGTAAAAGAAGAAGTTTGTCTACATGTGACCTCTGTGTGGAGTTCTTCAGGTAACACAGTAGGTGTGGTGAGAGAGCAAGATTGTGCAGTGATGCTACCTGGCTGTGGAGCCCTGGGAGAAGAGGGCCAATGTCTAGATACCCTTGGGAGTGAGGGGGTACAGCCGAGCAACCAGGAGGGTGGACAAAGGATCTGGTCACTGACCCCCACCCAAACATCGAGTGGAAGAGTGTGAGAAATACAAATAAGGGCTGGTATGCCTGGGAAGGTTAGTCTTTTAACGGTAGAGCAGCTCTGGCTGCCACTGTGGCCACAAATAGGCAAGTTATCACCCGCTAACACTCAGACTGACAATACCCCTGTCCAGACTTGCCCCCTGTGCTCCTTCAGAGTGGGGGGCTTTCTAAAGCAGGAGGTGCGTTAAAGGCCAGAACTTCAGGTGAAAGCAGAAAGAGAAAAGACTAAGAATTTAAAACTAACGCAGCCACCACACCAAAGGATTGGTAGGTTGCAATATAATAAATGTTTGGTTTTGGATTTATTACCACTTTAAAGGAGGAAATAATGGTCAGATTTGTCACAAAGGCTTGTCCAATATATAATGTTTCCCCCAAGATAATATGCATCAGAATTGTTTGTGTGTGCCTCCCACATCACGCTGTGCCTATTACGATGAACACCAGGCCTGCTTCATAGTGTTTTGCCTGAGAGCAGTCAGCTTATGTCTACACGGCTGAACACACTCTGAAGTTTATGGGCAGATTTAGTATAATTCATAGCCATATGAAGGACAATATTGTTTCTGGGACTGTTGACCTATAATCTTGTATAAATGATGTTTACTTGAATATACTGTACATAAAGATGTCATGGCACATAAACAGCAGGATGCTAAAGATCATGTAAAATAATTTTTTTTTATTTTAATACTATTTATATTTCCTTTAACCAGAATATTTCATAATTACCTTTTTATTTTGTAACTAATAATGTTGGTATTAAGTATTCACAGTGTCCCTTTCAACTATTGCCAACCCTTAAAAATATAACAGGGTGTGTGAACTCTCATTTTGTCACATTTAAACGGACTAATTATCTTGTATCTGGGCATCAGTTTTTGTCACATGCAGTATGTATATATTGATATGCACTGGCATACACTTCAGATGCTTCCGATGTGCTGCAATTTGAGAGACCCCTTTTGTATTGACTTGAATGGCAAAATGCAGGTTAGTATACCCAAAAGGCATGAAAGTGGACCTGAATTCAAAAAGGGATGATTTGCTATCTTATAGAACAATGGTCTCCAAACTGCAGCCCTGGGGCCATATGTGGTCCTTTGCTTGCCCTTATTTAGCCCTTGGGGTACATTCCACAAACTGATACCAATAATGGGGCACCATTCCCCCTACTGACACAATCAATGGGGTACTATTCGTCTCTTCAAAATCAACAATGGGGTACTATTCCTCCCATTAAAACCAGTGATGGTGCACTGATGCCAGTCTTTTGTTACCCCACTAGCCACAGTTCGGCCCCCCTAAACCCTGAAGGACAGTAAGCTGGCCCTATGCTTGGAACCCCTGTTATAGAAAATTGCTTGGATTGATCGTTTTGTTTTTTTTTAATAACAAGTGAGACTATTTGCTATGGAGTGTGGGGGGTTCTCACCGCAATCAGGTGACACCTGCCAGAGGGGTGACACCATGGTTGGTGCTACAATAAGCATGCACTGCCCTCTAGTGGGGCCCCAGAGGAGGTAGGAGCCGTGGCAATTTTTAATCCTTATTGGAGGTGCAGGACGATGGAAGCGGCTGGTGCCATATGTCTGCTCTGCCTTGCTCCAACTCCCTCAGTAATTGTTAAGGGCAGATAGCAGGACTCTGCCTGAGACCGGGAGAACCAACTTGCTCTGGAGTTGGGCTGCAAGTGCTTAGTGTCCTATCCTGTCAGTACTGCTCTCCCAGCCCTTCCCTCACTCTACCAGCTGTCCAATCTCACACCCTACCTACCATTTGTGTCTGCCCAACCCAGCCCACACTCCAACCCCTTGCATGCCATGCCTGCAGTGTGCTGTGAAAGGGGTTCTGTAAGCAACTGGGCAGGAGATCTGAAACAATGGCCACTATAGCTACCTAATCTGCCCAGAGAGAACCAGTCTGAGAGGAGGGAGGCATAACTGGTGAGTGAGATTTTGGGACACAGAACAACCCACTCTCTCCTCCACCACTTTTTGATCTGCCCCTTCTCCCTCTCTTCTATCTCTCTCTCCTTCTCACTCCCCCCCCCACACACTCTCTTTCTCCCCCCTCACTCTCTTACCTCCTCTCCCTCTCTTTCTCCCCCCATTCTTCCCCCCTCTCTCTTTCTCTCTCTTCTCCCTCTCTTTCTCCCCCCCCTCTTTCCCTTTCTCCCCCCCTCTCATTTCCCCCTTTCTTCCTATCTCTCCCCTCACACTCACCTCCTTCTTGCTCCCCCTCTTACTCTCTTTCACCCTCCTGTCTCCCCTCTTTATCCCCCCCTCTCTTTCTGCCCCCTCAAATTCTTTCCTTCTCCATCTTTCTCCAATCTCTTTCTCTTTTTCTCCTCCCCCCCCAGTCTATCCCCTTTTCCTCATTCCCTTTTCTGTTCTTCCTCCCTCTCACCTTCCTCGCTCCCTTCCTTTGCCCCCCCTTTTTTTTACTCCTATCTCCCGCCTCTCTATTTTTCTCCTCCCTCCACTCTATTTCCCCATTTGCTCCCCCACCCCCATATATTTTCTCCTCCTTTCTCTCTCCCCCTCCTCTCTCTTTTCTCTCTTTCCCCCCTTCCCCCCTCACTTGCTCCCCTTCCCTGTCTCCGCCCCTTCCTCCCCCACTCTTTTTTTCCTCTTCTCTCACTCTTTCTCCTCTCTCTCACCTCATTTTCTCTATCTTTGCCTCCCTCTCCCTCCTTCAATTCTTTTTTTCCACTTTTTCTGTTCCGTATCTCTTTTTTCATTTTATACAGACTAATCTATTCTCTAATAACACCATACTGTACACTATATACAGACCAGTGTATACAATGTACAGTACAGTGTCCAAGTACAAATTGGTCTGTATATAATGTACAGTACAGTGTCAGGGTACAGACTAGTCTGTATATAGTGTACAATATGGTGTCATCAGGGTATTATTATTATACAGTATTTATATAGTGCCAACAGTTTGCTCAGCGCTGTACATTATAATGGGAGACAGTACACAAGACAGTACAGTAACAATACGATTCAATACACGAGGGGTTCGAGGGCCCTGCTCCTTGGAGCTTACAGTCTAGGAGGGAGGGGATAGTGGTACAGGAGGAAATAGCTGTGGGGAATGGAGTGGTAGGAAGAGTGGAGGAGATTGGCAATTAGCTGAGGGCGGGGTAGGCTTCCCTGAAGAGATGGGTTTTCAGGGTGCTCCTAAAGGTGAGGAGAGTAGGTGACAGTCTGATGGATTGGGGTAGTGAGTTCAAGAGGATGGGGGAAGCCCTGGAGAAGTCCTGGAGAGGGGCATGGGAGGAGCAGACCAGGGAATTAGAGAGTAGGAGGTCTTGTGAGGAGCGGAGAGTACATTTTGGGTGGTATTTGGATATCAGATCGGTGATGTAGTTTGGGGCAGTGTTATGAACAGCTTTGTATGTCAATATTAGCATTCTGAATTTTATCCGTTGGGCAATTGGAAGCCAGTTGAGGGATTGGCAGAGGGGGGTGGCGGATACGGAGCGGTTAGTAAGGTGGATGAGTCTGGCTGAAGAATTCAGGATAGACTGAAGCTGGGATAGCCTGTGGTGAGGTAAGCCGATGAGGAGGGAGTTACAGTAGTCAAGTCGTGATATAATAAGGGAGTGAATGAGTTGCTTAGTAGTTTCCGGGGTTAGGAACGGATGTATTTTGGAGATGTTGAGGGGGTGGAGTCTACATGAGTTTGTCAGCGATTGGACCTGGGGCTGGAAAGACAGATTGGAGTCTAGGATGACACCTAGTACTCTGGCTTGGGGGGTGGGACTGATGGTGGCGTTGTTGGTCATAATAGAGAAGTCGGGGGGGAGGGGGACGCGGGCTGGGGGGAAAACTAGGAGCTCAGTTTTGGAAAGGTTTAATTTGAGGAAGTGGAGTGACATCCAATCTGAAATGTCATTCAGTAGGCTAGTGATACAGGGTACGGACTGGTCTGTATATAATGTACAGTATGGTATACATATAATATACAGTCTGTATATAATGTACAGTGTCAGGGTACAGACTAGTCTGCATATAATGTATGATATGGTGTCAGGGTACAGACTGGTCTATATATAATGTACAGTATGGTGTCATCAGGGTACAGACTGGTTTGTATATAATGTACAGTATGGTATGTGACACCATGTTTTACAGAACAAGGTGACATCAACCCTAGTGATGCCACTGAGACTATTATACATACTGTATTATTGGAACAACTTTTACTAGGTATGATATGGATTGCACAGATACTCTGTGAAGAGATAAATGTATCAATGAGAAAGGGATTTAATTAATGTAGTCTACAGAATCAATCCTGAATTGTTTAAAACCCTTTGGAATGAAAGCAAAAAGGATGCTGTCCTGACAGCAGCTAAAGCAAACCTGGTTAGAAATAGGGTGAATGTTTTATTATGTGTGAGTCCTACCCAGCATGTTCTGATCAAACCTTGCTACACCCTCTTGGGCAACAAAGTCATTAACAAAGGTGGATTTTCCTAGATTACTGTTCTTGCTTTCTTCTGAGACAAGGCAACAGTTGGGTGCTTCCCCTACCAATGCCATAGCTACAGACATTCACCTGATGTGAACATGCATGATTGTACAATGAACATCTACTGGAAATGATGTTCAATGGCTGAGTTTGTATGCGCTGACTGCCACTATTGGATGTTTTAATTGTGTAAGTATATAGAATGTCAATTTGAAAAGATTTTAAATCTGAACTGTAACACTAGTCACACAAAGCTTATCCCCAGTTTTCTAGAACAAGAATAATAATAAAAATAAAAATAAAAATACAGGTATGTTTACTTGATATATCCAGGGGCACTAAAAAATCTGTAATTTTAAATAAAATTTGTTCCTATCAATGTGTTGAATTGTTGTACATTTGTTAAGAGTCTGGTATTCTGTCTTTAGGTGCATTGACTTACACTTTGCAATTCAAGTCGATTCTTAAAAGGTTTTATATATATATATATATATAGGTGCGGACTGCCCATTTGGAAACTCGGGCACTGCCCGAGGGCCCGGGGTCAGTAGGGGGCCCCATGAGATGCTCCTGGTACCTTTGTCATAGGCTTTTTTGAGTTTGGGCAAGGATACAGGGGCCCCATGATCCCCTATTGCCTGGGGGTCCCATGAGTTGTCAGTCCGCCCCTGTATATATGTATGTATATATTAAAAGAGTACATTTCAAACCACAGATTCTGTAGCCTAGTTGATCAGAATAATCAGATTCCTGATGTGCTTACCTTAAAGAGGGATCAATGTCAGAACGGAATTCATCAATTACCTGATACATACTGTAGATATTTGGCACCCGAATAAAACTTTCAGATCATGTGTGGCCTCCATGCAATCAAATGTTCTTTCCGATCTGTTTATTTTATTAGGTATAATTGACTTATTTAATTTATTAGATAATCCCTTAAATGTGCCCATACAGTCACAAATCTGGCCACTAGATATACAGTATACTTTCTTTCTCAGAAAATAGGTGCAGGAAATCAACCATGACCCCCCAAAATCCCCCTTTCCCCCACACACACCCTCCAAAGTGCTTCAAATAGTGGGTATGGTCAATTTCACTATAAACAGGAGGGTCTTCAATGGGCATTAAATACTAGGAGTGCATTATGAGTGCAGAGTTGAGGGGGAGGGGGTGTTTACACACAGAGTGCAGAGTTCAGGGGTGCGCTGCATACAGAGTGTAGAGTTCAGGGGTGCGCTGCATACAGAGTGCAGAGTTCAGCTCTTCCACAGCTGCTTACTTCCGTATTCCCCATCCACATCTCACTTTCACCCTTCTTCAGCTCTGACCTCTGCATGCAACCCCTCCTCCCCTACTCCCATTTTCTATTCCCCTCCTTCACCGTCTTCCACATTTTTTACATTTGTTGCTGTACTAAGTTGAAACATACAGCTGGCTCTACTACCTCCTGAACACTGTAGGTGGTTCTGCCTCTCTCACTTGCGGTTAGATGATCCAGTGGGGTTGTAGGCATCCCTGGCACCTGCAACTTAATTTTCTCCATCCTGCACTCATTGGGAGCTGCTCAAGAGATTAGATCTGTGTGAGCCATTAGGAGACAAGCTATTAGTGGTGAGCGGGAATGCAGAGGTCCTGAGTCAGAGGTGGTGGAACTGAGTTCCACCAAGTTCCAGCTGGAAAAAAATATAAAGAATATAACATTTCATGCATATGCTGTTTCATTTCTACTGCGTAGTGACCCGACCTGACTCTATGGCTCTCCAAAATGTGTAAGCATGTATAGCAGTGATCTGACCCACATGGAAGAAAAATATATTTTAAATATATTTAAAAAAATATTCTTCCCAAATATATTTTAATAAATATATAATAAATATTAATTGCCATATATTTGAAATGCTACAATTTTGGCCATATTCACTATATTTCAAAATATATTTCAATATATATATACTGCAAGTTGAAATGTGTTTTTATTATAAAATATATGAAAAATATTTTTAAAAATACATTTCAATTATACTGTGTTTCTTTAAAAATACAAATCTACATTTTTGGACTGCATTTACAAATATATGTAAAAATACATGTTAAAATTACTTTTTTATATGTTAAAAAAAATCTGGAGAATATATTTAAAATACACATAATTTTAAAACTGCACAGACACACAGCATGCCTGTTTTGGGTAGTTTGTTCACCTGACCAATCACAGCTTGCCTCTGGCACATACCCATTCCCCATCACAACCTTCCTCTTGCAGACACCCCCTCTCAATCACAGCCTGCATCTTGTCTTATGCTAAGCAGGCTCTGGAATATAGGAACACTGTGTGTTTGCACAGTGTCCTGTAACCCCGCCCCCACTGTCAGGAACAAGTATGGTCACATGTCAGAACTTTTTAACCTTGTAAAAAAGATAATTCAGATCAAGGTAAAAGCAGTTATGGTGCCTGCATAGTTATAACTCTATTATATGTTCACAACTACTGTAATTGTGATTGTCCAAAGTAAATAGGTTTCTTTTTTCAAGGTAGTGCAAACTACAATGATGCACAAATCCAAATACACAGCAACCAATCAGACTTCAGTTTACTACCTACTGTATTACTGTGTGTATCAGTTTAATTAAATGTGAATCCAGGTAGGCTGCTTCTACATTTGACACGGTGGAGTTGATTTACTAATAGAGTAAGGAGTAAAGGCTGTTCATTTAGCAAAGTTATTAGCCATTTAGTTTGATAAAAAGGATGATCCTGTATTACTTAAAGCGGCTGTAAAGGCTGAAGGTTTTTTACCTTCATGTATTCTATGCATGAAAGTAAAAGACCTTCTGTGTGCTGTGCCCCCCCAGCCTCCCTCCAATCCTTACATGAGCCCGTCCGATCCAGCAACGTTCTCAACAGCCCCTGCTATCTAGTGAATCTTCCTCCACATTGCTGAGAAAGTAGCGGGAGCCCATTGGCTCCCACTGCTGTCAATCGCAGCCAGTGAACCAATGAGGAGAGAGCGGGGGGGGAGGGGGGCAGGGCCGAGCCAAAGCTCATTGTCTTATGGATGTATAGAGCAGCTGCTCAGGGATGAGCAGCTCTCCCAGTGGGCACTGTTTGAGGGGGAGGAGCCAGGAGTGCCAGTGGGGACTTCAAAAGAAGTGCACAGAGCAGGTAGGTATAGACATGTTAGTTATTTAAAAAAAAAAAAAAAAAAGCTTTAGTGTCACTTTAAATCTTCCAATCATTTGTAAGTAAAATTTGTATTTTTTCCCTGTCTCTTGTAAATGATTAAGTATTCAAAGTCCACAGAGATTTGCCCTATTTACTAAATTAGTAGAAATGTTTCTTTGCTAATTGAACCATCTCCATACCTTTAGTTATAGTCTAAGCTTTTGGCTATATTTGCCTTATTAAAGGCCATGTACACCATTTTGACAATTTCATCGAGTATTCTCACTTTACTGTGACCAAATGATGCTAACCACTTTTAAAAGCTGTGCTTGCACTTGGCTCTTATGCCTACAGAATACTGATGGTCACAGAATTACCTTAATTTGCCAACAATTGCTAGTTTTGCACAGTACAGCACAGTGGATGCTACCTTCAATGTGTTGATGGTTTTGACATGCAGTTCTCAAGTTCTCACTTATAGTAATCTCTACTTAAATGTATTTCATCACATGCTCAGTTTAAAGTGACCCTGTCAGGGCTCAACGTAGTAGAACAGCCACTAACCTGTGAACAAATCAATATTATACATACCTGTCTGACATCCTATTTGCTAAATCTTTACTGTAGCAGAGCTCCCAGCATTGATCCAACTCCACATATCTGTGTATGAAGCAAAGTATCACCTCTACATCACTATTTTGTTCTGCAGTGACAAGAGATCAGCCCAGAGGCACCACAGCAGCCAGCAAGAGTGAAATCTTAACGATGCCTAGCAGGGGCGGACTGACCATTTGGAAACTCGGGCACTGCCCGAGGGCCCTGGGTCAGTAGGGGGCCCCATGAGATGCCCCTGGTACCTTTTTCATAGGCTTTTTTGAGTTTCGGCAAGGACAAAGGGGCCCTATGATCCCCTATTGCCCGGGGGCCCCATGAGTTGTCAGTCCGCCCCTGGTGCCTAGTACTCACTTAAGTTTTAGCAAATGAGCAAAAACAAAGGTATGTATAATATAACTTTCTTCACAGGGTAATGCTTTTTTATTTTGTTCACCCTCTGACAGTGTCACTTCAAAGTGGTTGTTATCCCTTACATATACCCAGTGAAGTGATCAGCCTCAGGGGATACACAGAGATGAAAAAAAATCCTCCAACATAGGCTGTACCAGTTTATCTGCAGTCTTCTCTATATCTGTTCAAAGTCCAGAATTTATAAAGCTTGTCTAAGCTTTCAGAAAACAGGGGGTGTGGAGCTAAAGGAGAACCCTGATAGCTGATTGGAGGGAAGGGACCCATCCATACACACACAACACACAGGAACAGAGCTGAGGCTGTCAATCATAGACTTTGTGCTGGAGATCCCTCCCCACCTTTTTTCTCTTGGTGGCAGGAAAACTTGTCAGAAGCGACTCATGCAGATAACAGAGGAAAGAAGCAGCAGACAGAAATGACACTCATTGCTCTCAATTGAGACAAGTGCACACTATGGAATAATATGCTTTGTTCAGAGGTTTACAACCATTACAAATTGTTCAGGTTAGTGATAGGTTCACTTTAAATGTGATATCCTGAAGAATAATCAATGCACACATTTTCTATATTCTCAGTAATTAAACCAATTTGTAAAAGAAAATCAATTTTTTGGTTATCAATACAAACAATTACTAAAACAAAATCACTTCTCCACTTGTTCACTGAAAATGACTAGGAAATGCTTCACTGTAAATGATCCTTTTTGCTGTGACCAATCTTATTATCAGCCTGAGCATCATGATCCTGTAATTAACCCAGGTCTTCAGGCAGTGTTTCCAGTCAGAGGACCACTGTCTAAGAAGAATTAACTGGCTCATCATACTAAATACCTTTCACTGAACCATCTAAAAATGTCCATGTCCCCAAGTCCAATGTAAATTTGTAAGAATAAAAATAAATAAATAAAAGGATGAAGCGATTATTCTACTGAGAACCTTATGTTCCAAAAGAGATACTTACATTTCAAGATCATATGATTTGTGCATCAAGACCTTCCAGAACGACCAATGTTCTGAAGCCCCAGCAATAACAATAATATAGGAGAGAATCACTTACCACTCAGCAGATATTTTCTTCATTTGAAAAATATATGCAGATATTGCACTTTTATTTTCATGTCCTTCTAAAACTCTTAATATGGAGAAATTATTAAAAAAAAATTGAAACATGAAGGTACTTAAGAATATTGTTTATATGCAGCATAAGGTATCTATCTATTTATTTATCTATCTATCTAGATTTTTGCAACAGAATTATCTAAAAATCAATTTATGCTGTGTACAATAAAGCATACTGTATCAACTTAAAGCAATATGTTGACATATAGTCAAACAATAGATCCTCATTGGGAATTATACTAGTATTTCAGATAGGGTTTTCATGTTAAAACGAAGCCCATCACTTAAAATGCTCCTTGTTCAAGTTAAAGTGACAGATCCTTCTGGCTGTTTGGAAAAGCTCCCATGTTACTCTACTCAAGCTGTTCTGTTTTTGCCTTATTATCATATTTTCCATTGATAGATATCTGATTCCAAAATAATTCTATACAGTTAATCTTTATTGACACACACACACACACACGTGTGTGTAAATATATATATTTGTATATATGTATATATATATATATATATATATAGAGAGAGAGAGAGAGAGAATGAAATAATGTTTCTACGACTAATTACATTTAATACGATGAACATTTGTGTTTATTAGCAGCTATCCGTCATTCAGGATAGTACTACTGAAATATTTTTATCACAAGCATTTGATTCCTTTTACATATGTTAACTCAAAAACAAGTCTTACTGGGTGTTTATATATTTCTGAAATTGCACTTAGTTAATGGCTTAGTCCACCTTTTTACAAAAAAGAAAATAATAATAATATACTCATATCCAGTATGTGCAGAAAAAAATGTACATTTATTTTTGCTTGCTGAGCCTTGAAGCCAGGATCAGTGGTTTGTGGCTGCAGTACACAGCTCCTACAGACTCCACCTCTAGCTTTATGTCTGTACCAAGGTATGGACGTTTAGTTAGAGAGCTAGAGGAAGTATCACCACAGTGGCATTCCATTGAGAACTAAAAGTCCACCTGTTATTGTGGCAAAGGAGACTTGCAGTTCATTCATTGACAGATGTCTGTGAATGAATGGCATGGCTGTGCGGATATGGGTGTAACATGTAAGGTCCAAAAGGTAGAGTTAGCCATTAAATCAGCGAAATAGTTTTTTTTTTGGTTCTATTTGTTTAGATAAAATTCTGTTATCTCCCCGTCACTAATTGACAAAGAAAACTTTGGATCAGATGGCTACATTGCAGCTTTCACTAGTAGGCTGCATATGTTTAGGGAAGAGATCAATATCATATCTTTGTTCATACTGCTTTAAAAATTTGGCCAGGAAAATGTCAGTGATGATCTCAGATTAATTTGCTTTAGATGTCATTGGTTTATAATACATAATTAATTTATCGTATGGCCTAGGTGTCAGATGTGGTACGCTGCCTCTGTTAAAACATAAATAAATAATTGGGGACAGGAGAGTAAAGGATGAAACCTGATTGAATACAACGGTCACTGCAATTTCACCAGAATTTGCCAACTATCCATAATGCACCACAGATGCCCTTATGCCATCTTTAGATCAGGCACATTCAAACATACCCAAATACCTATGAATGTTGCCTGACTCACCATAAGACAAACTGCTTAAAGTGTTACTAAACCCAGGACCCTGCATTCACTATATCTGGTCTCCCACAGTACACACAACATGGAAATGCAATTATTTTAGTAAATATAAACTGCTAAATACCTTTTCTCATCATCAGTATATAGCAGTCTTTTGATTTCTATCAATTTCCAGCTGAGAACTAGTTAAAGCTTGTAGGAGGAGTTTTCATTTTGCTCTCACTGTCCTATGAGGCTGCATAACCATGACCCTTTTTTAGACAGTGCTGATTGTCCCCTCCCAAAGAAAAAAAAACTCTCTAGCAATACACACCAAACTAAGCATGTGCAGAGTGACTCCAAGAGCTCTATGTTATCAATGGATGGATTAGGGACAGCAGAAGAATGGGAGGATCAGAGAACACTGGATCAAACAGCCTTTTCACACAATGCAGAGGATTAACCCCTTAGGTTTCACAGTGAGTATACCAAGCATGCTTTACTGCATATACAGACTGATTTTACTGTTGTGCGTTTAGTAACAATTTATCTTCCCCACCTTTTACTTGTGAGCACCTCTTGTGTGCCTGTGGAGCCCTGAACTATTGCTTTCAACTTCATATTTTATAGACTATTTCCATTTTTTTTTATTTTCTCCTGACATTTCCTTTTTCTATGGCAGACAACAAGATTTTAGCATCTTTGCTGCAAAAGGGTTGAGACAAAAGCAACTGTAGATACTGCACCATTACAGACTATATTATTTATGAATAAGACTTAGTCGACACCAAGAAATTTGTGTTGGAGGGAATAAACAGTAAGATACTATCACTGTGTACTATCATTATGTGGAGTCACAGCAAGCATTATAAATACAGTCTATAGGGATGTCCTTTTATATGCATTTACCTCCCTCCCTACATACACACATTATAATATATATATATATATATATATATATATATATATATATATATATATATTTATTTCTACTATTGTTTACTATATACACTGTATATATATATATATATATATATATATATATACACTGTATATATGTGATAAAAGAAAGTGTTCCTATTTTTAGCTCATACTCTATATATGACCATATATACAACTATATATATATATCTATATATATAGTTATATAGTTATATATATCGGCTATAAATAGGAACACTTTCTTTTACCAGCCATCTACAGAGTTTTTGCATTAAACAAATCATATTTACATATCTAGAAAACTTTACAAAGACTACACATTCCCTTTAAAGACTGTTGGAAAAAATCAAAACATCTTTGATCAATGCTGCACTTGGGAGCAGGCCCTTCATGTGCTGCATATCATGCGATTAATGGGAGTTCTGGATCAGTTGAATAGCTTGCAAATATGATGTGTTTGGACAGACTTTTACTCTTCTTTCCTTATTCTCCATATAATATACAATAAATAAGAAAATCAGAGGTAAATGTGTTTCCCCATCAGTACCAGTGCTAGCAGTGGTTGAGTTGAACTCAGGGCCTGAAGGCTTGCCTAAAGAGTGTCAAGGAGATGTAAGAAATTAGCCATTCTAATGTCATGAATCCACCCAAAATTGATTTATGATGGAGTTATTATTTAATCTATTGGGATAGTTAAATAAAACAAATAAGATTATATTATTTTAGGATGTCATGAAAATGTTTGCCTTCAATTTAGTAATGATTTTAGATGCTGTGATGTCTTGATTATAGACATTTTGTTAAAGTGACAAAAAAAAACATTACTTGTGCACTGCCATTAATTGCATGTGTTAACATACAGTATGAATCCAACTGCTGCATGTGTGTTCACCACAAATTTGAACATTAAAAAATGTATAAATGTGTTGTGCTGCTGTGTAAATAAATAAAAAATATATTGTGTCACTGTGGGGCTGATTTACTAAAACTGGAGAGTGCCGAATCTGGTGTAGACCTGCATAGAAACGAGTCTGCTTCCAGGTTTTAGTTGTCAAAGATTAATTGAACAAGCTGAAGATAGAAGCTGATTGGCTACCATACACATCTGCACCACATTTTTCCAGTTTTAGTAAATCAATCCCTGTGTGCTAACAAAACATCTCCAAAATGCAAAAATAGAAATATTTGCTCCTAATATAATGCACTCACAAATAATTGTCCCATATAATGAACAAAGTCCCCATACACTTTCAGTACAGTATTATAAATGAATTGTGCTGCCACAGTGTAATCTTCCTATAGGTAAGTGAACCTGAAACCCTGGTGCTGTAAGGACTCTTGAAATCAAAGTGCACCACATCAGCTCAGCTCAGTGTACTCTGACCTTCAAATAATGACCTATAAATCAAATAGGTCAAGAAGCGCTTCCCCTACGACCTGGGGATGATAAGGCCTTTCAAGGGTCCTGGACTCTCCTCTTGTCCACCTGCTCACAATGGGTCACTGTTTCTTTAAAACTCCACTGCACAGCTATTTCCACTCTATGGAGTGAACTCAGAGCCACATAGGAGTGACCATAGTGCAGTACTGGCTATCATCATTGAATTTATTAAAAATGACAGTCACATGTCCAAACAATAAACTCACAATGTATTGAAAACAGTCTATTGCAGTGGTTCTCAACCTGTGGGTCTCGACCCCTTTGGGGGTCGAACAATTCTTTCACAGGGGTCTCCTAAGACCATCGGAAAACACATATTTCCGATGGTCTTAGGAACCGAGACACCGCTCCTCTATCAGTCTCCAGGTGGGTCCGCCCACATGCAGATACGACCACATTTCCCTGGACCGCGATGTGTGCGCTGGATGACATGCCGCCCCTGTCATCTGGCCACATCCCCGGGATCACTCAACAGCTCCGCCTCCTCACCAGTAATTGGCCGCCGAAACTGTAGCTCAGGAGAGGCACACAGGCGGCCAATCACCAGCGAGGAGGAGGAGCCGAGCAGCAGCGCGAAGATCAAAGAAGATCGAGCGAGGGAGCTGCCGGAGAAGGAAGACAGCTGACAGGTAAGTGTCTGTAGCGTGCAGATGGTGCTGCTGCAGCCAGGTATGCTGGCTGTAGATGGGAGAGGGAGGGAGCGAGCCCAGGCTGGAGCAGGAGTCAGCAAGGTAAGTATCATTGGTGTCAGTGGGAGGAATAGTGCCCCATCATTGGTGTCACTAATACCAATGATGGGGCACTATTCCTCCCACTGACACCAATGATGGGGCACTATTTCCTCCCCCCCACTGACACCAACGATGAGGCACTATTCCTCCCCCCACTGACACCATCGATGGGGCACTATTCCTCCCCCCACTGACACCAACGATGGGACAATATCCCCCCCCCACTGACACCAATGATGGTGCACAATTCCCCCTCACACTAGTATCAATGATGGGGCACTATCCCCCCCCCCACTGACACCAACGATGGGGCACTATTCCTCCCCCCACTGACACCAACGGTGGGACACTATCCCCCCCCCACTGACACCAATGATGGGGCACAATTCCCCCCCACACTAGTATCAATGATGGGGCACTATTCCCCCCCACTGACACCAATGATGGGGCACTATTCCTCCCACACTAACACCAATGATGGGGAACTATTCCTCCCACTGATACCAATGATGGGACACTATTTCTCCCACTGATACCAACGATGGGACACTATTTCTCCCACTGATACCAACGATGGGACACTATTCCTCCCACTGACATCAGTGATGTGGCACTACTCCTCTCACTAACACCAATGATGTTGCACTACTCCTCCCACTGCAAAATTACAGTTATGAAGTAACGAAAATAATTTTATGGTTGGGGGTCACCACAACATGAGGAACTGTATTAAAGGGTTGCGGCATTAGGAAGGTTGAGTGCCACTGGTCTATTGGGATATTATATTTCAAATACGCACTTCCTGTCCTCGCCTCTGATATTACCTGGCTCCTTCCCACACATTTTGCCACCAATCACGTGACTCCATCCGGGGGAGGGTCATTTCGGAGATGTTTTATTTGCACACAAAGACACAGCAACAGAATATATTATATATATATTTATGCAGCAGCACAACACATTCATACATTTTTTAATTTTCTTAAAGTGGTTGTAAACCCTTACATATACTCAGTAACGTAACTGGCCTCAGGTGATACCAAACCTCCTACATAAGTTGTACCTGTTTATCTGCAGTATTCTCTTCTATACATCTGTTCAAAGTGCCAACTTTATAAAGCTTTTCTAAGAGTTCAGAAAAAAGAGGACAGAGAGATGAAGTTACACTCTGCAGAGCTTAGTGAGGAGAACTCTGAGAGCTGATTTGAGGGAAGGGACACACCATCTCTACACAGCTCACAGGAACAGAGCTGAGTCTGTCAATCAGCTGGAGGTCTCTCCCATATCACCATTTTTCTCTAGATGTCAGGAAAACTTATTAGACATGACTCATGCTGATAGCAGCAGAACGAAGCAGCAGACAGAAATAACATTTAGTATTCTTAATTAGGAGAAGCGTTTCTAATTGAGACAAGTACATTCTATAGAGGGATATGTTTTCTTCATATTTTATATTTGAGGTTTACAACCACTTTAAAATGGTAGTAAATACCACTTGGACACTTGTACCTACAGGTAAGCTTATAATTAGCTTACCTGTAGGTACAAGGAATATCTCCTAAACATGCACCATTAAGGAGATATTTAATGTTTCTGCAGTCGATGTCATCACTGGTGTATGCGCTCTGATGGGATAACATACACACTCCCTTCAGAGCTCTGTGCCGTGGCCATATTTTCCACGTGTATGCGTGGGAGTAATGTCATTGTGGCTCAGCCATTCAAATGTCCAGAGCCCATTAACCAGGAAGAAAGACCATGTGAAGATGGAAGCCCTGTTAGTGGTGAAATAATACCACTGGGAGGATTTGTTATAAGGTAAGTCTTTTATAGTATGCTAGTATGCAATGCATACTAGCAATATTATGCCCTTAACTTGCAGGGAGAAGTTTTTTTTAGGCAAGAGTTTAATATTGCTTTAATAAAAATATTGAGCATGACATGTTTATGGTGAACTTCTGATACAACTGGGTACACTTGGGCAAGTGGATCTGGGCCCCTCAAGGGAGGTAGATAACGGCCATACCTCTTTATTTATCCTCAATGTGTTCTTTATTAAAAACAAAGCAATGCCACATTGTATTGCTCTTCATGTTCTCCTTTCTTGGTGTTTACAACTGAATCAGATGTATTAAGCTTACTGAAAGCAATACATTAGACTCATTTTTAGTTATGATCAGTGGCCTTTGGGCATAAGATGGCAATTCCTGTCTATACAGAGATTTACCCTTGACCAGGAAACCAGAATTCATCTTTGACACCCAGTTATGTTCAAATAAATGTTCAATTATTTTACAGTTCCTGATAATGTATTTTAGTATATATTAACATAGTCATTGTTATTAAGCTTGACTCTAGGTTTTCACACTCCTCTTGCCCTTACACATGGACTTTGTGGTAAGAGACAGTGTCTGGAAATATAAGTATCTGTGATAGCCAGGAACAGCTACTGGTTTCCCTTGAAGAACCATATGTGCCCAGCAGGACATCTTAGCCATGATGGAAGAGCTCTACCACACGCTGGGCACTGATTCTACAATGTGCACACTTCCCTCTTTGAAGAAAGGTATTACTGATCAGTTTTAAAGACTGTATCTAGACTCATGTTTCCTACATGGAATACCTAGGTTCTTCTTAGCCACTGGACTACTTTGTTCAGTGATAACAGCTTATATTTGAATTAACCTTACTAACAGTATAAAAGTCATTTATAAAACCAACCAAAGAAAAAAAAAATCAACAAATTCATTTAAATCTCCTAGCCAACCATAAGAGGGATAGTTTAGTGCATCTACACTTACTAATAGATTATACTTTTCTTTAAGTAAACTGACTGAATTATTTTTCTTGTTCCCTAAGAATAATCATATCATACAGGTCTGACCATGTGTAGAAGCGTGAGCAACTCAGGATCAAGCCTGACTTAAGATGGCCATACACAGCTTGAGTTTCAACTGATTTCTGCTAATAGGTCAAAATTTGATCCATGGGTGTCCCTGTCAACACCACCTGGCAGGACAAAGTTCGATTGAGAAATCAAAGAAGCCTGGTGGAAAAAAAATCAGCTGAACAGAGACTGCAGTCACTGTTTTGGGTATTCTGATGTCCACTATCTCCAGCTATCAGAATTAATTATGTTAGTGGGAGAAAAATTCAGTTATGCTGTTTAGGGTAGATGGGAGAATCTTGCGGTTTTCTTTTGTTCAGCCCATGGGTTGAATGAGAGAAAACTAAATATGTATGGCCAGCTTTAGATTGGGTGGTCTGATATTGTGAGATTGAGAATATTCACTCTGCAAAATGAAGGCATAAACAGAATGAGCCCATGGATAGAGCAGAGAACCAGGAGGCTTTATGTAGATCAACATATTACATTGTAATACACTGGTCTAAAAAAAAGCTCCTTGTTGCTCTACATTTTGTATAGCTCAAATCGCACTATATCTGCACCAAAAGGGTGCAGGACCCTTTTTTTGTTGTTAATTTAACATACACACCCTCAGCGGTTTGCATGAATGGGGTGCGATTGTGATGCGTTGCGGAATTCGCACAGAAACCAATGCGAATTCCGCACCACATCAGTGTGAACCCAGGCTCAGTTTGCAAACAGAAAATTATCTTCTCCTTTAGTTAATCGACACCATTGCAATATACAGATATAAACAGATTATTTAGATCAGTATTATTTTTTAAATAGTATATATGGTGTTTTGTGTAGATTTACTTTTCTTTTGTTTTTTTCAATGAGATTTAAAGTCCATGCTTTCTGTTCAATTAGCAAATCCAAATGAGTCCAGTTGCAGATAACAGACCATGTATTGAAGTCAGGGCCCAAAGATACAAATAGGCCAGTGGGAGGACACCCAACTGAGAACACTCACAGTTCTGTACAGTAATGCAGAGTGAAGCAGGACTTCAGGGCCAACAGTGTCTGTCTCTGAGGATGGAATATGGCCTTGATGGTCTGTGTCCAATTGGGAGGATTCATGGAAAGGATAGCATGTCCCTATATTGTCCTTTATTTTCCAGAACCTTTCCCTATCGCTATTCACTTTCCCCAACAGATGGGCAACCTGTCCCTGCACTGTCAACTTACAAAATCCAGGATCCAGGGTCTAAAATAGACTCTGTCTGACCCAAGATGGCCACCAGAGTCACATGGAGCTGCAGCATCCAACCAGTTTACTTCCCCAGTAAATAGGAAACCATAGAGGAACAGGTTACTCCTGGCTTCCTCTCCTCCTGCAACGACACTGTAGTTGAGCGCTACCTGCAGTGAAGAAAGGAGACTGCACCTGCCTACATTCTGAGAAGTAAAAGTCCCTTTGCTATGAAATTTCATCCTCATTTGTTTTGTGCTCTGTTAATACTTTGAAGAGGAACTTAGGCCCCACTGCACTACGTATGTGGGCGTAAGCACTTGTTCAGCCCTATGTGTTACCAGGTTCTGCGTTGCTCAGGAAGGCACATGTAAAATTCCTGTCTTCTTTTCTTTCCTCTGTCAGCTAGAGGTGCCTTATATTTTGTGCAGGCTGGCTGATGTTAAAAAAATGAAGCAATAACCATTCCCCTTCCTCCTCTATAACCAGCATCAAAGCTGAAATTCAGAAGGTGTTACTGAACTGCATCAGAATAAAATTAGGTCATCTGTCCTACCAGACAGGGTTGTGCAGAAAAGCTTTGAGAATCCCAAGACTGGATGGCCAGAGATAAAAATCCCTTGGCAGGCACAACCTATATGTATTTAATGTGTATATTTACAGTAGCTGTTTGCTTAGAGTTCAGATTCAAACAATATGTAAACCCAACATTTCATATTCATGATATGTGCCTTCTGTGCTATGCACTTGTATGAACAAGTATCCTTTCACTTTTTTGGTGTGAAATACCTGGTGTTCCTTCTAATCCCTCTGCTTTCCTATAAAAAGAACTTACCACATTAGGCATCAGAGCACAGCATGGTCAGTTTTCTGGCTGTGCTGAGAACTCAGCCTGCTCTCCTCCAAAGAGTTTTTATAATGTTTTTTATATGTATACACAAATGTTTTTAAACACAAAGGTGTTTATAATGTTTTTTTTATATGTATACACAAATGTTTTTCCCCTAAGTTATATTTTACACTAAATGGTTTATTTTACAAGGTAAAGGTTGGCATATACTTTAAGGGGGCCCTTATTTGATTTTACTGCAAACAGTACTCTTAGAATAAAATATATAGTATTTGAATTTTTGCATTATTATCAACACATAGGGACAGAAATTCAATTTATTCTGACTTAGGCAGGCCATAGACGGGTCGAACATCGGCTGATTTTTCGAACGATTAACGAAAAATCGGTCGTTCGTTCGGCCGACGTTACCACTAACGAATAAAAAAATCGTCCGACTAAATCATAAAGTTCACCCCATAACTTCTGTCCCTTGCAGGTCACAGCTCATGCGCAGATTTTTTGTTGTTAAAACAATCGTCCGATTTGGCCATCATTGCCGGGAAAATCGTCCGATCGTCCAAATCGGCCGCAAATTTACCAACATAACCGATAATCTGAAAGTGCAAAATACACGAAAAACGGCCGACGAACTAATCCAATAACGGTACAAAAATCGGCCGATTTTTCTTTCGGTCGAAAAATCGGACGATTAACAACCCATCTATGGCCTGCATTACAGGTTTCATTGGTATATGCTTTCACAACACACATCTCAGCTTCTAAATCTATAACTCTTTGTGCAGAAAAAAAGAAAATGCATCTGTCTGACCCATCTTATCGCAAACAATACCAGGCTTTTGAAAGACAGAAAATTTCCATCATGCAGGAAGGTGACATCACTCATTTTTCCAATGTTTAGAAATTCATGCATTTGTTATTTGGTATATGCTCCTACCGCTTCAGACTAAGTTTAGCTTTAATTATAGCTTGTGCAAATCCACAAACTGAATACATAAGGTGCCTCTGGAACTGATTCTCCATCTAGTCAAATTTATTTCATCTATATTGTTCAGTCTGCACAGACTGATTGTGAATCATGACCTTAAAAAATGTCAGAAGATAAATGGGACCATCTGCTAAAGAAGCCAATCAAATTTCAGTTAACATATTTTCAAGGCGTGCTGGGAAATAAAAGAGAGCGTTTATAACAACGACTGCCAAATCATAAGATTCTTAGTAGCGAATGGAAAAAAAAAACTAGACTTTTGCAGTTTAAAGCGGAACTCCATCCAAAAGGGGAAGCTCCGCTTTAAGGACTGATCCCCCGCTCCCCATTAAGGATTGGCACCTTTGGGGGGCGGGGGGGAGTGGGTACCTGAATTTGACAGTTAACCGCTCCCACTTCCGGTCTGATCACCTAGGCGATCGGCAGCGGAAGGTGTCCTCCCTCCCTCCCTGTAGTATTTTGGGACACGTGACTGGTCCCAGAAGACTACAGGGCCATTCAGGAAGTGCAGCACTACTCGCGCATGTGCAGCAGGTACCCGGCTGTGAAGCCACAAGCTGTCACAGCCGGGTGCCCACACTGAAGATACCGGCCTCCTGGAATACAGGACGGCCGGTGAAACGGGCTGTGGGGGACACACCGAGGGACAGGTAAGTAGCTGTTTTTTAAAAGTCAGCAGCTACAGATTTTGTAGCTGCTGACTTTTATTTTTTGACAGCATAAGTGGAACTTCGCTTTAATGTAGCCAGATTAATGATAAGTTATGCTTAGCTGGTTACTGTGGTAGTAAGTTGCATGACAACACCCCTTCAACCTGCACAGGCACCCTCCGGCTCCTATACCTACCTACCTATAACTGCTTTCTTACAGGCTTAGTTTGCACCGCTGCTTAGTAAAAATTCTAAGATTTGCACAGGGATTTCCTCTCACTTCATGTTTTGGCTATGGACAATGAAAGAAAATCTTCCCAATAGGATACAGATGACAACAATAAACCTTATAGTGATTATTACTTTCCCTTGCTACATGCAAAATGAATAAAAAACGTTTTGCCTTTAGTTTTATTTTAAGGATATATAAGAGGCAAAATGCTTTTTTTGTATAATACAAAATATGTTTTTTTATTTTTTTAATATTGTAAACATTCTTACAACAACCTCTGCATCCATAAAATGGACTTATTCACAGACTTCATTGATCTGCATAGAGGCATAGGTCAAAGCAGGCTCATTCAAGGATACATAGAAACAATTGTTTTCTATGTGCCCTGTTCATACTATAATGTGATGATTTTTGTTGTGGTGCATTACGTGAAACTTGCATTGCACCATTCCACATGCTACCACACCATAGCGTGTCACATTTTGTGTCACTTTTTTGGAAAAAGAAAGAAAAGAAAATTGCATGATGCGTTGTAACAACTCACCACACCAATGTATGCATGTTTTAAGGGTTAAGGGAGTCCTTAACACCTTCCCACCTGGCCTACAGCAGATTGATGGCTGGGCGGGACACACGCCGTTGTGACTGGGCATCATATGATGTCCTGTCAAAACGAGTCACTCACGCAGTCGCGGGGCCGCTCAGCGGCACAATCTGTCACCGGCTGTGTCCACGGGACACAGCCGATGACATAGCACTACACCGGCCCGTTGTCAGTGTCATGTGACCACTGTGACCAATCACAGCGATCACATGTCAACTATATACAATGGATGGCTTCCTGTCATGACATCCATTGTATATGATTATGTTGTTAGCTGTGACTGCTCAAGGCACATGATACAGACAGGGCCAATCACAGCCCATCTGCATCATGTGATCAGTTTTACCCAATCACAGCTAATCACAACAAAAGACTGAATTAATCAGTTTCATTCAGTAAAAAAGATTGCAAATATCAATGAAATACATTGGTATTAGCAATCATAATGTGTTAAAGAAAAAAGAAAATCCTGATCACTTGCCCAGAGTAGTTCAGTTTTACTAAGGTAACATTGTATTGCTTTGGTCACAGTGTGCTGAAAACTAAAATAGTAAAAAAAAAATTAATAAAAAATTAAAAAAAACAAGAAACATTTGAAAAAAAAAATAAATTAAAATTATTATTATTATTTTCAGCACAGAAATGTAGCAGAATACATTTTGACCCACATTTATGAAGAAATGTTATTTGTTTGCAAAATTTTATAACAGAAGTGAAGAAAGGTGTGTTTTTTTTCAAAAGTTTCAGGTGTTTTTTGTTTTACTTAGCAAAAAAAAAACTCAGTGGTGATTAAATACCACCAAAAGAAAGCTCTATATGTGTGAAACAAATTATAAAAATTGAATATGGGTACAGTGTTGCATGACCGCGCAATAGTCATTCAAAATGCGACAGCGCTGAAAGCTTAAAATTTGCCTGGGCAGGAAGGGGGTATAAGTGCCCAGTATTGAAGTGATTAAAAAGTAAAAAATTGTGAACATTGTGATGCATTCTTACAATGGATTACAGTGCAAGTGCACAATGCACACAAATGCATGCATTATATGCATCATAAAGCATTCATACTTAGTAAATTTGATATAGCAGTGACAAGCAGCAAAAAAAAGGTTTGCTTGTGGAACTAAATGTGTAATGCATTTTTTCTGATAGCTCTGTGCAGCAAAAAAAGTCTTATAGATGATAATGAATTTCCTCTGAGGGTAAAGGGATGAGGAATGAGGAGCTACGTGCTGCAAAGTGGTCAATCAGATTATTTACAACACCAGCAATCCTGTAGTTATGCCTGATTAATGATGAAATGGTCTCTTCCTTTCTCCATTTTCTGTTTTTCACCAAAAATGCCTTTATCAGCAAGTCTGACTATGTGATAAATCTAGGGGACTTTTCTCCATTCTTATCATGGTGATAAGACATTTTTGTGACTTTCATCATTTATTTATTAGGGACATTCCTATTTCTTTCTCTGTGCTTATCACTGAGAATTCACTGTGAAATGTAGGAAGGAAACATCCCCTGATTTTTAGTTCCTAGCTGACTTATCCCCAATTTTTAAACACCACACTAGGCACTTATCACCGTAATAAGCTGCGAAACGTCTTATCCCCGCATATTCACTGGCTTTGCAACATTCATTAAACGTACTTCACATACTCTGTAGTAGGTGCCAGTGAATGTATTACTGCTCTTCTATTGTGAAGAATACTGTATTCTGATTACTGGATTTGGGTAATAACAAGAATAGTCCCCTGCGCATATTTATATATATGTAATATTAATATTATTTTTTTTATTATTTTTATTATTATACAGACCCAATAGCCCTATAGATGCACTGAAAATCACATAGAGAGTCACATGTAGCCTTGCTGCCCTCTAGGACTGGGGATATCCCGTAACAACAGAAAAGAGAGAGCGCACTAGCCTAGTGCAATATCCAAAAGATGTTTAATATAAATCCAAAGTAAAACTACTCACAAACATAGAAGAAAGCACTTTCATGAAGCCACACTCCCAAAATGATGAGTGGGCTTGATGAGCATGTTTTCTTCTCTGCTTATGAGTAGTTTTATTTTGGATTTATGTTAAACATCTTTTGGATAATGCACTAGGCTAGCCTTCTCTTTTCTGATGTTTTCTTCCAGTGGATTTGGGTAATATCTGTAATAAAGTATTCTGTAAATGAACTCCTTTTCTATTTCACCTTATTTATTTAAATTGGTCTACTCATTTAAATGCAGACCAAGTTTTCCAGCAAAAGTGATAGTTATAGACAGGGGGATGCTTACCCGGGTCAGTTTTAATTTTTATAGTTTAAATCCTTTTCAAAAAGAATTAAAAAAATTTATGTTGTAACTACTTATAAAGTGTTTGCAAAGCTGAGTTTTAGTTTCTCTCCTCCACTAAAGCTGGCGATACATATACTGTGTAGCTTTTTTTGGTTCAGCCAGCAGGCGGATTCTTTCCTCCACACAAATGAGGTGGATTGGGGGCAGCACACAACCAAATACACCACTACTGGTAGTGACATTGTTAGAATACAATGGAGCGGCAAGGGACATTGTATTCTAACAGTGGCACTCCCAGCAGTGGTGTATTTTGGTTGTGTGCTGACCTAGGCAAGAGTAAAATCACCCCCCCTCCATGAGAGTTGGACACCCTTAAGCAACCCACAGGCAGCACTGCTGTGCCTGTGCCTCACCTGCTCCCATCCTCAGTCACTGGCTGCCACATATTTCACTTCTGCCAGGGGGTGGAGCACCCCCCCCTAAAAAAAATGCTGCACTTGGCATGTTTGCCTTGCAGTAATACGCCCCTGACTCCCAGCTGTCAAATATACTGACCAGCCTCTGATCAATGGAAAATTTTTCAACATGCTCCTTAAAAAATCTTTTCTGTCAAGTGAGGGAGCCAACACAATGGATTGCTGGACCAGCCATATCGATCAGTGCATGGCCAACTTTAACCACTTGACATTGGAAAGGTGTTACCCCTTCAATGACCAGGGCATTCAGCACTGTGCTACTTTAAGTAGTAATTACTCGGTCATGCAATACTATACCGATTGAAATGTATATCATTTTTTCACATAAATAGAGCTTTATTTTGGTGGTATTTGGTCACCACTGGGCTGCATATTTTTTATATATAAACAAAAAAAGACTACATTTTGAAAACAAAAATATGTTCTACTTTCTGTTATAAAACATATCCAATAAAAAAAGATTAAAAAAAACTAATTTTCTCATAAATTTAGACCAAAAATGTGTTCCACTACATGTCTTTGGTAAAAAAAAAATCCCAATAGGTGTATGTTAACTGGTTTGTGTTAAAGTTATAGCGCCTACAAACCATGGTATATATACTGGAATTAATGCAGCTAAAGACCCTATACTGGTAATGGCAGTGATCAGCAACTTATAGTGGGACTGTGATAGTGTGGCGGGCAATCTGACGCTAACACTGGCAGGGAGGGACACTAACTGAATAACTGACACTGATATTGCTAGTAAAACTAATACAGTGATTCATAATAATACTCCACACTGTACTAATGACACTGGCTGGGAAGAGGTCAACTAAAGGGGAAATAAAGGGGTTAACTGTGTGCCTAACAAGTATAATGTGTCCTGGTTTTGCTCACAGATCTGGCTATTTTTTTCCCCTGATTTTCAGGGAGAAGAAACTGCCAGATCACTGTGCTGTGTAAACAGAATTCTGTGTGTTTGCAAACACAATACTCTGTCCTGTTATTGGACACAGCTGGTCAGTGGGTTTCAGGCAAAATTATTGGCTGAAACCTGCTGACAAACTGACAGTCCATTCATAACATGGGCCAACAGGAGGAAGCCAGAAGAAGCCGCAAGAAAGCCAGCAATGTACATGCACATTGCTGTACCTGCACCTGCCGCCCGCTGGTGGTACATTTACTGTGAATGGGTTGGCAAGTGGTTAAAGTCTGAAACTACCAGTCAATCTAAAACTACCCACAGTTCCTAAGTGGTTAGCACTTCTGCCTAGCAGCACCAGAGTTGTTGGCTCAAATCCCAACAACGGCACTGCCTGCATGGAGTTTGCATGTTCTGCCTGTGTGGGTTTCCTTCCACACTCCAAAGACCTGCTGGTAATTGGCCCTAGTATGTGTGAGCTAGGGACCTTATATTGTAAGCTCCTTTACTGAGGGCAGGAAACTGATGTAAAAGTACAATATATCTCTAAATCTCTAAGTAAATTGGCATTGCTATATACAGTATGTACATGTAATAAATATCCTGTCCACAGGGTGACAACGCTGTCGTGATTTTACCACACAACAGTTGTTGCAGAGTTGCCACCCTATTAAAGAAAGCAGAAACTCAACAGATAAAAAAACAAACAAACAAAAACTGCTGCGTCCATGCTTTCGACCAATGGCAGCATATACAGCCAAAGTGTCATTTTGGATTTTGCTCATAGTTCCATTATATGTAGAAGTTTAACTGCTAATATCAGGCTAAAATGATGCAAATATGGTCTCCTACTTTTAAATCATTAATAGAAAGATTTTTGGTTTTACATTCAGGTGGTATTATTTAACCTGTGCTAGAGAGAGATAGCTATAACAAACAATGTAATACTGTAATATAATAAATGTAATAATGTAATAGGAATTCCTACATAAAACAGGTACTACTGGTGTTTTGCATTTTATTGTCAATGAAAAATAAGAAAATAAAATTAGATAGCCATATCATGTAAAACAAGTCATATTACATGCAAATTAAATAATCTACTTTTCCAAGATCTTTTTATGTAGACATTCTTGATTTGCATGTCCATTTTTCTAAAGATATTTTTTAGGTTAAATTTTAGTTCTTGGTAAACCTATGTGAAAAATGTGAATCCCACTAACAAAAATGTCAAGGCTTGTCACTGATTTTCAAATGTTTTCACAGAAAAATAAATACCATAATGCACCGTGAATTTAGTAGAATGCCTTGTATTGAAGGCTATACAAAACCTATTGACATAAAAGAGGGATCTTTCCAGACACTGATTCCACCCTTCTCAGTAGGAGGTGGCACCACTACACAAATCGTGTGCCTTTAAAAAAGGTCACTGCCTGGAATTTAGAATGACGATGATGATGATTCATTCTATGTCATAGCGGTACATTTAAAGTGAATCCATCATTCGTGAGTTAACATCATAGTTTCCAATGTAGACTGAAGAGGTGTAGAAATTGTAAAAGAGAAAAAACTTAGCGAGCGCTTACAGTAGCAGCTATAGCACCAAAAAGGAACCACAGACCTTTTCAAGGATAAAAAAGGGGAAAAACAGTGCAGTGCTAAAACCAAATTAAAAACATAATAAAGTATCTCAAAGGGGTAATATAAAGTCCTGTAACTGCCAACTATTAAAAGTGGTATGTATAACGGTGACTCTGAGATAAATCAAAGTTTTCATTCAATAAAAATACAATATTGTACAGGGTGCGGCAAGATAACTTCCTTTTTTCAAAATGCAATAAAACCCATTTTATGAATCAGAATTGTTTTTATTGTCTTTAATAATGTAGGTACATATCTAAAGTTCTGTTTTACACAGTTTTGAAAATCATATCAGGTAGGTGACGCCACCCATTGTCCATACACTGAATAAGCCGATTTCTGGCATTTTTCATGACCCTTACCAGCATAGCAGCAGGTATGTTGGCAATTTCTGCGCGGATGTTGGCCTTCAGGTCTTGTAGGGTCCTTGGACGGTTTACATAAACGCAGGATTTCACATACCGGTCTGAATTCACTGTCACTGTGACCTCATTTTCTTCAAAGAACCAGGGACCAATAATCCCAGCTGAGGCAATTGCACACCACACTGTGACTTTAGATGAATGCAAAGGCCTTTGATGCAATTCTCGAGGATTGGTGTCGGCCCAGTAGCGCATGTTCTGTTTGTTGATGCATCCAGTCAAGTGAAAATGGGCTTCATCACTGTAAAAAACAATTGTGTCCTCAGGGATGTTTTCGAGTACTGCCTCACATGCGTTCCTCCGAGAATTGAAGTCGCGTTCGGAGAGTTCCTGCACAATCGCCAACTTGTATGGATGGTAATGAAGGTCATTGTGAAGAATTCGCCTCACTGAACGATCCAAAAGTCCAAGGGCAGACGCCCTAAAACAGGGGAATCTAATGATCAACTCCTCTCAAACAGGACTGAGGTATAATCTCATTTGATCAGCACATGCAGCCAATTCGCAGCAGAGCTAATCAATGTATTCTGACAGAGGAGGAGTCCCGCTGTCAGAATAAAATAGCACAGCGGGGAGGATAGGGGAATCCGTTCAATTTTTTTTTCAATCAGCCCTCTGGCATCTATGGCCAACTTAAGTTCAGGTTATTGTTTGCCTCTGTTTGCTCTTGGGGAGTGTCCCGGGCATAAATATATGAAGATCCAATAACCTATATATGAATTTATAATAATATAAGTAATTAAATCTCCATGAAATACTACTAGGAGGTTTATTTCTAGTGGTGCATGCTTGGGAATTGTATAAATATTTGAGAGAACCTTCTGTAAGCCTCTCAAGCTTTACCTGGAGATGATGTGTTGATTTGTACTTTAACTTCTCTGGCCTACTTCCTGTGGAGGAGACTTGTTCTTACAGAAATTAGGCCTAATTTTTGGAGTCTAGCAGCTTCCACTGCCTGCCAGTCTACCTGGGAAGAGTGAAGCTGGAACCTGGATTGGCTTTACAGGGGAGGATCTTTTTCTTCCTGAGAGTACTGTCCGTGATACTTTTTTATTTGCACTAACACCCAAAATTTCAAGACAAGATTTCCATGTATACCCCCTTCTTCAAGGTCCAAGCAGTACTGCTTGGACCTTGAAGAATGGGGTACACCCCAAAAACATGGACTTTGAGGAAGGGGATACACCCTGAAAACCTGTCCTGAAAATTTGGATGCAAACAGAAATTTTTTTTTTTTTTCTTTTTTTAGCACGATAAATGCTTTTACACAGCAAGTCTGGTGGCTCCTCTAGAGGGTTTGTGTGCTGCTACTGCTTAAAGTCAAAAGAATACAGGGGGCCAGTCTTTTTTCTTTATGGATGTTAGCAGATCTGGAGTCTGTGTCTGTCATTTTGGGTATCCTGTGCTCTTATCTCTCTCTCCCAAAGGTGTTTAACCCCTTTAACCCTTTAAAAAGTGACTAGCGACAATTTTTCAAAACCCAATAAAAAATTCAACAGTGATAAAAAGTCAGCCCGCCGAGCCATTGGGGGTCTCTAACAACCTCTAGAGGTTAAGGGGGTGCAACACCAATAAGCCCCACCCTCTAATCAATGTAGGTTATTTTTTATACATCTGCACTTTAATTGCACACTTGCCTATATTATTTTCCGATCAATATTATTTAGTAAGCAAAGAGGTATATGTTATAATAGCATTGAAAATGGATGGACTTTCTAGATCATAGGTGTGGGGTTATGCAGATGGCAGTATGAATATATATACAGCCCTGGCCAATCCCAGGGAGCTGGGACCTGATGGCATGCTGGGTAACTGTATGTATTCTCTGAGCACACTGTGCTCTGGGTCTTTTCCAGTAGGAGAACAACACACTCTACCATGTGCTTTCTGTCTGAAAGGCCTCAGGTGGAAGACCTGAGAACCTGGGTGTGGAAGTTACTGAGAGCTGACTGAGGGGCTGTCTATTGATGTTCTAGTCTGGAGCAACATGTTGCTTGGAAGTTGGAAGAAGGCAACCAGCTGTCCCTGAACCTTTCATGAGTATAGACTGCTAAGAGATCTTAGAGACCTTTTGGGCTTCTGCCACCCCACCCCTCTAGTGCTAGAGAGTCAACTGAGTGTGTTTGCTAAAGGGGACATTGCCTGAAGAGCTTAGTCTGCCTAGTTCTCTGTGAAGGGAGTCTGCTCTTGTTTGCTCTAAAGAAAGCAGCCTGTGTGCTTTATTGATCTTGTTAATCTATAGAAGGAAGTCTGTCTGCTTCTACTGTTCTACTGCAAGCCAAATCCACAGTTTGCTATATGCAAGGACTTCTGCTCCAGCCTTGCAGAAAAGAGTTTACAGTCCTCAATTTCTACATAGATTCTGTTTTTGGAGTATTCAACTCAATTCCCTCATCCCTATCCAAGTTCTCAAAAAATAAAAACAACAAAAACAACACCCCATGACTGGTTATTGAGGAAGCAAGCAACTCTGTTACTGTGCCTGGCTGTGGTGCAATCCACTGGGAAGAAACCTGAGCAAAATTACAGTGGCTCATATGGAAATAAGCGCTACACCCCCTTTTTGTGTGTCCCCTCTTTTTTTTATCTTATGTAATGGATAATTTTCGATTGGAAGTTCATCCTATCTGGATGTCTAATTTCCACTGGCAGGGATTGAAAAAAATATAGCAGCCTGGGCAATATAGTCATTTTCACTGTATTAATTCTGCATATTCAAAAAGATCAAAAAGTGACCAGTTAAGAAATTCTTCTTCCAGGCGTTTATATAGGGTAGGATAGTTACAATCGGGGCGGACTGACCATTCCAGCACTCGGGCACTTCCCGAGGGCCCAGGGTCACTAGGGGGCCCCATGAAATTCCCCCAGTACCTTTTATAGTCTTTTTTTAGGTGTTCTTTGAGTGTGGGCAAGAACACAGGGGCCCCATGATCCCCTATTACCCAGGGGCCCCATGAGTTGTCAGTCCGCCCCTGGTTACGATGATAGAACTGTGGAACGGAAGGGATAAGGTGAATGACCAAGTATGAGAGAAACATCTTGCCAGATAAAATGAAAATGTTCTTGCGGTCTATCCAATGTGTACTTAGTGACATTAACATTCATAGCCATCTACTTTGTCTCCTTCCCCCTGAAGCCAGAAAGTCTCCAAAAATAAGGTAAAATATTAAAAATATTAGAAGTAGAAGTAAAGGAAGTGGCAAATAAAAGCAAGTCATCCTCAAACAAAGTGAACTTATGAGTTCAGGGGCCACATTTAACTCCTTTAAAGTTTGGACCATCTGTTATGGTGATAGCTAAAGTATTTTCACTAATACCTTAATAAAGAGTTTAAGATCATTATTTATCAGTCAAATGGGTCTATAGGTTTCTACCTCTCCAGGATCTTTTTGTGGTTTAGAAACCACCAAAATATAATCCATATTTAGGGCTGGGTCTAGGGAATAACCTTTTCTAAGGGCATTGAAAACCCTTTTCAGAAGGGGTACCAATACCTTGTGAACTTTCCAACAATATAAGCTCCGGAACCCATCCAGGCCCAGTGCAGATACTGTTCGAGTTTGTTTGATCAACACCAGAATTTACCCACCATGATAGGATCATTTAAAATATTATGGTGACTAGTAGATAGTGAAGGATATCAAGATCACCAAGGAAGGTAGACAACTGGTCCATGCTCCTGGACACTTGCTTTTATTAAAGTAATATGTTATCTGTCATAAACGTTTGCGTTGAAGCAAAACTCTAGTTTAATTACTAGACATATTTAAGAGTAATAAAAAGAGTAGCTGTGGCTGCAATACTCTCCTCCTGTCTGGCATTATGACCTACAGAAAGTCTTATGTGAGATCTAGCATTGATCATCTTCCAAGTTGAATTACGACTAGCATAATTCAACCTACTTCCTTTGAGTTGTCAATGACATGCCTTGACGGAATGTGTCATACAGCTGGCTTGGGCATATGGGGAAATGATGTAAAGAATGGCACTCACATCACTGCGTAAGTGCTGTTATCTGGATTCTAGATTATTAAGGATCACTGCCGCCCAAGAAAAGACCTGGGGAAGAAAAGGACTATGTGTCAAATGCCTGGCTAGAAAACAGATGAAATTGCATGTATACTTATTTTTTTAAGGAGTTGTGTTCCAATGGAGAGGGGGCAGCTTAACCTGGAGGTGGGATTCAAATATTCTACTGAATTAATTAAAAAAAAAAACAGACTGCAAAGAAGGCATATAGTACTTACCTCTAATGCAGGTGCTTAGCCCTACCCCTGGCAAAATATGCCACCATTCTGTGATTCTGTGTAAAGTGATTGTAAACCCTCACCTTGTAAAACAACCCTTTCAGTTTAAATTAGATATGAAAGGCATTTTGTATAGATCTAAAAACAGTCAAAATAAATGTTTTCCTCCTTTTTGAGTGATCACATTACCGCTGTTCTCAGCTGCAATCAGATGAGGGGAAGGAGAAACAGTGATACACTGAGCTTACCAATGAGCGGCTGTGCAGGGGGCTGTCAGGACAAGTCTGATCATTGGAGGAGAGCACACTGAATTCCCATTTTTTGTTAGGAAAGCAGAGTGACTGGCAGGAACACCAGGGATTTCACACAAAGGAAGAAAAAAGGAAGAGAACAGGATACTTTTACTTACAAGTACATGGTACAGCAGACACCTATCTAGAATATGAATTGTTGGTTTCACATATTATTTAATGTAAGGGCTGACAGAGGAAACCACAATGGGCAGGAGGAGAGATGCAGGCATTCTACAAACCTCAAAGTGTTGGATGCAGGAGATTCTCCGTAAGGCTGTAGCTCTTGAAAACAGAGAAATGAGGACTTTCAAAGTCTGCTTTATTTAGAATATTTTTTTTAGTTGCTTTAAAATAACTGTCTTATGGACTAATTCAAAGATTCATTAGTTCAATTTCAAAATAGCTTCAAATATGAGGTTATAAAGTAATAAATATATGCCTGCAAATATGTCCAATCTTCCAATTATTGAATCACAATTGCCTGGATTCCTAAATCAAGTAAAGCAGATGGACGTGTGTTAAAAATTTTAAGTAAAATAAAAATTGATAAATAACAGATTTTGTTGATTTGATTGTCACTAATTATAAAACAATAGTACTCATTTAAAATATAACCAACCATTTGCCATAAATTGCTGAAAGAAAAAAAATTCCTACACTAAAATTGTGGCCTCTGTAATTATTTTGTTTTAAAAAACTTCATTTTAAGTGTTTGAAACATCTCTTTAAAAAATGTTGCCTAAATAAATAAGAATATTATAATCCTTGTCCTGTGGAAACACCTTGTCCCACAATAAAAAGTCCAATAAAAAGCAGTCCATTAATCAATTTGTTCACCTAAGATTCACACAAACTTTACCCATAATTTACACTTTTTTCTAATTAAATCTTGTAAAAAATCTTCTGCATATACTCCCTGCGTTTGGTCATGAGACATCACGGATCAAGAGACAAAATGCAAGGACTGATCATTGTTGTCTGCCTTGGTCATTAACAGCTTCTCTAAGCAGCTCTACTGTGGGGGCATGGGTCCAAAATATGCACAGGACCCTGTAAATGTGTAGCTTTGCCACCAGTACAATGTGAACTAATACTTAAATAAACATTATACTGTGCATATTTATAAATATGATCAATTAAAAAGTCCCACAATATAATACATACAAATCTCACAACACATATATACATATTCATCAATCTCTCTAATAACCTGCACAGTATGCTATACCAGTTATGATGTCTACAATAAAAAAGACCCTCTTTTGTAAGTAAGTTTTTGTTAGTAAGCATCTTCCTATAGTGGTTGTGGTCATAATCCCTTTTGGCTGTTTTAGAACCCCTGCTTTTATTTCAAGAGAATCATTTTCAGTCACACCCACTAGAGGCTCTTTGGGAGTTTTACCGTAATTGGAGATACAGGTAGAACTAGGAAAAAAATACAATATAAAACCTGCCAGTATTGAAAAACGGAAAAAATGAAAATTTTCTTTGGTAAAGGAACCATTTGAAAGCGTGCAGAAAATTTGCAAAATGCATGACAGTGATCCTTATTAGATGCGGAAAGGGTTTTTGTGCTTCAAGAGCACTGTAAATAAAAATGTGACTTTGGATAAAAACCTCAGCATACCAAAGAACACTTATAAATATACACAAATATATAAAATTCCAAATGTTTAATATCTCAACATTAAAACATAGAGGCAAAAAGAACACCTCAGATTTAAAATAATAAAATGGAATTGGAAATAATAGCTTCTAAATAAATTGTTATTCTGTCAACATATTTTGCAGGAGCTGCTTCATCAGGACAGAGGTGTCAATCTTCAAGATGTTGAGGCACAACTATAAAAATAGATATTCAGAGAAAATATGTTCACACTAAGCGTTATCAAAAACGAAATATATATATGTAAAGTATATATAGGACAATAACAATAACAAAATACAATCTCCAACAAAGAAAACTGTCCATACTCCTAAAAAAAAAAACACAAACAGAACATATACCTGTCTGACCCCAAATGTTAGAATGACAGGTTTTTGGGGGTAGTCAGTTTACCCCAGCCTGAGGGGAGGATACAGGGGCACAAACACATAGACTCTGCAACAAAATTCAAGAAAGGATTCATAACTTAAAACTAGAGAAATATTCAAAATATATATCTCAAATGTAGCTTAAAAGGTGAATAAATAAAATAGAAAATTGCTGGATGCTACCAAAAGTCATATACTCACAGAGGAAGGTGCACTCACAACCCAACAGTATGGTCATAATATGGCACATGTACTAGAAACATTCCCAAAATCCAATGTCCCTTATTAATTTAACCACCAAACTGAGCACTGCGGTTAGTAATGTGACAAAAAGAACTAATGAAAGAAAAAAAATCATGCATATTGGAAAGGGGACCTAACTAATATAGTTTTTAAGCCTGGGTTTTTGTGTCAATCAATAAAAATCCACTTTGAAGTTTTGATCTGTAACAAAATGTAATCCATATCACCACCTCAAGGTGGAGAATGGACTGTCTGTCACAAAAAGCGTAGGTGTATCAACATAGTGATGATAATCGGCAAATTGCCTAGCAATCGGGGTCTCAAAATTGCCTCATTTGATCTCATAAACATGATCAGGGATATGCTGACCATGCCTCCTTTTTGTCTTGCCAGTGGAAAATTAATCACAGCCGCAAGTCAATAAATAGACCACAGCCATGGTCTCACAGTTGACAATGTGCAATAGAGTGAATGGCATATGGTGAGGTAAAATCGGATTATTTTTGGTTCTGATGTATTTACAGTATGCACAGGAACCACAACAAAATGCTTCTTTAGGAAGAGAAAAGCAAGGGTCCTGTGACCTGGATCTACAAATGTGACTTGAAACCAAGAGATCTTTTAAGGATTTACCTCTCCGGAAAGTAAGTAAGGTGTGGTCTATCATCCACAAAATGACATGATAGGATCATCAGTGGGGAGATGACAATGGGTTTTCAATACTTTAAAAATCTCATCATCCTAACTATTAAACCTAGTAATGGGTTGAATTTCATCCATATTGGAATTCTGCTCACCCTGAAACAATAATAGAACCCTAGGTTTGTCCATAGCTTTCTGATAGATTTTTAAGAGGTCTGAGGCTGCATCCTCTTTTGAGGAAACGATGTTGAAGTGCCTTGTTATTTTTTATAACTGTTTGGCCTTTGTATGGTATTTTTCTCTTGCCACAGGTTTTTTCTTTCTTGATTGTGCAGGCCAGAATATTTTGCTTTGGGACCCCCCCCCCCCCCCCGTTCTTCTTGAAGGGACATAAAGAAATGCGAACATGCTTTCAATATATAAGCATACCATCTAGTTTATGACCACACTGTTGGGTTGTAAGCAGGGGTGGACTGACAACTCATGGGGCCCCCGGGCATTAGGGATCATGGGGCCCCTGTGTCCTTGCCCAAACTCAAAAAAGCCTATGAAAAAGGTACCAGGGGCATCTCATGGGGCCCCCTACTGACCCCGGGCCCTCGGGCAGTGCCTGAGTTTCAAAATGGTCAGTCCGCCCCTGGTTGTAAGTGCTCCTTAACCTGTGAGTATATGCCTTTTGGTAACAATCAGCATTTTTCTAGTTTATTTTTCCCCCTTTTTTATCCACAGTTGAGATATATATTTAGGGTCTTTCTCCAGTTTTAAATTTTGAATTCTCTCTTGAATTTTGTTGCAGAGTCTGTATATTTGCTCCCCTGTATCCTCCTTTCAGTCCGGAGTAGACTGGTGTCAGACAGGCAGAGGAGTCCCTAGGGTTGGTGTCACCCGGTGCGGTAACACTTGGTGACACCCCCTCTGACGATCTCTGCAGAATGGATCGGATCTGCGGATTGAGCATAATGGATCGGACTTAAAACTTACCTTTTTGTGGAGTTGGTCCGGTGTCACCCCGTGCGGTCGGTGTCACCCCCCCCCCCACACCTGCCTCGGGATGCCACTGCAGACAGGTATGGATTCTGTTTGTGTTTATATGATTGATTTTTTTTTCTTTTTTTTTTTGAGCAGCATGAATAGTTTTTTTGGGGGGTTTGTTTGCTAAAACTGGAGAGTGCAAAATCTAGTGCAACTCTGCATACAAAACCAATCAGCTAATCTGGTGCAACTCTGCATACAAAACCAATCAGCTTGCAGGTTTTATTGTCCAGTCTTAATTGAACAAGCTGAAGTTAGAAACTGATTGGCTACCATGCACAGCTGCACCAAATTCTAAATGCACCAGTTTTAGTAAATCTACCCCTGTATTTTTCTGTCTGTATTGTTTAGTGTATGTGTTGATTTTCTCTGAAAATCCTTTTTTTAGAGTTGTATCTCAACATCTTGAAGATTGGAACCTCTGTCCTGATGAAGCTGCTTCCAGACAACAGATTGGCAGATTAACAATTTGTTTCAGTGCTATTATTTCCATTTTCTGTATACATTTTATTACTATACATCTTAGGTGTTCTTGTCTCTGTTGCCTCTAAGTGTTGTCTGGTCACCTGAGGTTTATATCTAAAGTCACATCTTTTCTTGAATTTCAGGATGGTACTTTCAGAATACCAGTTTTAAATTCCGCTATGCAAGTTCTACCGTGTGTGTTGAAGTTGGTAAAAGAGTTTTGTGCTCATATGAGAATGAGCTGAACATTTAAAGGAATATGTCTAGCTTAAATATAGATCTGTTCGCACCAGGGGCGGACTGACCATTTGGAAACTGCCCGAGGTCCCGGGGTTAGTAGGGGGCCCCATGAGATGCCCCCGGTACCTTTTTCATAGGCTTTTTTGAGTTTGGGCAAGGACACAGGGGCCCCATGATCCCCTATTGCCCGGGGGCCCCATGAGTTGTCAGTCCGCCCCTGGTTCGCACCTTAAAAACACCATATCTACTTTAATGTTGATGGTTCAAACAAATCACGGGGTTGTTCATCAGTATGAATCTTGTTAACTAGAAGGAAGAAGGAATGGTACAAAATACAGAGGATACATTAAAGGGACCCTTTTCAGCTTGAAAATAATTTATTATTATCATACAGGATTTATATAGCACCAAGTTTGTGCTGCACTTTACAATATAAAGGGAGACAATACAGCAACACTACAAATTCACAACAAGAGGGTTAGGAGGGCCCTGCTCCTGGGAGCTTACAATCTAATAGGGAGAGGCTGGTGGAACAAAAGTTAATAACTGTGGGGGATGAACTGATGGGACAAATAAAAGATTCAGTTATTGATATTATTTGGATAAACAGTCGTTTTCAGTATGTCAGCAATTCTAAACACAATTCCAAAGTGTCACTGGAGTGGTTTGAGAATAAAACAGGTGAGTGACTAACATCTCGATGAATCCAACAAAGCCTTGATTCCGGTCAGAGTGAGAATGTATGGCACTATTAAAAAATTGCAGTGTACAATATAATGTCATCCAGCTAAGCTGAACAACCTGGCATATATCTGCTGGGTGAATAGGCCACACTCACTGCCAAGCACTATGCACAGCTGGTACATACTCATGCCAGATATATGCCAAGATGTTATTTCTGAAAAATGTGGCTCTACAAAGTAGTCAATTATGGTGGGAACGGATGAATATTCAACTCATTTTGTTTTATTATGCTGAAATTGTGAATATGATAACGTTTATAGAATTGATGTTAAGTGAGCTTTTATATATATATATATATATATATATATATATATATATATACATATATATATATGTATATACACTATGTAACTATATACAGTATGTAAACGTTGGCAGCCGTTCCTTCTCATTACCATACTCCTTGGTTGTGGCTGACTGATCCTCTTATCTAACTGGAAATCTGTCAGAAAATATCTGACCAGTAGAAAATAATGACATCTCTGCAGTCTCCAATGACAAGAAACATCCATAATAGTGCTGGCAGCCAGAGATCCTATGATCTATATTGTTGAAGCTCTGGCTTAGAAGGGAGATGAAGGACATTGTTTCTCTTTTATAGCAAACAAATTATGTAATTTTTCTTTAATGGCAAGAAAAAAAAATAGACATAGAAACAAATCATCTTCCATTTTTTTTGGCAAAGCTTAATTGAACAAACTGAAGTTAGAATCTGATTGGCTACCATGCACAACTGCTCCAGTATTAGTAAGGCTCCTTTGACACGGGGCAGAAACTGCCTGCAATATGCTTCCTGTGCAGGGGATCCGTCTGCTGATGCCCGCTGAGCAGGCAAATGACAGGTCCATGTCCATTCTGCAAAAGAAATAGGAGAACTGCTCAAGAACCTGAATATTTTTGCAATGTCCGGTATATATAGACAAGGAAAATATAAAAATTCAAATCTTATACTGTAACCTGCGACATTTATCTGACTTCTTTAGTCAGTCTAGAGATTTTTCATTGTTGTTGTCTTTTATGTAGAGTATATTTACTACTTTTTACTATTACTCTTAAATGATAAGTTCACCTTTTAGTAAAAATTAATAAATGCACATTTTGTGCACTTATTTTTGTCTGCAGGAGCCTGTAAACCATTGCATCAACGATCAGCAGATTGCTGGCACCATGCAGGTCTCCTGCAGATCTGTCAGTATATCTGCTTGTGCAAGCAAGCAGATATACTGACAGAAAGAATGTCCCGCTAAGGCTGTCGGGACTTGTAGTCTCTCATTCACAGAGGACTGTAAATCAGTGATGTGGCTGGGTAGGCAGTGCCCCGCACAGCTGCGTTTTTAAAAATTTGACAGCTAGTAAAGGGGGAGAAGATCCTCCGCTAGCTGTCAAAGCGGGGAGTGGGGAGGAGTGGGGGCTATCCTAAATATGGGTTTAACATGTAACATGTTATGGAAGGTGAACTTATCCTTTAACCATTTGCCCTCCAGAGGATTTATCCCCTTTCCTGACCAGGCAATTTTTTCAATATGGCACTGCATTACTTTAACTGACAATTGTGCGGTCATGCAATGCTGTACCTAAATAAAATTTATGTCCTTTTTTCCCACAAATAGAACTTTCTTTTGGTGGTATTTGATCACCTCTGTGTTTTTTTATTTTCTGCGCTATAAGCAAAACAAAAAGACAATTTTGAAAAAAAAAACAATATTTTTGAATTTTTGCTATAAAACATATCTAATAAAAAAAAAATTTTAAATCAAATTTCATCATAAATTTAGGCCAAAATGTATTCTGCTACATGTCTTTGCTAAACAAATCACCAAGTGCTGACGGGTAATCGCCAGCCGGGACCTGGTAATTGACATCTCTAGCTGCCAATGGACCTCTGCTAAAAAATATATAATGTTTCTAGAAAAAAAGGCTGATTTTTGCATTTGAACAAAAAGTGTCAGAAAAGGTCTGGTCTAAAAATGGCCAATCAGGCTCCAGTGAAGATTTGTGTTTCTTCAGATCAACAGACCACATTTTTCAAATGTTAAATCAAGTTGAGTTATAATATGTAAGCTTCTGCTACTAATTCAACATTTGGAGATTTTGTCTTACTCTGTCATCCAGACATACATCATATGTTGTTTCATACGTGGCTAAAAAGTATCTGCATACTACACTTGCATTTCACAGTTTTATGTTCAATTCTTTTTCCACAATCTGCCAGACGCAACCTGTAGAGCAGCCAAGGAAAGGACGTCTAAAATTACTAATCCCATGCAATAAAATGGTATTCAGCCATTAAATTTCAATGTAACATGTTGCCTTTAAACATGGTCAGATATATGCTGCATAACTAATCATTTCCTATTTTAGAATGTCACACTTGCCATGTATTTAAAATTTAATTATGCATGTAGGTATTTAACTGCTGAACAGAATTCCTATTGCTCTTAGTCTTTTGGCAGGATTCAGAATATGTATAGCTCATTCCATTTATTAAAATAAGACCAAAGTGGCTGGCTTGTTATAGCCATCATTTCTACCCATATTTGTAAAAAAATTGCATTTTCCCTGAGACGGATTTCCTTAGCTATTAAAGACAATCTGGAGTAAACCTTGCTAACAAAAAGTTTAAGTAAATCATCAATGCAATATAAGGAACCTCATCAGCCTTCATATGACAGGCTGTAAATACCACAAAATTTACCATGCTTTCTCATACAGTGTGTCATCTTTACTGTGTGAGACCTATTTGTCTCTATGATGGACAGATATTTGGACAGACAGACACTGACCAATGCAAAATGCATCTCTCTGTATTTTACAGCATAGCTCTGTACAGAGCTTCCTGTTCATTCACAAAACTAAAGCATGGTAAACACAGTTTACTATGTTTCAGTTATGAATGGACACAGGAGAAATCGGTACCGATCACTGACTATTTCCATTCAGGAAAGGAAGGGGCCGGTAAATGGGGAGGGGGGCAAAAAAGCACACAGCGGTGCAGGAGAGCACACAGCAGGGAGAGCACACAGGGGTGCAGGAGAGCACAGCTGGGCAGTAGAGCACACAGCAAGGCAGTAGGACCTAAACAAGAGGGGCGGTGAGGATGGCATGTAGAGAAAACGATCCCTTTCATTTTCCTCCCACAGCCACTGAATGTCTGTGGGAGGGAGAGGAGGGGAAGTGGAATTTCAGCGGCTGCAAGAAGAAAATGGAGAGGATCAATTTCTCTACATGCCGCCTCTGCCACCCCTCCTATCCAGGTGTACAGAGGGGTTGCACGGGCCTCCTGGAGCATGAGGCCAGGTTGCAATTGCAATCCCTGTATTTATGCCCCTGCCTCTTCTAATTAAGTCATTGAAATGTATTAAATTTATTGACATTAATTCTGTGCAGTAAGTTTTGTGATCTAGACACCCTTCATATAGTATTACCAGACCCTTAAACATTATTGTAGCAGCAGTAAGCTTGGTCATGAAAACACACCCAGTCTGTTGGCCAGACAGTGAATAAACAGTAGCACACAAATAACTCATCACTAGAGATGAGATTTCAGTTCAGATTGATGCAGAGTTCAACCAGAGCTTTGCCTGTTTGCATTTCACCACAGCAGCACACTTGCAATGGATTGCATTAACTGTGAACTTTGGTCAGGTGACATTACATGAGCAACAATGGGGTTTTCAAATGTGCCAGCCTCTCCCTATAAAAGTCACCTCTCCCATCAGCATTGTGTTAGTATGCGTTGGAATTTGAGTAAATAGGGACAGCTGACAGCAATTTTATTTTATTTGGTTTTCTTTTTCTTTTTTTTCGTTTCTGTCAGTAAACCAAAATAAATAAATAAATGGACCTGAGTTAGAGTGTTTTTGGGTTGGTGTTTGGGATTGATTGTTTTAGTTATTTTTTTAAATAGAGGTATATATATATATATATATATATATATATATATTAGCGTCAACAGCGTGGACGTACTGCTGACGCAGGCAAAGCTGCCCTTTGTAAGCAGCAAACCACTGCATACTATTTTGGTGCACTTTACTGCACCAAATCACCACACTGTGATGAGATTGAAAGAATCACGTCATCAATCCCCCTTTTTCCATAGATGATAAGAAAAATTAGGCATTCTGCCATTGTCCTCATGTGTGGGAGGCCTAAATGGAGAAGCAGAGGTTCTTCATGTGCAGCTAGTAGGGAAGTGAACAGGTTCTGTCTCCATAGGCCAAAGTGGTCATCCAGCTGCTTGACAGGCAGGGAGCATATGTCTTTCAATCTGTTAGAGAGCTATGAAGCAAGAAGACATGGAAGAGATGAAGTCATCTCAAGGTGTCATCATCCTTTTTCTCCTTCTAGTTGTGCAGTGAGATCAAAAGCTGTAAATTTGCTCCATTCTTAATCCTCTTCTACAGCTAATCTCATGATTGCCTCAAAAACTGACATTTAGGAGTCAGTTTAATTATTTTAGCACACTATAAGTTACTTGCATCATGAAGATGCTCAAGAATTAATTTTATCAGATTTTGAGGAAAAGAGTGCCAGGAGCATAGAGGGAGGTGAAAACAGGCAGGGAGAATCAATTATCAGTGATGTTCACTGGAGGCACATGAAGAGGAGGAGAAGAGTTGGGGTGTCAATGGTGTAGAAGGAAATGGAGCAGGCCTCCAGGGGTGAGATGCTTGGGGACATGATTGCTATCAGCAATTTGCGGCAGATTGGCTCATTCATACTACAGTGCTGCCCAAGGATTGCACTGATAGACACTGAATGGCCACTTTTTTAAAAACACATTACAAGAGGAAAATGCAGGAGCTCATACTGCCATCACAGAGGGAGCAAAATTGCACCATCAGAAAGAAGTGCTGCTGCATAGGAACTTGTAATGTCATTTCTAGTGAGTGGCAGAATCCCCTTTCATGACCAAGTACCTCAGATACTTAGCTTGTTGAAAGATCAACAGTGGCTGCCTAAGTGGGGCTGTCAAGTTTTTCTTCACAATTCTTCATCCAGGCCAGGCGGTTAACTGCAGACACACATAACATCTAAGCTAAATAATTAATAATTATCTGGTGTCAATGGCAGATTTGGACATCCTTAAAATGGATTGCCCCCTTAAATACTGGATGTCTAGGATGACCCACTAGTCCTACTAGCTCTGATGCAGAGCTGTTCTTTGTCCAGTGTGCTTTCAGAATGTGTACTTAGTGCAGCAGGTAGTTTTGTGACATGAGATAGAATTTACCTGTTCTGAGATACAGTTGACTGGATAACATTTATAAAAATGAACCAATCCTGGATTAACAATGAGTACCAAACCCATTCAACTGATGTTATTCAATTCCTCTGATTTTGGACCAACGTTATTGTATTATTTTATCATATATTATTACCCTCTCCTACTACCATTGCTGGCCTGCCATCATTACAATATCCTGCCACTAATGCCATTGTTTAACCTTGCTGCTGGACCACCACTTTTACTATTTCCTTTCACCAATACAATTTCCTGACACCAATGCTGGCCTGTCACCATTACCATGTACTGCCATTGCTGCTTGCCTGTTATCATTAGCATCTCCTAACTGCAGGTCTGCCAACTTTACTGTCTCTTGCCAACACTGCAGACCTACCAGCATTACCATCTTGTGCTGTCTCTTCAGCTGGGACACACTTAATGTTTCAGCAGTTTATATTCAGCTCCCAAATTTTGCCAAGTTTTCCTGCAGGGTGAGGGTATTATGCTTCTTCAGCACTCTTGGGAGTGTCACACCTAATTTTATTTTGCATTTGATCCTCAGCCTTGAAATTTGGTCATTTTTTTCTACCATGTCTAGACTTTGAATAGTTGTATCAACTATTATTAGTGAGGGATTATTTAATCCATTTTTCCAACCTTAGAACCATTCAGTAATAGGGTTTTACCACTATTTTATTCCTGTGGTTTGTAGTATATTCAGGGATTCAGCAAATTGTTGTTTTTTATAGTTTTTTTATGCAACTTCTTTTGAGTCATATATCGTACAATTTTATATGTTGTATTGTTTTAACATTTTTGGGGGGATACTGACACACAATTAGCACAATCTGTGAAGTTGGGGCTCCACTTTATATCTGGAATTTTCAATGACTGATGCAGATCTGATTTGGTTGATGTAGTGTTGATTATACATTTTCATTTAAATATTATAATTTTTGCTTTATATTTTTATATGTTCAATGTATGATTTATAGTGTACATTTAATGAATATATCATTGATATGTAAACCAGCACTTTATGTTCAGAGAACGCCCGAATAGCCAGAATTTTAGTGCAGAAAAAGTTAAACATTGGCTTACAAACTTCTATATCAGAGTGGTTGCCAGGCTGTACAGCCAATCCCTGGACAAATCTGGAATGCCGACATGCATCAGGACATGGCTGTATGGCAACTGGAAGTGACATAGTACATAGGACCAGAAATGACATTCAGGGAGTGACAGAAGAGCAGCCAGGTGAGATGCCAACATAGTCGGCTTGTTCTGGCGTGTCCGATTACTAATTCTGAATGTAAGCCAATGAATAAACTAAAATTGCAACAAATGAGCAGGGTGTCGCTGATGATGTCCCAGTGAATCTTATTGTTCTGTAAGACTGTATGTAACTTAACAGCATTTTGCAAGCATGCAATCTGTAGAGTTTCTGTTTTTCCCATTTCACCCTTGAAAATTGCATAAAATGAATGTCATTATCTCCACTAAATGGTATTTCTTATAATTTTTTTTTCATTACTTTGCATATCCCTCCTAGCCTAGGTGCCCAGCTCTCATGCCTTTTTTTGACAATCCTTTGCCTGTCAGCTTTGAAAATGGCCAGAATTGATTTCTAAGATTCACCTCCAATTGACTACAATGGGCCCAAAGAATGGAGCATGAATCAAACGACAAAACTAATACCTGGTGTTTTTATGTTTTTATATTTGCTTGCAGTTCAGCTGTAAATCTAATCTCTGACCTGACAAAAACGCCTCCAATTATTATTAATTATAAATTAATCATACCATTATTATTTCTAGTTATTCAGAATTATTTCTTATATTATCAATATACTTATAGCTACATATGCAAAATTATTTGTTAAAATTATATTTTACATTCTAAATTTTTTTTCAAAATACCCTACATTATTATGATTATAATTATTATGTTTTTTCTTTTATATTAGGCTCATGCTGGAAGTTTCTGGATGCATTTTCGTTAACTGATCATACCTATAGAGGTGGATTTATTATCACTGAATAGTGCAAAATCTGATGCAGCTGTGCATGGCAGCCAATCAGCTTCTAACTTTAGCTTGTTCAGTTAAAGTGTTACTAAACCCAGAACCCTGCTTTCCGTATATCTGGTATCCCACAGTACACAGAACATAGAAATGCAATTATTTTAGTAAATATAAACTGCTAAATACCTTTTTTCATCAGCAGTTAGAGTAGTCTTGTGAGTTCAGCAGGGCACTGGTTAAAGCTTGTAGGAGACATTTTCTTTCTGCTCTAGAAGGATGTGAAACCCCTGACCCTCTGTCTAGACAGTGCTGATTGGCCTGTGCTGATCACATGCACCCTCCCAAGAAAAAAAAAACCCTCTCTAGCAATACACACAAAACTGAGCATGTGCATGTGACTACAGATTCAGTCTGTATCAGGTGGACATTTCAACAAGAGGAGCGGCAGAGATGAAAGGATCAAACAGCCTTTTTACACAATGAAGAGGATTAACCCCTTAGGTTCCACAGTGAGTCTAACAAGCATGCTTTACTGCATGTATACAGACTGATTTTACTGTTGTGGGTTCAGTAACACTTTAAGCTTTGACAAAAAAAACTGGAAGCTGATTGGTTTCTATGCAGAGCTGACCAGATCTTGCATGCTCCAGTTTTAGTAAATCAGCCCCATATTGTTCATAGTGAGCTACACCACTTCTGAGGATATTCACTGTTTGCTTGCTTGAACGCATAAGTAAGTGAGCATTCTTTTTTCAGTGAGTGTGAAAATTGCTTATCCTCTCTTGAATTGTCAACACAATGTTAGTAAATCAGACTCAAAGAGGAAAGGATTATATAACTGCCACAGATGTATTCTATTAAATGTCTCTTGTGTAACATTTAAAAAAAACTAGTTTCCCACAGAACTATTTAAAATAGCATGACAATGTTCACAAAACACAGAAACTTTATATTATTGTGAAGACTGTTTACCAAATGTTGCTTCCGTATCTGTATGAGACAAAATATTTCATTTCATCCACTGAGTTATTCAATATTTCTCAGATCATTTGCTCGTTCTGTCTCATTGGGGATTTGCATGAATGAAATATTTTTTACTGTAAAACTGATAGTCAGTAAGGCATGTTAAGCATGTGTCTCAAAATGCTAATGTATCAGTGTAATATATATTTTGACTGAAGCAAGCCTAATAGAAGAAGCTTTAGACATAAGCCATATAACTTTGATTCTTTCTGTTGCAAGTTTCCATATGTTCCCATGTAATTTTTAAGCAGAGGAATGAAGTGGGGGTAGGGGGCTAAAACCAATTCAGCATTTTGATGATTGAAAGTGTGTATAAACCCCAAATCTACATTTTTCCCATGTTTTTCATTATGGCTCACAGTTTTTTAAGCAAATTATTTTACCTAGAGATCATGCCAGTCATATCACCACCTATTTCAGACTGACAATGCTAATCTGCTACCAGGGGCAGACTGACAACTCATGGGGCCCCCGGGCAATAGGGGATCATGGGGCCTCTGTGTCCTTGCCCAAACTCAAAAAAGCCTATGAAAAAGGTACCAGGGACATCTCATGGGGACCCCTACTGACCCCGGGCCCTCGGGCAGTGCCCGAGTTTCCGAATGGTCAGTCCGCCCCTGACTGCTACATTGCATTATCAGCAGCATTGTCATCCTGCCTCCTGCACTCATTCATTAGGCCTTTGAGTTGCCCTTCAGGTCTGCCCATGCCTCCTCTAGATCTCCTTTGCAGCCCAATGGCCAATAAAAGTAGGTTGTATAGCTTGCTTACAATACTGCTGCTTATTGCAAGGCAGTGGCTTAGCATTGTGGGCTGGCTACAGCAGCCAGGAGTGTGTGTTTTTACAAGTCAACTGTTGACTTTCTATTGGAAGTGATTGGGCATCTGTGATTTTACTGACCCTTAGAAGTGTGCCCCCAACCCAATCCTTCCACCATGCTTCCTGGCTCTGCCTCTCCCATCTTCAGGCGGGTGCCTCCGGGTTTTCTCCCCTAGCTGCCAATTTTTTCCCCTAGCTGCAAAGAACCTGGAAGCAACTAGTGTCCTGTCACGTCTGGTTTCAAGTGTAATTTTCCCTGGTTGCTGTGGCCAGGGAAGAAGCTAATGGAGCACAATCTGCACTGCAATAACTTCAATGGAAGTCAAATAAAGAGAACATGTGATAAAAAAATCATATCACATAGGGGACTTTTTGTCCCTTAAGTGATATAAATTAAGATGGGTAAAGAAAAAGAGTGTTACAAAATAAGGTTACACCCAAGCACTTAAACCGCAACCATGCCCCCCCCCCCCACTCCGAAAAAATTTTGAGCCCACTCCACCCCTTTGTATATACACATACAAAACTAAATACACCCATTGGGGGTGCCTACATATGAAAACATCACTTGTGCTACTAATGTTACATATTACCGCACATGCCAGAGTAAGTGCAATAATTGTAGGGTCAATATCAATGATTAACTCTAAAGTGATGACATGTAGGGACTTTCAAAAATGTCCTTTATGGAAAATAGTAGTGAAGTTTGCCATGAATGTATGGGTGTGCAAATTTTACATCTTTTATAAATATTAGGTAGTATATTGTGTTTCTGTGCACTGAAATTATTTTTCTTTTGCTAAAAATGTGCAAAAATATGTACAAATACTGTGTGACATGAAGAATTGGAACAACGCTATTTTATTTTGCAGGGTCTCTGCTTTTAGGAAAATATATCATGTTTGGGGGGTTTTAAATATTCTTCAGGCTCAAAATTATTTTTAGAACATGTGTGAACAAAATGGACAAATGGCTCTGGCAATGACAGGGTTAAAGGAAAGTTCAGAAACATTCAGTTGTAAATATGGGAATATGTATACTTGTGCTGTGCATAATATTACATTCAGCAGAGTAAGTTTTTAATGTTATATTGCTGGTTGGGGCATAATGCTAGTGCTGCCTCCTGTCAATATAATCATAGTCAAAGAGTATGCATCAACTTAATGCACTTATTAATGAACAAATACAGGAAAAAAAATTTCAAAAAATGATTTTTTTCCATAATATGTTTATTAAAAAAATATTTTTTGCAAAAATATCAAAGTACAACACAGTGTCGAACAAGAAAAGAAAAAAAAGGACATGAAAACCAGAAACTGGAACACACTACTAAAAAAAATATTGTATCTACCTGCTAGTTCAAACGGGAACATTGCGGTTTTGTTTGCTCCTTGAGCTGATCACAGGCAAATACTGGGTATAATGTTGTTCAATGAAATAGCACTACATCAGCAGTGTTGAAAACATCATCAGTGATACCATTTTTTTTGCTCTAGGTAGACTTTAGTGATCTTCTTATGGTTTTTCTTAGACTATAACACAATATATCAGACTATAATCTTTTTGTAGACCATTCATTTTTTTCTCACTTTTGAAGACCACTCAGGTTATGGTAAAGTGGGCTAAAAAGAACCAAAAAGCCCTTAGAGCAGTGTAACCTACAACAGAACATTTTACATGTTATCACTTTTATCACCAAAAAAGGGATGTATTCTCAATTCATGAACAGTGCATAAAACGATGCAAGTCATTTCATTATGTACATCTAGAACTGCTGGTTTATAGTACAGATGTAGCTTAATACTATAAAGACTTTTATTTCAAATTGCAAACATCTGTTTCTGACTTGTTGACCATTGCTTGCACTATACTTCAGAGCCTTGCTTGGGTATAATTGTAAACCAATAAAATAAAAAATATGGTATACTTACCTGCTCTGTGCAATGGCTTTGCACAGAGAGGCCCATCACTCCCTGCTCACAGGATGTGAGAGGAGAAGAACTGCCACAGGTTGGAGAGCACTGGATTGAGAGAAGACTCAGGTAAGTGTTGGAGGGAGGGTTGCTGGGGGTAGCTGCTGTTGAAAGGTTTTTTACCTTAATGCAGAGAATGCCTTTTGACTTTGCCCTTGGAACCATTTTAAAGTATAAGCCAATAATAGTTTTTTTTTTTATTTGAAATTACAACCCATGCCATTTTTGTGCCATCTGTTTCTTATTGGGGAGATTTCTCCTCACTTCCTGTCCTGTAGTCACAACAGGAATTAAAAGAAAATCTCACCAAAGGGAGTTAGACTGTAGCCACCACAATATTTCCAAATGAAAGGTTTCCCCTCTATTTCTGATCTGGTGTCAACTACAAAATTTTATTTTTCTTCTCTTTCTGTTTTGGTGATAAGGGTCATCAAGGCCAATACAGAGATTGTAGTGGGAACACAAACATCAACAGACATCTAAAGGTTACATCATGCAATATGAAGTCATATAAAGCCATTTATATTTACTAAACTAATTGCATTTTCATGTTTTGTGTACTGTGGGAGACCAGATATAGTGAATGCAGGGTCCTGGGTTTAGTAACACTTTAAAGAAGAATTTATTAAAAATATTCAGTGGAGAGTGCGCATGCACATGTGGCCGGAGTGGATGTCCTACTGACTCCAAGGCTTCCTCGGCTGCTGAGAGATCACAGCGGCACTCACAGGGGACTGAACCTCCTACATCTGACCCTGGATGTTGGGATGACAGCTCCTGTGCAGCCATGGCTCATGTGAGTGATCTCCCTGCACCTGCTGGCTCCTTCTCTAGTCATCCCGGGTCTGCCTCACAGACCGAAAGCCTCTCTCCAAACTTCGTCCCTAAAGGACAGGGAAATGGCAGATATTTTTATTAGTCATTTTTATTAGTCAATCAGGCAGCCAGGAATCCAAACATGATGGTCTAATGGATTCTCCTGCCTTTCCTCCTGCACCCTCACATTATTCCGTGGATTTCATACTTATTGCATGTTTTGCTGATTTATTGCAGCAGGAAATGATGCATAATGCTAGGGAACGTCCAGATCTTGAAGTTGATGTATACCAGATTCAAGTCTTTGCAGACATCTCTCAGGCTACTATCCAAAAGAGAAGGGCCTTCAAGTCGCTACTCTTGCTATTGATCCAGAGGGATATTCGTTATTGATGAAATTATCTTTTTTGTCTACAATTTATTTATAATGGAAAATCCTACTCCTTCTCTACAATTCTTGAGGAGGAACGACTCTTGCTGAACTTGGGTTTTATCTCCCTTAGTTCCTCCTCCCGGAACCAGCCTAAAATTAATGGACCCCCCCACTCTCACCTCTGTGGTCTCCAGCCTCCAGGAAAGAAAACTGCAACACCACATCGAGTGCCTTGAAGTCTCTGTTTGCTAATGTTTGTTAAAGTCTAATGGAGGTCTCTCAGTGGTCCCATTGTGGGGCATTGGCCTCTAAGTGTGCAAACTGGTTTATGGTTCTGTTTGTTATATTTTGGTAAAATGCTCTGGTGGCTTTAAAAGGCTTATTGATGTTACATGTGGACCCAGGGGTATCGGGAAAAGTCTATGCGCTCTCCCTATTTTAAAGACTCTCCCCATTGTTTGACTTTGTGGAGACTCTTTCGGTCCTTGACCTAGTGTCCCTGAAAACCCACCTCTTCAGGGAAGCCTATCTCACCCTCACCTAACTGCTGCTCTCCTTCATTCCTCCTACCACTCCATCCCCCACAGCCACTTCCTCCTGTACCACTACCCCCTCCCTCCTAGATTGTAATCTCGAAAGAGTAGGGCCCTATAACCCCTCGTGTGCTGTTTGTAGTTGCTGTAATGTTTCATGTATTGTCCCCCCCTCTATTGTACAGCGCTGAGCAAACCCTTTGGCGCTATATAAACTCGATGTAATGTAATGTAATGTGTCTAGGATATTGGTATATTACTATCTCACGTTGCCTATTATCAGTTAGCCTGTAGTTGGATGTGGCCCATTTTTCGGCCTTGTCATCCTTGGTTTCTCTTTTTTTACTTTCTTTCTTTTTCTAACCCTTTCCACTTTTTCTGTTTGAGGGTCAACCCGGGAATCTTGAACTGCCCCTGGATACTTGATACTCCATGCGGACGGGTGAGATTGCCTGATGATAGCCATGCCACTTGCTTCCCATGTCTACCCTAAAACAATGCACTGCCATGATCCGCTTGCTCTCTCATAATGTCCATGGGTTGGGCTACCTTTCTAAGTGACTCAAAATATTCTCCCATTATAAGTCTCTGGGAGCCAACATAGTGGCCTTGCAGGAAACATATTTTGCCCCTAATTTTACCCTCAGATATATTCATAGGGATTTTCTGACTTGTTTTTTCGCCAATGCCTCCGAAAAAAATCATTTACTGAAACTAAAGTTTTAAGGGATAGAGAGGGGTAATACCTTCTGGTAAAGTGTCATTTGGAAGGTAATATGGTGTCTTTTCTTATTTACTATGCCCCTAATACGAACCAGGTGGCCTTTTTCAGTTCACTTTTTAAATCTCTGTTTAAAGAACTGGAAGGAGATGTGATTTTGGCAGGGGACTCAAATCTAGCTTTAGACCATATACTCGATAAATCCCATGTAATCAAACTTAAATCACCTTCTAAAGAAAGCCACAATTTTGTGCAGCTTTTACATTGCTTTAAACTTATTGACCCATGGCTTACACCACAGCTGGGGGACATACTCCCCTTTGGGTTTCTATCAAAGCTCTTTCCTGTCACCCTCTAGCTGTTGGGGCATTACTTTGGCTTCCAATCGATTGTGCCCCCCTATATTGTGCCCCACTCTGTCGTTTTTTCTTTGGTGGTTTGGGATGGGGTATGCCATCGCAAGTCATTAGCATCCCCACATACACCTAGTGTTCCTTTTTTTGCAACCCTGAATTTGTGCCTGGATTAGCACCGGCCCCCTTTCAATGGTGGATCAATAAAGGCTTTCTGCGGATAGGAGACTATCTTAACGGTGCTTGTAAACATTCTCTGCAATATTTTAAGGACAAGCTGCATATGCCTACCACTGAAATCTTCAGATATAACAAGATTGTCTCATTTCTCCACTCAAAGCTTGCTTTATTGGATGAGTCACCTTTGTTCACCGCCTTTGAACTTTTCTGCCTGAACAGTGATTCCCCAAGAGGCCGTGTCTCTACAATATATGCTCTCCTCACTGATCCAAATTGTAAATTCCCTTATATGGAACATTGGGAAAGAGATTTAGCTGTTAATTATGAATTATCGGATTGGCAGGACATTGCCTTGGCACTGTCGAAAATTTCTATCAATACTACCTTAATTGAAGCACATTATAAAAACTTTGTTGAGATGGTATTTGGTTCCTACCCGGATTGCAAGGATGCATCCGTCTGCTTCTTTGATGTGTTTCCGGCATTGTGGCCAGGCGGGGTCTATGCATCACATCTGGTGACAATATCCGCTTGTAACTAGATTTTGGATTCGCATGTTCAGTTTGGTAAATTCAGTGATGGGAATAAATATTCGCAGATCCCCGGAGATGGCGCTCTTTCACAAATTTCCAGATAATGTTCCCAAGAAATCCCATAACTTGATCTCCTATATATTCAGCCAGCTCGGAGAGATGCTAGATGTCATAGAGGGAGTGATCAAGGCATCTGGAACCCTGGGCATCCTGCAAGAGATGTAAGACAGTTGTCCTGGGTGCACACCCTAGGGCATTTCTGACAAGCTAGTTAGTGGAGCCAAGTACTGGAACTTGTTCTGGTACTGGGCTCTGGAATTTAGTCTGAAATCCTGGGATGCCAGGATTTAGTTCAGATCACAGTCCAATATGTCGAATCTAGGAAGGTTGGGATATGTGCTTTAACACTTGCTCCACAGTGCCTGCAGTAGCAAAGGTCATTGAGGTCTTGTTTTAAAGCTTGTTAAAATATTTAAATATTTGATTTTCCATATCTCAGTCACAGATTCATGTTATGTTTCTCTGCATAGTATGTGATTACACAGCTCATCATCAAAAATTAAAGGAACCCTTTGAAATCAGCGTATAGCATCAAGTCAATTGAACTCCTGGGATATTGATCTGGTCAGTTGAGTAGCAGAGGGGGTTGTTAATAAGCTTCAGCTGCTTTGTTGTTAATCAAATTAACAACAGGTGCACTAGATGGGCAACAATGAGATGACCCCCAAAACAGGAATGGTTTTACAGGTGGAAGCCACTGAAATTTTTTTCGCTACTCTTCTTCTCTGACTATTTTCACTAGTTTTTAGCTATGCTCAATGTCACTACTAGTAGAAGAGGTGAAACCTGGACTCCTCTTGGATGGCACATCAATATGTGCCATTGCCAGAAGGTTTGCTGTGTCTTAAGAACATGGAGGAGATTCCAGGAGACAGGCAGTTACTCTAGGAGAGCTGGACAGGGCCGTAGAAGGTCCTTAACCCATCAGCAGGACCGGTACCTGCTCCTTTGTGCAAGGAGGAACAGAATGAGCACTGCCAAAGCCCTACAAAATTGCCTCTAGCAGACCACGAGTGTGAATGTCTCTGACCAAACAATCAGAAACAGACTTCATAAGGGTTACCTGAGGGCCCGATGTCCTCTAGTGGGCCCTGTGCTCACAGTCCAGCACCATAGAGCTCAATTAGCATTTGCCATTGTACACCAGAATTTGCAAGTCCACCACTGGCGCCCTGTGCTTTTCACAGATGAGAGCAGGTTCACCCTGAGCAGACCCTGACAGACATGAAAGGGTCTGGAGAAGCTGTTATGCTGCCTGCAACATCGTTTAGTATGACCGTTTTGTTGGTGGGTCAATGATGGTCTGGGGAGGCATATCCATGGAGTGACGCACAGACCTCTACAGGCTAGACAATGGCACCCTGACTGCCATCAGGTATCGGGATGAAATCCTCGGACCCATTGTCAGACCCTACACTGGTGCAGTGAGTCCTGGGTTCCTCCTTATGCATGACAATGCCCGGTCTCATGTGGTTAGAGTATGCAGGCAGTTCCTGGAGGATGAATGAATTGATACCATTCAATGGCCCCCATGCTCACCTGATATAAATCCAATAGAACGCCTCTGGGATATCATGTTTCGGTCCATCTGATACCACCAGGTTGCACCTCAGATTGTCCAGGAGCTCAGTGATGCCCTGGTCCACATCTGAGAGGAAATACCCCAGGATACCATCCGTCGTCTCATTAGAAGCATGCCCCAATGTTGTCAGGCATGCATACAAGCATGTGGGGGCCATACAAACTACCGAGCACCATTTTGACTTGCTGCAATGAAAATTCAGCAAGATGGACTAGCCTGCTGCATCATTTTCTCACTTTGATTTTCGGGGTGTCTTTGAATTCAGTCCTCTGTAGGTTGATAATTTTCATTTCCATCAAACGATGGGGCATCTTTATGTTCCTAACACATTACCCAGTCCATATCAGTATAGATATCCAGCGTGATATTTTTCCCCATTGAGATCTGATGTGTTTTCAAAGAGTGCCTTTAATTTTTTTGAGCAGTGTATGTAAACTGTACTTCCTTTCTTTCTGACCATTCAGCACTGACTAGCCAAACGTAAAAATGTTTTTTTCTTTATATCATGCTACCACTTTATTTTTTAGTAAAGCTAGCACACTTCGGCCTTAGGGACATTTTGTTTCAATGACATGTTACATTTTTGCTTAAATGTCTCCTGAGGTTTGGCATCACTTGCTTTCACCGTTTATTAAAGTCTTAAATCTAACATAAAATATCCATTGTTCAATATTCTAATTTCTGTAAAGAATCTGTTGAAATTTGATTCACTCAAAAGATATTTTTTAAAACCTTAGTGCAGGGCAGCTGTGTTTGTTTTAGAGATCCAACCAAGTTTTTTTTTCATTTTTTAGTTCCCGGTTCATAATTTGGCCGAGAGTACCAACTACCTTTGTCACTAATTACATATACTATGCTTAATTTAATAATTGCTGTTCTGTTAAATATCATAATGGGGTTGATTTACTAAACTGGAGAATGCAAAGTCTGGTGCAGTAGTACATGGTAGCCAATCAGTTTCTAACTTCAGCTTGTTCAATTAAGCTTTGACAAAAAACCTGCAAACTGATTGATTTCTATGTAGAGCAGCACCAGATTTTGCACTCTCCAGTTTTATTAAATCCCCCCATAGAAACTAATTGTTTCATTGTTTGTTTCATTATTTCATTGTTTTTTTTTCAGGTTCACACTATAATGCTGCGCTGAGGTGTTTTTTGTTGTGGTGCATTACACAGTACAATGCACCTCATCGCATGCCACCACACCATAGACAGTCACAGTGCAATGTAGTGCATAAAGTTGAGTAAGGTATATTTTTGTGTCAGTTAAAAAAAGAAAAAAGAATAAATTGCATGATACACTATATTGCCAAAAGTATTGGGACACCCCTCCAAATCATTGGATTCAGGTGTTCCAATCACCTCCATGGCCACAGATGTATAAAATCAAGCAACTAGGCAAACAGATTGCCTCTACAAACATTTATGAAAGAATGGGTCGCTCTCAGAAGCTTAGTGAATTCAAGCGTAGTACTGTGATAGGTTGCCACCTGTGCAATAAGTCAATCTGTGAAGTTTCCTTGCTAATGAATATTCCACAGTCAACTGTTAGTGGTATTTATTATGTATTTATTACAGGTACTTATATAGAGCCATCAATTTATGCAACGCTTTACATATATATATTGTACATTCACATCAGTCCCTAACCCTCAAGGGGCGTACAATCTAAGGTCCCTAACTCACATTCATACATACACATACTACGGCCAATTTAGACAGGATCCAATTAACCTACCAGCATTTCTTTGGAGTGTGGGAGGAAACTGGAGTACCCGGAGGAAACCCACTCAGGCACAGGGAAAACATGCAAACTCCAGGCAGGTACTATAACAAAGTGAAAGCAACTGGGAACAACACCAACTCAGCCACAAAATGGTAGTCCACGTAAAATGACAGAGCAGGATCAGCACATGCTCAAGCGCACAGTGTGTAGAAGTCGTCAATTGTCTGCAGAGTCAATAGCTAAAGACCTCCAAACTTCATGTGGCCTTCAGATTAGCACAACAAGAGTGCATAGAGAGCTTCATGGAATGGGTTTCCATTGCTGAGCAGCTGCATCCAAGCCTTACATCACCAAGTGCAATGCAAAGCTTCGGATGCAGTGGCGTAAAGCACACTGCCACTGGACTCTACAGCAGTGGAGACGTGTTCTGTGGCATGACAAATCATGCTTCTCTATTTGGCAAACCGATAGACATTTCTGGGTTTGGTGGTTGCCAGGAGAACGGTACTTACCTGACTGCATTGTGCCAAGTATACAGCTTGGTGGAGGGGGGATTATGGTGTGGGGTTGTTTTTCAGGGGTTGGGCTTGGCCCCTTAGTTCCAGTGAAGGGAATGCTTAAGGCATCAGCATAGCAATACATTCTGGACAATTTCATGCTCCCAACTTTGTAGGAACAGTTTGGGGATGGCCCCTTCCTGTTCCAACATGACTGCGCACAAGTGCACAAAACAAGGTCCATAAAGATATGGATGAGCGAGTTTGGTGTGGAGAAACTTGACTGGTCTACACAGAGTCCTGACCTCAACCCGATAGAACACCTTTGGGATGAATTAGAGTGGAGACTGCAAGCTAGGCTTTCTCGTCCAACATCAGTGCCTGACCTCACAAATGCGCTTCTGGAAGAATGGTCAAACATTCCCATAGACACACTCCTAAACCTTGTGGACAGCCTTCCCAGAAGAGTTGAAGTTGTTATAGCTGAAAAGGGTGGGCCAACTCAATATTGAACCCTACGGACCAAGACTGGGATGCCATTAAAGTTCATGTGTGTATAAAGGCAGGCATCCCAATACGTTTGACAATATAGTGTATGTTGTAAAACTGATCACATCACCCCTACACAATGTACACCAGTGTACATGTGTTTTAACACCCAGGGTGGTGTGAAAAAGCCCTTCAAAAACAATAAAAAATGTAAACACTAAAATGCATTGTTACAATGCATTGCAATGCAGGTGCACAATGTACACCAGTATGTGCATTATACGCATCATAAAGCATGCATATTGGTGTGAATGGGCAGCAGTTGCAAGCAGCAAAAAAGAATTGTTGCTTGCAAAACTGAATGTGTTGTGCGTCTTTTATAATACACCTGTAGATATAATGCATTTCCCCCTGAGGGTCATGGGAGGAGGAACTATTATGAGGGGCTCCCACATTACCTGTTGGACTTTTATTTATTTTATATTAATAGACATAAAACAGGAGGAACATACAGAGATGGGTGGAGACAAACAAAACCTCCAGGGGGACAGGAACAGCATTGAGAATTATAGTATGGGACCTTACTACTCAAGACAACCTGTTACTCAAAAACACTTTTAGATGAACTGGCCATTTCAAAGCTCTTGTATCTGGACTCTGGACAAAACCACGAGAATTCTGAAAGATTGCTTTTGCTTTGATAACCATGCCTTTATATCATTACCTGCAATTAAAAAAATAAAACGAAAATAGCTTGACTTACAAATTGATGTATTAGTTAGTGGCAGCACCAGAGGGCAGACATGTGTGCAGGATGATCTGGTATACTCGACATCCACACTAGCATTTTAAGTCTCTGAGAGCTCTACGGATTGATTTCTGCTTCTGCCTACCTGCCTACCCTCACACTCTGGTTCACATTTTTGCATGCTGTTCACACATTAGATAGGGCTTTTGTGAGTACTGATATTCATTTAGGAGGAGGGGGCATTTCTGCTTCAACATGCATGTAAATGCATGTATAGGACGTTTTACATGCAGTTTCATCTCTATGGCAGATAAGCTTTGGCACACTGTGGCAGAAATGATGCTGGCAGAAATTTCATGAGAAGAAAATCCGTAAGATGAGAACACTGTTATTGAACATCATGGCACAGATCTCAAATTATGCAGATTCTTCTAAATTTTAAAGCACCAAAAACTTGAAAGCTTAACTCTGGCAAACAGCTAATTTTTGCTGTTTGGTAATATTTTTTTTGTGTTTCTGTTCATCCAGTCCAGAAATTTACACAGCTCTGCCAGACAGAAAGCAACACTATAGTTTTAGACCAGTGGTCTCCAAACTGCGTCCCGGGGGCTGGATGTGTCCCTTTGCTTGGCTTTATGCAGCCCTTGAGGCACTTTTCCTCCCTCTGATACAAGACACTATTCCTCCCACTGACACCAACAATGGGGGATAATTCCCGCTACTAACATCAGCAATGGGGCCCAGTGACACCAACAATTGGGCCCTATTTCTCCCACTGATACCAACAACAGGGCACGATTCCTCCCACTAATACCAATGATGAGGCACTCAAACTGACACCAAGGATAGGGCATTATTCCCCCCACTGACACCAGCAATGGGGCACTATTCCTCCCTCTAATACCAAAGATGCATTGTTTACTCTCACTGACACCAGGACAATTTAAACTCCCAATGGCCACAGACTGGCCGCCCTAAAGCCCGAAGGATAGTAAACTGGCCCTTTGTTTAGAAAGTTCGGAGACCCCTGTTTTAGACAGCGAAAAAGATACAGTGATAACTTTTCTCCATCCAAAACTTGCTGACTGGATAGTGAAGGAGCAATAGCTGATGAGGTTATCCCTATGTTCTCTCTGCTTTCTCCTACTATCAGTATATTCCTTATCAGAACATTTGCATACAGATCCCCTGATTGGCTCCCAGCACAGCCCCTCCCTCTACTAGTTATGGCGTTCCTTTACAGAGAATGCATGGCACTGATGGATGTGATTCTCATTTGAGGGATGAGGTATTGGGCCTTTTACTTATGTGGATATTATACACCATTAGGGTGCCACCATCCTGTGAGGTTTGCATCTTCTCCATGGCTTTTGTCGGTTTCAGCCCTAGTAGGCCCTATGTCCACCTAGGAGACTTTCTTTTGTGCAATTGGTAAATCATCTGGTCATGTGAGAGACCATTTAGTCTATTGTTATAGATGATGTTTATGTATGTTTTCCAATATCATGGTATTTAAAGTGTTACTAAACCCACAACCGTAAAATCAGTCTGTATATGCAGTAAAGCTGGCTTGTTATACTCACTGTGGAGCCTAAGGGGTTAATTCTCTGGATTGTTTAAAAATGCTGTTTGATTCTGACTTCACTGATCCTCCCCTTCTTCCAGTGTCTCCCTCTTATCTCCTGATATCTCATATCCTGTGGAGACACTCTGCACATGCTCAGTTTAGTGTGTATTGCTAGAGATGGGTTTTTTTTTCTTGTGAGAGTGTGTATGATCAGCACAGGGTGAATCAGCACTGTCCAGATAGAGGTCAGGGGTTTTGCATCCTCCTAGAGCAGAAAGAAAACTCCTCCTACAAGCTTTAACATGTAATCTCAAAACAACAGAGTGCAGCGCTTAGAAAGATGAAAAGTCAATAAGGTGATAATCAAATATCCACAATAGTACACTGTAGAAATACGAATTCCCACGGCCGCCACTCTGTCAAATTAACAGAAATGCGCACTCACCGGACACGCATGGGTTATGCGCATGTGTGATCATGCATCACAGGCAATGGATACATCAGAAGTTAGGCAGCCAGGCATCTCCCTCACGGTGGGTCATCACAGACTCCTAAGCCAGGTCCAGGGGGTCCCCTTAAGGTCAGCCAGGTGCTTCATGAAAAAACCTTCTCTCAGGGTGGCAAAGTGCTTTCTCTGTGGGAGTGAAAGCTCCAGACAGGAGCCCCAGAAAACAGATGCCCAAGATAGTGTAGTATGTCCAAAAGGTAAATGTTTATTTATGAAAGCAACAGGGCAGTATGCATGTTATACATCATGTAAAAACATATACAGCAGTACTGACCCCAGTTATGATGGCCGCCGGGCCTCCTCGTGGCTCCGGCGGTGGAATGACGTCACGCTCTGCACAGTTCCTCCTTAGGCCTTTCGTGCTAAAGGCACATCATCAGAGGGGAGACTGTACAGAAGCGTTACAGTAAATCCCCTGGGGTCTGTGGCATAGTCAGTAACCGGTACTGGGGTTCTGTGTATTGAGACTTCCCTGTCTCCTCCTTATTATGTGTTAGATCGCGGATCCACGGCAAAATGGCACTGCCGTGCTCGTGCATGCGCAGTGCTTGCTCTCTCCGGGAAAATGGCCGCGGCTCACTGCGCATGTGCCAATTCCCCTATTTTTGGCACTGACGTTGGTCACGCTTCTGTACAGTCTCCCCTCTGATGATGTGCCTTTAGCACGAAAGGCCTAAGGAGGAACTGTGCAGAGCGTGACGTCATTCCACCGCCGGAGCCACGAGGAGGCCCGGCGGCCATCATAACTGGGGTCAGTACTGCTGTATATGTTTTTACATGATGTATAACATGCATACTGCCCTGTTGCTTTTATAAATAAACATTTACCTTTTGGACATACTACACTATCTTGGGCATCTGTTTTCTGGGGCTCCTGTCTGGAGCTTTCACTCCCACAGAGAAAGCACTTTGCCACCCTGAGAGAAGGTTTTTTCATGAAGCACCTGGCTGACCTTAAGGGGACCCCCTGGACCTGGCTTAGGAGTCTGTGATGACCCACCGTGAGGGAGATGCCTGGCTGCCTAACTTCTGATGTATCCATTGTCTGTGATGCATGATCACACATGCGCATAACCCATGCGTTTTCGGTGAGTGCGCATTTCTGTTAATTTGACAGAGTAGAGGCCGTGGGAATTCGTATTTCTACAGTGTACTATTGTGGATACTTGATTATCACCTTATTGACTTTTCATCTTTCTAAGCGCTGCACTCTGTTGTTTTGAGATTTATTGTTTAGGTTTGAGGCATTATGGTTGCCTAAAGTGTTCCAGCTGCTGACATTTATGAGAGCGCTCACTATCTTTTATATTTATTTCAAGCTTTAACATGTGCTCTGCTGGACACTGATAGAAGTCACAAGATTGCTCTAACTGCTGATGAGAAAAGGTATTTAGCAGTTTATATTTACTAAAATAATTGCATTTCCATGTTGTGTGTACTGTGGGAGACCAGATATAGTGAATGCAGGGTCCTGGTTTTAGTAACACTTTAATTATATTATTTTTGATTATGTTTAGTGTACAGCTGTTCCATCAAGGAGAAGCGGAGTTAGCAATAAAATGCATCTACAGTGAACACTGGAAGGATGCCCTGCTACACACCTCAATATTGATTTATGAAACTATACTATTGTATCAGAAATGAAAATGTACGCCTAGGTAGAATGTCCCTGGAGGTAGACCAACGGTGCTCCAAAATTACAATGTCTTCCTGGCATTTGAACAGCACAAGAATATAAGATGTCCCTGATTCATAAAGGGTACAGTGTGCAAGTTACAGCATCTTCTGCGTTTCAGTAAAATTGGCTATGGATAAGGTTTTTTACTGAAACGGGTAAGATGCTGTAACTTTCACACTGTACCCTTTATGAATAAAGTACTTATATCAGGAGAACAAGTTGCCGGTTCTTCATTTTATACTCCTATACTATTGTATCAGGTTTGGGGGTCTCTATTTGGAAAAATTGTACTGACAGTTTTATCTTTTTAAGCAAGGTTGTATCTGTTTTGGATCCTTGTGGAACCTACCTATATTTTTAAAAGATATTTTGAATAAATTATGTGCTTTTATGACAATTTCGGGGGTCTCATAGTCTACCGTAATAATCTGAAATTGTAGAGCAATTGTAATAATGTTCCTCTATTTTGGGGTTTTGGGGTGGTTTAGAATTTACCAATGTGGCAGTGGAAGTTCTGTATAGATACTGCAAGCTTGCTGAATGTTCTTCATAGCTTCCTGAAGACATCACAACACCCTGTTTCCCTCTCCAAAGGCAGTGAGCTAGTTCTTGGGAGGACTTATGGAAATCAAATGCCTTGATGGATGAATATTGGCCTGGAGAATTGAGTTCTCCTGGGCAAGCTCAGGCTACATCTACATGCTTATTGCACTAGGTCATGCTCACATATAATGCTGGACCTCCATTATTGAAATAACTAAAATACAATGATTGAAAGGGGTGGACCAGGGCTAGTAGGATGGAGAGGAAAAAGCTAGATGATGCTGGACATTCTTCAGTTGAGAAATGATGCAGGCTCTATCTAACTTGCTGCAGCTTCTATTTCACACTGTGAGAAGCTCACAGTGTGAAGTCAAATTAGGATAGGCAATTACAGTACAATAGCAAAGCCTGTACAGCTGTGCAAAACTTAAGGGAAGGAGTTCAGCTTCAATGAATATCTAGCTGCATTGCTTTTGTCTTTCATATCTACCTGGAGTTTAGTTTGAATGTGTGAACCCTATAGACGTATGGAGTTCCCCAATAGTGCACATGGGGAATGGTGGTGAATGGCTGTTGGAGGTTATTTCACCCTTAGGTTTACAACAGTTCTTTCTTATGGAATCTTAGAACCTGGCTGCTTTTGTCTGCCTCTTTTTGATTTAATCTGTTCTAATGATACTGAATACTAATGAAACTTGAATTTTTATGATGAACCGTTATGAACTGATGCTCTTAGAAGACTGACATTAAAACATAGAAGCTGACATTAAAACCCCTTTGGTCTCAGGGTGTATGAAAACAGCTATAGTGGTAAACCACCATGCCTTTGTTCTGTGCAGAAAAGACTTTACAAACAATCAATCTGGGTATTTTTTTACCAATCTAAGCTATCATTCAGTAGCTATATCAGGTAGAAAGTCTTTGTTATATGTCTGCTTATGATAGGTAAATGGGAAAAAAGATAATTCAGTTGGTCAAGTTGCACATAACTAAACTAATGTGATCTACATACATTCAAGATCTGGCAGCCAAATAATCTTTCTAAAGAAGGATCATAGTACAATCATGCACAGTGTTACTGGGAGAGCATACATGGACATTGTAAAGGGAGTGCTCAGCATAGATCCCCAGCACTGGCCTCTAGGGTTAACAATGCAATTGGCTGGGAAGAGTCCAATCTGGCTGAATATCTCTCCATTCTAGAAAGCTTGGGCAAAGGATGTCAGCTTTGGTTGTGTAGTGCCTACAGATATCTGAACATTTTTTTTTATTATTATTTAAATATTTATTGGTTTTTCACAGTAATAACAAAAACATTTTCATCTCAATCATAATAAATATACAATTATTTCTTATTACTTTATTTTTCCCCTCTTAAAACATTACCTTCCCCCCCCCCCCCCCGGAACCCCTCCCCACTCTGCATTTTTCACTATTTCTTTTTTTCCAAAGCAAGCGTATCCTCCTCATCTATCCATTCTATGACTTTCTACTTTTCACTTTCTCACGTTTACTACAAAGTTTTCCCATTTTTCCCATTTCGCGGAATATACCTCCAACTTATCTTCTTGTATATAATATAACTTCTCCATCTTACTGATCCAGTTTACTCTTTCTATCCACTCCTCCTCTTTCGGTATTTCTTTTTTCTTCCAATACTTAGGGATCAGGCTTTTTGCCGCATTCAAATAGTACCCTAAACCTAATTTCTTGATATATGAACATTTTTGATACAACCATAAAAAAGGTCTCATAGGGGAAAACTTTCAGATATGAGTATGCACCTTTAGTATAGCTATTACCAAAACTTTTTTTTTGTTTTAACTTAGAGAGAAGGGAATTAGAGTAGGGAATGGTTACAACCTGTTTTTGTCCCACAAGGGAGATTCCCCTACAGTTTTTGCTCTGGAGACACAACAGGAATCTAGAGGAAATCTCTCCAAAGTAAGGGAACCCCAGCTGCCTTCTCTTGAATGAACTGCCTTTTCATAAGTCATTTTCCATGTTACTATACTGAATAATTATACACAATACACACTCACATTTCTTGTACCTGGAAGCAAGATTTCAATATTTTCTGGCATCATTACCTGGAAACTTAAAGTCCTTGCTATTTATAGAGCAATCTTTCATCTGATGAATGGACCATATGTTTGACTAAGACTCTCTTGCATCCATGAGCATTCAATACATATGTTTAAACATATGAGCATTTTATATATATATATATATATATATATATATATATATATATATATATATATATATATACAGAGTGCCTTGAAAAGCTGGTTTTCAACATTTGTTACAAAGAAATATCTGAAAAGTGTGGCATGTATTTGTACTCCAGCTCCCATTACTCTGATAGCCCTATCTAAAATCTAATGGAACAAATTTCCATCAGAAGTCAACTAATTGGTAAATAGAGTCCACCTGTGTGTAATTTAGTCTCAGTATAAATACAGCTGTTCTGTGAAGCCCTCAGAGGTTTGTTAGAGAACATTATTGAATAAACAGCATCATGAAGGCCAAGGAATGCACCAGACAGCTCAGGGATAAAGTTGTGGAGAAGTTTAAAGCAGGGTTAGGTTACAAAAAAAATATCCCAAGCTTTGAGCATCCCATGGAGCACTGTTTAATCCATGATCTGAAAATGGAAAGAATATGGCATAACTGCAAATGAAGACATGGCCGTCCACCAAAAACTTACAGGCCGGGCAAGCAGAGCACTCATCAAAGAAGTAGCCAAGAGGCCCATGGTAATTCTGGAGGAGTTGCAGAGATCCACAGCTCATGCGGAAGAAGCTGTCCACAGGACAACTATTACTCATGCACTTCACAAATCTGGCCTTTATGGAAGAGTGGCAAGAAGAAAGCCATTGTTGAATAAAAGCCATAAGGAGTCTTGTTTGCTGTTTGTGAAAAGCCATGTGGGGGACACAGCAAACACAGCAAACATGTGGAAAAATGTCTCTGGTCAGGTGAGACCAAAATTGAACTTTTTGGCCTAAAAGCAAAATGCCACGTGAGGTGGAAAACTAACACTGCAAATCACCCTTAACACACCATCCCCACCGTGAAACATGGTGGTGGCAGCATCTTGTTGTGGGGATGCTTTTCTTCAGCAGGGACATGGAAGCTGGACAGAGTTGATGGGAAGATGGATGGAGCCAAATACAGGGCAATCTTAGAAGAAAACCTGTTAGAGTCTGCAAAAGACTTGAGACTGGGGCAGAGGTTCACCTTCCAGCAGGACAATGACCCTAAACATACAGCCAGAGCTACAATGGAATGGTTTAGATCAAAGCATATTCATGTGTTAGAATTATCCAGTAAAAGTCCAGAAATAAATCCAATTGAGAATCTGTGGCAAGACTTGAAAATTGCTGTTCACAGACGCTCTCCATGCAATCTGACAGAGCTTGAACTATTCTGTAATGAAGAATGGGCACAATTTTCATTTTCTAGATATGAAAAGTTGATAGAGACATACCCAAAAAGACTTGTAGCTGTAATTGCAGTGAAAGATGGTTCTACAAAGTATTGACTCAGGGGGGCTGAATTCAAATGCACGCCACACTTTTCAGATATTTATTTGCAAGCAATTTTCAAAACCATTTATCATTTTCCTCCCACTTCACAATTATGTGCCACTTTGTGTTGGTCTATCACATAAAATCCTAAGAAAATACATTTACGTTTTTGGTTGTAACATGACAAAATGTGGAAAATTTCAAGGGGTATGAATACTTTTTCAAGGCACTGTATATATAATTTTTTTTTTTTTGGGGGGGGGGGGGGGGGGTTATACATATGAACATTCTAATACAACAGTATTGGTCATTCAAACACGATCATTTCAGTGCATTGGACGTATTGAAAAATTTGCTAAAGCTGTAACATGTTCTATGTCCACCTAGCCCAGTGAGGGCGTACATAGTTCTTTTAACCATACAATCATCTGCAAATATAAGGTCTGTATATATGTTTTTTTTCCTGTTGTTATGATAGGATGCTTGAAATGAATACAGGTTCACTGAGCAAAGCAAACCTTCTGTTAGTCGACTTAAAAGATGCTAAATTAACCCCTGGATGTACTGTATCTTCATAACAATGCAGGGAGTACTATGGATCAGTCTTAGGTAAAGGTACATAGGGCAGGTGGTATAGCAGTCAATTACATTGCTTTTGCTATCCTCCAAACTGTACTGGGAAAGAGAAACATGGTTGTTGAACCTGGAAAATTGGAACAAAGAAAAATGAGGCAAATGTGATGTTGTTAACCAAAGAAGTTTAGTTCAGTTGAAGGAAAAACCTAATTTTTTGCTGTGGACGACTGATCTACTTTTTCCCACTTTCTGGAAATCTGCCACTGAAAGGCTTCTTTGTCCCCTCATTTTAAAATTCAATTTTGAGATGAATTATCAAATGCCAATAAAGTAATTTGGGGAATCATTTCTTAGAGGGACCCAGGGGCTGATCCCATAAGAGTTGCAAACCTTTAGCTTTCCTATCATGATCTGATATTATTTTTCTCTGGGAATGGTGTCTTAAAAATGCAGTTATAACTACTGGAGGAAATAAATTATAAACCTTTCACTAAAATATCACACAGGATTTAATATTTTAATGTAATTACAACAGTATTTAAAAAATATTTTTAAATCTACAGATTGCATTAAACGACTACCTGGTGATCCTGCCATGAAGATCCTTGTTCATGCACTCTATGTACAGGGAGGCAATGGGGTTGATTTACTAAAGCTTCAGAGTACAAAACCTGATGCAGCTCTGCATAGAAACCAATCAGCTTCCAGGTCTTTGAAGTTAGAAGCTGACTGGATACCATGCAGAGCTGCACCAGATTTTGCACTCTCCAATTTTAGTAAATCATCCCCAATGTTCTGTTCTTATTTCCCAATTGTGTTTCTGCTTTGTCTCCCTGCCTCAAGAGTTTCTGATGGAGACTACAGGTAGCAATTTCAACACACATAATATAAACATGGTCCACTGTTGTCACCATCAGTAACCCCCCCCCCCTTTCCTTTCCCCCATGAAATGCTGATCAGCCATCACTAAAGTGTATTTAGACAGAAAGTGGTTGTAAAGAGGCTACACAATATTAGCAACACTATGGAGGGATATTTACTAAAACTGGTGCACTTAGAATCTGGTGCAGCTGTGCATGGTAGCCAATCAGCTGCTAACTTCAGCTTGTTCAATTAAGCTTTGATAATAAAAACTGGAAGCTGATTGGTTTCTATGCAGAGCTGCACCAGATTTTCCATTATGCAATTTTCCTAAATCTTTCTGTAAAACATAGCAAAGGTGAAATCTATTATTTTATATTTAAGCATGGCACTTATTTGTGCCAAGTAGTGGTTCACAGCCATTCTGTTAGGGTTTACATCTAATTTAAATGTTTGCTTTACAATCCTTGCAGTTTATTTTAACATCCAGTTATACCTAATATATTATTAAATATATAATTAGTTAGCAGTAATGACTATATATATACATTGAAATAATATATACATATTGACATAATATATATATATATATATATATATATATATATATATATATATATGTACTATATATAGTATTATATATATTATGTCAATATGTATATATTATTTCAATATATATATATATATATATATATATATATATATATTTTTTTTTTTTTTTTTTAAATTAGTCATTGGGAATTTGGGTACAACACAATGGTACCTTTCCATTAATATCCATCAGCATAAGCAGACATAATGAGTCTGCATCGACCATCTCCTACCCAGAAAACCAACATACTCTCACAAGAACAAGAGTCCCCCTCCCCCATCCATTCCTATAACTCACTTGTCAACTTATGAGGCTAGTCCAAGCATTCCAATAGGACAAGGTACCCTATGGGTCATATCACAGCTATAGGATCAAAAGCGCTGACCTCTGCTCTCTTGTCTTGCTGAACTGGGATTGTACAGAAATCAATAAGGTCTCATTCAAGTTTATCAATCAGCCTCACATAACGCTCACAAATGGATCTGACGTCTAGAAATTTTAGAAGAGCAGATAGATCAGAAAAAAAACAAATAAATAAAACAGAAGACCGCCTATTGAGCGTTTTTGGAAAAGTTGTATATGACTGGTGAAAACCAATGCATCTCATTACAGGCACATGGGGTTGCAATGCAAAAATAATGGACAAGAGCATTTAGAAAGCTAACGAATTAAAAATCAGACTGTATAGATTTGTATAAAAGCTGCTTTATTTTGTATAATAAAACAATTAACATTTTGCATACAAACGAATTTATTGAAAACGATATTTATTTTCTTTTAATAAAAAAAATATCCTGCTGCAAATTCCTGCGTGTTTATCACTGAAATATAATTTTTGTTAAACTTTAGCAGTTTTTTAATCAGCTGACCAGAACGTATTTGTATGAATAATTCGCAGAATTTGGTGAAGTTTGGTGCAGCGAACGATTGCTCTCAGTGGAGTGAACTGGGCAGGCATGGAGTTTGAAGTGTGCATATTTCATTGAGATGTGTGTAATCCATCTTCCGGAAACCCATCTGAATTATTTCACGAGAGCCTTTAAAAAGAGATTAGGGGGATTTTATCGCTAAATCCTTCTGTTTTTCCCTATTTTATTCTTTTCTTCTTTTTTTTTTTAACTTTTAAAGAACAGTAAAAATTCGGCGAGCTGCATGCAGTACTGTTTTGTAGATGTTGTTGATTGTTGATCGTTGATTTCACTTGTTTAGGTGTGTTTAGACAACATCGGAAAATTAGAGGAAAGTGTTATGTCTGAAAGAAACCTTTCTTTACTAATAGGTCAGGCAACAAAAGTCTGACTTGCGACCTGCAATACACACAAACAAAACTCAAATCTGCTTCTCACGCAGGATTCCACTATTATTTTTTTTCTTTCTTTTTTTTTTCTGCAAAATAAATGTTTTTGTATCTAAACTACAAAACCAAAAATGAATATCTTGCAGCTTACCAGTCCTTAGATTGCAGTTTATCAGTCCAATGTAGTGGCTGCATTGGTTTTCTTTTTTCAAGCTTTTGTTTCTTTCTTTTTTTCTTTTTTTTTTATGGTCATGCCAACATTACACTTCAATTGTATTGATAGCCTGTTCAAATTGCAAACAGATTATAAAATTAATGTGAAAAATGAGTGTCTGTTTTTTTTCCTAATTGCATGTGCACTTAAATGACTTTTTTTGTTGGAAATCTTTGTGCCAGCAGCAAAGTGCTAATCACAGATCACTTTCACCATCTATTGATGCATCTCCAAGTCACTGGTCGTTGATCAATGTTCACTCAAGTGACTTTAGCTTGTAAACAATGTCGGCGGTGATTTGCATAGGGAGATGGAATCTGGTGGAGTTGGAGGAAAGTTTCTGTTCTAGGAGGAGGCTGTCCAAGCTGCAGGCTAGCCAGAGCTGCACACAGACTTCCCAAACTTCAGCCAGGACAATGGAACTTAAAGGGGTATCACAGCACTCCATAGTCATCAACAGTTAAATCATTTCGCGTTCACGAATGAGGGGGGTTTCCCTCAATGTAAATCACGCTTTGTGTGTTATTTAAGTCTGAACACTAATCTCCAACAACCTTTACATAATGTAGCAGAATGTGCTACACTCCTTCGCACCTGCACTGTGAATAGAGGCACATTCTATATAAGACACGCTTGCTGCCCTTCTATTCCAGACTTGTCTGAATGAGGCCAGCTACTTCAATGGCCAAACTCTCTTTCTCTTCCTCCTTTGATCACACAAAATGTCTTCTAATTTGTCCTTTTTCATTGTAACAGCATTTCCACGTCTCTTCCCTCTTTTCTTCTTTTCCAAATCACGAACCTCAAATCAAGGACAAAAGTTTTGTCTTTATTTAGCTGCTGAATTCAACTTGCTGAACGAGTGATGCCTACTTATTTTATGGAGCTGTTTATATTTATTTTGTGTTTTTAATGGTTGTGAGTTATATTTTTTGCCTGTGCTATGTAACATATCTATCTATCTATCTATCTATCTATCTATCTATCTATCTATCTATCTATCTATCTATCTATCTATCTATCTGTCCATCCATTGATCTATTCACTATCAATCCAGACAAAATCAAGTATTAATATCTTTCTCTATTCTTTTCATGTCAACACGTACAAAATTCATACTGGTTCATACAAAACACTATTCTATTATGTGCAAAATAGGCTTGGTTACAGCAAAAAATATCTATCTATCTATCTATCTATCTATCTATCTATCTATCTATATCTTTCTATCTATCTATCCCTTATATCCACTTACCTATCAATCGATAATCGATCATTTGTAGCAAAAACATTGGTCATGAAAAACAACAAAACACAACTTGTATGAAATACTTCTGCTTGCAATTTACTTGCGATAAACAACCTAGTTTCTAATTTTTTTTAAATATCCTTACTTCATTTTTGTAATATATATATATTCAATAAACCGTTGCTTTGTACACAATGCATAAACCCGAACAAAGATGAAAAATCTCGCTCTTTCTTATTCAAACACACACTTTAACTTTCTTCCTGTCTTTCTTTCTTACTTTCTCTTCTTTCTTTCTCTTTCTCTATTTCTTTCACCCCCTCTTCTCCCTCTTTCTCCCCTCTCTTCCTTCTTTTCTCTCTCTCTTCCTCACTCTCTTTCTTCCTGTCTCTTTCTTCCTCTTTATTTCTCTCTATCTTTCTTTATCTCTCTCTTTCTCTTCTTTCTTTTTCTTCCTCTCTTTCTCCTGTTTCTCTTTCTCTACCACTCTCTCTTGTATCATTGTCTTTCTTCCTCTCTGTGTTTCACTCTCTCTTTCTCTCTCTCTCATTCTTCCCCTCTCTCTTTCTCCCCCCTCTTTCTTCCTCTCTCTTTCTCTACTATTTCATTCTATTCGCTTAGTCTCATTCCCTCTCTCCTTCAGTCTTTTGGTCTGCAATGAGAAGTATTAGCACACTGAGTAATCGCTGCCAAATTGCACAGATAAAGCTCTGATGCACTTAAAATATGTTGCCTTTTATTAAGTCAACAGGTCCATCATTTTGGTCTATAAAAGAGAAACCCAATGGTATAGTTACATACCAGCGAACCAGAATGTCATTTTTTTTTTACTTTGATGAGTTTGGTCTTCTGTTTTGGCTTTTATGTAAGTTAATAGCTACAGAATGTAGATGAAATGTGTTTCTGTACAGAAATACAATCATCTGGAAGTCCAGAACCCAGAGCTCATGCACAGCTCTAAACAAATTTTGTAATGCATAATTGCTTTTTGGTTTCTCCAGCAATCCCAAAGGTAAGAGAGGTAATGAGTGAAATTGGTTACAGACACAGCTATGAAAACAATGAACATACCCTATTGTATGTACCCCCTGTAGTCCATATCATATCTTTACAGCAAGGGATGGCTGTGAAGTCCTGTAATTGCAACACCACAATCTTGCAGCCCAAACTACTCCTTCGCGAACACTTTGATGTATCGCCAACCAACTGACTTCCTCCAAGACACAAGTCAACATTTGTTTTTCGCATTATAATGCCGTTAATTTGCTACTGGAAAAAAAATGATGTTAAGAAGCACTTTTTAATTCAATGTATAACAACCGCGGGGGACTAAGGGAAAATGACTGCAATAGCTATAGACACAAATAACTAAATTACCAAAACGTTAGTATATCTCCAAGCTTCATTAATATGGAACAGACACCCCAGTTAATCTCCAAAAGCCAGTGTTCCCCTCTAAAATAGCACTTTGGGACGAATTGTACGTCAGATCAATCACTCCTAATGCAGCAAGGTTTTAGTGTGCTAGAAAAAAAAGAGAAGCCATTTACACCTTCAAATAGAAGCTTTTCAAATCTAAGACTAAGGTCATACATCACCAAGAACAAATGATTATGAATCGGTAAATGCGCCCTCTAGCCATTAACTAGTCTCTGTCATTTATCATTTCTGGGGCTTTTTTCATATCATCTGGCTTCTTGGAATGGAGAACAAGGACGAGAAATATGACCAAGTTTTCTTTGCGATCTCCATACAATTCATACAAATACTTGGAGTAGGTTGACCCCATAGCCTAGCTTGTACAAGGCGCCCTAGTCTAACTTTTTATGTGATTTTTTTTTCAAGTTCAGTTCTAGTTTCTTGTGGTTGAAATGCATTGACCATAACCTTCAAATGACCTTGACAAAGTGGTCTTACAGTGTAAATGGCGCATTCCACAACTACTGGAGGAAGCCACCACACATGTAAGCCATTGCTGCCAAAGCCTGCTGTTAATATGGTGTTTTGATAATGTCTGAAGAGCACATGGCTTCAAATAAGTGCACCAGGAATTGGATTCCTTTTTATGATTGTATTTTGTGATATTTATGGAGTTTTATGTCCCATACAAGTTAACATCAATGTCTCTGCACACAAGAGTGATGGTGGATGGTCTCCAGTGAGAGTGACTCTCTGGAGGACAGCCACATTGAGGTCAGGGGTGGTGAAGGACTATGAGCCCTGTGTTCTCCTAAGTACTAACATAGGGCTGTCTCATAAATTGAATTTCAGTTGTGACCAATGTCTGTGGTGATCAAGTTTAATACGTCTGGAGGACAGTTTATATTAGTGACTAGTACAGTAGACAAATTCCTCTGCTGGAATTTTAGAACTTGTAGACATTTTTCCAGTCTCTTGCTTGCCATCTTGTAAAAGTAGAGTCTGAAAAACAAAGGAACTTTCTTGTTACTGTAAACAATTACTTGTGAAAAAAAGGTACTATGTGGCATTAAAAAATAATAAAGTGGTACTATATTGTGCCGAAAATAATAAAATGATACTATATGATATTAATTAATCATAAAATGGTACTATATGGTACCTAAAATAATAAAATGATACTATATGGTATTAAATAAATAATAAAATGGTACTATATGGTACCTAAAATAATAAAATAGTACTATATATATAGATTGTAAGCTCCAAGGAGCAGGGCCCTCTTATCCATATTGTATTGAACAGCATTGTTGCTGTATTGTCTCCCTTTATATTGTAAAGCACTGAGCAAACTGTTGGTGCTATATAAATCCTGTATAATAATAATATGGTATTAAAAAATAATAAAATGGTACTATATGGTACCTAAAATAATAAAATAGTACTATATGGTATTACAAAAAAAAAAGGTACTAAATGGTACTAAAAACACTAAAATAGTACTATATGGTATAAAAAAATAATACAATGGAATAAAAAAAAGGATACTATATGGTACTAAATATTATTAAAATGGTACTATTCAACAAGACAGTTTTTGCCTTGAGAAATTGTTTGTTACTGAAGGAAAGATGTTTGCAAAAATTATGTGTTTTGACATAGCAATTGATGAATACTCTTAAGCGCTCACAGTATTCATTTTCCACATGAACTTTTGAGCTAGAAAAATAATTATGCGTTATGCCCATGTGAATGTATCCTTTGAAAGTCGCATGTATGTTAACGGCAACAATCCATAATGATATATTCACGCCATTTTTGTAAAAAAAAAAAGAAAAAAGTTATTTTTAGGCCCCATTTATGTCAAATGATTTAAATTGCTGGTGAATAGCAATCATGAAAGACGATTCTGACTCTGTAGAATGGAACCTAACTATGAATTATATATATATATATATATATATATATATATATATATACTTATATAGTTCAGCTATGAAATTAGACTTATGCAGAACGCAATAGCTATTTTAAACATTGCCTTCAACATATTAGTAGATAGTTCTTTGTTATTCGTTTCCACAATAAAACCGTTAAATGGTTTGTTAACTCTTTTTCCTCTTTGACCTTGCTTTTGGAAGATTCGAGGCACTTATGTTCTCTATATTTTTAAAGACTCCTTTTAAAAAAAGATCAAACCAGTTGCCATTTGTTTGACTTCTCCTTGTTCACTTTTTTTTCTTGAAAATGCTTGTAGACTTTATATAATTGCTTTCAAATGTTTTCATAAATTACCGTTAGAAATGTGTCATAGTAAATTACCTTAGTAATAAAATGTAAAAAATGCAAATGGCTCTTCTCTTTATTACGATTTAAACCATTGGTTGATATGCACTATTTCACTTGTCAGTCCCACAATATGCTGGAGTATGGGGAAGGCACAGTTTGATAACAGATAGCTGGAACCTCTTGTGTAATCTAGCAGGCAAAGTAGAGTGCGGGTCATTTGCTGGTCCCCCGCAGAAAAGACATTATCCCTTTCATATTTACATACTTTTTAATATTTGTCAAACATTCATAAATTATAAATTAATGAAATGTTCGACAGTCTTCAGAGATCAGACTAATGAAGACATTTACCTTTTGTGGGGATGGGGTGTCTTATGTGTCTGCCAGTATAATGACATATAGATCCAGGCTCTGTTTTATGACATGGATCCGACCCTCCCGCAGACAGTGAGGGCTCAGTAGGAGCATTGTTATCACCTGCTCCAGGTACACAGGGTGAGGGGGGACCACACTTCTCATGGAATACCAATAAAAACAGCAGCACACTCACATCATGGTGTCACATACAGCTATCGCTTGACATAAGTGAAAATTGTTCTTTGATTTTATTTATTTTATTTCCTTAGATAGCACCAACATGTTCCCCAGAGCCTTAGTACATAGAACAAGTAAGTGGAAACATTGGCCCTGTGGGGCTTATAACCTGATATTCCTATAGAAGTTAGAGATGTCCTCAAATGAGTTTTGTCTTGAGACAGGAGAGATTATTTCTTAAAAGAAAAAAATCTCCAGGTCAGCAAACTTGATTGAGTTTTGAAATGCTCAAGCTGGTTCATAACACTTTCTACACACCCTAAACACATATATACACACAACAGAAAGATAGATAGATAGATAGATAGATAGATAGATAGATAGATAGATAGATTTAATGTCTCAGGGGGTAGAGAAATATATATATATGTATATATATACATGAGAAATATATATATATATATATGTGTGTGTGTGTGTGTGGTATATTTAAGTATACACAGAGATATAAAGATACATATATAGATACAGATAAAGGATTTATACATTTCTGACACATCCACACACGAGATAGATAGATAGATAGATAGATAGATAGGTAGATCCCTACATATCCCTATAAGACACCTTGGTGTCTTAGGTTAAACAAATCAAATATATATATATATATATATATATATATATATATATATATATATATATAATTTTTTTCTCTTATTTTTTTTTCTCCAGTCGTAGGAGATATACATCTCCTACGACTGGAAAAATAAAAGTAAGAGTAAAAAAAATAATACAATATCTATCTATCTATCTATCTATCTATCTATCTATCTATCTATCTATCTATATATGATATACTGATATATTTGTTACCCACATACATCATAAGCATACATAAAGATATCAAGACATATCTTCACATACGTGAAATATACTTTCACATACGTGAAATGGATTTATACATTTATGACACACACACATAATTTAGATCGATCGATCGATAGATAGATAGAGAGATAGATAGATAGATAGATAGATAGATAGATAGATAGATAGATAGATCCCTCTCTCGATCACAATGGTTGGTTTCCTGGGGAAGGGGGGAAATAAATTATATATATATATACAATTTATTTTATTTATTTATTTTTACACACATTCTCAACATACACACAGAGAGACATACATAAATGGACTTATGTATACATAACAGGCACACACACACATCTCTCTCTCTATATATTTTTGCATATAGAATTCTTTGCATTCTATTTGCACAGAGGAATAGAGGGCATTGATAAACACATATCAGAGCTGTAGGTATGGGTGCAGAGTGGGAGATGAGCGTATTTTGGCACGTTTCTAATCGGGTTAAAGGGAAGCAGAATAGGGCGATCATGAATCACACTATGACAAGTTGGTGGATACATATTTGCACTAGAAGGATCCCTAATGATTGATGGAGCCCTATCTCTCTTATAACATTACAAGTGATAGATTAAGTTCGGTGCAGAGGGTCAACTGATCCTCGCTGTTCTACCTTTGACTCTCTCTCGGTAAAATTAAATCACATTTAAAAATGCAAATAGCATCACTCAGCATGGCCTCGCCTCTCTGCGTTGCGTCATTTCGGCAGTAAAGATGTTAAACTCAGAAAGACACATTGTCAAAGTCTTTGTAATCAAGTTGGATAATTTCATTAGCCGGGTTGCAGCTTCCAGAAGCATGTGTTGGTAGACATAGCCCCGCAGTGTCTGTAATTCATAATTTCCAGCACAGCTTCCACATGGGACATACATTGTGTCCTTATGGACAAAGGCACTTGATTTAAAGAAAACTCAAGGCGGCTCCTTCCTTGGCTGGGAGCAACAGCTTTGTTATTCCCACATAGCATGAGCAGAATGGCTGTTTGAGTGACACGGTGACCCCAGTCTGTCTGCGGTGGACTGGCCCCCGGGCAGGCAGGGGTTAAGCCCGGCTGGGACAGAGGATGGGTGTCACTGCAGAGGGAGGGTGTCACTGCAGAGGGTGGGTGTCATGTCAGCTTTACAAACTTTCTTCATTTAGCCGTGCTATTGTAGACAATATTCCCTTTACTACACTATAGAGAGCAGTTCCAGCGCTCGTTGGTAAAGTGAGCATGTGTTCTGCAATCATCAAAAATTGATATGTACCGCCAGTAAACTAATTATACATCATCCTGAGGATACACTGAGCACTACATTGTTAATCCACTTGCACACCCGCGATGACTAGCAGCATCAGGCTGCAAATAGCTTAATTAAGTCATAGACCAGGAATATACCCATATTGGAACAATTCATACTATAGACTGAGCCTCAATTTATTGGATCAATTAATACCAGTGATAGATCTCATTCACAAATCATGACCTCCGGAAGGGGAGGGGTTAACAACAAGAAAGCAAAGGTAAAGTGCTATGCACATGCAAAGGAGAGTATTCAAAATCAAGCCTGTCATAGGTAAAGGTATGAGGAGGCAAAAAGAGGGAATATAGCACTTAGATTATATTTGAACTATCCGGAAGGAAGCTACATTCATGCATCTGATATAGATATGCGACACATTTATACATAGGACAGTCTAAAATGAAGTGACATCCATACACATGATGTCTAATAACACTTATAATATATTCAATATGTCTGAAAGGAAGCCACTTTGCTATATATGATATAGACTATTTCAGATATATCACATTTACTATGTCTGGAAGGAAGCTACATTGATGTAAACATAACACAAATACTATATTTACTATAACATTATTCTACATGGATACATATGATCCATTATATAACTCATAAAACAATGAAAGGGAGCCACTTTGATACATATGGTACAGAACATAACACACATATTATATTTATTATAAAAGGAATCTACATTGATACATATGATACATTATATAACTCACATAACAATGAACTATCTGGAAGGACGCTACATTAATACAAACGTATAACATAAATACCATATTTACTATAAAAGGAATCTACATTGATACATATGATACATTATATAACTCACATAACAATGAAATATCTGGAAGGATGCTACATTAATACAAACGTATAACATAAATAACATATTTACTATAAAAGGAATCTACATTGATACATGTGATACATCATAGAACTCATATAACATATTTACAAATGAAAAGGAGTCACTTTGATACATATGATATAGAACATAACACATATAGTAATATCTGGAAAGAAGCTACATTGATACAAATACATAACATAAATACCATATTTACTATAAAAGGAATCTACATTGATACCTATGATACATTATATAACTCATATAACATATTTCCAAATGAAGGGGAGCCACTTTGATACATATCAAATATAGAACATAACACATATATTATATTTACTTTAAAAAGAAATCTACATTGATACATATGATACATTATATAACTCATATAAACTATTCACAATGAAAGTAAGCAGCCCTGATACAGGCAAAATAAAATATAACACATAGAGTATGTCTAGAAGAAACGGTATTGATACATATGATACATTTATATAACACATATACCATATTTACTATGTCTGAAAGGAATCTACATTTATACATGTGGTACACTTTATAACACATATAACATTATTAGTTTATTATGTCTGAAAAGAAGCTAATTTGTTCTATATGATGCACATATAACATAGGTACTATGGGGTTGATTTACTAAAACTGGAGTGCACAATCTGGTGCAGCTGTGCATGGTAGCCAATCAGCTTCTGACTTCAGTGTGTTCAGTTAAGCTTTGACAATAAAACCCTGACGCTGATTGGTTTCTATGCATAGCTGCACCAGATTTTGCATTCTTGGTTTTGGTAGATCTACCTCAATTGAAATACATCATAAAAAAACACTTATAAAATATTTATTACATCTGAAAAGAAGCTACAATGACTCATATGATACTCATTAAAACACATTTTTACTGAAATGTCACATTGATACATATGATATAGAATATAATATATTTCTTGAAAGTACGCTACATTGATACATTTGATACAGAATATAATAACTGAAAGGAAGCCACAATGTTACATATGTAACAGGATAGAACAGAAATCAAGCAACAATGACGTATATGATACAGAATACAACACTTCTATTCTTCTATTTATTTTATCTGAAAGGATATGATATGAAGAATATATCTATAGCTGAAATGAACCAAAGTTCTATGTGATACTGGATACATCACTCAAAGGAAAATACATTGATGCATATGATACAAAATATAACATTATTTATTTATCTCAATGGAAGGTACATTGGTGTGTGTGTATATATATATAGACATAATATAGCAATATACCATGTGTACGATACAAAATATATTTCAGGGATGATATTATTTTAATGTGGCCATTGTGTTCTTTTCTTGTATGCCTCATTTGCATTTCCTAACATGCTAAAATGAAAAGAAGTAACATATCAGTCTTTCAGAATATTGCATTCATTTCATTTATTACATTTGGAACAATGGGTATAACCATGATGGACCATAAGAGATACTGTATATGTTGTAAATAAAAGAACAAAACAATACAATACAGTGCAAACAAATGATCCTGATGAAACTCATAATAACCAATCACGTGTCAGTTTTCTGGAGTCAGATGAGTGAAAAATGACTCCCTATTGGCTGTTCCCCTTTGGTTTACCTTATTAAATAAAGCCTTATGTGTTTTATTAAGTAACGCTAGCAGTGGGTACTGGAAAGAGGCATTGGAGATGTGTACATAATGAAGGTGATTAAACGGTGTCGGATTTATAAATCTCCTATGACGCCATCCCCCCGACGTCATAACAGTGTGCTCTTTGCTATGTGGTGTCTTCCTCAGCCTGTATGACCCCGGTCACCCTGGTGTCCCCTGCACCCATGCTGTTGTCACCTAGCTAGTGATGGAGCCTGGATTTATGAACTGATAACAGTCAGACATTTCCATGGATGGATATGAAGTAGAAGAGACACATGAGACGGCGGCTGAGCAGAATGAAAGCCTATAGTAGACACTTAGCTTTCCAGCCTTCAATGAGCCTTTGTGGTGACACGCATTGGGTACTAATGGTGTAACATGGAAACAAGAAGCCTGTCCAATGTCTGCATTAATGGCGCTCTCCATTGTGGTCGCGGCTCTGTCTCCTCTGCCCTCCTGACCTCCAGAGTAAAGAGTGTTGATTTTGCCAGGACGCTTCAAGTAGTTGTTTTTTTGTGTGATTGTCTCTAACCATTAACAAACACACATGACCAAGAAATTTCCTCTAAAAGGGAGAGCAAGGCAAAGGAGAAATATGCTTTTGTCTCACTCACAATAAATAAATACACACAACGGCTCGGCTTTGAGGAAATACACACTTAACACGTCTTGTGCTGCTCCCTCATTCTGCTTGGCCTGTGCTGCTGCAGGCTACACAATCCTGATCGGTGTGTGTATGCTGAGCCTGATAGAGAGAGAGAGAGAGAGAGAGAGAGAGAGAGAGAGAGAGAGAGAAAAAGAAAGAATGAAAAAGAAAGAAAGTAAGAATGAAAGAAAGAGTTTAAATTGAGAGAGAAAGAGAGAGAGAGAGAAAGGAAGAAATAATGAAAGAAAGAGTTTAAATTGAGAGAGAAAGAAAAAGAAAGAAGGAAAGAGTGAGAAAGAGAGAGAGAGAGAGAGAGAGAGAGGGGGGGGGGGGGGGAAGAAAGAAAGAAAGAAAGAAAGAAAGAAAGAAAGAAAAAAAGAAAAGAAAGAAAAAAAAATGAATGAGTAACACAAGCGGTATGTAAGTATGCTGTTGGGTTCCTCTTTTACAGACCCTGTTGATGGACCTGTTGGCTTAATAAAAGGCAATATATTTAAATGCATCACATTTTATCTGTGCAATCTGGTAACGATTGTTCAATGTGCTGAACAACACTTCTCACTGACAAAAAAGAAGAGAAGGAATGAGAGAGGAGAAAGAGGAGGAGGGGGGAGAGAGAGAGAGAGAGAGAGAGAGAGAGAGAGAGAGAGAGAGAAAGAAAGGAAGGAAGGAAGGAAGGAAGGAAGGAAAGAAGGAAGGAAGGAGAGGAAAGAAAGAAAGAAAGAAAGAAAGAGAAAGAAAGAAAGAAAGAAAGAAAGAAAGAAAGAAAGAATATCTGCATATTTACTAAAATGTATTTTAGAGCATAACTGGATAGTTATTAGACAGAGAGGTAAGCAGAGGGGGAATGAGAAGAGAGGAGAAAAAAGAGAAAATAAAGAAGAGAGGGAATGAGAGAAGAGAAATAGAAGGAGGAGAGAGAGGGAAAAGAGAGAGAGAGGAGAGAGGGAGAGAGAAATAATGCATCCAATAAAAGAGAACACCCTCAGGAAGAGAGAAAGAAAGAAAGAAAGAAAGATGGATAACTAAATATCTCCATATTTACTTAAATGTATTCTAGAGCATAACCGGATAGTTATTAGACAGAGAGGTAAGCAGCAAAGACAAACAGACAAATAGGCGATAGACGTTGACAGTTATTTGTTACTATTTTTCTGATATTTTGTTTCATTTATTCATTTTTTTCTCATAATATTTGTATACTTTTTGTTACTAGTACGTGTGTGTTTATTTCCTCCTAGAAGCCCCTGAAAGATAATGAATGAGTTGTTTATCTTGTCCCCTATCAGAGGGAATAAAGTGATATACTAATAAAGTGATTTTCTAAAGAGGAAAGTTCCCCCGGCCATCTGGCTGTGTTCGGCTTTGCCCCATGCTGTATGTTTTTTAGCTTAAAATCTCTTCCGTTGTAGACCCTCTTTTATTGAATTCATCAAAAGCAAACTTTCCCTGAGATTTTTTTTTTAAAAAGCCTAAAATAATAAGTCGACCACTGTGACATTCTCTGGGCTTGGGCCATTTTTCATAACGCAGCTGATACTCCTTTGTGCAGCTTAGGCGACCAAGCAGATGAATAACGAGAAAAGTCTACAGAAACTAAGCTCGGAGATTTTCTCATCTTTAAAAAGTTAACTGAAATGGGAGATGCCGCTAAAAGCAGCCCAGCAAAGATCAGTGCAGCACTTTTCATTACACTACTTTCAATGTCAACTTTGTCTTTTTTTTAATGCATCCAAAAGAAAAAAAAAAAAAAAGTTGGAGCTGACGGAGGAGCACAGGTGGTGTTTATAGGACTGGGAGCTGTGTACAGGGACCCAACATTATAGCCACATAATAGTCTGAAAGGTTTACACACAACTTTTCTTGTACCTTATGAGCTCAGCTTAGATTCCTCCAGCAGAAAGCAGCTCGATCAAGCAAGAAGATAAGTGGACAGGACTAATGCCTGCTCAGGGCTCTAAAGAGTTTGGTAAGTAAGGATTTGTTTAGTAAAACTGTCATCTCAGCACGGATACATAGTAAAGGGGATTAGCTATTCTCTAACTATATATAAATATATATGTACACAGACAAACGATCCAAATGTGCCATGAAATATACAAAACTAGATACACAGCTACATCATACTCTAATGCTAACACTGAATATATATATACACACACATACACACACACACTGTACACAGAAATATAAACTATACACACACACATTGCATAATATGAAAAACTGTGCACAGACACTGCACACAGAAATAGAAAGTATACACACACTGCACACAGAAATAGAAAGTATACACACACTGCACACAGAAATAGAAAGTATACACACACTGCACACAGAAATAGAAAGTATACACACACTGCACACAGAAATAGAAAGTATACACACACTGCATACAGAAATAGAAAGTATACACACACTGCACACAGAAATAGAAAGTATACACACACTGCATACAGAAATAGAAAGTATACACACACTGCACACAGAAATAGAAAGTATACACACACTGTATACAGAAATAGAAAGTATACACACACTGCACACAGAAATAGAAAGTATACACAAACTGCACACAGAAATATAAAGTATACACAAACTGTACACAGAAATATAAAGTATACACACACTGCACACAGAAATATAAAGTATACACACACTGTACACAGAAATAGAAAGTATATACACACTGCACACAGAAATAGAAAGTATACACACTGCACACAGAAATAGAAAGTATACACACACTGTATACAGAAATAGAAAGTATACACACACTGCACACAGAAATAGAAAGTATATACACACTGCACACAGAAATAGAAAGTATACACACACTGTATACAGAAATAGAAAGTATACACACACTGCACACAGAAATAGAAAGTATACACACACTGCACACAGAAATAGAAAGTATACACACACTGCACACAGAAATAGAAAGTATACACAAACTGTACACAGAAATAGAAAGTATACACACACTGCACACAGAAATAGAAAGTATACACACACTGTACACAGAAATAGAAAGTATACACAAACTGCACACAGAAATAGAAAGTATACACACACTGTATACAGAAAGATAAAGTTTATACACAGACACACACACACTGTACAAAAAACTGAAACAACAGACAGACACACACACACACACACACACACACACACACACACACTTATGTATTTGATTGATATGGCCCTTGCAGGCTGCTGACAAGTCTGTATCCTAATCTAGGTCTGATCTAGGTAAAGGTTCCTGTGATGCTGGGCTGTCATCACCCCCACCTTGTTGTCTCTACCTATCTGTGACAGGATAACTGGCATGCCTCTTCCTATAAATGCCCGCTGTGTTCCCTTGTACAGTAGGTTGCAGACGAATTGCCCCTCCATACACATATTGCAGTAGGTAGTGGCTTGCTCAGAGAAGAGCTACCTGATAGCAGTGGAGATGGCAGAGGCTTTTTCTCTAATCCAAGCATAAAATGCCACTTTTGCCCTATTGGTTAGCTAGGTAAATTAACACACACTGCAACTGAACAGCACTTGACCTTTGCCTTTATGTTTGCTCAAATGTTTGCCTAAAACACAATCGGCCCTGACAAGAGTGCATGCTACCGTGTGACACCGCCTATTCAACAGATAGATGTTCCCTGCCACACACCACCCAGACCAGCAGCTCCAGCAGCTCCAGCAGCCTCCAAATTACCGTCTGGAGAAGAGGTCCGCCTGGAATGGGCAGCACCAAAGCAGCACATACACAGATAGAAATATACATGTAATATATATATATATATATATATATATATATATATATATACATACAAACAATATATCCGCAGACTTCCCTTTAGCAGGCTCTTTTCTCTTCTCCCTCCCCTCCCTTCCTCTCCACGTTCTCTCTCTCCCTCCTTTTTTCTTTCTTCTCTCTCTGGGTTTCCCATTTCTCTCCATCTCCCTTTCCTCTACACTTGCCTATTTCCCTCTATCTTCAAATATATTTCTCCTTTACTTTCTATATTCTTCTGCCATCTATCCCCCCACCTTCTCTCTCCCCCTCTTTTTCTTTCTTTCTTTTTCTTTCTTTCTCTCTTTCTTTCTTTCTTTCTTTCTTTCTTTCTTTCTTTCTTTCTTTCTTTCTTTCTTTCTTTCTTTCTTTCTTTCTTTCTTTCTTTCTTTCTTTCTCTCTCTCTCTCTCTCTCTCTCTCTCTCTCTGTCTTCCTGGTGATTTTTCGAGTCATGTAGCAAAACTGACATTCGTGAAATTTGAGGGGGGAGGGAGTTGGCTTATACATGATAAAGCACATAACCAGCTCATATGACATCATATCCGATTAGATACAATTCAAACATCAGATCTATCATGAGACCTGCTAATGCTACACAAATATATGTTTTTACCTCGGGCAAGATGCACATAGTAAATGCTAAATATGAGTTTTGAAAGAAATAAAAAAAAATCCCCTTCAACCTGCACTTAGTCTATATATATATATATATATATATATATATATATATATATATCTTTATATATATATATATATATATATATAAATATATAGAGTATGCAGCTAGTGTATACATATTAAAAATGGAAATACATATCAGTTTGCAAATGATGTATTTTGTGATTAGTTTGGTTTGTGATAGTTTACATTATTCTTATGTTGATTTTCATAAGGTCTATTTTTCATCATTTCTTCTTGAATTATTCATTGTGGGCCTGACAAACGATGGTATGAAGTATAGTATAAGGGAACCAGTGTTGACTCCAAATATCCAATCCTATGCAGTGTGTATTAGAACGTTAGCTCTTCTGCACAGGGATGGATTGTTGACGGAAAAAAAAATTCTCCTAATTTCACACTTAGTAAATCGGTTTCTGAATGTGTACTTAAGTGTCATTTAATTCATATTATGCTGTATGCTAATTTATAAAGCACTGCCGGTGTACCTACAAGATACTGTCCATTATTTAGTTTTTATGGAATCCCCTGTGTATTATTTTGGAACACTACAGTATTTTGTAGGCATTGTGAATTATTTTGTAAGACAAAATTCATTTTTCTGAAAATGATGTATAATGTAAGGTAGGTATCTTATTATGCAGACTCTTTGCAACATTTCCTAAGCTACACACATTTTTTGTGAAGACTGCACAATACTCGATAAATATAGTGCTTTTTTTTGGAAGGCACTGCACATTATCTTGTACATTGGCTACATTATTCTAAAGCACTTTGTTAGGTACTACACCTATTTCGTGGGTACAGTGCATTATTTTGTACATTGTTTTATAGGCATCAGTCTATAAATATGCTACATCATTAGAAGGCACCATACTGTTATGTGGGCACAGTACACTTTTTTTGTAAGGCGAAGGGCATTCATCATTAGGGCACTGTACATTTCTGTGGACACAATGCATTATTTTATAAGTCAATGTACATTTCTGTGGACACAATGCATTATCTTATAAGTCAGTGTACATCTGTGGACACAATGCATTATTTTATGTCAGTGTACATCTTCTGTGGACACAATGCATTATTTTATGTCAGTGTACATCTTCTGTGGACACAATACATTATTTTATAAGTCAGTGTACATCTTCTGTGGACACAATGTATTATTTTATTAGTCAGTGTGCATCTTCTGTGGACACAATGTATTATTTTATAAGTCAGTGTACATCTTCTGTGGACATAATGCATTATTTTATAAGTCAGTGTACATCTTCTGTGCGTACAATGTATTATTTTATAAGGCAGTGTACATTTTCTGCGGACACAATGCATTATTTTATGTCAGTGTACATCTTCTGTGGACACATTACATTATTTTATAAGTCAGTGTACATCTTCTGTGGACACAATACATTATTTTATAAGTCAGTGTACATCTTCTGTGGACACAATACATTATTTTATAAGTCAGTGTACATCTTCTGTGGACACAATACATTATTTTATAAGTCAGTGTACATCTTCTGTGGACACAAAACATTATTTTATAAGTCAGTGTACATCTTCTGTGGACACAATGCATTATTTTATAAGTCAGTGTACATCTTCTGTGGACATAATGCATTATTTTATAAGTCAGTGTACATCTTCTGTGCGTACAATGTATTATTTTATAAGGCAGTGTACATTTTCTGCGGACACAATGCATTATTTTATGTCAGTGTACATCTTCTGTGGACACATTACATTATTTTATAAGTCAGTGTACATCTTCTGTGGACACAATACATTATTTTATAAGTCAGTGTACATCTTCTGTGAACACAATACATTATTTTATAAGTCAGTGTACATCTTCTGTGGACACAATACATTATTTTATAAGTCAGTGTACATCTTCTGTGGACACAATGCATTATTTTATAAGTCAGTGTACATCTTCTGTGGACACAATGCATTATTTTATAAGTCAGTGTACATCTTCTGTGCATACAATGTACTATTTTATAAGTCAGTGTACATCTTCTGTGGACATAATGCATTAGTTTATAAGGCAGTGTACATTTTCTGTAGACACAATGTATTATTTTAAGGCAGTGTACATTTTCTGTGGACACAATGCATTAGTTTATAAGGCAGTGTACATTTTTTGTAGATACAAATCATTTGTTTATAAAGCAGTGTAAATTTCCTGTGGAAAACTTGCATCCATTTATATGCCACTGCACATTGTCTGTGGACATATTGCATTATTTTATAAGGCAGTGTACATTTCTGTGGATACACTACAATATTTTATAAGGCAGCATACATCTTCTGTGAACACAATACATTAGTTTATAAGGCAGTGTACATCTTCTGTGAACACAATACATTAGTTTATAAGGCAGTGTACATCTTCTGTGGACACAATGTATTATTTTATAAGGCAGTGTACATCTTCTGTGGACACAATGTATTATTTTATAAGCCAGTGTGCATCTTCTGTGCATACAATGTATTATTTTATAAGTCAGTGTACATCTTCTGTGGACACAATGCATTAGTTTATAAGGCAGTGTACATTTTCTGTAGACACAATGTATTATTTTATAAGGTAGTGTACATTTTCTGTGGACACAATGCATTAGTTTATAAGGCAGCGTACATTTTTTTGTGGATACAATGCATTTGTTTATACAGCAGTGTAAATTTCATGTGGAAAACTTGCATCCATTTATATGCCACTGCACATTGTCTGTGGACACATTGCATTATTTTATAAGGCAGTGTACATTTCTGTGGATACACTACAATATTTTATAAGGCAGCATACATCTTCTGTGAACACAATACATTAGATTATAAGGCAGTGTACAATTTCTGTGGACACGATATATAAGGCAGTGTACTTTATCTGTGGACACAATGAATTATTTTTTAAGGCAGTGTACATTTTCTGTGAACATACTGAATTATTTTATAAAGCAGTATACATTTTCTGTGGACACACTGCATCATTTAATAAGGCACTATTCAATTTCTGTGGACACAATGCAATATTTTATTAGGCACTGTACATTTTCTGTTGAAACACTGCATTATTTTACAAAGCACGGTACATGTTCTGTGGACATTGTGTATTATTTTATAAGGCAGTGTCCACTGGCTATGGGCACAGTACATTATTGTATAGACAGTGTGCATTTTCTATAGGGCATGGTGCATTATTTTAAAAGTCAGTGTACTTTTTATATGGACACAATATATTATTTTATAAGGCAGTGTACTTTTTATGTGGACACAATATATTATTACATAAGGCAGTGTACTTTTTATGTGCACACAATATATTATTACATAAGGCCGTGTACATTTTCTGTGGACATCTTGCATTTTAAAAAAAATATTCTCTGAGCACCTTTGTTTACTTGACAGTATTTTGTAGTTTTTTTAAATTTCTTTTGCAAGGTGTATGTATCTAATTTACCTGAGTATGTATATGATACTTTATTACATACTATAAGCAATGTATATCATTTCCAGTGACCTGCTTGTGGGAGGTATTGGGAAGTCTTGCCTATGTGGTCACTGATTTTGCTGCTTACAAGCCAAAGACAAAACAAGCTGCTTAATATTGAAATGCACATGCTTCTTAATAATACAAATATGCACTTCTCACCTCCCCCTGCCTGGAAGGATGTTTGAATTTGATCAGCACAGAGAGCACATTTCCTTTCTTGAAAAGTGCCCAGCACACGAAGCGGCCTTGTGGAACGTTCAAAGGAGCCATCTCAGTGTGTTGTGGGGTCATTGGAAGAAAGGGCCAGTGTACTAGTTCAGAGCATGAGGGGAACGAGTGCACTCCACATTGCTTCAAAGCCACGCTTTGACAAATTAACACACATGTATACAAAACACTGCAAACAAATGCAAGCTTAGCAGTGTGCAATGGAAACTGCAGAAAATAACATTTATGTTTCCTGATCCCTCAGCTGGGGTTATGATTCCTCTTCCATGCCCTGCAGCCACATACCGCAAAGTAGACTGAGCTACTAGTTGGCTGGACTTACATTCAGTCCTACAGAGAAGCAGTTGTGTCTGTGGAAGCAGATCTCACACCAATGGCTGCTTTACTAGGGGCAGAGAAGGCCAAGCCAACACTCACTTAGCATAGGAAATAAAGCAAAGTTGTGTTTACTTGGAATATCCAATCGTGTGCAGAGCACATTACAAAAATACCTTTTCCTTAAACATGGATCGACGGTGAAGTGAACTCAGCTTCACCTCAGTCACTAAGTAAGTGGACATTCTTTTTTCCTCTAGCAAATCAGCACAAATAATATGCAACACCATGAGGCTGACTTACTAAAGGAGTTGAGGATGTTCACACAACAAATTCACTTCAGTTATCCAATTATGTGCAGATTAAATAAGTAAACAGCAATTTGCTTTTTACAGAATTGGATAATTAACTCAAACCTTTACACAATTTTATTAAGTCTCATCTCCTTCAGTAAACCAGCCACATTGTAAAGTTAAAAGAATCTCTCTTTCTCTCTCTCTTTCTCTCTCTTTCTCCCCTTTCCCCTCCCTCCCTACCTCTTTCTCTCTTACCTTTTCACTCTTCTCTCCCTCTCTTTTCCACTCCCTCCCCACTATCACACTCTCTCTCCCCCCTTCTCCTGTCTCCCTACCCACCTCTCCCCCCTCTCCCTCCCCTCTTCTCCTTTCTCTTCCTCTCTTTCTCTCTCTTTCCTTCCCTCCTCCCCATTCCCTCCCCTCTTCTCTCCTTTCTCTCTCCCTCCTCCTCTCTCTGTCTTCCTTACTTTCTCTCACTTTCTCTTTCTATCTCTGCTCTTCTCCCATTTCTCTCTCTCTTTCTGTCTTTCTCCTTTTATCTTACTCTTTTTCTCTCACTTTCTCTCCCTCCCCTCTTCTCTCCTCTCTCTCCCCCTTTCTTTTTCTCTCTCCATCCCCTTTTCTTTCCTTTCTCAATCCCTCTCTCTTTCTCTCCTTCCCTCTCTCTTTCTCTCTCTCCCTCTTCGCACTCTCCCTCCCTCCCAGGGGTGGACTGACCATTTAGGCACTTGGGCACTTCCCGAAGGGCCTGGTGTCAGTAGGGGGCCCCATGAGATGCCTCTGGTACCTTTCATATGCTTTTTTGGGTGTGGTTTGAGTGTGGGAGAGGACACAGGGGCCCATGATTTCCTATTGCCCTGGGGCCCCATGAGTTGTCAGTCCGCCCCTGCTCCCCCCCCTCTTCTATTCTCTCTCCCCCTCTCTCTTTCACTCTCTCCCTCTTTCTCCCTACCTTCTTCTCCCCTTTCCTTCTCTCCATCTCCCCCCATCTCTACTTCTTCCCCCTCTCCTCCCCGCTCCCTATCTTTTTTCTCTTCTCTCATTCTCTCCTCCACTCCTTCCCCCCACCCCCCCTTCTCCTCTCTCCCTACCCACCTCTCCCTCCCCTCTTCTCCTTTCTCTTCCTCTCTTTCTCTATCTTTCCTTCCCTCCTCCCCATTCTCTCCCCTCTTATCTCCTTTCTCTCTCCTTCCTATTCTCTCTGTCTTCCTTACTTTCTCTCACTCCTTCTTTCTCCCTCTGCTCTTCTCCCATTCTCTCTCTCTCTGCCTCTTTCTCATTTTCTCTCACTCCTTTCTCTCTCATTCTCTCTCTCCCTTTTCCTTTTCTCTCTCCATCTTCTCTTCTCTCTCCCTCCTTCTCTTTTTCTCCCTATCCCTCTTCCCACTCTCTCTCCCTCCCCTCTTCTATCCTCTCTCACCCTCTCACTTTCACTCTCTCCCTCTTTCTCCCTCCCTTCTTCTTCTCTTCTTTTCTCCTCTCCCCCTTATCCCCCATCCCCTCTTCTTTGCTCCCTCCCCATCCCCTCTTCTCTCCTCTCTCTCTCCTTCTCTTTTTCTCTCTCTCCCTCTTCCCACTCTCTCTCCCTCCCCTCTTCTATCCTGTATCCCCCTCTCACTTTCACACTCTGCCTCTTTCTCCCTCCCTTCTTCTCCCCTTTCCTTCTCTCCCTCTCCCCCCTTCTCCCCCCAACCTCTCCCTCTCCCCTCTTCTCTGCTCCCTCCCCATGCCCTCTTCTCTCCCTTCTCCCCCCTCTCTTTCTCTCTCCCTCCCTCCCTCCCTTCTTTTCCCCTTTCCTTCTCCCCCCCCCCAACTCTCCCTCCCCTCTTCTACTCTCACTCCCCTCTCTCCCTCCCCTCTTTTCCTCTTTCTATCTTTTTCCCTCCATCTTCCCTCTTTCTCTCCTCTCTCTCTATCTCCCTCCTCCTTTATCTATTCTTACTTTCTCTCACACCCTTCCACTCCCTCTGTTCTTTTCCACTCTCTCTCTCCCACTCCCACTACCTTTCTTTCTCTCTCTCCCTCTCTATCCCTCCCCTTTTCTCCCCCCTCTCCCTATCTCTCTCTCTCCCTCTCATTCTTTCTCTCTTACTCTTTCTTTCTCCCCCTCTCTTGCTTTCCCCCTCCTTTTATCTTTCTCCCTCTCTCTTCCTCTCTCTCTTCCTTTTGGTCTCTCATTCTCTCTTTTTCTCTCCCCCACTATCCCTCGCATTCTCCCCCTCTCTCTCCTCCCTTTCCTTCTCTCCCTCCTCCTTTCTCTTCACCCTCTCCCTTCTCCCCCCTCTCTATTTGGATATCTTGTGAGTGATTAGACTAATGTAATTTAAATGCAGGCATAGAACTATCACAATCAATGTGCATTGAATTAAATTAAATTAAAATTGAATAGGATTCACTCAGTAAGGAGGAGACTTACTATTGGACTATGTATTTTACTAGGTGTCAGATAAGAATCTCTTCAACGTTTGGATCCGAGTCCTATATCATACAGAAATAAATGAGCATTTTGTCACATATGCCAGAAATTCTACATTAGAAAGTCTCTCCGGACTGAATATGCAGAAAATATATGACTGCAGCAACCCAAGCAATCAGTTACTAGTGCAAGATTTGTTGAGTCCCTTTGTGACTAGTTAGTGTGGGGTGCTGTCTGTACTGCCTAGAGTTCACAATGAAACCCTATTATCCTTGTGATTTTATTTTCATAATTAGCACCAAGAACATCTTCAATGCCGGATTTCCTGTACATTATATTTATAGGACATATCAGTCCTGGTAATGTCCAGGAAAGCTCTTTACATCAGAACACATAGTCATTACACAGCTATGGAGCAGCTGAGGCTTCGTGCTCCTCTATTGTGCAGTGGGGAGGACATAGAGGAATAGCCTAGGAAACCTTACAATGAAGGCCAGGGCTGGGAGTTCACACTGAACCAACAATGTCAGTCCTATGAAAAGCGGGTAACCCTGTTATGGCTCAATTCTTTCCTAGACAGGAGTGTGCGGAGATATGGATTGTAACCAGCAGACACCTCCTCCTCCACTTCTACTGGAGTGACGGTTTCCATGGCAACAACATGCTCACTATGGACCAAGAAAGAGGCAACGGTCCAGCCAGACTCATCCACCATGGCAGTGTTCCTCCCCTAAAAATAGGATCACTAAACTATGGAAAGGAGAGGCTTTCATCCTACCAATTCCATAGCATTGTGTTGAAATTGGCTCTTTCCCTATATTTTTATGCTCCCTTTTTCTCCTCCTCTCTCCATCTCTCTATTTCTCTTTCTCCCATTCTTTCTTTCTCTTCTACTCTCTCTTTCTTCTCATTCTCTTTCTCTCTCTCTTTTTTCACTCTCTCTCATCCTCTTTTTTCTTCTTACTCTCTCTATCCAACACTCACTCTCCATCTCTCTCTTTCTCCTTCTTTCTTTCTTTCTCTTTTTCTTTCTTTCTTTCTTTCTTTCTTTCTTTCTTTCTTTCTTTCTTTCTTTCTTTCTTTCTTTCTTTCTTTCTTTTCCTCCTTCTCTCTTTTTCTTCTCCCTCATACTTTCTCTTTTTCACCATTTCTTTTCTCCTTCCCCTTATTCTCTCTCTTCTTTTTATCTTTTATTTTTGCCTCTTTCTTTTTCTTTCTCCCCCTCACTCCTTTGTCTCTCTTCCTCTTCCTCTTTCTCCTTCTTGTCTTTTTTTTTCTTCCTTTCTCCTTCTTCTCCTACCCTCTCTTTCTTTCTTTCTTCTTCTTCTCTCTCCCTCTCTTCTTCCCTCTCCTCTTTCTTCCCCTTCTCTCTCTCTTATATTCTCCCTCTCTTTTTCTTCCTTCCCTCTTATCCCCCCTCCGCTCATCCTTTCTCTTTTATATTTTCAGCTTTTTCTTTCTTTCTCTTTTTCTCCCCCCCTCCATCCTCTTTCTCTCTTCCTCGCTCCCTCTTTCTCCATCTTGTCTTTTTCTCAATTCCATTCAATTAAATTTAATGCAATTTAATTCACTTCAGCTTTATTTGCAGGACCAAATAGATGTTAGCATTTCCAAAGCAGTTGAGTTTGGATGCGTTTGGATGGAAAGGGGGGGGGGGAGCTCTAGGGCAGCTTTGGGGGGGACCGGGCAATGGGTAATATAAAGGGGGGTAGGGTGTGAGCCCATGTAAGGAATTTTTAAGTCTACAGACTGTGACATGCTCTTTTCTCTCTCTTCCTTTCTCCTCCTTCCTTCTCTTTCTTTCTCCTTCTCTCTCATTTCCTTTTTCCTTCTTCTTTCCCCCTCTCTCTCTTCCTCCTCCTTTTCACTCTTCCTCTCTACTCCTATTTTCCCCCTCTTTCTTGCTCTCCCACCTTCTTCTCTGTCTTTCTTTCTTCTCTTACTCTTTCTCTGTCTCTCTACTTCTCTCCTCTTTCCCTCTTTCTCTCCCTCTCCCTTATTTGTAATCCCCCTCTCATTTCCTCCTCTTTCACTTTTCACTCTCTCTCTCTCTCTTTCCTTCTCCCTATATATTATTATTATTATTATACAGGATTTATATAGCGCCAACAGTTTGCGCAGTGCTTTACAATATATATATATATAAAAAAATATATATTACAGTTTTACTGTTAATAATTCAACTGCAAGAACTGAAAACCTAAACCACACCTCCCTATGTCACCTTTATTTAATATCAAAGATCTATATTTATTACATAATTTTATGTATATTCCTTGGAAGCTGTCATTCATCCTATTTATCCTAGCACTGAATTACAAATGTGGAAATACCATAAAAAAGTAACTCTATAAAACTGCTTGTACATGGAGCTATTCTCATTCTACTTTTTGTTTCACTTAATCAAATGCTTGGACTCCCTCTACACCCTGAACATTTTAAACAGCTCTTTGAATTAGTAATCGTTTACTCAATTGTTCCTTAGGACAATAATTTATGGAGACACTTTCACCAAACCCTACAAGTGGAAAGGACTTGAAACCCATTTTATTAGTATTTTTTTTTTTTTTGTGGGAAAGGCTGGATAGATTGATTTTGTGATGATGACAGTTTTTCCTGTTCTAATAAATACTTAATGACTGTCTAACTTTACTAAATGTGTTAATTGTTGCTTTGCTCTCAAGCCTTTCCCTATCCTTGTCCCCTGTTTATTGCAACAAAAACTTACAACCCAAAAGCCTTAATGATTGGTTTTACTGCAAGCTTATAATTATTCTATAGGATAAACTAATTACAATAACAAAAATACACACAGGACACAAATTAGACAGGCTGAAACCCACTAATTAAATTTTACTCAATCCCATACATCAATTATTTATGAAAATAAAACTTTATTTTTCAAAAAAAAATTTTTTGAAAGAAATAAAAGTCTGTTCTGCATTTGCAATTCAAATCTCAAAAGTCTGAGAACAAAACATTTGTCATAAGAGCAGACTTAACTAGTGGAACTGGTCATTAATTATCAAACTGTATCAGTTTTTGAGCTTATTCAGTTAATTTGACAAAATATAAAGGGCTGCTATGTGCAAAAAGTCTTTTCTCTCCTGACTTTGTTCTTTTGATTTTTTATAGATCAAAGGGAAAATAAGGGTAAAGAAAAATTGGCAGGCAAAGATATACATTGTTCTAGTGACAAGATGACTATCCTGAGGAGAAAGCTCGCTCCATCGGAAGTGGCTGCACAGAGAGGCAAAAAACTCACTTACCCATCCTCCCTAGACATTGTCTTAGAGGCTCTAGCCATACAGTAGGTTGCCATGGCAACGCAACCTGCTGCTGCTACAAAGTTTAAACACTGGCAGCTGAAGTGACTGGCGTTCAGCGCAGCAGAATAAACAATATTTTGATTCATTGGAGAAAAAGAAGGTTACAAAAAAACACAGAATGAATGCTGGCATTGTCCAGGCCTTTCTGAATCTGATTTACCATATCATAACCCCTAGGAAGAAGAAAACATCAATATCCCTAAGGAATGGAGATGTTTCTATGGAAAACCTAGGAATTTTAGCCCATAACAGATCTGGTGTAAAAATCAAAGAGATCAAAGGCAGAGCTCCCGGGAGTATAGATGCGTTTCTGAATAAAGATGGACTATGTAGACTACAAAGTACCACGCTCTTTATTCAGGGCTCTGTTCAATTTCAAGGGAGGCGCTGTCCCAACATCCTATCTGAAACAGACAGGCAGCATTGTACATGCCTGCAAAGGGTGATAAAATAAAAATGGCAACTCATTTTATCTCACCCTAAAAAAACAAACAAACAAAAAAAACCCTACCAAAAAAAACAAAACAAAAAACAAAAAAGCATAATTGTTCAGGAACTTATTTCAAGTAGTATTTTAATTCCAACCATAGGTGCGGGATCTGCTGTGTGCTGACGAACAGCCCATCTAGAGGTAGAGAGGGATCCTATGATCTTTGCAGAGGTCAAGGCTTGTAATGTGACATCTTCATATCTAGATGGACAAAGTGCTGCAAGGTGTGCTCACATCCTGTTTACAATTTACTGTCAATTTCCTCTTAAAGATGATTAAAAAAAAAATCAAGAGTGTACATTTCACTGGAATTGCTTATGGCAAACCATTTGATGACCAGATTCTGGTAAAATAGTTACATTTAGGCTTACTATAAAAGGAAATAGGAAGGAAGTGAGTTAGTAATAGAATTTCATGTCAAGTAACTCTTATATACATTATATACACATTATATACAGCATTAGGGTCTTGGGTAAAAGGAATAAAGAGACAGTGGGGGGTGTTTGCTGGTTGGCTATCATGCACAGCTGCACCAGATTCCGAATTCTCTAGCTGAAGTAAATCTCCCCTTATGTCTCCACACTGCTAATTTCAATCAAATATTTTCATAACATTTAACATATTTTATGCATGTTATTTTATTTGTAAAAGGATCCATTGTGTTGACATCCAGTAGCTCCATAACTGTTGCTGGACACTACCATCTTGAAAGGAGTTTATTTACGATTTTCACAAAAGAAACCACTTACAACAGTAAAATGAATAAAAGACAAAGGTAGAGTAGTACATATCCACAATAGTAATAGAATAAATTTATAAAAGGGGGATACACAGAGCCCACAGAAGACAACTAAGGCAGACTTAAAGTAATATCAAATATAGCTCAGTGAAAAGGCACCATACAGTAGACACACAAACTCAAAAAGGACACTACCACCTTGAATGATGCTCTAAAGTTTTCACCTTTGCTCTTCTCCTGGCAGCTACATAATAGGTTATGTAGGGCGGTGAGGGGTGAGTCAGAGGAGCTGGGTCAGTACAGAGTAAATAGACACTCCCAGAAGAGGAGAGGACTATGACGAGCAAGGAGGGAGAGGGCTGTGCTAGGGAATTGACTCTTCTGGAGTAGTCATGTCTTCTAGCATGATAAAAGGCACATTGCAAATGAATAAAACACAATTTATGGAAATGAAAACACTGCAAATAATAAATTGAATTACTAGTTTAAGTGTTACCTTAAACTTTAAGGAAGGCATAGGGTTCAGTAAATGATTAGGGTCATTGGTGAGAGGGCTGAATTATTTTAACTGTTAAAGGTTAAATTTCAGAGGCAGGCGAGAGGGTTACTTAGGAATAGTAAGTGTCTAAGATATACGGTGAAGGTTAGGTTAGGGGTTCACATAAGATATTAATAAAAGTCTACAGGGCTAAGCATAGAGGGTAGATTAAAGCTGGGTACACACATATAGATTTTTTTTCTTTAAAAAGTTTTACCTATACATGGTATATAGCTCAGATGAATGAATATCTGGCTGTGGCTATATTTTTTTTTGTGACAGTCGCAGCTAGCGTCTGGCAGAATACCCCAAATGTGTTTGATTGCATACAAATGCTACCTTGGCTGGCAATTTTTCACCCGGCTCCCACATAGCAAATTTTATCTGATTCTTCAGGAACCAACTGAATTCAGAAAGCCTGTACCCAGCTTCAGGTTTAAGGCTAGATGGAGAGAAAAATTAAAGTGTATCAAAGCCCCCAAATAATAAAATCACTATATTGCAGCATACAAGTCCTTAGTTGTGGTGTCTATTCCTCTTACTTTCGTTGTGTGACAATGCTCACTCGCTGTACTGCATCTGATTAGGGAGCAGGACTCTCACCCTAGACCAGGGGTCTCCAAACTTTCCAAACAAATGGCCAGTTTACTGTCCTTCAGGCTTACGGGGGCCGGACATTGGACAGTAGAAAATGCCCCAATGTCAGTGAGAGCAAACAATACCCCATCATTGGTTTTACTGGGAGGACTAGTGCCTGATTGTTGGTATCAGTGGGGGGAATAGCACCCCATCATAGGTGTCAGTGGGAGAAATGGTGCAGCATCATTTGTGTCAGTGGGAGGAATAGTGCCCCAAGGGCAGGATAAAGGCAGGAAAGGGGTCACATTTGTCCAGCCCCTGGACCGCAGCTTAGAGACCCCTGACCTAGACTACTCTTCTGATTTGGATTCAAAAACATCTCTATAAAATAGAGGGGAGTTGTTTTGTCTTTCATAGACAATGGCTGAGAAGGTTAATACCATTGTTTGGATGTCACTTTAGTGTATGACAAGTTACAATGATGCTGAAGTTCTGACAAGATCAACTGGTATATTCTGTCTTTGAAAAAAAAATAGAAAACTAATACAGCCACCACATCTATGGACTAGTAAGCTGCAATACATGTATGGTATAGTTCAGTGGTCCAACTATTGCCATAGTAGATACACAGGAACATGTTTTAGGGCGTTTCTAAACCTTTTTTCAGTCAAAACACCCTTTAAAGTTTTAAACAATATTGAGACACCCTTTAACATGATGGTCAGTCCCAAGGCACCCCATTGTAAAATGTAAAAAAATTATTCTCAGTTTTACCTAATGCAGCAACATCCACACATCTAGGACACCAAATGTTAGAGGGGATTTATTCTTCCAAAGCAAATACACTTTTGCACACTGGTACTGACTAGTATTATAATGCTTCTCTTCTCTCTCCCTCTACCACTCAGTTGATTTGACCTTATTACTGAGAAAGAGGGGCAGGGAAGGGTCAAACAAGGATGCCATGCGGGTGACTGACATCCTCCATATTAAATGATGGCATCATTGGTTGTTAGGATGCCGATGGCTAGGCATTTTGCCAAGGCACTCCTGAAGAAACTTCAAGGCACTACAATTGAAAAAAGGTGCTTTAGGATCATGCTTTTACTAGTGGCAGATTTCCTTTGCATCCTTCCTATCTGTAAGTAGATGTATTGCTTTCAGAGTTTCTGGTCAACTTGGTCAGCACTTTGAAATTAACCCTATGTGTATAATACAGTATACCAGAGGCTGAGACCCAGACTGCCCCCTCAGCTAAAGAGTAGTAATTTGAGTTTGTAATTCTGAAAATAAAAGCTGCACTTTAAATAAGTTTGTATATGGTTTAGAGACAAATGTGTGCATGGGAACCCTAAACATTATACTTAATTATATCTAAAACTATACACAAAATTATACATAAATTATACATAAAATTAAAATAATATTTGTTTATTTTCTTCCTTTCTTGGCTGACTAATAAACAAAAATGTTCAGCACTAGCTGGCTGGGTGATAAGGGCTTAGAAATTGCACTAAGGAGTTTATTTACTAAAGTTGGTTCACTCAGAATCTTGTGCACTTCTGCATGGAAATCAGGTTTTATTGCTAAAGCTTAAGTGCCGGTTCACATATATGTGGATTGCATGCAGTTTGAACTACATCCAATCCACATAACATGTGAAAAAACATTGCTTCCTATGGTGCCTGTTCACATATGTATGGTGCACTGCCGGTGGACATTCAGGTGTCCTTTTATGAAACAGAGATCAACAGCGATCCTGAGGATCGTTGCTGATCTCCGATCATTAGTGGTTTAGGAAACAGAGAAGATCAGTGGAGAACATGTTCTCCGCTGATCATCTCAGCACATAGATGGAGTGATGTCAAGACTCCAATGGCGATCTGTATTCTCCGTCCAGATTCTGCAGCCCAGAGGTGGAGAATCGGGGGAACAGCAAAGGAAGCAGCGATAATTTACTGCTGCTTAGTAAACAGTGTTTGACTGATCTCTTACTGTAAGATTATAGTAACAGCAGCCGTTTTCCAGCATTCAAAGTATTTGTAGATCGCTTCTCTCTTCGTTCGGAGAAGCGATCTACACTGCTTCATAAAAAGGCATTCAGAGGAGAACTGTCTCCTCTGAGAATGCCAGAGAACTGAGCAGCGGTCATTTACTGCTGCATGATGAAAGGACACCATAGTGCGGTTTTAAAAAGAGTTGTTCGATTTCTGAGCAGTGTGTCTGGTTCACGTGCTGATTACAGGCTATTGACTTCTATGGGAACTGTTTCTAAACAGTATACTGTATGTGTGAACACTATAAAATCCTGAGTTAATCCTGCCCTGAACCTGACCTAAACCTGATGTGAACTTGTTAACAACTACTGTATGAATTAGCTGTAAAACCTGAGCTTCAATCCACACTGCACATGTGTGAATTAGCTCTAAATTTGCACCGCACATGTGTAAATCAGCTCTAACTGAACACGCTGAGGTTACAAGCTGATTGACTAATATGCAGAGCTGCACCAAATTCTGATTGAACCAGCTTTAGTAAATCATGCACTAAAGCCCTAAGATTTTATATTCCAACTGAGATCACTTGAAACTGAAAAATGCTGGTGAGCTACTGATTGGCTAAAAATGAAAGCGGTTGTGAACCGTTATATATACCCAGTGAAGTGACTGGCCTCAATACACGGAGATGAAAAAAATCCTCCTACATACGTTGTACCTGTTTATCCACAGCTGTCTGTCCCCTACATCAATTCAAAGTGCAGAATTTACACAGAATCCCTCATCTCTGAAAAGCAGGGGTGGGGAGATCAAGTTACACACAGAGAGGAGAGCTCTGAGAGCTGATTGGAGGGAAGTGACACACACCCCTTCACAAAGCACACAAGAACAATGATGAGGCTGTCAATCACAGGCCGTACCTTCCCCTGTCACCATTTTTCTCTTGGTGTCAGGAAAACTCATCAGAAATGACTTATGCTGATGGAATAGAAACGAGGCACTGGACAGAAATTACATTTAGTGCATTGGATAGAGACATGCACACATTAGGAAAAGATATGCTTTGTTCATATTTCATGTCTGAGGTTTACAACCACTTTAAGGTTAAAAGTCAGTTCCTTGTACTGCTTCTCTAACAACCAAAATCAATAGTAGTTCCTAGTAGTGCAATCACTAAGCTGAGAACTCTCTGGCTACCTGTCCTTGATTTAAAGATTCTTCGTGGATAATTTACACTATTATCCCAAATGAGACTGCCAGGTGTCACAGAAAAAGATTTTGTGGGCTTCCCATCAAAATTTTGCTATGTAGCCCCATGAATTGTAGTTACAACTCTGGCATCGTTAGTTAGAACAATACGTGATTACAATAAAATTTAGGACTGGTATCAGCACACCAAAAAGTCCATGTTCAAATGTCCAGTTCCAGGTTACTGGAGACCTAAACTGAACTACTATTACATTTTAAGACACCCTACCATTGCAAAGTAATCAGCAGTAGAAAATTCATAGTTGTTGCCCCTAACAGTTTATTAGAATCTGCTTGACATTTAGCAATTCGATACTGATTTGTCCATTAATCCTGCTATTTTTTAAATTGTACATTTATTATTATATTTTATTTATATAAATTTTATATAAATGTTTAATAACTGTACATTTATTATTATATTAAAGCATAAACCATGACACTGACTGATGCTGGCATGTCAAATTAGTGAATAGCTGCACCTTGAAATGCTGTTTTGTAGGTGACGCATCAGGGGTTATTTACTAAAGGAGTGCATTTTTCATTTAGCTAAGTGAAGCTGTATTCACCTCAATTATCCCAGTATGTGCAAAGAAAACTTCCAGTTTTTAGAATACATCTGCATGTGATTGGGTGTTCATAGTGGTTCACTTACTTCTTAATAAAAACCACCCACAGAGTCTTTAATATGGTATATACAACAATATATAGGTTTAAGTACATGGAATGTGAGAAGCAATGAACTGCTCAAGGATGCAAAGCAATGTAGAGAAGCAGAAAGAATGCATTTTCTCCAGCTTTAGTGTAACAGATTTATGCCTTTGAGCCACATTGCATCACTTAGCATCTAGTTGCATTAGGTGGCTTTAACCTGCTTGATGCCATATGGACACCAATTTACTTAAATGCAAACTTTGATGCATTCTTTGCATTTTTGTTATTGTATTTGTGTTGTTAATGTAATGATTACTTGAAACTCATTTTCTAAATTTTCAAGGGGACTCATATTCACAAGCTTGCCGATCTTTATTTTGATGACTATTTTTCATGTAAAGATTTCTAGAATCTGTTTCTGGTGGATATCTCTTTAATATATATTTATATTAAAATAAGTATAGTGCATTTACTGGTAGGAATTTATTAACAGAGTAGAGGAACACATTCGTGAATAAGGTGAAGCTGTGTTCAGTTTGAATACCCAATCAAGGAAAAAAGGTTTTTGCTTGAACGTGATTGGTTGTGGATGAACCCAATTTTACCCTGTTCACTAAACTAAGTTATCATTAACTTTGGCAAGAGAAAATATTCTACTTCTTTGGTAAATCATTGCCTGCAAAATAGGCACTACAGAGCAGTATTTTCTTCTTGGGAAATACTGTATGTAGTGATCTACTACCTATTTTTTAATTGATTAATTATGTTCAGTGCTAAAAGTATTTTTTTCCTTTTTTTAGGTTGTTATTAAATATTTTAAATTAATATTTCATAGTTTCTCTTTCAAGCTATCAGGCACAGCTCTAGACTGCATTTTTGTAAAAACATTCTTTGTTTTACTTTTTTCAAAAAATAATGTTGGCAGTGAAATATAACAAAAATAATATTGCTCATACACATGAAGGAACATCAAAGAAAGTTCCTCTAGGTTCCTTTTCAACTGTTTACCAGGCTAATCTTAAAGTTCAATTAAAGGAAAAACCTTTTTTTTGTTTTGGATAGAGTGGAGAAGGATTAGAATGTCTGTCAGTTTTTACTGCTGTCTATACCCCAATTAGGGAGATTCACCCTCTCTTTTTTCTGTTTACCATTAGCATTGAAAGTGAAAGTAAAAGAAAATCCCACATTTTGGGTTGTCACCAGAAAAGAAAAAGGGGGGAATCTTCCAATGGGGACACTAGTTCTGGAGACCTGGGGATCCCCAAGGAATTCTCTTAATTTACAGGGATTTCTTCTCACTTCATGAGGTGGCTATGGGACAGAAAGTGAAGGGAAATCTCTGCAATGGGACACAGAGGGCAGAAAAAAAAATCTGACAGGGGTTATAACCCTCCCTTACTCTAACTAAAATGGAAAAAATGTTTTTCTTATAGTTCTACTTTAACTGACTTGCTCAAAAATGCATGCTAATTAAATAACTAGATGACATAGATTGATGCATCCTTGCTTCCTTTCCAGCTCAAAACAGTTCTGTATGGCATTCCATTTTTAGAATAAGAGTCTCAAAGTGAGAGGCTATTGCTTGGCTTTCTCTTTCAAAAACCCTGAATGCTTTGCAAAGCTGGTAATATATGTGCACTCTGTGTTACATTTTTAATTTTACAATTTTAAAGACTGTATCCAAATAAAGAACAATGGTATAAGTTATCTGTTTAAAATGTAAATAAAATTGACCATTACAGTATTACTTTCTTTCATGCATGTATTTAAAAAAGTACCACAGCTGCTCTTTCTTGCATGAATCCCAAAGCCATGTCTAGTGAGGGCTATCTTAGAATTGGAGTTTAACAATTATTTAACGATATTCAATTGTCAAACATAGAATTCCACAGTTCTTCCTTGTGAGAGCGAAAAAAAAAAATGATGGTATGAGCACATTGCAGGTTTGCTTGTATTCCTTGAGACAACAGCTATTGAAGAAGCTCTAGTACCAAGTCATGTCATTACAAGTGATGTTTGGATCAGTTCCAACAAACCAGCATTGAACCTGAATTGCAGATCTGCTGGGTAAATGAATGGCCTCTTAGTGAATTAGTTAAAGTCCCCTTTACCAGCTCACTTAGTAAAGTAAATTAGGGTCCTTTACACTGAGTCTTTAGGTATCAAATGTAACATACAGTAATAGCAGATTGGGTCTACAGTTGCTTATTTTGACTAAAGACGTCATCAGTATGATTTGGATGTAGCCAAGACAGGTCATGATTCCTCTAGGGATTGACATATAGTGATACCCAATCTTGTTCCACTGTTGACTATATGCATCAGGGTTTCTCAACCAGGGTTCCATGGAATCCTAGGATTCCTCCAGAGGTTGCTAGGGGTTCTCTGAGCAATGAGTCATTGATGCCTCTCAGATACATTTCCACTGACACCATTGATCTTTTTGGCTATCTTTGAAGGGTAGTGCATCTCAATGACCAGAAGTGTAAGGTGCATTCTTCTCACTGACCATCAAGCTAATCATGAGCTGTAGTTACAGTAATTTTTGGCAAGTATTCCTGGAGACCAAAAAAGTTATTATAAGGGTCCCTCTGTGTTGGAAAGGTTGAGAAAAGCTGGTATACATGATAATGTGTTCTATTTAAAATAAAAGAAAAGTGTGAACAATGCATGGTTGAGGGGTCTTTGTTGAATAATATGAAAGTGATTTCCATGTACATTGTATGACAGTAAATACATCAGTCCATTATCTCCATAGTCCCTTTCTACAAGTTATCTTCACGGAACATCCCTTGCTTTATTCTGGGATTTTTTTTAACTAGTTCTTTGTTTATAATAGAAATCAAGCAGAACATCACATTCATATGACAAGGGAATGTAGTATAGGAAAGAGTTTAACCTTAGCCTCTAAAACATCAACAATGACAGGCCATTTTCCCTACTGAGGTTGAGGGTTCTAAGTGTTTCCATCCAAAATGCTTCCTTTATCATAAAAAATGTTTCTTTTTTACAAACTTGTTTCAAACCAGGAATAGCTATTTAAATCTTTAATCTCATTTGGAAAACAGTGATCTTTCTCCATAACATGTGCAGGGGCTGCCTTAATAATTTTGTCTGTATTTATAAGTTTTCATAGCAGTTCACTCACTGAAAGTGCATGTTGATTTGTTCTGTGCAAAGGTGCAAACTGGCTATTTTATATGCTTATTAATTAAATTATTTTTTAATTGACGTAAAACAGAGAATACCCCATTTGGCGATTAGAAGGCTCTAAGTATTCAAATAAAAAAAATATATAAAAAGAGGGTGTATAATCTTATATAGTGGGACCTCAATTAACAATCCAAAGATTAGGTCACTGTATTATTAAGCAAGTTAACTCCGGGGAGACCAATAAAGTTTAACCCATTAAACTAGTCTCCCTAGAGGACCAACAACAGTGTAATCAGTAAAAAAGCTTTATTGAGATCACAGACCAAAAAACATAATTTAGCCAAAAAAGGCATACAAAAATCCCCCAATCATCTTATATCCTTAAATCACCAGAATTTCCAATGATATTTAGCACCATCCAGTGGCCAAATTATTTATTTCTGTTTTAACTAAATTAAAATATTTGTCCAACATGAGAAATAGCCTAATAACATTCTTTTCTTTCCCACTCTCACACAACCACATGTACATGCACTTTTCAAAAATTCATGCACTTTGTTTCTATAAATACAACCCTTTGTGCAAATTATCCAATATCTATTAGCCAACATAAACGTTTTTTACAATATATTACAGAACGACTTTTTAAAAAAACCTTGATATTATTATGTTTCCATAAAAAAATTTATAAATTACAATAAAAAGTACATGTGCTCACTCTGACCAGACAATATAAAATAAAATATAAACCTAAAAACAATCAGTTCTTAGGGAATTGTTTTACCAGTCTTTTCAGCTTAGAGACACAGCAGCAACATCACCATTGCTAAAAGGCACTGCAGTTCATCAAAGCAGATATGAAATATCCACAAATGGCTATAAAAAATAAGAAGAACACAGAGTGCACCAATCAAGGGCAATACAAAATCACTCAAAAAACAAGCTGGTTATGAGCCTGTAAGCAGCCAAATAATTTGCAGGGCAAAGTAACAGGTTTACTTTAATGGCAGTCCTACCAGCTAACTCGTTCCCATTTTGAAGCAAAGAGTAATGTTAGCTTCAAGGTGTTGCACAGAAAACCCCCAAATATAGTAAGAAGTATAAAGGAAAAGTAAGTACTGGCTGAGGCTGGGACTGTCATCAAATAGTAAAGTAAATATATTAAAAGCTAAGTTCACTTTTTTTTTCTAAAATACAGATCCCCTATGCACCAATTAATGTACCTCAGTTGAAAACAATATACAAGCTCTCTTTGATCTTGAAAGCAAGGCCTTACCTTAGCCTTTGGTAAATTTCTTAGAAAGCTTTTTTAATTCCTGGAATGTAGACAGAGGACAGAGGAGCCAGTAGAACCCCGGAAGCAGATTACCAGCTGATCTCATTAGCACACACATCCTGCACTGACCTCATTAGTACACATCCTTCACCCATCAACTAGCACACATTTTCCCACTTGAAAAAAACGGGTGACAAATGCAGCAAAACCTGCAGTAAAAAATGTGCAACATACATCATGCCAAAATGAACCATGATCTACTTTGCCACATGTTGCTCAGCCCATTGACATTAACAGGCTCCCCTATGTGTGTCACTGGAAAAACAAGCTAAAAAACATGCACTCCCACTACTCTAGAAGTGAATGGGGCCTGAAAGTGAAATTGGTGCGTTTACACAGAACAAGGAGGCTCCATTCACATCTGTGTGCTTCTGAATGCATGGAAAACTGCATAGAAAATGCACACTTTGCCATGCATTTCAGAAACATGCTGCAAATGTGCATCAAATTTGTGTAGTCATTACATGTTAAAGGTACCCCAAGTGCAGCAAACGCACCAAAAACTGCAAGAACGAATCATGCTCTGCTCCAAAAAAAGTTCTGGAGCTTTTCTGGGGAGATTGTTACTTATAGGGCAGACCATTCAAGTGAATGTGCTGTCCTATGCGTGTTGAGTGAAAATGCTCCAAAACACCCTAACACATGCGGGAATGTGAGTCTTCACTATGTGGAGATGTAAATGGAGCCTGACAACTGAGTGTCCCCATCCACTCCCTCCTATGTACTTGTATAAAGATGGCCATACACTATGCAATCTGATTGTACAATCTCTGTACAATTTACTTTAGATTTACTAGAACTATGGAATAGGAGGACACACCTGAACAATCTATTCAATTTGTATCATATTTAGACAGGCTCTTGTAGTACATAGCTGATGGCTGGAAGGTAGTATTGTAATGAGGGAGGTGTGGTCCAGAGTGGTGCACACACCCTATCACGCCCTCTTCTGTGATGCAACAAGGAAGTGAAGGCTTCTGGGAAGTGGGCTACAGGAAGTAAATGCTGAGGGACCATCTATAGGAAATTATGGAATCTAAAAATCCATTCACAATCTCACAGAAACTGACAAAAAATTAAATCTCCTGTGGATGAGATAAGTGAGAAAAAAGCACATTGTGTTGTCTGGTCCAGAAATGGCATTAGAAAACACTTCAATTTATTATGAAAAGTGAAATTCTACCTGAAAAGGTGAACTTATTCTTTAACCACTCTTCACCTTGTAAAACTAAATTGTACATGGACTTTTCAATTCATGGAACAGATAAAATTCCCCAGCACACATACCAGCTACTCTAAATTGTTTCTACAATTTACATTTTAAACAAAGGCATTTGTGGCATACATTTGCAAGTCAATGTGAAGCCACACAGGTGCCCCAAGGAACCTCTACAAAGTGTGGTCCCTAATTCTAGTCCAACAGAATATACATAACATGAATAAACTGAATACGACCATGTGTGCCTTGAAGGAATCATTTAAATTTTTATTTTGTTTGTAGGATTTGCTGCAGATACTGTACATCCTAGAGATCTTTGGATGCCATTAACCTCTTGGCACCGGACGAACGCAAATGTGCGGCTTCCCAGTGTCTGGGCCTAGACGCTGAGTGGCCGCACATTTGCGTTCTATTACAAAAAAAACATATGTGCTGAGAGCGCGCACCCTGTATACTTCCAGCACACATGTACGGTACTCACGGAAAGGTCCCGATCTCTTTCGATCGGGACCTTTCTCGATCATGTGACCGCCGTGACCGCCATGACGGCGTATCACGGCAGTCACATGACCCTACACCCCACCTCCCGGCTTCTGAAACCCTTAAAGGGCCAGGAGGCGCCGACACCAAGCGGTTAATCAAGTCTAGACTTCTGTCTGTTCTTGCATCTTTGGGGAGGAATGGGCTACCTCCAAGGCACACCTGCTCTTATTTTTTTTTTGCTATACATTGTATATATTGCTATACATTTTCTAAGATGGGAGCTCTGTTAGACTGGAGTTAGAGATCACACTTTTCAGAGGCATCTTGGTACAGCAGTGTGATATCACAAGTATTTTCAAAATTTGCAACAGCAACTTTTGTTTTTACTCAAATTGTTGTAACAATTTCCAATTTCCTTTTGTGCTAAATGTCAAATAGGTATGCTTGGGATTTTTTTTCATATTATTCTGTGATTAAAATGAGCCCATTGTTTTGCTCATGATCACTGTAAGATGCCAAGAGACTTTAGAGAGTATAGTCAGTTCCGTACATATTTATGTGTTTGTAGGCACCTTAATGACTCTGGTTGATGTTTCCCAGTAAAGTTTGCTTGATTGATGGATGGATGAACAGAGGAAAAAGATTTGGAAGTACTTGTTTCAGACAATTGCAAAATGATCAAACACCGTGGCCAGGCAGTGGGAAAAACAAATAGAATTCTAGGACGTTTTACTAGAGAGGTCGCCAGCAGGAGGAAGGAGGTCCTGATTCCCCTATATAGCTTTTTAGTTATACCTCGTTTAGAATACTGGGGTTTATTTACTAAAGCTGGTTCCCTCAGAATCACATGCACTTCTGCATGGAATCCAACCAGCTTCCAGACTGTATTGCTAAAGTTCAGCTTAGAAGCTGATTAGCTATCATGCACATGTGCACAAGATTCTAAGTGAACCAGCTTTAGTAAATCCCTCCTGTGTCCAGTTCTAAGGTAGAACTAGTCCAGAGATGATCAACAAAAATGATGAAAGGTCTGAGAAATAAAACATATCAGGGGAGACTTCAGGAATTTAATATGTACAGTCTGGAGGAAAGAAGGGAAAGGGAAACATGACTGAAAACTTTAAAGATATCAAGGGGGTGAATAAGGATCAGGAGGGCAATATTTTCAATATGAAGTCAATGTCAAGAACATGGGGACATGACCTTAACCACTTGCCTTCCTGAGGATTTACCCCCCTTCCTGACCAGGCCATTTTTTGTGTTATGGCGCTGCATTACTTTAACTGACAATTGTGCGATCATGCAATACTGCACCCAAAAAAAATGTATGTACTTTTTTTTCCATGAATTGAACTTTCTTTTAGTGGTATTTGATTGCCTGTGCGGTTTCTATTTTTTGCGCTATAAAAAAAAAGACTGACAATTTTGAGAAAAAAAACAATATTTTTGACTTTTTTGTCATTAAACATGTGCAGTAAAAAATTAAATTTCATCATTAATTTAGGCCAAAATGTATTTTGCTACATGTCTTTGCTAAAAAAAAAAATCCCAATACGTGTAAATTATTTGGTTTACGTGAATGTTATAGTGTTTACAAATGGCGGTATAGATACTGGAATTTTTTTTTACTAGTAATGACGGCAATCAGCGACTTATAGTGGGACTGCAGGTCTTCAGCGGACATTCTCACACTGTGAGGAACTGACTTGGTGTCACTGGCATCCCCAGTGACACCAATACAGTGATCAGTGCTAAAAAAATGCACTGGGCAGGAAGGGGTTAACATGAGGGGCGGTCAAAGGGTTAACTGTGTGCTGGGAGTGTTTGCTGGGGGGCGGTGTCTGTTTGCTTCACTGTAATCACACTGCTGTGGATGGCTGTGCTGTGCACAGCCATCCACAGCAGTGTGCCCGAGCTGACAGGGAGGAGGACTGTTAGTAAACAAAACAGTCCTCCTCTGCATCGGAGATGCTCGGTAATCACCGGGAGGCCAGCGCGGGTAATCACCGGCCCGGACCCGGTGATTGACAGCCGTGGCCACGAATGGCGGCATGGGTAGGGTGCGCATGCGGCTTCCACGCGCCCCCTACCTGGAAATGCAAAATCACATACATATACATGATTTTGCACACCCCTGCTGCCTTGTAGCAGTATATCTGTCATAGGGTTAAACTAACAGGAAAGTTCAAAACTAAGAATTATTTTACCAAAACAGTAGTTTATACTTGGAATCCAACAGACTTCCAGCAGAGGTAGTAAGTCAGTAAACAGTAAGTGGCTTCAAACATGTTTGGGACAAAAATAGGTCTATACAAAAAGCTAAAAAAAAACACCTACAAAACAGCGAAAAAAAACCCATACTGTATATAAATAAAATAAAACAAAAATAAGTGGGGCAGACTCGATAGACCATTTGGTCTTCCATGTGAAGCAGTGAATAAGTCTATGTTTATCGATGTAAGGTTTGATCTTTCTATTTAGAATTTTTCAGATCAAAGCACATCAGAGCTACTTCCAAACCACTTTCAACACACATCTGTTTTATTGATTGAGAATGATTTACAGAAGGGCATAAGTTTTACAAAAATTCAGTGAACCTGTTTTCACATAAGGGTCCCAATAGGGTAAAAAGGGAAATAGAAATTTTCTTCTAACTTGACTGAAAGAAGCATAGGCTCAAACACATGCACCTTACTTAAAGTATGCTCTAAACATCCTAAGAGTTGTGTTCCTGAACAGAATTATAAGTACAGCAGTCAGTTCAATAATCACATATAAATTATCAACCTTGTCATTTCTGAGCATTTTGTATGACACATTTACTTAAAAGACTGACAGTGATGATTTCAGGGCAGTGAAACTATCAACTTTTAAAAGTAATATTTATTACACACCTTGTTCCCATATCCCTGGGCGGGTTCTGGAAGTAATCATTGTGCCATGCATGCAAATACTAACAATAATGGAAGAAAGTGGACATAACCTTCCTGTAGAATGCAGATTTTGTGCATTCTCTCCATAGAGGCAGATTTCCTTTTTACAGACATGAAAATATAGGTGATTATCAAAGGATAATGCAAAGAACAATAGTGGAAGGCGACAGATTCAACTCTCCCTGGTTAGAGCTGGCAAAACAAATCCCTGTTTGGCTAAATATGCAGCAATGTGTTTGAACATAGAAATGATTAGGAATGGGAACTGATGGTTTCCTTTCAACTTCTGTGGTCTGCCAAGTCTTTAGAAACCCATAGCAATGTTTGCTGGGATGTGTGTTTTATATGCCAGTGCTACCTTTAATTCCAAGTCCAAGTGTATTTCCACTATTGCCTGAATTTCAAAATGATTTGTGATTTAAAAACCACCCAATATAACTGGCAGCTTTGATAAAAGTTTCATAGATAAGCTTTTTATTCATATTCATGCCACTCTGCAGACAGAAAAAAACAAAAATTCACAAACTAGCAAAAAGGAAGCTTTAATAATTCATAGTGCCAATGATGTAAACATTCATCTGGATCTAGTGCCAAAGTTGGTCATACAGGTGGGATGTTACCTAATGAACAGACCTTTTGAAAGCTGTTTTTCATAGGTAACATGCATAATTGCTGTTCAGCCAGGGCAATTTTCCCCAGACTATCCAAGTCAACTGGCCTCATAATGATGTACAGGGTTCTCTTCTATAAGCTGCTCTAGAAAGCCAAAACATAAGCCTTTGGAGGAGTAGAATGATTTGTTTTTTTAGGAATTTGTAATGAAATGCTTAAAACTTTAACTTTTATCTATCATGTTTGTTCTGTGTAAGGTATTTGGTGCCTGAAATCACTTAAAGGGAAAATAGAGTGTATACTGTATGTGTAGAAATATGTTTGCTATTCCATATTTTTGTTACGATAAATTTGCATTTTGCAGTTTTCCCTTCAACCTGAACCCCAACACTGAACCTGAAAATCTAATAGAAACGTAACCTAGCCATACCCACACAGATTACATTTTAAAAGAAAATATATAATTCTAATAGATTCCTCCATGCTAACCATTGTCAATGGGGGACTCATATCTATTGGCTATGGTATTCTAATAACCACCCCTCTTACTGGATGCAGTTGCTGTTCAGCTGACAATTTTTCATCTGGCTCCTTTGACAATAATCAATTAAAAAATCAACACTTGTCAGTATGAGAAGTGCTGACAGCTATTAATGGCAGCCTTTAGCTGTTTGCTAACACCTAATACTTATCCTTACTCTAACTCTAACACTTAAAGTAAAACTTTAGGCAAAACATTTTTCATTTTGGATACAGTAAGGGAGGGTTATAACCCCCTGTCAGTTTTTTGCCATCTGTGTCCCATTTGGGAGATTTCCGTTCACTTCCTGTCCTATAGCTAAAACAGAAAGTGAGAGGAAATACCTGGAAATTAAGGGAGTCCATTGGGGCCCCCCCAGGTCACCAGAACTAGTGTCCCCATTGGAAGATTTCCCCTCTATTACCTTTCTAGGGACAACCCAAAATTGGGTATTTTCTTGCAATTTCACTTTTCATGATAACTGTAAACAGGACAAATAGAGGGGGTGAATCTTTCTAACAAGGGTAAAGGTAGGAATGAAAACTTAGAAGGTGTTCTAATCCATCTCTACTCTAACCAAAACTAAAAATAACGTTTTGCCTTTAGTTATACTTTAGCCTTGAAACTCAATTTATCACTTAACATGAAAATAGCTCCAATTCCTTAATCATATTCTACCTAATAAAAAAACAGCACTCCTTGCTGAGATTTATTAGCTCCTTGATCTCAGTCCCAAAAGCCACTAAGTTGCCTTATTTTCAAAATATGTTAGTCTAGCTTCCAATTGTAAGCAATGCACAGTGCTAAGGAATGTCAGCTGATTTGGCAAATAGCAATAGGTAATCATTCTGTACATAATGACTTTCTTCTATGAAGACAACACTACTCTTACCATGTTTTTATTATGGGGGTTATTGGCAAAGCATGGTGAATTTTTTTTAAAGGTGGAAAAAGTTGATCAGATCTTTTTTCTTTTAAGCAACGTACAGGGATTTTCTGTACTAAGGCTGTATAAATGGTTATTTACAAAGGATGTTTGAACATTGCAGACCAGGTTGGCAGATCTGCTTCCTTCAAATAATGAAGGGAAATCTGATTTACTATCTGATCTTCCAAAACATCTGATTTGTTATGAATAGAATTGTGTTTAATATAGAAAAACTTATATTTTCTTTGGAATCTGAGAAGTTTTGTTAAAATATGAAGGTTGAGGGTTGTACTTAGATACATTAGAGTCATTAATTGCATTTAGCAGCACCTGGGTTTGAATTTGTTGACTTTGCTCCAACTTTCGTTGAGTTGACTTACACGCAGCATGCATTACCTTGAGATTCTGATGTTTAGTAAGGTCTAATTGATGGTTATCAGCTTCTCAGACAGCGAGGGATGTTAAAGCTCGGCAAATTGCTGATGTGATGTAACAGTGACCTAGGATATCCATTATTGTTCTACTCATTACAAGGAAGGCTGGCAGAGCATGCTGGGGCTTGTGGTTTACCTACACCTGGGGAGTTTAGGTTCCTTAGCCTGAAATGATGACATTGGCCATATAATGATTAGTTTTGAAAGTGGCCTATGTTACCATCTTGAATTCAATATATTAACAGAAGAGAGCACTGTTTAAAATGATGTGTTCATAACGTGAATACTGGACTTCCTACAGTAGTACATTAGGATATTACAGATTACAGAGGGGTGTCACAGTCATAAATCATTGTTGTAGACATTTATTATGTAGAGTGAGGATGTCACAGTACAAGTTATGTAAAAGAATGCCATATTTCTCAAAGCAAACTTTTGGGGATCTAGTTCACTATTTAAAACATTACAATGTTACTTGTTTTAAAAATCAAAGTTAAACGATATTTAAAAAAAAACAATAATTAATGAATTTAGCTAGCAACTAAGAATTCCAAGCAACAACTATAATACTGATAGCTTTCTTGTTATTTAGGGAAAAGGATATTTCTGTAATAAACTTACTAGATGCTCATGCAGAATACAGTATGACAGATTAGAAGAAGTAATGCAACAGAAATAGAAATACATCAGGATAGAGCACTAGGCACATTTTTTCTTAATTGAGGATTTGTGAGTTGTTAATCTGTTATATTCATTACAATTAATTACATAAAATCATATATCTTTTATTTATTATAATAATTCATATAAAAACTTTACTCCTTAACTCCTTCCCTCACAGCCCCAGCATACATAGGCTTTAATGTCCAGGGATGGGAAGGTGTGCCTGATCACGTGACCACTGTGATTAGCTGTCAAAGTGTGCATTCCCGTTCATGTTTCTATTGCAAGCCTGGTGTCCCAAACTGGCATAAACTAATCCTTTATGTGGACTCCAGGCAAACAGAAAAACACACTGTTAAAAAAATAAATTCCAGTCTCATACTGTATATGTCCAGTGGAAGGCTGTGAGAGGACAGGTAACATAGAAAGTTGAACCAGGTGGAGGAATTGCTTAATTGGGAACAATGTATATCACTTTTCAGGCTGACCATGTGGAAATATCTGTAAATGACATAATTGGCTGTACAGAACAATACATCTCTTGGCCAGTCAACTGTGTTTAGCTATTTGTAGTTTTGCTTTAAGTTAAATCTTACTTTATGTAAAAGGTATTTGAAAAAAAGTTTAAACAGAAACTGAATTATTCCTCATTTTATCAAGAATGGTAGAGTTGCCTGTTCCCTCTTACCAACCATTTAAGTTAACCGGAGTTAACTTAGGTTTCCTCTGTGGACATGAAGTGTGTAAGAAAACGTAACACCCCATTAAACCAAATTCAGGAAAACTTTATTTAGCTAAGTACATGAAAAATAAGCATAAAAAACTGCAAAAGGTAGTTAAGCATCTCTTCTGTTTTTTTTCTATTTTTATAAAAGTAAGACTAAGCAATGCCTACAAAGTAAAGGTTTATTGATTACCCCTCCCACTGCCCATATTACCAAACTCCAAAGACATGCTGGTAGGTTAATTGGATCCTGTCTAAATTGGCCTTAGTATGTGTTTGTATGAATGTGAGTTAGGGACCTTAGATTGTACACCACTTGAGGGTTAGGGACTGATGTGAATGTACAATATATATGTAAAGCGCTGCGTAGAAATGATGGAGCTATATAAGTACCTGAAATAAATAGAATAAAATAAATAACAACTCCATTATCTTCTAGGGATGATCTTGCTGAAAATTCCTAAGCATCTGACACACTTCCAGGTGTGCTGTACACCTGGCCCCCGTGCACTCTGTGGATCCTTTTGCCAGTCCCTAAATCCCTACTGTGTCCTAATAAAATCACAGATCACAGGGGGGGGCAGGCATCTGATGCCCCTGGAAAGGTTGAATGTGAAAGATTTTTCAGCAAGCTTTTGATCTGGAAAACAATGGGGTTTTACAGCCACAGTAGTGGGAGTGGAAAATGTAAAAACCTTTTCTTTTCAGGCACTGCTTAGTGTTCCTTTTTTTTTAAATAGTAACAGATTCTCTTTAAAAGCTCTTATAACAACTTAAATTTACTTTCACTTTAACAACTCTTTTGTTATGAGGATAATAACTTTACATGAGCAAAAAGTATATTTTTGGGGCTAAAATGTATTTTTTATTTATCTTTATTATATATTGAGAGTGCTTTCCTGAGCTACTTGTGTAAAATGTGCAAATTATCAAGTGTGATTGTTCAGCAAGCATTCAGGTTGTACCCATTACTTAAAGTGACCAAAATATGAAAAGAAGCAATCCCTGCCTCATTGCGTCTGTGGCCAAATTCAGCTGGGTTTAGCTTGCTGAAAGATGTCCAGAAACTTGCACACTTCCTGGAGTGTCAGATGCTGGTATATTTCACTGCACTTTGAGGCTTCTGCATTCTGTTGGGTGTAAGAACAGTGGGAGATACAGACCCTGACACTTACAGAAGTGTGCTGGATGCTGAATATCTTTCTTTAACCCAGAGGAGTTTGGCAGCACAGGCAGTGAGACAGATAAGTATTAATTGTATGTATTCCAGGAACTTCTTCATTTTATCTTTTAAAAATACTGACAGAGGCGATTTAAGAACAACCAGTAATTTTTCTATTATTTTTCCTAACTTGATCTAATTTATAATGATACCATGTTTATTCTTTTAAAACAACTCAGTTATTATATTAAAAAAAGTAACTGCTGTCAGGTATAAAGTGCTTGCTCCTAGAGGTGCCTATACATACTAGCAGCAGCCTCCATCACCCTGACATTACAGCCGAATGCTGACCTTCTGACAGTTAAAGATCCAACACTTCAACATAGCTTTGAGCTTGCCTACTTGCTCCTTCCTGACCCTACTCTCCATATACCTAGGACAGGCTCAATGGAATAGCACAAGAGATAGTAAGGGATGGACAAGTTTAATCATTACAAGAAAGTTTCAGAGTAAGAATGGCCTGACATATAAATGCCTGTGCCTTATACAGAGCAGCAGTTTCTGAGTCTTAGCAGAATTACAACGTTTTCTTTCAAAATGGTCAGTTAAGAATCAATGTTATATTAATCTTAAGTACATTTTCATTACTGAAGATGTTTTGTCCAGTTTTTCCAGTGCCACGATTAAAGCTATAATATAATAATATATAAAATATACATTTCTGGTTGTGGCCAGGTTGAATATTTTGCAGTAATGCATAAGTACAGAGCAGTGTTAAAAGCATCAACAACAACTTTCTGCAAAAGTGTAGGAGATCTAAATAAGAGGCAACAAGACCATGAATTAGCCAGTCATTAGCCATTAGCCAGTCAATTTGACAGTCACTCAAATTCAAAAAGTAAAAGTGATCAAAAAGCAAAACGGATTTCTGCCATGTTTCAGTTTGCTTTATAAAAATGTGATCTGCTCTAACTAAGAAACTCAAAACTACAGATGACTGAACTGTATTGCAGTTATCAGATTTTAAACATGATTGTCCCAATTTTCACACTTGTAAGCCAGGATGACTTTTCTTTTTAAATGTACTCATCAAAATCCTAACTATGTGCAAAACTTGTGATGCATCAGGGCTTGACCTCCATCACAAGAAATATGTTTTAAAAAGAAATAAACATTTACAGTAAAAAAAAAGGCTTACATGACATAGAACAGTTAATGTAAAGAATGTCTTATATAAAAATTAATTAACTTTTTAATTTTTTTTCTCACGCTATTCCATGGAGTCTATCACATTTTTCTTACCAAGAAATACAGATCCTCTTGGACCTGTCATGGTTGAACTGTGTTGTGAATTACACCAATAAATACACAATCTTGTAAACGAGTCAACTAACAGGATCACAATTTTCTTTTTGACAGGTCCAGGTTAATGCTATACTGCAATACTAAAAGTGAACTTTTTGTGCACTCACTTTGAATAGTATTCTCTGGTGTCCACAATAGAGAAGTGGCTAGAACTCTCAGTTACATGTAACTTTGGAACAGATATTTAAAAAAAAAAATGCCAAAATTTTTTTAACTGCATGTTTTCTGGCAATGGAAAAGTTCTGTGTTGGTTTAGTCTACTCTACAATGTTATGATCTTGCTTCATTTGTAATAAATTTTCTTTTAAAGAAACTGAAATGTATTTAATATTAGTTATTATATTTAATATATTTTGCTAACCATGTTGTGTGATGAATACAAAAAGCTAAGCTAAAAAAATGCTGGCTCAGAATAACATTTTTTTCATACTTGATTTGGCTGTTAAAAGTTATTACAAATGTATTGATTCAGCATAAAACTCAATACCCTTAGTAAATGACCCTCTGTTAAGATTTTTTTTCCCACAACTCGACTGTTAGAATTGAGCAAAAATTTGCTTAGCTGGTATAACATTTACATTCATAGATAACAGAAAATAAAATTTACCATTTTCATTTAATTCATAAATCTTTATTTTTTTAATACTCACTTATATGAATATACAAACTATATAAAACATACTGAGCTATTTTACATTTATCCTGATTTTTATGTGAAAATAATACTCTTGTTGTCACTGCATTTTTATTAGAGCTTAAAGCTAGAGAAAACATAAGCAGTAATATCGTAAAGTCAGTTATTTGTTTTGTATCAATGCAGAAATAGTGTACACTGTTAAAAAAAGAAAAGCTAATTATAATGGTTTGATAAGCATATGTATTAGAAGCGAGTCTTACACAGGGGTCAGAAACAACACTAAGTAAACAGAACTGGCAGAAGAGTGAATCTTTTGTTGTGGGTCCCCAGCTGTCCAACCTCCTATTATCCAAATAAGACTAGCTGCATGTTCCCTGCTGCCCCCTCACCAACTCAATGCACAAAAACAGATTGGGATGTTCTGCATGCATGCTCAGCATTGCTGCCCCACTCCCCTTTTTACTGGTTCTTTTTCAGAAGACAAGAAACTCCAGACATTTTTTGTGGGTAACAAAGCATGGTTGTAAAACAGAAAGGGGAAGAAAGGATACCAAGAGAAAAAAAAACTTGTCACGGACAAAAAAAGCATAGGAAGTAGAAAATAGAAATACGAATGAATGTAAGAATTATCCTGTTAAACACTGGCTCTTTTTGTTCATAGTAGTCTTTGTGCAGGGTTGTAAGTATCATGATGTGGAACAAGTGCCGTCTCACACACTCTTTAGCCAGGACACACTGGCTGGACACTGACAGCTTATTTTAACCATGAAAAATGGCAAGTTTTTTTTAAAGTGTGTTTTAAAGTTTGCTTATTTATTACTGAAATATTTAGAAGCACATATACAGTATATTACAAACTCTAGTGCAGGTAAAACATCCCAAAATTCTATGTATTTATAAAGGTTGAATTACTAAAATTTCCTTTTTTTTTTAAGAAATACAGGAAATTATTTAATTAAAACAAGTTGTTATATGCAATAACATTTAAAATTGTTTGCAACACATACACCATAGCAATAGGAAATAATTTGAGTAATACCAAGAAAGTATTTTCATATTATTAAAAAATGTTTTTAAGAAAATGAAACAGAGTAAAGAGTAATTATATTATTTTCAGCTATAACAAAACAAAATATTTTTTTTTTATTATTATTAATAAAATAATAATAATAAGAAAAATAATAATAATACTTTTTCAAAAATGTTATAAACATGGTTGAAGAAGGTTTTACCATGATTACATTTATATTATGTGCTATAATAAATGACAGGCATCGTGTATGCAATTTGTGCAAACAATAATTGTATATTCCTAAATTCTGCCCTGTAACACTTTATCTACAGAACATTATAGCTGTTACTAAGCAATCAGGTTTTTATAGTGTGTATAACAAGTGTTATATTCACACTATGCCAGCTACATTCTCACCAACGAAACACACAACATCATAGAAAACAACAAGGAAAAAAGAGCAAGGTAAAATCTGCAATAATGTAAAACTCTTTTCGGTGAAAGGCCTAACCATTGATTCTCTAATAAGTTTGTTATATCACTTTGAGAAAGTCAGTAATATAAGAAAATGAGGTAAGTTGCTAAAGAAGTTGCTTTGCCTAATCAGACAACAATGCACATTTTTTACATTATGTGTTTATTTATTGCATTTGTTGTTTACAATGATCTTATTTTATTGTTAGCTTGTGAACAAATTGGTTGCTAATTTTATGTAGGATGCTGAATTAATAAGGAATTAATTGAATTTCAGGAGATGCTTTTACCTGCAAAAGAAAATAATTTATTTTTAACATTTACATACACTTTACGGCACTGAAATTGAATATGAACAGCCAATGAGAAACATTCCATTCCGAGTCAATCTTTAAAAATGCAGTCATTTTCAGAAAAGCAAGATTTGCAACAGACCAAGGTCTGCAGAAAAACTGGCTTATGAAAACTTGAACTTGTTGCCAGTACGCCATCATATTTTCTCACCTGTCCATTTTTTCATTTTCATTTTAAAATGAAAAAAATACTAACACAATTTTTTTTTACAAATCTATTTCTTGATTGTCAGATGTAAAATCTCATGTGAGTTTAGTTGTAACACATGACATTCTTCAAACCTTTTTGCTACTGGCACCTTTGCTTATGATTTTGTAAACATAAACCTTACTCAATATATATGATACTCTATTACATGTAAAAATATTGTAGGAAGAAATAGACCACAAGTCTACAGATTTATCAATAGGTAATCTAAAAATTTAAATTAATTTAAACTTTTTATCTCACTGAAAATGTAAAGCAACAGACAATGCAAGGCAACATAATCCTTTATTTCATGTTACACTCAGGAAAAAAAAATATAAAATACTATTTAGGTGGTATAGGCTCTCTGTATCCATGCTCCATATTTTCCTGACTTTTTCAGACATATGGTGGGAATGGCCAAAGATCAATATCTTTTTAACAAGATTTGTGACATTCATAATGAAATTTATGATGATTTATCACTCCTCTCCCCCAAGAAAGCATTTTTCTTTATCTATCTAGTAAAAATATATTACTTTGACATTTCATTACAGCAGCAAGCCAACTTATTCCAAACTTTTGGAAAACAACCTCTTTAACTTCTCTTTCACTGTGGGTCAGTACAGTGATTGATAAAATGAGAATGAAGGAAGTTTTAGCTTCTAATACAAACACTCTAGACCCCTTCCAGGCCCAATGGACCATGTGGATACACTTTTCTTCTACAGATGCCTTGAAGACAAAACTCTGATATATTTGCCCTCTTGAAGTATAGTCTATATAACGGAACTTCTTGTCATCCACTATAAGGTACAATAACATTGTCTAAGGTCAAGCTTCGCACTCTTTTTTTCTTTCATCCCTTTTTCTATACTACTTTCCTTCCCCCTCTTTCCCGCTCTTTTCACCTCTTTTTATACTAATCAGTATAATTTATACTTGTTATATCTACAGCACAGACCTCTAAGGAAAGACTGATGCTCATATTATATCCATAATGCATGGCTGGAGCGTCACTGAACATTAGTATGTGAGTTCTTATGATTTAGCTCTGGTATCTGCATACCTATTCTTCAATGCATGCCTGTCTGACCACATTGTATGATATATACACTATCTGTACACTGTATCTTTGACTGTTTATGTAGCAGTGCCATGATCTATCTTTATGTCTAATTAAAACCAGCTAAAACATAAAACAGATTCAATCATAGACATCTGTTGTTTAGAACCCTTTATTTTGTGGTTAGATTCTAGATATGTCAGATAACGGGCCGATCCCTTGTCTGTACTAAAGGATGGTAGGGGACAAATACCCCCCACACCTTTACAGATAACAGACTTTTTCAGGTGAAAACACTAAAGGCCTGTACACACTGGCTGAAAATCTTCCGGTTGCTTTTGAACCGGCCAATACTGGCTGATATTCAGCCAGTGTGTGCACCAGCCAGTTTGACAGAAGCCGGCTGTATGGCCAACTTCTGTTGAATGGGCATGCTGGAAAACCAATCTAATGGCTGTGTGCGCAGACCGATGTGTTCTGGTGGGGGGGGGGGCAGTCCCCTTGTCAGTACACAATAGCTCAGCGGGGAGATCGATGTAAAAATATTCAGTTTTTTTCATATAGCTTACTGGGTTGAATGAAAAATACTGATAGTGTGGCCGGGCATAAGGCTGCCAACTGAAAGAAGAACTTCACTCTCTCAATCAGAATTGACTGTTTTTAATCCTTATGCTGCTAGTACTAGTAAATGGATAGGAAGGTAAAACATAGTTACTTGTTTTAAACTTTTTTTGCTTCCTGGTTTCAATGCCTAGGCATATGATGTCAAACATCCCAGCAGTCTTCAGGAGGGGAGGGAGGGTTCTCAGTTCAGCCAAAGTTTGAGCTAAGGGCAGATGGATTCCAGGAAGTACAGTAAATGCTATCTGAACCATCCACCTTTACTCAAGTGGCCACTGCCAGAAATGCCAGGGGGTGTTTTTCAAAATAACTTCTTAGCAAAATAAAGCATGGAGACATGGATGGATGGCTGAGTTTGCTTTGAATATTAAAAATGAATTAAATATCATTTTTGGTTTGTGGTGCTCAGGTGCAGTGTAGTTCCACTTGAATATTTTTTTTTCATTCCACCTACAGGCAGAATTAGAATAAATAAACAGATCCTCCTATCCATACAAATGGGGTGAATAGAGGAATCCTTCCTGCTGTGGCATTGTATTTTGACAATGGACTCCTCCCCTTTCAGAATACACTGATCAATAGCCGCTGATTTGATGCAGCCACTGACTTTGCCCCCCACCCCTTTGCTTTTATTTAAAATATAGCAGAATGTGTCAGGCAAGAAGGTACCTCAACAAGAAGATCTACCATGGAAGAGCAGTGCAGGGAAACCATTGTTATGTAACATCACAGATTAGATCACCTGGCCAAATACAAGGCATTTGTATTGAAACATCCCTATGCTTTGTGAAGGTCAGCAAAACAAAAGTGGCAATTGTTCCAGTTACCTTATACAAAAAAAATGAAATGTAACCACAATATGATTCCTATAATAAAAACAGATTATTAATAGTATTTTATTGAAGAGATAATTTACCAGATACTCCATAATGCATTGAAGTGCTTTAAACAGGATCAAAGTTGATAAAAACAATATCTATAACAAAATTACAAAACAGTGCCAACTGATTATATATCGTGACTATACAGTAAAGGGGACTTAAATGCTGTTATTGACCACTAAATATTTTGTATGTTAAAGTCTAAGGTGCTGCTTGTCTCCAAAACCCTGATGCTTTTCACATTATTGATAAATTAAACAAAAAAAGACTGTTTTATGAAACAGTGTCCTTTGTTAGAACTGACCACATTTATATCTGAAGAATGATGAAAATGATTGCAAATAAATATAATGATAATACTAGATAAATCAAATGATTAATTAAACAAATAAATCTCAAGTCATAAAAAATGATGTATTTATTTTGTAGTATATTATGGAGCAGACATACCCTAAAAGAACTGTACTTTGTTCATGATATTGGTTACATCATCACTAATTGTAAAGCAAAAGAGCAAAAGGCACTGCATAGGTAATAGTAACAGAGCAAAACACAGTGATTTAGTTGTAAGAATAGAGACATAGTACATGGGCAATCAGGATGTAATTGCCTTATCCAAGGTTTAAGTGCATACGAATTCTCACTGGCAACTTGCATTGTAATTTACCCTTTAAATTACAGATGGGATTTAAGAATGAAGTAGTTGGTAGTCCAGTAAAACGGTGTTTAAAAACATCTGGTACTGTCCAGGAGGATTTAAACAATTTCAACTTTTCATGAAGCTAACTGGAAATTTAAATCTAAGACCACTTTCACACGAGTGGACCGTCTATCTGTTTTTCATCCATCCATGAACGGATGACAAATGGATGGCAATGCATTCCTATGGACAACTGGGTGTTAACGGACATTCTGGTATGTTTTTTTTAATGTACAAGGCTACATTCAGATCTGTTAAAACTGACGTGAACAGACATTAACGGACGTTAACGGAGACGTTAAAGGCCGCTCAATTAAGATTAGTTTTGAATAAATTATGTTTTTTTAATGTATTGTTTGTGAAGTCAACCTATGACCCAGGTAGTGGTCTTTACTGTAGGAAGTATATGTACTTCCTGGACATGAAGAACATGGCCAAAGACGTTTCCCAGGAGCACCTAATAAACCTGGTGCATGAAATGCTGGGCTTGTGGGACACATCATGCCGGGAGCACAGCAACTGTGGGAAGAAATATATAAAATTGTAACACCAAATTGGTCCCACATGACTGCCAGAGTTATAAACGTGGTAGGTGTCACATATCTGCAGTATGCTCCCAATAACTCAGTGTTTTGCTGTGATCATGGCATTATTATTTGATAAAGAAAAGTTGGACTTGCAAATCACATGACAGTAATGTACTGTTCAGTCTCTCACTGCAGCTGAGCAAAAGCATGTACAGTAGAAGTCTAACTGTATGTATTGTGAGTTTACTTTTGTAGTAATGCATATGAATTTGAGGTCAGTGCAAATCCTTTCTGATTTGATTGATGAAGTACGCATCTCCTCCATGAAGGACATCATTGCTGTGTCCATCTCAACACAAGCTGCCCTTGTTGCACGCCAAGAGTTTGTGGTAAACCTTAGAGGCTAAAAATCTTCTATGTGTTCCAGCTTAGCACTGCAATGATGTTCATCTGAATATGTTGATTTATATACAGCATCCTGTGCACATGAAGTTCAGAATATTTGTGAAAGGTCAAGGGCATGTTAACTCCTACACAGACTGGAGGAGAGTACTAGTGGTTATAGATTTTTTGCTTTACCCCCTTTTATTCAACATATTGCTCATTGTGTCTTACAGGAAATGACATTAACACCAGATGGCGTTCTCTCAGAATCCAGTTTAGAAGAGATTTGAAGGATGAGACATTAGAGAGTTGAAGCGGTTCTGGAGCTACAAAACAAAGAAAAAATCAGTCTACTTTGAAATGTTGTCATTCCTAAGAAAAGTCATGGACGTTAAATCGTAAGTGAAGTTTGGATGCGTCATCTGGAAAGTGAAAAATGGTTGGTCTCTCTATGGTAAGGTTTTGTGACAATATGTTCAATTCCTGTTATCTTTAGTACATTGTCAAACATCTCAGAAGGTCAACACTGAAGAAAACCTTGATGAGACACAAGCAGTGGAGGGAGGTGAGGAAGCCATTATACAAGAGGTCCCAGTCTGTGGTGGAGACATCATGTCCAAGCTCTTCACAAATATACGTACATGTAAGTATACATTTTGAACAATAAGCATAAACAGATGTACACCAAGGCATCATTAGCATATTATCCTCTACAGATTAGTCATGACAGGCCTACAACATGAAGATACTCTCAACATGGGAAAAGGCCTGAAAATAATGAGATGGACAAAGCCATAAAGTCCTTCATGGACAAGATGACCACCTCTAGAAGACAGGAGAGAAAGGATCCATTCTGTGATCCCAATAACACAAATGCATCCTTTTTGAGGACAATTTATCATGTGCTAGAAAAAGCTCCAGTAGAGAAGAAGTTGAGGATCCATCTGGGTATATTTAATTATGTGGGAGGATGTGTTAGAGCTGCCATGTCAGGAAGTCCATTGCCTAATATTAGCCAGAGTGATCCCCCTCAGAGGCCATAACACCAATATCAGTATCAGAGTCCACCTTATCCAAAATCCCCTTTTAATTCATACAGATCTATGCACCATACCCAGGCGATTCCTTATGTTATTTCCTTTCCTGCTTAGTCCTCACAGTCAACATATCCTCCAAGTTCAAAGCCCATCTCACATTCCTCAGATGGTTCACAAGCACTTAGACAATCCAGCTCTGAGTCTTCTTTCCAACTTTCTACCTCATTTTGCTAGCCTCCCAATCCTTTTTATCAGGATTTGTAACTGACCAGCAGAACATTTTTTGTTAAGTTTGCATGGCTTATGCATTGTGAAAACATGCTTTGATAAATAAAAAGAAAAAAAAAACTGAAGCAAAAAAACCCCTTTATTTTGCATAAATTTTGTGCATTTTATATAGTTGTTCCTACAGGTTATGAAAAGCAGAATAAAACAAATCTGTTTTGAACATATTATGTTAACTTTGTGTATTTTATTCTATCAAACATAAAACATGAAATACCTACAAATAGCAAACATCTAATTAACAGAACTTAATTATTTCACATATGGCATCATAGGACATTTTTATGGGAAATCATACAAATACAAATTTGCACAACATCACACATATTGGTATTGCTATGGAACCTCTCCTGCTGGAGATAGAAAGTAGTCCCCAAATTTGTCCCGCATGGCTATGTATGAGCTCCATTCTCTCACTCTGCTTTACTGTACGGAGTGCAGGTTGAACTCTGCTTCTTCCTCAAGGTTTATTCCCTCCTTATCCCAGACAATATTATGTAGAATGCAGCAGGCTTCAATTACTACCTTAGCATTTTCTAGGCTGAGTTGCAAGGTTGTTTGGAAAACACGCCATTTACTTGACAATATGCTAAAAGCACATTCAATGAGCTGCCTTGCATGGCTCAGCCTGTAGTTAAAAGATCCTCTTCTTATCATCCAGATTACTTTTCACATAAGGCCTAAGCAAGTATCTGGAAAGGGCAAAAGCCTCGTCTGCAACCAGCAGGAAAGGTCCTTCTGTTCCAGGCAGGGGCTGATCAGACGTTATGTTGAATTGCCCTTCTCGCAGTCTTCCACCCGTTACAGACTCCTGGAACACTCTGGAATCAGAACCGCTACCAGCAGGAAAGGTCCTTCTGTTCCAGGCAGGGGCTGATTAGACGTTATGTTGAATTGCCCTTCTCGCAGTCTTCCACCCATTACAGACTCCTGGAACACTCTGGAATCAGAACCGCTACCAGCAGGAAAGGTCCTTCTGTTCCAGGCAGGGGCTGATTAGACGTTATGTTGAATAGGCAATCTTGCAGAAGGGCATCTCGCAGTCTTCTACCCATTACAGACTCCTGGAACACTCTGGAATCAGAACTGCTACCATATGTCCCAAATTCCACAGCTATACATTTATAATTGCTATCACAGATAGCCATGAGAACCAAAGAGAAATATTTCTTTTAATTATAAAATCTTGATCCTGAACCAGCAGGCATGCGAATGTGCTTCCCATCAAGGGCTCTTATCCAGTTTGGAAAGTTTGCCTAATTCCAAAAACCATCAGCTATTCTTCACCACATGTTTCCATCTGGGAATGGCATGGCATCGCTGATGGACACGGCTCTTCCAAGATAGGTAAGCAGGTATCATGCACTATCTTCGAAATAGTTGAAATGCCCAGTAGGAAGGAATGGTTTAATGGGGTATAGGACTGGCCAGTTGAAAGAACCTATAAAGAAATTAATATATTTTTAGCTTCTATCTGCAGCAGCATTTAAGTATAAAATACCATTTTTGAAAACATTATTTTTATAATATATATATATCTTCTTTTTTTTTTTGAGGACAGTACTGTTTACATTTCAATACTAGACCATAATAACAAAAAAAATGAATGACTTCTTACCTCAAGGCCACTTACAGGCATTCATCTGCAGACACACACCTTCTCATGTTGGTATGTACTCGATGCAGCTGTGGGTGCAGCTTGTCCAGTAAGTAGTCGAATGTGGTCACAGACATCCTGGTGAAGTTGAAAAATTTGTAAGGTACTGTTGGAGATGAGCATAGTGCAGAGCCACAAATCCTTCAGAAGGCCTCTTTAGCAGCATAGGATGGATCCAATATGTACGACGACTCTTAGCCACAATTTTGTTTCAGACTCTCCTCATAAAACCAAACATGACAATGTCATGCTGTCCCAAAAATTGTGTGAATTAATTGCTAAACTGCAGCACAAACCCGCTAGCACCAAGGACACAGAAGGAAAAAGTGAAACATACTCACTCACTGAAACTGCAATGCAGCATGGGAAGAGCAATGCTTCCTGGCTATTATCACCAAGACTGAAGACAACGGGCGTCAATGGATGGAAAAGCAGATGCAAAAACGAATGGAAATGGATGTTAACAGAAACATTGATGGATATTAATGGAATGGAAGATGGATAAAACAATGGATGTGAACTGATGTGAATCTGTTTTTAACGTAGCTTAACTGATGATGCCATTGTGAAAGAGGCATAATAGATGAACAGCATACTAATGACAGCTGACCATACATGTTGCAATCAGATTCTAAAATCTCCTTAGAATTACCAACATTTAATATTAGAACCCATATAAGCAATCCATTCAGTTCTTTTCAAATCAGCTAAGCCCTTGCGTTGGCAGATCTTCAAGAGATGAAACAATCATTTCCGCACAGTTCTTACAACTGAAATATGTAAAAACATTTATTATTTTTCACAGTTCACCCCAAGAGAATGTGGAGAAATACAAACTGTTAACTAACTGATATATACTCATAAACTGTAACACTTTCTGGCTTTAAGGCCAACATCTTATTACACAGTTCAAATACATACAGTACAGGGGCGGACTGACCATTCTAGCACTTGGCCACTGCCCGAGAGCCCAGGGTCAGTAGGGGGCCCCATGAAATGCCCCTGCTACCTTTTATAGGCTTTTTTGGGTGTGCTTTGAGTGTGGGCAAGGACACAGGGGCCCCATGATCCCCTATTGCCCGGGGGCCCCATGAGTTGTCAGTTCGTCCATGATACAGTATATGGGAAAACGTTTACCTGCTAACTGATTTGTATTTTTATCTACCTATCCCATAGATTTGCAATGCCCTGCCCGAGAGCACAGCCAGTCTGGGAGTTATTTCTGTTATAGTTAGGCAACACATCCTTCTTACCTCCTTATCTAAAGCCTGTGATTGAACAAAGATGATGCAACAAAAAACTGATGAAGTCATCTTTCTCCACTTGTCAGAATGTTCCTTTCTCATCACATGGCTCATCAAATTGGCTATCAGTGCTGCCTCTCCCTTTCCCAGTCTGAACAGAGGATTATGGAGCTGTGTCTGTGTGCTTTGGTTTGTATTAGACCTCTTTTTTCCCTTATACAAGTCAATAGGAATTCAAAAGCAGCTCGAAGCAGGTTAATGCAGTTAAGAAGGAGGTCAAATGCAAGCCAGAAGGAGGTTGGTTTCAGGTTGAACTTATTTTGGTTGAACTTACTTTTCAGCACATCGGGTATTATGCCAGTTGTATTTAAAAACACATTTAGTGGTATATTTATAAAGCATTGAATGAGGCATTGAACAAGGTGATGTCAGCTGACAGCGGGCTTTAGGTTGCTGATGGAGGATTCTGGGTCACAGGAGTGAGAACTAAATGCACTCCTGTGACCCTCAAGAGAAGTATGGCCAAAAAAGCTTTGAACATACTTCTCTTTTAAGCATGTTCAATGCCTTCCAGTGTCTGAAGCTTTTCCACTGCAAAGTTTGTAAATATTAATACATACAGTAAGCAATACTATATCCAAAGTATTAAAACAAGAAAAAAAGTTTTTTCAATGATTCTAAACTAAGTCCTTTCTTCCCTCACTCTATATTTAATTTTTGTTGTTGTTAATAATAAATTAAGGATTTTTGTCAAAATCCCTAAAAATAATTTTTAGTAGTTAAAGTGGTTGTAAAGGCTCAAGGTTTCTTAACTTCATGCATTATATGCATGAAGCTAAAAAACATGTGTGCAGCAGTGCCCCCAGCACCTTCAATACTTTCCTGAGCTTCATCGCAAACCATTAATGTGCACAACAGCCTTCACTGATCTGGGTCTCTGCCTCCTCATTGGCTGAGACAGCAAGCAGGAGCCATTGGCTCCCATTGCTGTCAATCACAGCCGGTCAGTCAATGAGGAGAGAGAGGGGCAGTGGCCAAGTTGTGTTTCCATGTGTGAATAGATACATGGAGCAGTGGTGCCCCCATAGCTGGGAGCACCCAACAGAAAGGAGCCAGGAGTGGCTGCGGGGGACCCGAGAAGAGGAGGACCCAGACAAAATCACTGCACACAGCGGGTAATTATAACATGTTTGTTATTTTGCAAAAAAAAAAAAATTAACCTTTAGTATCGCATTAAATTCGTATTAGATTTTGTGCTGATCCTAGTGGCTTACAGCCTGTTTCATAGTTTTTGATATAGCAGGGTTTTCAGATCTACTCATGAAATGCATGTATGTATGTAACCCTCTACAATTCACACTTTCTGGCACCCAAGTCTTCCTGTGAATTTATTAAAAACAAACACCCATTTTTAAAAGGGGAGTGAATTCTCATTGCAGCGCACAAGCCTAATGTAACATGGTGGGAATATAGTTGAATTATGGGAGATTCATACAGACTGACCAATATGTGGGACTTTGAAAGAAGTACACTTTGCAGACTTTATCAATGGGGATGATTTACAAAAGGATTACAAGCTATTCAAAAAGCAAAGTGTATATTCCCTACAATGGGAATGTTGGTAAATGGAGTAAACTTATGTTTACCTTAAATACCCAATCATGTGTGAGGAAAGTAAAAAAGACAGGATTTCAGCCAGCACATGACCGGGTATGCAAAGTTTACACAGCTTCAGCTTCTTTGCTAACATTCTTCTTGCAAAGTGAACATACACTTTGCAAAGTGAATGGAATTGTATGTAGTCATAAGCAATAATGAGAGCTTTTAATGTAATTTCTAAGGGTTTATACAATAAACACCAAAAAGAAAAAAAATGGAATATATTACACAGAGCCAAGGACCCCCATGATCAGTTCACTTTAAATGTCATTGCAGGGCTGTCAACATTCTAAAGTGCATGATCAAAACGACAGCATTAGGTTCAAAAAAGAACTGCAAGCTCACTGCAATATTTACAAAAAATATTGAAATTTCAAGAATAGCTGTTGATGTAAATCTGGAATAGATGCAAATTTTATGCTTTATGTTTATAAACATAAAAAGCAAGTCACTAAAAAAAGTAATAAAATGTATTAATAGTAAATGTGATTCAACTGGCTGCGGAGGTAGTGGCTTATTGACTTGGAACTTGAAAATGTCTGACTGTGTAGATAAGTGCTGACAATTTACTGGAGAGAACCACTCAGAAACAAGCATTTGTAAAAATATGAATATCCACACTTATGTTCTTATAGTAGTACAGCCTTTCCTCTCAGTAATAGGTGTATGTGCTGTTATTTAGTTGTATTTTCACCCTGGTACGCTAAAAATGTCAACCTGGTATCAGAATGTAAAGCTCAAGGAACGTGGCCCTGTCTGAGTCTTGATAATTGATAGTCTACCTGGACTGCTGCAGGAAAACAACATGGTTAATTAACTATGCCTTTGTTTTTCTTTCATGTAATTTTGACAGACCCAGGGGCGGACTGACCATTTGGAAACTTGTGCACTGCCCGAGGGCCCGGGGTCAGTAGGGGGCCCCATGAGATGCCCCTGGTACCTTTTTCATAGGCTTTTTTGAGTTTGGGCAAGGACACAGGGGCCCCATGGTCCCCTATTGCCCGGGGGCCCCATGAGTTGTCAGTCCGCCCCTGAACAGACCTTTAGTGATATGAAAGTTTTTGAGTGTCTCTTATTAGAACTGAGCTCAGGGAGATGGTACAACCTGTCAGGGAGATAGAGAAGTAAATAATAAAAAATCTGGCGTACGTTAACCACTTGCCTATATCACCCCTTCCTGCCCAGGTCAATTTTCAGCTTTCAGCGCTGTCGCACTTTGAATGACAATTACGTGGTAATGTGACACTGTACCCATATGAAATTCTTAGCATTTTTTTCACACAAATAGAGCTTTATTTTGGTGGTATTTAATTGCCACAGGGTGTTTTATTTTTTGCGCTATAGACAAAAAAAGAGAAAAAATTTGAAAAATAAAAGTTTTTCTTTGTTTCTATTGTACAATTTTGCAAACAGGTAATTTTTCTCCTTCACTGATGTGCATTGATTAGGCTGCACTGTTAGGCAGCAAGGATGGGCACTGATAGGCAGCACTGATGGGCACTGATGAGGTGGCACGGATAGGCAGCACTGTGTTCCTCCCCACACAAAAAACAGAGACAGCAGAGGGAGCCATTGACTCCTGCTACTGTCAATCAAGTTGGGGCAGCGGGGTCTGAGCTGCGCTATGTGTGTCTATGGATGCACACATCCTGGCTTGGGAAAGTGCCTGCACGTGTGCCACCTAAAGCCTGGTACACACTATCATAAAATTGGATGAAAAATACTGCTTTTGAAGTGATTGTATGATAATCTGATTGTTGGTACACAGCTTTTGTTCAAAATTGTTTAAAGGGACAAACACAAACTTTTTTTTCGCATGATACCAGATTGTACAATTTTTGTTTAATCAGTACAATATTTGTCTGAAACAAATCAGAAGAGCAAGACCACGTAGAAACAAGACAATACAATACAACACATTAAATCACTTCTGAAGTTGTATTCTGTTGTACGAGAATTTTCGGAACTTTAGTAACCTTTTCATTTTCAATACAAGACTAGCATGCAAAAAAGAAAAAAAGGGATGATCATTGGTGTGATATTTTTATTGTGTGTACCAGGCTTTAGAAAGTGGCTTCCTATGGTGGTGCATAGAGAAAAGGAGGAGCTGAGAGCACTGGTGGGGGACTTAAGAGGAAGAAGTTAATTTCTGCTCTGTGCAATACCATTTATGCCAAGTATAACATTTTTATTATATTAGTAAAAAAAAAGGAATTTTACAACCTCCTAACGAAAAAAAAACAGTAATTGCTATGCGAGCTGTTTTTTTTCTGTAAATACCTGATCAGTTTAAAGCTATCACAGGTTAAACAGTCAAAAATAAGTATCTTGGCAAGTAAACCTATACTATATTGCAAAAAGTATTGGGACGTCTGCCTTTACATGCACAAGAACTTTAATGGCTTCCCAATGTTAGTCCGCAGGGTTCAATATTGGATTGTCCCACCCTTTGCAGCTATAACAGCTTCTGGGAAGGCTGTCCACAAGGTTTAAGAGTGTGTCTAGGGGAATATTTGACCATTCTTCCAGATGCGTATTTGTGATGTCAGGTACTGATGTCAGACGAGAAGGCCTGGTTCACAGTCTGTTCTAATTCATCCCAAAAGTGTTCTATTGGGTTGCAGGCCAGTCAAGTTCCTCCACCCCAAACTCACTCATCCATGTCTTTATGAACCTTGCTTTGTACACTGGTGCGCAGTCATGTTGTAACAGGAAGGGGCCATCCCCAAACTGTTCCCACAAAATTGGGAGCATGAAATTGTCCAAAATGTCTTGGTATGCTGACGTCTTACGAGCTCCATTCACTGGAACTAAGCTCAACCCCTGAAAAACAACCCCACACCATAATCCCCCCTCCACCAAACTTACACTTGGCACAATGAAGTCAGCCAAGTTCCATTCTCCTGGAAACCGCCAAACCCAGACACATCCATCAGATTGCCAGACAGAGAAGCATGATTCGTCACTTCAGAGAACACATCTCCACCACTCTAGAGTCCAGTGGCAGCGTGCTTTACACCACTGCATCTGACACTTTACATTGCACTTGGTGATGTAGGTCTTGGATGCAGGTGCTCGGCCATGGGAACCCATTCCATGAAGCTCTCTACGCACTGTTGTGAAAATCTGAAGTCTGCATGCCTAAGTGTTTGATTTTATACACCTGTGGCCATGTATATGATTGGAATACCTGAATCCAATGATTCTTAATACTGTCTCAATACTTTTGGCAATATAGTGTAGGTCAGGTAGTACAAAACAGCAGTTGTAAAGCGATATGTTGAATTTGGGCTGTAATTTACTTGTACTAGAGCCTGCTTTCACCACAGAGCTGCATGCAGTCCTTTGCATTCATCACAGAGGTTTTTGGCATATGGTCAGTGCTCTAGCACTTCTTGTGTACACAGACTGAATAGTATTCACCTGATCTGAATGTGCAATACTGCTTGCAATGAATATAAACTGTAATGGATATGTTAGTGCATGTCAAACTGCTGGTGGCAATGGGCACCAACATATATCTGCAGAGAGGTAGTCTTTCATCTGTAAGTACAAGCCCTACTTTCAATGGGTGTTTTAATTAGCATGCATTACTTGTTTTACAAATCGTCACCCTAAAATCTAATAAAAATAAGTATCCATAAAGAATGAATTTTGTGTGGTGTCCAGAACCTTTAGACAAACAGGATTTAAAAAAAAGAATACATGCCTAATTAAAGCAGACACTTTTTTCTACTCAAGTGTCACTGTCTGATAGTAATACCTCCTATGTAGCAATCTTCAAAGATCTCTGAATTTCCTTTGGCCTTCTCTGTTCCATGTTTCTACCGAGAGAGTAATTCTATATATGTTTTTGTGGTCTGGATCCCGCTATTCAAGGAAATGGGCAGAAGGGTCAGGAGCAGCAGGGATACATTACATTTAAGCTTAGTGTAAATGTTTTTTACACATATAACAACATACTAAGTGCAAGTTCATGGGGGATTATGACCTATAGGTTAAGTGGAGAAACTGTTAAAATATTTATATTTTTACATAAATACAATGGCTTCCATGAAAATAATGTAAAAATATGCTAAACCAGAACTTACTTCCTATTGGTTTTAAATACTATAGTACGTTTAAGTATATTTAATGTAAATCATTTGTTGATAGAAGTTGACTTATCTCAGAAATACTGCACTTTAACCCAGACCTGGTATTTAACAGTAATATTTAACATTTTAGGCTCCATGGCGCACACTTCCAGGTTGTGGCTTTGCACTCATGCATATTGTAATCTTGGTGAACCAACTGTGAACTGTGAATTTGATTCACATGTATTTTACATTGTAACCTATACTGCTAAAATGCAGGGTACCTAGAAAACTAATATAATATATATATACTATATAAACAGTCAGGTCCATAAATATTGGGACATCAACACAATTCTAACATTTTTGGCTCTATGGATTTGAAATGAAACGAACAAGATGTGCTTTAACTGCAGACTGTCAGCTTTAATTTGAGGGTATTTACATCCAAATCAGGTGAACGGTGTAGGAATTACAACAGTTTGCATATGTGCCTCCCACTTGTTAACCGTTTCAATACCGTGCAATTTTACACCTTCCTGCCCAGGCCATTTTTCAGGTTTCAGCGCTCTCACACTTTGAATGACAATTGCGCAGTCATACAACATTGTACCCAAACTAAAATTTTATCATTTTCTTCACACAACTAGAGCTTTCTTTTGGTGGTATTTAATCACCGCTGGGGTTTTTATTTTTTGCTAAATTAACAAAAAAAGACCAAAAATTTTGAAAAAAAAACACATTTTTCTTTGTTTCTGTTATAAAAGTTTACAAATAAATAATTGTTCTTCATAAATTTAGGCCGAGATGTATTCTGCTACATGTCTTTGGTGAAAATAACCCAAATTAGGATGTATTATTTAGTTTGTAGGAAAGTTATAGAGTTCACAAACTATGGTATAGATCTGAATATTGATCAATCCTGAAGTACTGACAGCCAATCTAATTTCTTGAGGTCCAAGAATGTCAGAATAGTACAGATATCCCCAAATGACCCCTTTTTGCTGAGTAGACAGTCGGACGTACTTCATAAGAGGCATGGCGAGTTTTTTGAAGTTGTATTTTTTTGTCATAATTTTTCAGAAAATGAAAAAATGAAAAATATTATTTTCACTATTTTTTTTTTTACATACTGTCACCAGTGCAGTACAGCGTCATCATATAACTGGCATGGCAGTGAACAGGGACACTGACTGGTGACAGTATGAAAAAAAAAAAAAATTATATTTTTTTTTAATTTTTTTTTATTTTTTTATTATATTTAATTTTTTATTACATTTTTTTTTTATTTTTTTTAAGATTTTTTTTCATATTTTACTATGACCAAAATAGTACAATGTTACCATAGTAACATTGTACTACTTTGGGGAAGTGATCAGTATTTTTTTTTTTTTTCTTTTTTTTTTTACACAATTTGCTTATAGCAAAGAATTACTTTGCTATAAGCAAGCATTTAGCTGAATGAAATCGATTCATTCAGCTTTTTTTTTTTTTTTTTTTTTTGTGCTTAGCTGTGATTTGGTCACAGCTAATCACATGACATGTGCATGTGATTAGCTGTGACCATTCACAGCTAGGCACTAGTATACAATGGATGGCATCATGAATGAAGCCATCCATTGTATACAACTGTCATGTGACCTGCTGTGATTGGTCGCGGCAGGTCACATGGTACCGGCAACGGGAGCCGGTACTCGGATCTGTCATCGGCCGTGTCCGAGGTGCACGGGCGGTGACAGATCCCGCTGCTGCGCCGCTCTGCAATAGCGCAAACGGCGCATGTGCGGGAGCACGCCAAATGGCGTGGACCCGGAAAGCTGCAGCGCTTTTCAAGCCGCCAAACGGCTATTGGCCGGGCGGCTAATGGTTAAGGGACCAAAAGTAATGGGACAATTGGCTTCTCAGCTGTTCCATGGCCAGGTGTGTGTTATTCCCCCATTATCCCAATTACAATGAGCAGATAAAAGGTCCAGAGTTCATTTCAAGTGTGCTATTTGCATTTGGAAGCTGTTGCTGTCAACTCTCAAGATGAGATCCAAAGAGCTGTTACTATCAGTGAAGCAAGCCATCATTAGGCTGAAAAAAACAAAACAAACCCATCAGAGAGATAGCAAAAACATTAGGCATGGCCAAAACAGCTGTTTGGAACAGTCTTAAAAAGAAGGAACGCACTGGTGAGACCACGGAAAACAACTGTGGTGCATGACGAAGAATTCTTTCCCTGGTGAAGAAAACACCCTTCACAACAGTTGGCCAGATCAAGAACACGCTCCAGGAGGTAGGTGTATGTGTGTCAAAGTCAACAATCAAGAGAAGACTTCACCAGAGTGAATACAGAGGGTTCACCACAAGATGTAAACCATTGGTGAGCCTCAAAAACAGGAAGGCCAGACTAGAGTTTGCCAAACGACATCTAAAAAAGCCTTCACAGTTCTGGAACAACATCCTATGGACAGATGAGACCAAGATCAACTTGTACCAGAGTGATGGGAAGAGAAGAGTATGGAGAAGGAAAGGAACTGCTCATGATCCTAAGTATACCACCTCATCAGTGAAGCATGGTGGTGGTAGTGTCATGGCGTGGGCATGTATGGCTGCCAATGGAACTGGTTCTCTTGTATTTATTGATGATGTGACTGCTGAAAAAAGCAGCAGGATGAATTCTGAAGTGTTTCGGGCAATATTATCTGCTCATATTCAGCCAAATGCTTCACAACTCATTGGACGCCGCTTCACAGTGCAGATGGACAATGACCCAAAGCAGACTGCAAAAGCAACCAAAGAGTTTTTTAAGGGAAAGAAGTGGAATGTTATGCAATGGCCAAGTCAATCACCTGACCTGAATCCGATTGAGCATGCATTTCACTTGCTGAAGACAAAACTGAAGGGAAAATGCCCCAAGAACAAGCAGGAACTGAAGACAGCTGCAGTAGAGGCCTGGCAGAGCATCACCAGGGATGAAACCCAGCGTCTGGTGATGTCTATGCGTTCCAGACTTCAGGCTGTAATTGACTGCAAAGGATTAGCAACCAAGTATTAAAAAGTGAAAGTTTGATTTATGATTATTATTCTGTTCCATTACTTTTGGTCCCTTAACAAGTGGGGGGCACATATGCAAACTGTTGTAATTCCTACACCGTTCACCTGATTTTGATGTAAATACCCTCAAATTAAAGCTGACAGTCTGCAGTTAAAGCACATCTTGTTTGTTTCATTTCAAATCCATTGTGGTGGTGTATAGAGCCAAAAATGTTAGAATTGTGTCCATGTCCCAATATTTATGGACCTGACTGTATATATATATATAATAGTTGTATTCTTATATATAATTATATTGTTTTTGTCTGCTCACATTTTAACAAAAAATAATAAATGCACATTGTTTTGCATTTATTATTACAAATATGCATTTATTATTTTTTGTTTGTGGATCCTCTAAAGCATTGCATCAGTGATCAGCAGATTGCTGGTGCCATGCAGGTCTCCCCCTGACCTGTCAGTATATCTACTTTCTCATACATCCCGTACGGGTAAGAAAATACTTACATGCAGGAAGGCTCAGTGAACTACAATAGTGCTGTGGAGTGTCATGGTAGTTCATTGAAAACTATAAGCCGGTAGCCTCAAAGGCTGCTGGGCCTTATATCTTTCCCATTCATAAAATAATGTGAATGAGCGATGTGGCAGGATGGGCAGAGCCTTGCATGACTGTGTTTTTTTTTAATTGTTACAGCTAGTGAAAGGGAGAAGATCCCCCGCTAGCTGTCACAATGGATATCGGGGGGGGGGGGGGGGGCGGTATGTAATACCTTACATCTAGGCACCTTTGTATTAGTGGCCACAAACAAGATAATAATAATAATAAAATTCAAGAATCCTTTTTGCTACAGTTAAAAAATGTTCACACTTTTTTTAAATATTACACATGAACACACACGCATAACATATACAGTTCACATTTGAAATCCCTAATAAATTTTGATAAAGTCAGGTGACGAAACACGTGTCAGGGTCGGCCCACACGACATGTTCTTTTATGAGGCATCCACCTTACATCCCAGGTGACATATTGCTCACGTGTAGCAAGGAGGATCGGGTGAGACATTCGATTCATGTGACATACAGATACCCTTAACAGTTACTGTGGATATTTTGGCATGCTTTCATTTATTTCATGTGAGTGCAATACTTTCTACCCAATAAATGGTTTTTAACAGATTCACGCTATGAGTTTCCTTTACATCTTTCCTTGAATATGGAGTGTAATAGTTTGGAGGATGTCCCGCCATCATATCAGTCTCTAATTGATGAAGGGCTTGTTGATTGATGATCTGCACTACGCTGACACTCACTATAAGCGTTATTGCCTATCAGGTTTGGATGGGCCATGATATCTGGTGAGTGCTACTGAATTGGGCGAGGTTTCCTCTGGAGCACGTGGTGATATCTGAGTGCACTTTACTCAATCAATTATCGTTATGTAGTTCACGTGGTGATTTCGTTGGATCAATAAGGACTTTGCACTTTGTCACAATTTTCATTTTTCAGTTGATGGACTTATGTCAAATAATTTACATATTTGTGTATTATTATTATTATATTATTATACAGTATTTATATAGCACCAAAGGGTATGCTCAGCGCTGTACAGTATCAAGGGGGACAAAACATGAGACAAGACAGTAACAATACACTACACAAGGGGTTCGAGGGCCCTGCTCTTTCGAGCTTACAATCTAGGAGGGAGGGGAAGGTGGCACAGGAGGAGATGGCTGTGGGGGATGGAGTGGTGGGTGGAGTGGAGGAGGTTAGTTGTTAGGTGAGGTCGGGTGTTAGGTGAGGTTGGGGTAGGCTTCCCTGAAGAGGAGGGTTTTCAGGGTGCGCCTGAAGGTGAGGAGGGTAGGTGACAGTCTGATGGATTGGGGTAGGGAGTTCCAGAGGATGGGGGAAGTCCTGGAGAAGTCCTGCAATCGGGCGTGGGAGGAGGAGACCAGGGAGCTAGAGAGCAGGAGGTCCTGTGAGGAGCGGAGGGTACAGGTAGGGTAGTATCTGGGTATCAGGTCAGTTATGTAGTTCAGGGCGGCATTGTGAATGGCCTTGTAGGTCAGGGTTAGCAGCTTGAACATGATGCGTTGGGCAATCGGGAGCCAATGAAGGGATTGGCAGAGGGGGGAGGCAGATGTGGAGCGCTTGGTGAGGTGGATGAGTCTGGCCGCTGAGTTTAGGATCAACTGGAGTGGGGATAGCGTTCGTTTGGGTAGGCCAGTGAGAAGGGAGTTGCAGTAGTCCAGGCGTGAGATGATGAGGGAGTGTACGAGTTGTTTGGTGTTGTCTGGGGTATATTTACAGTGTTATATTTTGTGTCATATTTTCACTCTGCTAGTGTTTTTTATATATATATAATTTTTTTTTTGCGCTGCTTTTATTCATCATTAGTTGATTCTTTACTTATACTGTGCACCTGGTATATTATCTATTTTGATTGTATTGTACGCAGTATATGCTTGATTACCCATTATCATTGTTTGATGATTGTATCTTTTTGGCAACTATATGTCAAATGTATGGAGAAGTAAAACTAATAGAAACATTTTCAAATAAAATTTGAAAAGAAAATATGACCCCTCAGTCTAAATTCAGCCAAATAAAAGGTTAAGTTAAAAAAAGTTAAACAAGTTTTCAGTGGTGATCAATCAAATAAACATATACAAACCTTTCAGTGTTGATTTTTTGTGTTTCTTTTTCTTCTGGATGAGGACAAATAAGGATCTGCTGCATATGCACCTTGCTTACTTTTTGAAGAAAAACACCGGAGTCAGTGTAGTAATGGTATCTGAGATTAGTAAATTCTAATCTCTAGTCCAATGATATGACCCAGAATTTGAGCTCCCCTCTGAACACTCTCTGTATGCAGTTATTATGTTCTTCTCATATTCTCCAGCTGCTCCAGTTACCTCTCACAACCTCACAATCCTATGGGTTATTTGGATTTTACCTATAATGACCTTACAGTGTTTATGGCAGAGGAAGTTAGAATGTAAGTTATTTTGATAGCAGGGACTGGTATGAGTTATTCACTGTGCTGAAGACTTTTTAGTGCTGTATATATTAGTAAGACAAATAAATATATCGTTTCTTGGTTTTAAGAAGCTTGAGGGCTAAAAAAACTTTGCCTTTTGTGTCAATATTACGCAAAGAAATATCTGGGCATAATTTAGTAAAATATTAACTACAGTAGTGAGTCCATCAATGGATTGGGTAACTGAAAAAAATGAATCTATGGTTAGACCAACTAGAACTGATATTTCAATCACGATTCACCGCTGGTGAATAAAGTAACTTAATGTCACAGAAACACTGAGGTCTATTTACTACACTGAATACGTAAATAGTGTTGCTTTCGTGCCTTCTGTTTCTATAAGGTGCTCTGCTGAATGTGCATGCCAACATTTTTCTGAAAAATGAATTGAAATAACAAAAATTAAAGTGACCTCATGTACTGAGTTAAACAGCATGTCAAAAGAAAAAGATGTACAGTATGTGCAGATATCTATTACTTAGATCTCCATGTTTGACAAGCCACATGTAATAAACATAGAAAAATTATACAAAATACCATACATGGTTGTTCGAATATCAAACTTTAGAGTTGTGAAAGCTGGTTTCTCATTAGAAATCATGGAAGTATTTGGATTGTGGGATCCAAGTGAAGAATTTGGATGTAGGAAACTGCATGGTGCAATACCACTGTTTTAAAAGTGTTTAATTATTTATTTTACATTGAGTGAACTCACATGGAGCCCAAAAATCCCTTTTCTTGCACAGCAGTGGCTGGGAAAACACCTTCTTTGGGAAAGGGTCACTCCACTCAGCAGTAAGCTGGTGTTTAGAGAGAAGGTTCAAGTTTATTTTGGGTTCTCTCTTGAAGGACCTGACTATGGTTGAATGAAGCACAAACTGGTAACTGCACAATACACAAGCTGTCCATCTAATGTTTACAAAAACAGAATGTGTTCCCTTTAAAACAGAACTGTAGTTCTGCTGTTCTTTCAGGTATGCACAGTATACTTGCCTGTTGTAGCATTTGCAGACATTATGACAGACTTAGCTGCCTGTTTGATTTCCTTCAGTGCTGACAGAACTGTCCCTTGCTGTCCCTCATATATCTGTCCAGTAACATCTTCTTCCAGTTTTCTTCTGGGTTACAATAATTTCTCTTCAGCCATTGGTTGGCCACAATTGATGTAGCTTATGTGCATGAGGGCAGACACTAGACTAGACACTCAACTTTTTAATTGGCACCTGACAGATTCCAGAGTATGAGCTGGTACACTGCACTGTACATGCAACATAGGCAGTGTACACTATTAAAACAATTGATAGGAGACAGCGAAAAGTTTTTTCTGCTAACAAATTTCAACATTCTATCATTTTTCTTTTTACACTAAACTTTCTCTAATCTCTCACCAGACATTAGGCCCCATTCACATACTGTATGGGTGATTTGGAATTGTGGGCAGAATCTCTATGATTCTGCCTGCAAATCCAAATTATTGCAAAACACACAATGCGCATTTGGGTGCCATTCATGTTGAATGGCAGTCCAAATGCAATGTGATTTTGCCATGATTGTTGAGTAACAAAACAAGTGAAAAAACTCAAGTGCAAAATCCGCTCTGGCTCAGGGCCAAAATTTGGTCCCAGAACGCCTTTGCAGCAACAATCAATTCTAGGGCAACCCATTCAAGTGAATGGACTGCCTTATGCGTGACATGCGTTTATGCAAAATCTTGAACAGGAATGCAAGTTCCTGCTGCACGTAGTGTGAATGAAGCCTTAAAGACAGTAAGTAATTTACTCATCCTTGCTTTGACTGTCTACTGCCAAGACTGCCCATTGCATGATATAGACAACATTTGCATGTAGATATTTAGTACATTTTAGAGATCTTCCTGCAGCTGGTAAATCTCTGTAAATAGTATTGTGTACTTGCTTGCGTTTAACCTACACATTGTGTGCCTGTCAAAGACAGTGCTTGAATCACTTATGTCTGTTGGGAATTTTAGACTTTGTATGGTTAGCTTAAAGTAGATTTTATAGGTTTCCATGCAGAGATATAGTAAATCACCTAAGGGTCTTTTGTATTATGAGCCCTTAACACTACTCACAGGGTGTGTACAGGATGCACTGACTTATACTTGTAGCTGGGTGTTACTTAATCTCCTGCCACTAGTCTGCAGTGGTTGCTCTTGTCCATCTTGTCAAACATATAGACAGGAAGGAAGGAGTCTAAGGAGCGTAAAGTCTAGAGACTTTCCCTGTGCAGATGTCCTTTACCATTATAGGACCTTAAAGTGGTACCAAAGGCAAATTCAAAAATAACATAAATGATTCAGTCTGTCAGTAGCATTAACAAAGTAGCTTTGTTTTTCTTTGTCCCCACTGTACTTGTCAACCCAACTGTTATTTTTCAACTTCCTCTAATAGACCAAGCTGTGTAGCAAAAGTGGCGGTTAGAGGGACGAAACAAACCATTTAACACTGACAGGGGCTCTTGTAATGGTCAGCTTTTATTCATTTAGGTAAAACCTTTATCCCAAAAGCATGTGTCTATAGCTGCCTAACAAATGTAAGCTGGGATTTGGCTTTAACTTGGTAGTCATTTATGTAAAGTCTAAATCCACCAGTCCATCTAAAACTACCCTGTACGGGATGCTGCTGTGGGGCTGCCTTGACTCCGCTTTCTGCTGCATCTGTCCCCCGACCTGCCTTCTTCTTCTCCCGTACTATCTTTACAATTGATTTCTCCTTTTTCTTTTTTCTCTTCCCTGTAGACTCTTTTCTTCTTTTTTTCTGGTTGGGTTTATACTTTTGGTTACACGGAGTTTCCACATTTTGTTATATATATTTCGTCTGGGGATGCACCCTGTGAACCTATGTTCTCTTTTGTTTTTCTCTATACTTCTGTAATATGTGTTATTGAAACACTTCCATTTTGTTGTTGTTTAGACTTATTGTCATTCATCCGCATGGACTATCGATACTCCTATGATGTTTTTCTAGCCACTTATTTGTCCATGTTATTATTATTTCTCATGTTTTGTATTGTTAACATTGCTGTAAAATATAATAAAGACAAATTTGCCTTTAAAACTACCCTGTGCAGACAGTGCTGCTGTCCAAGCATGTCTCTTAAAACAGGAAGTGTACTACTGGCCGAATCACCAGGTGAAAATGAAAGAAAACAAAAATACTAAAAAACTAGTTCAACCATGACATCTAAGGATTGGTAAAGCTGCAATATAGTAAATATTTATTTATTGGGTTTAAATAAACTTTTATCCACCCCACTTTTGGGAATGGGAATTCAGGAAAAGCCCAGGTATTGGGACCCAAGACTGTATTACTGATTAGCAGGAGAGCAACTAAAAGAACACCTGACCATTGGAGAGCACTTAAGTCTGACTTACAGAAAATTGCACATCCATTAATTGGATTCTGCAAATAAGCAACCATGCAAGTACAGCATTAATCAAAAGCTAACCTTATTGGACATTCAGTATCTGTTGGAGCAGGGAAGAGGGGTGAAAGTGCTGTTAAACATTAAGGGTATGTATACCCTTGTGGAGTCTGCTACTAGCATGAGCAATGGGAAAGTTAAAATGTTGATAGTTCTATAGGTCCATGAGAAGTGTGAGGGTTAGTACTAAAGGGCACCATTAAATATAAGGGGGAACTGTGTGAAACATCCCATGGGCTGTGCAGGTTGTTCTGAGGTAAGTTATTGCTATCCCCTAGAACCAGTACCTGGGTGTGTGAACATTGCAAGTGTAAAGTGAGAAAAGTGAGTTGTACTACTAGTTCTCAGCCACTCAAAACCAGGCAGACCCCAAAGGCCTCCATGATGGCATCATATGTCCCACCCAGGAGGCTGACTTGACCTTGCCCTCATACTAAATACTTGAACATACATATTTGTATAACCAGTATTGATAAGCCCATATCTAATAAATATCTCCTAGGTTGTAAGCTCTAACGAGCAGGGCCCTCCGTTGCCTCTTGTACCAAATTGTATTGTAACTGTAATGTCTGACTTCATTTTGTAAAGCACTGCGCAAACTGTTGGCACTATATAAATCCTGTATAAAAATAATAATAATAATAATAAAAAAGACATGCAAGATCACTGTTTGTTGTCCTGGTTCATTTTAGGCATCAGAACTGCAACAGTAGTATCAGAAAACTCAGACCTACTAGTATTATTAATTGAATAATTAATGCAAACCATCAATCAATTAATTGCACAGCATGTCTAAAGCAAAGCTTAAATAACTTTGAGAGATATTCATTTATGGTAAAAAAGCATACTTACTTGACAAGTACATGCATATACTTGTCCTATTGATGATGTTTGTTAGGACGTCATAGTACCTGCACTCATGCTGGACTTTTTAGTTAAGTTTTGACTCACTATTCACTTTCAAAATGCCTAGCATGTACTTGTGAGAGTCCATTTGAGTTGGAGAATGATGTTCTGCTATGAATCCAAAGCTAAACACGACTATACACATTACTATTATGTATTATTTCTTCTTGGTAAAAAGAAAAATAAGACTAATACATTTATTTGGGGGCAAAGTTGTATAATTATGATGACTTTATAATAAATTACTGCAAAATCCTGTATACTAAAGGAGTATCTTTAAGGTTTTTTAGATGTAAGTGCTGCATTCTGGTTGAGCCTCCAGTACTATCATAAACATATTTGCATATCTAAAAAACTTACTATGTTTATGTCTTCTGGAGACCTGGATATTTGCCACACTACAGTTTTAAAGTAGGCCTGTTAAAAACCTGTCACAGTGCCAAGCAAGTAAAACTGACCATATAATGACAATGAATAATAAGGATAGCTTATTGTTAGATAATGAGTTTATGCGAAATCTCCATTACCACTGTAAATAATATTGTAATTATGAATATATTTCAGTTAGAGCTGTATCAGAGAAATATTATATTGCATAATCCATAGATTTGGTCAACACTTACCTTATTTGAAAAAGGCACGTTGAAATGATCTGTAGATGTCTGTATAGTGTATAGGTAAAATCACCTAGATTTATCTGCAATTCTCAGCTTTGTTAATATCAAGTCTACCATTGCAACCTCCCACCTCTCAAACCTCCACGTTGGCCCTTAAACGTAGGAAACAGTCCCAGAAGGTTTAAGGGTGGTTCAAGCTCCACTTTTGTAAGAAAAGTCAAGATCTGCATATAACATTTAGTACCCATAATGCCATACAACTCATTTTTGCTAAAGATAACTTTTCCTTATGCCTTTTTATCATATTGTGATTTCAACTTTCAAAGTTTTTCATACTTTTGCACAGGAAAAAACATTTGTCTAGACTCTCTAAGCAACAGAAATATGTTCATCTATTTACATTCAACATAATTGTTTACTGGACGATGTCACATTTGTTACATATCACTTGCATAATGTAATTGTTTTTATTATTTGTGTTATTTTTGACCAGAACATTTCTTCAGAATTACATGTATGTACTTATTATTTAAGCCTATTTTTATAAAAAAAGTACTTTTAAACTGAAGTATCATTAATATCCTTGACAATACTTTGTTCTTAGAGTGTCCCCAGCAATGCAAAATGTTTTAATCCACAAACCACAACATTATTCAGGTTTGATTGAGTTTAATTTTAAGTAACCTTTGCAAATCACAAATGTCTGAAATGAACGTTCATTTTTAATCAGTAGGTTTATAATTACTTTTTTTTCAGAAGCTCTGAGGCTTTAAGAATTCAGTGTATTTAAAAAAAAAATAAGTCTACAAATATTTCTGTAGTATGGAATTATGGAGCAAGGAGAGCTATTTATATCAGACATCACTTTCTAAAACAACAAATGTAATATCTAAATACTTCTCCTATTTCTCTTTATTCTTATTTTTTATCTTAGGGTTGCCACAGCTGACTACAAGAATAGCTTTATTAATGTATTTCCTGTGTTCCCCAAAGAATGAGCCAAAATACCTAGGAGGAAATTATCCAACAATATAGATCACTGTATGGTTTATCTATGAAAATATAACAGAAATTGCTTTTTTCTGTCTGATACTATGTGATTTTACATCCTCCCTGGTAGTCTTAAATTTCAAAGAATTATGGCCAAGAACTCCACCGAACATCTAGAAATGGTGGTTTTATTTAGACCAAATGATGGGTAAGCAGACCAATTGTAAGGCGCAACGGTTAGACAAAATCCTTGCCAATCTCCTGTCAGACTTATTAATCTTTTTTTTCTGTGGTTGATTGAGAAGGGGCTGAGCTCAGTTGAGACCTAACTATATCAATTGTAGAAAGCACAGTGGGGGAAAATACACCACTGATATTCCTTCTTTTTGATGTAGACAATCTACAGCCAGCAAGCACATACAGCAGCTTCAAATTGAACCTGGCAGCAAAGGCCTTGCTAAATGGACACATTAAATAGAAAAAGCAACTAAGTGAGCACAAGACTATTGACTATTTGAAATGGTGTGATGAAAATCTTGCTGAACAATCACAAAATTGCCCAACATCCTTTTGTGCAATTTAACCAATCAGTTTCATGAACTATATATATTAAACAAATACATCAAAGACACTTGTCCCGAATCACAGTAGTAGCTCCCATTTTAGTATACTGTACATAGTGCAAAGACTGCTTATCGTTTATGTGGTAGATCTTATGGTCACTGTATTTTCAGGTGAAAGTTATGATACTGTTTTGAAATGTGCTTTAGCCAGACTATAAACTTCTCTATGGCAAATCTTTTATCTCTGTAAATACAAGTGTGTTGGAAAGTGCTAGTTCACTGTGTAGCAGTCTGTTTGGATATATCACAGCAAACAGAGACAAAACAGCGTTCAGAATAGGGGAGGGGCTTGCTGACGTCATGAAGCTCCTTTGATGTTGTTTGGTAATTATACATTGGAGAAAACAAAATAGAAGAAATTTCTCCTTGCATATTGTGTGGAACAGTGTGATGCGCAATGGCACCAAGTACACGTGAGTGCAATATTGGGAGTTTTGTTTTTATGGTAAATGAAGCTTTTAAACAGATAAAACGTTATGTATGGCGATTTATCTTCCTATATGTATGGCTGAGGAGGAATGAAGTGTGGGATGAAGGAAGTATTAAGAAGCAGTGTATAACCATTTGCGAAGTGGAATCATCTGACATACTGAGGAATCATTATATTAGTCCGGTGAGAGAGGACGCAAGCATTATATGACCTCACTTAACGGTTTGGTCATATACCACAGGTGAGAGAACATCTCGTGGTGGGTTTCACTAATACCAGTATTTTTGGCACATAAAAGGTGATGATTAAGAATGAAGAAGTAAAAGGTGGTTTATAACACCATTGTGAAACACAGAAGATATATAATAGGACTTTTTGTTGGACTGCACTATTGTGGAACTTTGTGGATTGTTCACATGATTTTTTGAACTACACATTTGATTGTTTTTTCAGAGAAGTGTGGTACTGGTATATATTATTTTAGAATATACATCTTTAGTAGGTTCCGATTTGTCACTACAATCCTGCAAGTACAAGATTTGTGGTCTTGGCAAGTTTATGTGTAGATATGCTAGAGATAATATTTAAAACCATAATGAATGACACTGCTTTTGAATGATGGCTAGCAGGCTTAGCAGGGTCAATAAGGGGGCTTTTGGATAAGCCAGCCCCCTCACTATAAAAGGAGGGTGGAGCACAGAGCAACCAAAGTATCGGTGAATTGGAATATGTGGTAAGGCAAGCAGTGGTAATGTTCACAAACTGCATATAGAAATCTTAGGGTCAGTTAGAAAACTACTTTAATTCTAATTTCTGGCATTTTTGGGCAATGAACCCTTTTTTATTTGTTTTATTGGGGCCTTTGTAATTTTAATTTGTGGTTGGCTTGATGTCAGCAGTCACTTTCACCTGCTTTCCCTTCCATACTAACAGAAAAATGTTTTTGTTTAAGGGATGATATTTTGGGAGTATATTGTTTTTATATTTTATGTTGCTTTTTTGCTGAAAGGCTTTAAAAAGTGGGGGTTTGATTCAGGGGTGGTATTTTGATGTTTTTATTTCCTTCGCAGGTTTTTAAAATGTATTTTATGTTTATAGGGCATATTTTTAAGTCGGGGGGCTCAAAGGGGAACATTCACTTGTTAAAGACCATTTGTTGCTTTTTGTTCTCAGATACATCATTTGACAGAGCAAAAAACAAAGTGAAAAAGCAGTGTGCACCTAAACGACCTCATGTTATAAAATTCATATTCACCCTACTCCACTATTCTCCTAGATAAAATAACAGTTAGACGCAAACCAGTTAGGCCATTTCTCCTTGATTTAAACAGTCCTGCTGCTGGCCAATTTTATATTTCTATTTCCTCTGCAGTAACATAATTCCCTGCTTGTACTTTTTGTCTCTATTTAATTTGGACTTAGCCTTGATCATTAAAATTGTTTTCCTGCTGGCCAATTTTACACTATGGTATCATCAACAGTCTTTTAATTCTTGTAGCAAACCATCTGCCTTGACTCTTTGGGATTGATTTACTAAAGGAAAATAGGCTGTTCACTTTGTAAGGGAGTTTACCTTAGCTTAGTGATTGAAGTAAAACTCTGCTGACTTCCATCATCCAAACATGCACAAGTAAAAATATATATATATATTTTTCTTGCATGTGACTAAGTATTATTTGCAAAAGAGGATTTTCACCACATTCACTAAGCTAAGGGTACATTTCATTGCAAATTGAAAATTCCCTTGTACACTGAACAGCCTATTTGCCTTTAGAAAATAAACCGTTTTATCTCTGGTACATTTAAGCCCATTATCCTTGATTAAACTGACCAATTGTACATCTATATCTATATCTTCTACAATATTTTAATTCTTGCAGTAAAATCCCAGCATGTGCTCTTTTTTTCTGGTAAATTTAGGCATAACTATGCTATTTAAAATTGTCCCGCTGCTAGCCAGTTTTACATTGCTGTGTCATCTACTGTCTCTTAATTGTTGTAGAAAACAGCTGTCTTTACTCTTTTTCTCTAGTACATTTCTGCTGATTCTTTATCATTAAAAATGTCCTGCTGCTGGCCAGTTTTAATCTGCTGTATCATTTGTGATCTATTAATTCTTAATGAAAGCTTGATGGAATTTGGACAGCAGCAGGATAGGTTTACATCGGTGAAAACAGGAACAGCCACAGAGAACTGCTAGCCAATTACTATCTGCTGGTAAGGGCTGGTCTTGTTTGATGAAAAGCCATATGTTGCTGCTAAAGCTACCCAAAAAAATATTTTCAATGGTTTATTGGAAAAAAGAAGAGTACAATTTGTCATCACATGTAAAGAAGTTACTATGGCACATATAGTAACCGTACAATGGTCATTTGCATTGAGTCTTCATAGCAGTACATCCTCGTCAACAGCTACCAAACCTGATTTCATAATGATATTGTACATCAGAACATAATTCAAATCGAGCAATTTGAATCAAAGTTTTTTAAATCATAAAGAGGTATGGGAGAGGATCAGGAGGGAGGGGGAAGGGGGTGAGTGCCCTCAAACTACAACAGAGAGTTTCAGGTCCCGATAGCAAAGGAGTAAAATGTATAGGTCTATCAAGCGTCATTCAAACTTCCCAGTAGATAAAGCCTAATTTTAACGGAAATTAATCAGATTGGGGTGTTCTTACTGTATATATAGCACGCTAACTGTACAAGAAGAAAACAAATTCCACAGCCATGTATGCACTGTCCTTGATGCTGGGTCTATCAGTGAAAATTGTACTGTTCCATAACACCATGCACAGCTGTAAGGTGTTACCCAAACATAGTATTTAACCAGTTCCTGACCAGCCTATAGTAAAATGATGGCTGGGCAAACTTTCGTCGATCTAGATGTGCATCATATGATGTCTTCCTGGATCACTACCTCGCGAACACTCAAAGGGCCACGCTGTGGTGAGATCAGTCACTGACTGTGTCCATCAGACACAACCAATGGCTGGTCTGTGTACTGCCCCATTGCCACTACCATGTGACCGCTGTGACCAATCACAGCAGGTCACATGACAATTGTAAACAATGGATGGCTTCCTTTCATTCCATCCATTGTATACAATTGTGTTGCTAGCTGTGATTGCTTACAGTGATCACTTGGTACAGATTGGGCCAATCACAGTCCATCTGTGTCATGTGATTAGCTGTGGCCAATCACAGCTAATCAGAACAAAACAAACTGAATTAATCAATTTAATTCAGTAAAATGCTTATAGCAATGAAATTCATTTGTATTGTCACCAGTCAGTGTCCCTGCACTGTCTTCATTTTCCAAAAAAATTATGACAAAAAATGACAACTTCAAAAAACTGACCATGCCACTTTCTAAATACTTCAGGCTGTCTACTTTACAAAAAGGGGTAATTTGAGGGATATCTGTACCATTTTTGGGCCCAAAGAAATTGGATAGGCCATCATTACAGCAAGATTGATCCATTTTCAGATATATACTATAGTTTGTGGACTCAAAAACTTTCCTACAGACTAAATAATATACATTGATTTGGGTAATTGCACCAAAGAAATGTAGCAGTATACATTTTGGCCTAACTTTATGAAGAACAATTATTTATTTGCAAAATTTTATAATAGAAACAAAGAAATACTTTTTTTCCAAAATTTTCAGTCTTTTTTTGTTTTTAGAAAAAAAAAACTCCACAGTGTTGATCAAATGCCAGTGGTGAACAAAATGATAAAAATTTAGTTTGGGTACAGTGTTGCATGACTGCGCAATTGTCATTCAAAGCGCGACAGAGTTGAAAAGCTGAAAATTGACCTGGGCAGAGAAGGAGGTAAAAGTGCCCGATATTGAAGTGGTTAAAGGATAAGTTCAAAAAAATGATTAATAAATCTCGTGCTCCCAATCTGAGTGAAAATATAAAAATATATATATAAATCAGCTCATTAAATCCCTAAAACATAATCTAAATAATAATCCCAAACAAAATCTTAACCACTTGCCTACCAGGCACTTATACCCCCTTATTTACCAGGCCAATTTTCAGCTTTCAGCGCTGCCGCACTTTGATTGACAATTGCGCGGTCATGCAACATTGTACCCATATGAAATTTTGATCATTTTTTTCTCACAAATAGAGCTTTCTTTTGGTGGTATTTAATCGCCACTGGGCACTTTACTTTTTGTGCTATAAATACAAAAAGTGCAAAAAATTTGAAAAAAAAAAAAAAGTTTCTTTGTTTCTATTATAAAATTTTTCAAATAGGTAATTTTTCTCCTTCACTGATGTGCGTTGATGAGGCAGCACTGATGGGCACTGATAGGCGGCACTGATGGGCACTGATAGGCAGCACTAAAGGGCACTGATAGGCAGTAATAATGAGGTGGCACGGATAGGCGGCACTGATAGACAGCACTAATGAGGTGTCACGGATAGGTGGCACTAATATGCAGCACTGATAGGCGGCACTGATAGGTGACGCTGATGATGGGTACTGATAGACGGCACTGACTGGCATCACTGCTGGGCACTGACTGGCGGCACTGACTGGCACAACCCCTGGGCACTGACTGGTGGCACTGACTGGCAGTACTGGTGGGTGGCACTGGTGGGTGGGCACTGGTGGGTGGCACTGGTGGGTGGGCACAGGTGGGTGGGCACAGGTGGGTGGCACTGCTGGGCACAGGTGGGTGGCACTTCTGGGCACAGGTGTGTGACACTGCAGAGTGGCACAGGTGGGTGCACTGCTGGGCACAGGTGGGTGCACTGCTGGGCACAGGTGGGTGATCTGCTGGCCACAGGTGGGCGGAGCTAGTGGGCGCACTGCTGGGTACAGGTGGGCGGAGCTTGCGGGTGGCACTGCTGGGCACCGATCATCAGGGCACTGATCATCAGTGCCCTGATGATCGGTGCTGATCCCCGCTCTGACAACTGCTGGTTCTCGGCAGTACTTTCCTCACGATCTGACAGCGTGAGGAAAGTGCAGCCGAGAACCGGCACTTGCATTTTCCTCTGATCAGCGTGTCATTGGACACCACTGATCACGTGGTAAAAGGCCGCTGTGATTGGCCTTTTACCACATCACGTGATCAGCTGTGTCCGTAGGACACAGCGATCACGGAGATCGCCGGGTGCGCGCCCCCTGGGGCGCGCAGGAGAGCGCGTTCTGGGAGGACGTCATATGACGTCCACCCAGAACTGGCCGGCCGCAGTGCAGCCGTCATTCGGCTATCTGCGGTCGGCAGTTGGTTAATGATCAAATCCAAAAACTATGTGATCAAAAAACAAAAAACAATGTGATCAGAAAACAAAAAACAATGTGATCAAATAAATATATAGTGACTACTATAAAAATAAATACTGAATAATGCAAAGAAGTCTCTGTTGAAATAAGGTGACAACTCCTGTGATGTGATAATAAAAGATGTTATAGTGAGCGTGACTTAGATGAAAAAGTGTATAGGTATATATATACAACAATGTTACTGAGCAGCTGATACACCGAAAAGGTAACCAAATGAAAACCTCCAATCAGACATAAATATTAAATAAAATGGTGCAGAGCTAAATAATAAAGCACAGTTTATACACACAATATATGCACATGCGTGATATCACTCTGATGGTGATCCATAGATACAAAAGTTCAATGTAATAGTGCAGATCATGGAGAGATCCTAATTCAAGGTGAGTGGACGTCCTGATCCAAGGTGTGATGTTAAGTGTGAACCACACAAAATAGGTGAAAAACGCACTCACCAGATGTGCGTTTAATATACGCAATATGTAATCCTGCGTCACCAGGCCATAGAACGATCATCAGATCCCAGATCAGATTGTACCCAGATCACCATCCCGGCTCCACAGAAGTAAGGTCATCCGAAACCGCTACCAGGTGTCACCACCAGGATCCTGAGTCCTCCAAATGGGCACTGCGAATGATAGCACTCACACAGAGTGCCCAATAAGAGACCTCATAGCGTGATACTGCTTTAAAACCTTTATTCAGGGTTGGTAGGTGTGGGGTACATAAAAATTTCAACCAAAAAGTTTACTGACCATATGCATTTCAAGGTGGTTAGGTGTCCTGCTGTTGTTGCTGCCCCCCTGACGCGTTTCGTGCGATGCACGTATTCATAGGGTTCAGGGCCCAACTCCTGTGATGTGATTCAAATAAAATATACATTTCCGGTGATTCCTTAGTGTGATTAAATTGTGCGCTCACCTCCTTATTAGCCTATGATAGGCTTACTGCGCTTTTTGTTCACTTATGGAACTTTTGAAACCTGTGTTACATCATATGAAGGGTGGTGGGTATCTCTCAGTTGGCTCCCCGTACTCCTATCCCTGCAGGGATCTCTCTCTCCTGCTGCTACTCTCTTGTTTAAGTGTTGAATTGAGTGTTACTTGTGAGCCACTAATTAAAATCAATACAGGTGCTCTGTCATCAAACACATCCTCTATTCATGTGTATATAAGTCCCAAAAAAATGATTAATATATGTCGTGTTCCCAATCTGAGTGAAAATATAAAAAATATACATAAAACAGCTCAATAGATCCCTAAAACATAATCTAAATAATAATCCCAAAACACATTTTAATGATCAAATCCAACAACAATGTGATCAAAACACAATGTGATCAAATAAATATATAGTGACTACTATAAAAATAAATATTGAAAAATGCAAAGAAGTCTCTGTTGAAATAAGGTGACAACTCCTGTGATGTGATTCAAATAAAATATAAATTTCCGGTGATTCCTTAGTGTGATTAAGTTGTGCGCTCACCTCCTTATTAACCTATGATAGGCTTACTGTGCTTTTTGTTCACTTATGGAACTTTTGAAACCTGTGTTACATCATATGAAGGGTGGTGGGTATCTCTCAGTTGGCTCCCCGTACTCCTATCCCTGCAGGGATCTCTCTCTCCTGCTGCTACTCTCTCGTTTCCCTCCTTAGGTGTTCCTCAGTGGGAGAGAAATACAAAAATAGTGCTTTATCCTTTTAAGGTTAAATTATTTTATTATGTGCCCAAAGGCACTCACATTCAATATAATTTAAAATCACTTTGTTAAAATCAATAGCTGATTACAGCGTGCTCTGTGTATACTCGCCATCCACGAATGGTCTGTGACGTTGTAGCTCCTCCTCTACGCGTTACGCCGCAGGTCATGCGGCTTCATCAGTGGCTTGTGATTGGACGTTCACTACACTAAAGGATAAGTTCACCTTTCATAACATGTTACATGTTACACCCACATATTACACTGACACCCACACCCCTCGTTCCCTTATTTTGACAGCTAGGGGGGATCTTCTCCCCCCCCCCGCTAGCTGTCACAATTTAAAAAAAGTGGCTGAGCAGGGCTCTACCCACCCAGCCACATCACTCGTTCACAGTATGAACCTGTGTGAACCTAGCCTATAACTTTTCAGAAGTAGTGTCTGTTGTATCCATGTTGGGCTTTGTATGTTACCTATAACTGCACTGATTATACTGTCATGTCAGACCTAACCTCCCCATAATGAAGCCACATATTGGCCAGTCCCAGACAATCAAATTCTGTATACATGCAACCAAGTATTGAACTGCAGGGTAGGAATATGCAGTCATAGGTAGGGCAACACCAACTAGTGGTTTGATTCTTGTTCAAACATTGCCATTATTTCTGTTCTATCTGGAGGCTTTTAGTTGCCAAATATCCAGATTAGTTAGTGTGAATCTAACTCGGCCCTTTTTCAGTTGGACAGTCCAATCTGCACATGTGTAGGCTATATTACTCATTAATTAATATTTAGTGAATGATGGTAATTAATGATTTCAATAATTAATTTACTTACCTAAAAACATGTGTTTGTAAACACATGAAACACAAGTAGAATGTCAGTTGATGAAAACCATATGTAAGAAACCCAAATTTCCACTAAGACTCAGCAGGTGTTGTGTTTATTTTACTAAATTAAAATTAATTTACAATGTCAACCAAGTATAAAAATAATAAAAGGCTGTATAACTGATCATACTTCATAAGTCTGTACTGCTGCCTGAAAAGCAGGGATAAAGTAAAATAAAAACTTCCCTGTTTTACTGACTATTTCAAGCTTAGCAGAGTAAAAATAAGTCCTGTACAAACAGGGGATGTTTTGATTGGTGTAGTGATGGTAAGGGTTAACACAAAGGTTAGAAGTCAGGAGAACAATCACCTATTTCATTATAGTAAAATCCTTAGAGATGTTAACACATTTGCTTCACAACCTTAATTGCCTCAGGATAAAGCAGTCCTACACATCTTTTTAGGAGCATTAATGGCCTACTTCACCTGATTGCCGTAAGTGTTTCATCAGACGATTTGTCAAATTGTAAATTGAAGACTTTTATTCAGTGCTAACAAATGTTAGCCCGCCCTGAGCAAGGATTATATTCTTTCCCCAATTAATCATTTTTAGTTACAAAGGCAAATTGTCCTATTAATAGAACCTGTTTATTTAATTAACAAAATTAGTTATATCATTAATTAAGACAGACACAACTATAAAATACTGTACATTAAACTTTATCTAGACTTCTCAGGTGTGTATGCTGTTAGATTATGCTTTGCTGGCACAAACTATTTTCTATTCTTCGGGTCCTTTCCAATGCAAATTGCAAAAGATATTTTATTAAAAATGCAATGTTATTAATATTAATAATGGTAAATGTTATTAATATAGTGTGTCTAGTGTATTTTTTTAATCATACAAATACATCTGCATAATGTACAATTGGATTGTCAGCAGCCCAGGTGTACAAACAACAATATATAAGCTTGTTTAATTGTCTCTTCTTTATTTCTATAATTTTCTAATTTATAAGTTAATGATGTAATTTAAAATGTCCCTTTTTAAGAATGCTCAAAATCAAAATGAAAATGTTTTGCTGCATACACATGTGTTTTTGCATTGCACATATATGCTTGTGTATGCGTGGGTGTGTGTTTGCAATGTGTAGGTATATATGTCTGTGATTACTGTTTAACCAGGGGTGTTTATGGTATATTATGCATTTAGTATATATATATATATATATATATATATATATATATATATATATATAAAAATCTATCTATCTACTACTATACAGAATCTGTGAGTTGAAGGTTCCTTAATCTTGCAAGATTTAAAAATGACTCTAAACCCCCCTGGAGCTGGATTATCGTAGCAATACAGCTGGGGATATTTACAATATGCCTCAAGAAATGTAATTCACACACAACTATAGTGTTGGCCTGCCTCCTCCAGCCTTCTTTCTCTTTAAATTAGAAGTCTTTTGTGTCCCACTTCCTCCATGCTCTATTCAAATACACTTCTCATTGGGAGATTTAACATGATGTGCAGCTCAATCACACAAATATTTTAATCTCTTGTGTCTTTGACTAGTTGATGTGGTGGGCATCCTGGATCAGTCCCCACAAGGCATTCACAAGCATTTTTAGCAAACAATGACCTGTGGCAGACAAGTTTAGTTCAGCCTTAATTTGGCAGTTCATAATATAATTACTTGGAAAAAAATATTGTGAACTTTTTGTATGTACTATTAATATGCAGTAATAACTATTTTTTACTACAGCCTTAAAGGATAAGTTAACCTTTATGTTACAAATAAAATTATTTGTTAGATTTCTTACTAGATGCAAGGAGCCATAACTATTGAATTTTCCATGTTCTAAATGAAGTATAAAAACTGTACAGAAAAAAAAAAGGTAGAGGACAGAAGCTGCAGAAAGACATCAGATCAAAGGCCACGCTATATAACCCCTTCCACTTAATTGTAGTAAACTTTTAGTGACATGACCATCCAAATGTATCTCAAGATGCTCCATTTTATGCATCTGTTCACACAGATTTCTTGAAACACATACAAGCTTGAAATAAATAATTGCATTAGAAAAGGCTGGAATCTTGAAGGCAATTCTCACAGATCATCAAAATTAAGGAAAAACTATTTAAACAGTATTCATTTGCCTAGATACAGTATATTTATTGAGCTATTGGCATTGAAACTGTTTACTTGCAAAGGTAGTATTTGATGAACCGATAAATAAAGTTAAGCTGTGTTTGTTTCAATAAACCAGTCCTGTGCTAGCAATCCTATTTTGCAATGTAACTCCTTGCCACCCACCCCAGCATCATTTTAACTGGGCTTGTAAGCCAGGGGGCAGGAAGGTCAGCTTAGTTATGTGAGCACTGTGATTGCCTGTCGGATCGGGAGTCTGTTCTACCGGTTCCCAATTATTGGTACAGAGCAAGAGCTGTCTTTGAAAGCTCAGGCTCTTTGCAGGGAGTATGCAGTGAGTGCTTTCTCAGAAGAGAAATTTCTGACGTCCATAGATGCATATGGGTGGCGTGCGGGTGTTAAAGCCAGCCCTCTTTGCCCCCCGACAAATACATTCTGTGGGCATCAACAGGGTAACATTTACTTTACCAATTGAACATTCACTTTGCAAAGTCAACATATACTTTCACAAATGAGCATTCACTTTGCAAAATGAAAATATATTTTATCAAGTGAGCATTCATTTTGTAAACAGTATCTATATCTTGGGTAATTTAACATCAATGTGCATTTTAAGAGAATGGAATGTACATAGGTTTTGCAAAGAATAACAACATTATAGAACAGAAAGGGAAACTGTGATGACAAAAAAAGGATGCGTACTACCTAATCCAATTGTCATGTCATCTTTGATGTCACTCATGTTTTCCTTCATTTTCACCTGTTGATTCGGCCAGTATTTCTGTTCTTCTTCAACTTCTTTTAACAGACAAAACTGTTTGGAAAATGTGGCAGTTAGAGTGCTGAGACAAACCATTTACCATTGACAGGGGTGCTTAAAATGGCCATCTTTTATTCATTTGTGTAAAACATTTATCTCAAAAGGAAAAAACTTACTGTGAGTGCCTAAATAGTGTTGGCTAAAATTCAGCTTTAATTTGTTAGTCAAGTCCACCTAAACCTCTTAGTGCATCTAACACTACTCTCTCCTAAAACTGACAATGATGCCCTCAAATGGTGTCTTCATTGTTTCTTCAGTGGAGTGGAGACACTCCAAGGCACAAAGTATGTTCCTGAAAATACTGAAAAAAAGGCTAAAAAGAGAAAACAAATGCAGCCACCAAATTCAAATATTGGTAAGCTGAAATAAATTACATTTTTGTTTTTGGGTTTAATACCACTTTAAGGTTTTGGCAATTTCAGTTTTAATAAGGTATGTACAGGCATATAAGGATTGGTGTTATGGAGTAGGTTTGGTAGTAGGTTAGAGGTTAAGTTATGGTTAGGCTTTGCTCATGCAGGACAAAGGTTATTGTTCAAGCTAATTTGTTTTTTTTTAATGTCAAAAAGCACACCCTACAAAAGGATAGGGTTTATAATCACTTGTCCTGCCTCCCACTCCTGTAGTCTTTTGCAGAACAACAGCCTCTTTACATTTAACACTCTTCCGGATGTTTTAGATTCCTGGTCACCTGCTAAGCTCTCTGGTTCCTCCCACCAGTGGTGTTGAAATTGAGGGATTTCAGGTGGTTGTAGCTCTTGATCTGAGTGCAGACAGGAGAATTGGTTGCTTTAAAGTCCTCAAGCAGCACATGCTGACTTCTCCTGTGCTCCTTTATATCCCTTTTCTTCCTTTCATGTGACAGTGCTGTTTAGTGGCTGGCTCACCAATGGCAGGTCCTTAGCCCTGCTTAAGCTTCAGCTAAAGATCTCACTATAGCTTACACAAGGCTTGTTTTCTTTGCTTCTAGCAAGTGAACTTAGTGAGCAAGCAAAACGGAATGGCTTTAAAAATAACTCTTGTTTTGCCCCACATGGGAAATTGACAGGTTTCTTCAAAATCAAGGGTTATAAGATTAATTTAGTAATTTTTCAAAAGTTAAAGTTTGTTTTTTTTATAATTCATGCCTCTTCCCTTTTTAGGGCATGCTGTATGTTTTTTTAACTTCTAGGAAGTGCAAAACTGGGGTTTCTTTGGTACTTAACTCTGCACAGCCTGGAGTGCGCTCATCAATTCCTCCCCATGCAGGGTGCCCCTAGGACTACATTTCCATCCTAGAAATGTTATAGTCCTACTTTTGCTGAAGATTTATTCTACTATCCCAAGTAATTGTCATTTTAATCCAACTCCAATTCCAGGTGCTGCTACTCATAACATTACCAGCTTCTGTTTGTAGTTAACTTGGAGACTACCCAAACAAACTACAGGTGAAACTCGAAAAATTAGAATATCGTGCAAAAGTTCATTTATTTCAGTAATGCAACTTAAAAGGTGAAACTAATATATGAGATAGACTCATTACATGCAAAGCAAGATAGTTCAAGCCGTGATTTGTCATAATTGTGATGATTATGGCTTACAGCTCATGAAAACCCCAAATCCACAATCTCAGAAAATTAGAATATTACATGGAATCAATAAAACAAGGATTGTACATAGAACAATATTGGACCTCTTAAAAGTATAAGCATGCATATGTACTCATTACTTGGTTTGGGCCCCTTTTGCAGCAATTACTGCCTCAATGCGGCGTGGCATGGAAGCTATCAGCCTGTGGCACTGCTGAGGTGTTATGGAAGACCAGGATGCTTCAATAGCGGCCTTCAGCTCTTCTGCATTGTTCGGTCTCATGTCTCTCATCTTTCTCTTGGCAATGCCCCATAGATTCTCTATGGGGTTCAGCTCAGGCGAGCTTGCTGGCCAATCAAGCACAGTAATCCCACAGTCATTGAACCAGGTTTTGGTGCTTTTGGCAGTGTGGGCAGGTGCCAAGTCCTGCTGGAAAATGCAGTCAGCATCCCCATAAAGCTCGTCTGTGGAAGGAAGCATGAAGTGCTCCAAAATCTCCTGGTAGATGGCTGCGTTGACCTTGGACTTAATGAAGCACAGTGGACCAACACCAGCAGATGACATGGCTCCCCAAATCAACACAGACTGTGGAAACTTCACACTGGACTTCAAGCATCTTGCAGTGTGTGCCTCTCCATTCTTCCCCCATACTCTGGGTCCTTGGTTTCCAAATGAGATGCAAAAGTTGCTCTCATCAGAAAAGAGGACTTTGGACCACTGAAGAACAGACCAGGTCTGTTTTTATTTAGCCCAAATAAGACGCTTCTGTTGTTCAGGAGCAGCTTGACAAGAGGAATACAACATTTGAAGCTCATGTCCAGGATCCATCTGTGTGTGGTGGCTCTTGATGCACTGACTCCAGCCTCAGACCATTCCTTGTGAAAGTCCCCAACATTTTGAATGGCCTTTTCCTGACAATCCTCTCCAGGCTGCAATCATCCCTGCTGCTTGTGCACCTTTTTCTTCCACACTTTTCCCTTCCACATAACTTTCTAATAATGTGCTTTGATACAGCACTTTGGGAACATCCAACTTCTTTTGCAATTACCTTCTGAGGCTTTCCCTCCTTATGGAGGGTGTCAATGATGGTTTTCTGCACAACTGTCAGGTCAGCAGTCTTTCCCATGATTGTGATTCCTACTGCACCAGACTGAGAGACCATTTAAAGGCTCAGGAACTCTTTGCAGGTGTTATGGCTTAATTAGCTGATTAGAGTGGGACATTTTGATCCTAGAATATTGCATCTTTTCACAATATTCTAATTTTCTGAGATTGTGGATTTGGGTTTTTCATGAGCTGTAAGACATAATCATCACAATTATGACAAATCATGGCTTGAACTATCTTGTTTTGTATGTAATGAGTCTATCTTATATATTAGTTTCACCTTTTAAGTTGCATTACTGAAATAAATTAACTTTAGCACGATATTCAAATTTTTCGAGTTTCACCTGTATATATAGTACGTATCACATAAGCATAATCACGGACAACAAGTGAAGTTATATAAAGTGATTTGTACAGGTAATTTTTTTAATAACAAACATGTTATACGTACCTGCTCTGTGCAATAGTTTTACACAGAGAGACCCCGAACCTTCTCTTCTGGGGTCCCTCGCTAATGCTCCCCACTCATTATGTCTGCCCCAACTTGCTAGTTGGGGCAGACATGTTGGCTTGATCCTGGGCTGGGATGTGTGTTTCTATTGACACACACGGTGCGGCTTTGCCCCCTCCCCTGCTCACTTCTCAAAGAATACGATTGACAGCAGCATGCTCCCACTGCTGCCTTCATGTCCAGTGAGGGGATGGAGAGAAAAAGAGCAGCATTGCTGCTCCCAGGCATAGTGCTGGATAAAGATTGGGCTCAGATAAATATTTAAGGGGGCCTGGGGCTGTACTTACCATGAAAGTTTTTTTTACCTTACTGCAGAGAATGCATTAAGGTAAAAAATGCCTTAAGCCTTTACAACCACTTTAAAGTAGATGTTAAACCAAACACTAAAATCTTATTTAAGCTTTAACATGTTAATAGAAAGCTGTTTTTCAAGTGGAACTACACTCACCCCCACTACAGCATTGCTGTGTCCCTGCGCTCCTTCACTGGCCAATGACATCTTCAGCCGCTCATTTTTTGGGTACCGATCTTCAGTCATTTTCACTGGCTGGGCCGAGATCACCCCACTCCCATGCGTGAGCAGAAGTTCATTCATTGCAGCAGAATTATTTTTTTATTATAGGTATTTATATAGTGCTGTCAATTTATGCAGCTCTTTACACATATATTGTACATTCATATCAGTCCCTGCCCTCAAGGCACTTGTCACCTAAGGTCCCTAACTCACATTCATACATACCCAGACTAAGGTCAATGTAGACAGGAGCCAATTAACCTACAGGGGCGGACTGACCATTTGAGCACTCGGGCACTGCCCGAGGGCCCGAGGGTCAGTAGGGGGCCCCATGAGATGCCCCTGGTACCTTTCATTGGCTTTTTCATACGTTTTTTTGGGTGTGGGTGAGGATACGGGGGCCCCATGATCCCCTATTGCCCGGGGGCCCCATGAGTTTCAGTCTGCCCCTGTTAACCTACCAGCATATTTGGAGTGTGGGAGGAAAGTGATTACCACATAGCCACTGTGTTGCCCCAGATGCCAAAATTGTCACAAAGCTGTGTGTGCATAGCTCGGTGTACAGTGTGGCCTGGCAGGTAAAAAACCATAATGCATCTAGAATATGCTTCTGTATTACAAAAACCTACCTATTTGCATTTCTTAAACTTACAGATCCACTTTCACAACTTTCTAAATCTGTGGATTATCTTGTGATCCTGCCATGCATGTCATTGTTCAGGCATTTCTCTTTATAGGGTGACATCTGTTTCCAAACAGTGCTTCTGTATTGTCAACCTGTCACATCTACCCTTAGTGGAGACTACAAACAGCCAAACTAATGTTGTTATCACTATCAGTAAACCAGCCTTTAACAACAATGTACAGACAATGCTGCACTGCTACAGTGCATGTAGATAGGAATTGGCTGAAAGAGGCTTGAGGAGATCAGTAGCCCTGGTGGGTGATGGCTTATGAAACATTGGGGTTGATGTATTAAACCTGGAGAGTGCAAAATCTGGTGCAGCTGTGCATGGTAGCCAATCAGCTTCTAACTTCAGCTTGTTCAATTAAGCTTTGACAAAAATAAAAATAGAAGTTGATTGGTTTCTATGCAGAGCTGCACCAGATTTTACACTCTCCAGTTTTAGTAAATTGACCCTATAGTGTTCTAGCAAACAATATGTTATTCAAGTAGGGGTTAAATCTGGGACAGATCGCTTTCCCACTGTGACGATCCTCAATCATAGATACATAGAAGAGTGACGGAAGAAGAAAGTGGTCCATTGAATATGCCCTATTTTTTTAAATTTAAATGTATACAAGGTTTTTGTTTTTGTTTCAACTACCCTTTCAGTAAAATAATGCTTTCTAAGATTGGTTTTGAACTTACCTCCTGCTAGTTTGAAGTCTTGTCCCAGTGTTCTTGACTTGGCTTCTTATTGAAAATACTGTCCTCCCAAACTTTATTCACCCCCTTGATGTATTTAAAGGTTTCAATCATGTCTTTCCTTTCTCTTCTTTCCTCCAGACTGTACATATTAGGTTCCTGAAGTCCCTTCTGCTATGTTTTATCCCTCAGTCCTTTCAAACAGAAGTGATATTGCTCTCTACATGCAAAGCAGCTCAGGAAAGCTGTGGTACTACTGGCCTCAACACTCTGCATTACCTACTACTGCCCCCTTTACTCTGAATTACTTACTAATGAGCCCTATACTTATACATACTACTGACCTCTGAACTTTGATTCACCTACTCCTTACCCACGCAGGGAAACAATGGTGAGTTATAGCTGTCTGCTCTGCCACACTTGTTTTCTACTGATCTCTGTATACTTACTCCTAACCACTTCATAGAGAGAAAACAGGTGGCGCACACACCTAGTGCATTATCCAAGGTTTATTGTAGGAATTACATCATAAAAACATACTCATAGACGAAGCATGTATCTAAAAAGCATAGAAAAATGACAATGGCCACAACGGCGGGCAAGGTGTTCTCACTGTAAGTGCGGTCAAATGGCTGACGCGTTTCGGGGCCGAATCCCTTTCCTCAGAGCTGATGACTAGAGATGAGCGAAGAAATGAAAAATTCGATTCGACTGATTCGGCGAATTCGTGGACAATATTCGATTCGAGTCGAATAAATTCGCTGTGAATTTAACTTAAAAAAGGGTGTTTCTAGGCTTCAGAGAGACTTAATATTAGTGCAGAACACTGTACCTTTAATTTAAATGCCCTTGGAGTCTGCTGGGGAAGAGAAATAATACTGTCAGTCAGTATGACATGCAGATGAGTGCCGTCGATCTTAGAATCACCGCACACTTCACTCATTTGGGCAGTCACGGGGCCAAAACCAGAGTGTGGAGCCACAGTGTGGCGGTGGAGGCAGCAGCAATGGGAGGCCATACAGCACCCTATGACAAAAATGGAAACCACCAGCAGTGTGAGGAGACCTGAAAGTGGCACATGGCAGAGTGTGGCGATAGAGACAGCAGCAATGGGAGGCCGTACAGGGACCCATGACACACTCTGGACCTGGCAGCAGCATGAGGAGGCGGTACAGGGGCCCATGACAGATTACGGGCCTGGCAGCAGCATGAGGAGTCGGTACAGGGGCCCATGGCAGATTACGGGCCTGGCAGCAGCAATGGGAGGCCGTACAGGGACCCATGACACACTCTGGACCTGGCAGCAGCATGGGGAGGCGGTACAGGGGCCCATGACAGATTACGGGCCTGGCAGCAGCATGAGGAGTCGGTACGGGGGCCCATGACACACTCTGGACCTGGCAGCAGCATGAGGAGGCGGTACAGGGGCGCATGACAGATTACGAGCCTGGCAGCAGCAACTTGGACAGGAGGACGTTCAGCTTCTGCACCGTCGGGTGCGTGCTCGCAAACTGTTGTCTCTTGGAAACGGATTCCAAGAAAGACTGCTGACGGAATCCGTGAAGAGGAGTAGCAGGAGAAGGAGCATCTGAACGAGCGGAATATGCCAACAAGCGACAACAGTGGCCCATGACAGATTACGGGCCTGGCAGCAGCATGAGGAGTCGGTACGGGGGCCCATGGCAGATTACGGGCCTGGCAGCAGCTATGGGAGGCCCGTAATCTGCCAGCACCCTATGACAAAAAATGGAACCCACCAGCAGTGTGAGGAGACCTGAAAGTGGCACATGGCAGAGTGTGGCGATGGAGACAGCAGCAATGGGAGGCCGTACAGGGACCCATGAGAGACTCTGGACCTGGCAGCAGCATGAGGAGGCGGTATAGGGGCCCATGGCAGATTAGGGGCCTGGCAGCAGCTATGGGAGGCCCGTAATCTGCCAGCACCCTATGACAAAAAATGGAACACACCAGCAGTGTGAGGAGACCTGAAAGTGGCACATGGCAGAGTGTGGCGATGGAGGCAGCAGCAATGGGAGGCCGTACAGGGACCCATGAGAGACTCTGGACTTGGCAGCAGCATGAGGAGGCGGTATAGGGGCCCATGGCAGATTAGGGGCCTGGCAGCAGCTATGGGAGGCCCGTAATCTGCCAGCACCCTATGACAAAAAATGGAACACACCAGCAGTGTGAGGAGACCTGAAAGTGGCACATGTTTGGGGCATGATTCATGGCGGATTTAGTCAGTTGTGTCAGGAACTGGTGGTTTGAAATCCAGACTAATCCACGCCTGATTCATTTTCACAAACGTGAGTCTCTCCACACTTTGGGTGGACAGTCGTGTCCTCCGCGGAGTTGCAATACCTCCTGCCGCACTAAACACGCGCTCCGATGCCACGCTACTGGCCGGGCATGACAGCCTTTCAAGGGCAAATTCAGCTAGTTGGGGCCAAAGGTCAAGTTTCGTTGCCCAGTAGTCAAGGGGATTGTCTACCTCGGTTGGCAGGGTGCTGTCCAAGTAGGCCTAAGCCTGTTGTTTGAGGTCCTGCTCCAGGTCCACCTGATGCTGCTGCTGCTGCTGCGGCTGGTTAGTAGTTTCCTCACTGCGCTGGTGAAGAAAGCTACTCATCATCGACTGCAGACTGAGGCAGCCGCTGCTGGTGGAGCTGCCACTGCTCCTACCACCCCACCCCTCCCCTGCTGCCATGGCAGCGGAACACGAGCGCACAGGGCCCACAGTGTCTGAGGATGGACGTTGGCGCAGACAGGCAGAGACCAGCTGACTACATAGGTGTTTTTTATAGTACGTTATTTTGGCCTCCCTCTCAGCAGGTGTGAAAAAGGCCACCATTTTTGAACGGTAGCGAGGGTCCAACAAGGTGGACAGCCAAAAGTCATCCCTCTGTCTGATGGTTATTATTCGGCTGTCGCTACGCAAGCAACCGAGCATGCTATGGGCCATTTGTGCCAAGGAATGCGAGGGACTCCCTGCCTCCATCTCCACAGCATACTGCCACGGTGCGTCTAGGTCCTCTGTCTCCTCTTCCTCCTCCTCTACCAGATGCTCCTGCTCCTCCACTCCTGTCCGCTGAGTGGAAAAACCACCCATTTCACTCAATAATTCCTGAGCACCAATGTCCTCCTCTACCTCCTCCTCTTCTTCCAGTCCTGCCCCCACAGGGGCCATGTGGCGTTGAGATCTGTGCGCCACGTCTACCGCACCCTGACCAGCCATTGTTAACAGCATTTGTTCCAGGACGTGCAACAGAGGAATGACGTCGTTCATCCCATAGTCCTGCCGACTCACGAATAGCGTGGCCTCCTCAAAGGGCCTGAGCAAGCGCAGGTGTCACGCATGAGCTGCCAATGGCTGACATCTAAGTTACACAGGGAGTACCTTTATCTGCTTTTAACATCAGGAAATCTGTGATGGCCTTTTGCTGTTCGTAAAGGCGGTCTAACATATGTAGGGTTGAATTCCACCTTGTTGCAACGTCACAGCATGAGGAGTCGGTATAGGGGCCCATGGCAGATTAGGGGCCTGGCAGCAGTTATGGGAGGCCCATAATCTGCCAGCACCCTATGACAAAAAATGGAACACACCAGCAGTGTGAGGAGACCTGAAAGTGGCACATGGCAGAGTGTGGCGATGGAGACAGCAGCAATGGGAGGCCGTACAGGGACCCATGAGAGACTCTGGACCTGGCAGCAGCATGAGGAGGCGGTATATAGGGGCCTACGGCAGATTAGGGGCCTGGCAGCAGCTATAGGAGGCCCGTAATCTGCCAGCACCCTATGTCAAAAAATTCAACACACCAGCAGTGTGTGAGGAGACCTGAAAGTGGCACATGGCAGAGTGTGGCGATGGAGACAGCAGCAATGGGAGGCCGTACAGGGACCCATGACAGACTCTGGACTTGGCAGCAGCATGAGGAGGCGGTATATAGGGGCTTATGGCAGATTAGGGGCCTGGCAGCAGCTATAGGAGGCCCGTAATCTGCCAGCACCCTATGTCAAAAAATTCAACACACCAGCAGTGTGAGGAGACCTGAAAGTGGCACATGGCAGAGTGTGGCGATGGAGACAGCAGCAATGGGAGGCCGTACAGGGACCCATGACAGACTCTGAACTTGGCAGCAGCATGAGGAGGCGGTATATAGGGGCCCATGGCAGATTAGGGGCCTGGCAGCAGCTATAGGAGGCCCGTAATCTGCCAGCACCCTATGTCAAAAAATTCAACACACCAGCAGTGTGAGGAGACCTGAAAGTGGCACATGGCAGAGTGTGGCGATGGAGACAGCAGCAATGGGAGGCCGTACAGGGACCCATGACAGACTCTGGACTTGGCAGCAGCATGAGGAGGCGGTATATAGGGGCCCATGGCAGATTAGGGGCCTGGCAGCAGCTATGGGAGGCCCGTAATCTGCCAGCACCCTATGTCAAAAAATTCAACACACCAGCAGTGTGTGAGGAGACCTGAAAGTGGCACATGGCAGAGTGTGGCGATGGAGAAAGCAGCAATGGGAGGCCGTACAGGGACCCATGAGAGACTCTGGACCTGGCAGCAGCATGAGGAGGCGGTATATAGGGGCCCATGGCAGATTAGGGGCCTGGCAGCAGCTATGTGAGGCCCGTAATCTGCCTGCACCCTATGTCAAAAAATTAAACACACCAGCAGTGTGAAGAGACCTGAAAGTGGCACATGGCATGAGAGACTCTGGACCTGGCAGCAGCAGGAGGAGGCGGTATAGGGGCCCATGGCTGATTAGGGGCCTGGCAGCAGCTATGTGAGGCCCGTTATCTTGCAGCACCCTATGTCAAAAAATTTAACACACCAGCAGTGTGAAGATACCTGAAAGTGGCACATGGCAGCAGAGTGTGGCGATGGAGACAGCAGCAATGGGAGGCCGTACAGGGACCCATGAGAGACTCTGGACCTGGCAGCAGCAGGAGGAGGTGGTATATAGGGGCCCATGGCAGATTAGGGGCCTGGCAGCAGCTATGTGAGGCCCGTAATCTGCCTGCACCCTATGTCAAAAAATTTAACACACCAGCAGTGTGAAGAGACCTGAAAGTGGCACATGGCAGCAGAGTGTGGCGATGGAGACAGCAGCAATGGGAGGCCGTACAGGGACCATGACAGACTCTGGACTTGGCAGCAGCATGAGGAGGCGGTATATAGGGGCCTATGGCAGATTAGGGGCCTGGCAGCAGCTATGTGAGGCCCGTAATCTGCCTGCACCCTATGTCAAAAAATTTAACACACCAGCAGTGTGAAGAGACCTGAAAGTGGCACATGGCAGCAGAGTGTGGCGATGGAGACAGCAGCAATGGGAGGCCGTACAGGGACCATGACAGACTCTGGACTTGGCAGCAGCATGAGGAGGCGGTATATAGGGGCCCATGGCAGATTAGGGGCCTGGCAGCAGCTATGTGAGGCCCGTAATCTGCCTGCACCCTATGTCAAAAAATTAAACACACCAGCAGTGTGAAGAGACCTGAAAGTGGCACATGGCATGAGAGACTCTGGACCTGGCAGCAGCAGGAGGAGGCGGTATAGGGGCCCATGGCTGATTAGGGGCCTGGCAGCAGCTATGTGAGGCCCGTTATCTTGCAGCACCCTATGTCAAAAAATTTAACACACCAGCAGTGTGAAGAGACCTGAAAGTGGCACATGGCAGCAGAGTGTGGCGATGGAGACAGCAGCAATGGGAGGCCGTACAGGGACCCATGAGAGACTCTGGACCTGGCAGCAGCAGGAGGAGGTGGTATATAGGGGCCCATGGCAGATTAGGGGCCTGGCAGCAGCTATGTGAGGCCCGTAATCTGCCTGCACCCTATGTCAAAAAATTTAACACACCAGCAGTGTGAAGAGACCTGAAAGTGGCACATGGCAGCAGAGTGTGGCGATGGAGACAGCAGCAATGGGAGGCCGTACAGGGACCATGACAGACTCTGGACTTGGCAGCAGCATGAGGAGGCGGTATATAGGGGCCTATGGCAGATTAGGGGCCTGGCAGCAGCTATGTGAGGCCCGTAATCTGCCTGCACCCTATGTCAAAAAATTTAACACACCAGCAGTGTGAAGAGACCTGAAAGTGGCACATGGCAGCAGAGTGTGGCGATGGAGACAGCAGCAATGGGAGGCCGTACAGGGACCATGACAGACTCTGGACTTGGCAGCAGCATGAGGAGGCGGTATATAGGGGCCCATGGCAGATTAGGGGCCTGGCAGCAGCTATGTGAGGCCCGTAATCTGCCTGCACCCTATGTCAAAAAATTAAACACACCAGCAGTGTGAAGAGACCTGAAAGTGGCACATGGCATGAGAGACTCTGGACCTGGCAGCAGCAGGAGGAGGCGGTATAGGGGCCCATGGCTGATTAGGGGCCTGGCAGCAGCTATGTGAGGCCCGTTATCTTGCAGCACCCTATGTCAAAAAATTTAACACACCAGCAGTGTGAAGAGACCTGAAAGTGGCACATGGCAGCAGAGTGTGGCGATGGAGACAGCAGCAATGGGAGGCCGTACAGGGACCCATGAGAGACTCTGGACCTGGCAGCAGCAGGAGGAGGTGGTATATAGGGGCCCATGGCAGATTAGGGGCCTGGCAGCAGCTATGTGAGGCCCGTAATCTGCCTGCACCCTATGTCAAAAAATTTAACACACCAGCAGTGTGAAGAGACCTGAAAGTGGCACATGGCAGCAGAGTGTGGCGATGGAGACAGCAGCAATGGGAGGCCGTACAGGGACCATGACAGACTATGGACTTGGCAGCAGCATGAGGAGGCGGTATATAGGGGCCCATGGCAGATTAGGGGCCTGGCAGCAGCTATGTGAGGCCCGTTATCTTGCAGCACCCTATGTCAAAAAATTAAACACACCAGCAGTGTGAAGAGACCTGAAAGTGGCACATGGCAGCAGAGTGTGGCGATGGAGACAGCAGCAATGGGAGGCCGTACAGGGACCCATGAGAGACTCTGGACTTGGCAGCAGCATGAGGAGGCGGTATATAGGGGCCCATGGCAGATTAGGGGCCTGGCAGCAGCTATGTGAGGCCCGTTATCTTGCAGCACCCTATGTCAAAAAATTAAACACACCAGCAGTGTGAAGAGACCTGAAAGTGGCACATGGCAGCAGAGTGTGGCGATGGAGACAGCAGCAATGGGAGGCCGTACAGGGACCCATGAGAGACTCTAGACTTGGCAGCAGCATGAGGAGGCGGTTTATAGGGGCCCATGGCAGATTAGGGGCCTGGCAGCAGCTATGTGAGGCCCGTAATCTGCCTGCACCCTATGTCAAAAAATTTAACACACCAGCAGTGTGAAGAGACCTGAAAGTGGCACATGGCAGCAGAGTGTGGCGATGGAGACAGCAGCAATGGGAGGCCGTACAGGGACCCATGAGAGACTCTAGACTTGGCAGCAGCATGAGGAGGCGGTATATAGGGGCCCATGGCAGATTAGGGGCCTGGCAGCAGCTATGTGAGGCCCGTAATCTGCCTGCACCCTATGTCAAAAAATTTAACACACCAGCAGTGTGAAGAGACCTGAAAGTGGCACATGGCAGCAGAGTGTGGCGATGGAGACAGCAGCAATGGGAGGCCGTACAGGGACCCATGAGAGACTCTGGACTTGGCAGCAGCATGAGGAGGCGGTATATAGGGGCCCATGGCAGATTAGGGGCCTGGCAGCAGCTATGTGAGGCCCGTTATCTTGCAGCACCCTATGTCAAAAAATTAAACACACCAGCAGTGTGAAGAGACCTGAAAGTGGCACATGGCAGCAGAGTGTGGCGATGGAGACAGCAGCAATGGGAGGCCGTACAGGGACCCATGAGAGACTCTAGACTTGGCAGCAGCATGAGGAGGCGGTTTATAGGGGCCCATGGCAGATTAGGGGCCTGGCAGCAGCTATGTGAGGCCCGTAATCTGCCTGCACCCTATGTCAAAAAATTTAACACACCAGCAGTGTGAAGAGACCTGAAAGTGGCACATGGCAGCAGAGTGTGGCGATGGAGACAGCAGCAATGGGAGGCCGTACAGGGACCCATGAGAGACTCTAGACTTGGCAGCAGCATGAGGAGGCGGTATATAGGGGCCCATGGCAGATTAGGGGCCTGGCAGCAGCTATGTGAGGCCCGTAATCTGCCTGCACCCTATGTCAAAAAATTTAACACACCAGCAGTGTGAAGAGACCTGAAAGTGGCACATGGCAGCAGAGTGTGGCGATGGAGACAGCAGCAATGGGAGGCCGTACAGGGACCCATGAGAGACTCTGGACTTGGCAGCAGCATGAGGAGGCGGTATATAGGGGCCTATGGCAGATTAGGGGCCTGGCAGCAGCTATAGGAGGCCCGTAATCTGCCAGCACCCTATGTCAAAAAATTAAACACACCAGCAGTGTGAGGAGACCTGAAAGTGGCACATGTTTGAGGCATGATTCATGGCCGATTTAGTCAGTTGTGTCAGGAACTGGTGGTTTGAAATCCAGACTAATCCACGCCTGATTCATTTTCACAAACGTGAGTCTCTCCACACTTTGGGTGGACAGTCGTGTCCTCCGCGGAGTTACAATACCTCCTGCCGCACTAAACACGCGCTCCGATGCCACGCTACTGGCCGGGCATGACAGCCTTTCAAGGGCAAATTCAGCTAGTTGGGGCCAAAGGTCAAGTTTCGTTGCCCAGTAGTCAAGGGGATTGTCTACCTCGGTTGGCAGGGTGCTGTCCAAGTAGGCCCAAGCCTGTTGTTTGAGCTCCTGCTCCAGGTCCACCTGATGCTGCTGCTGCTGCTGCGGCTGGTTAGTAGTTTCCTCACTGCGCTGGTGAAGAAAGCTACTCATCATCGACTGCAGACTGAGGCAGCCACTGCTGGTGGAGCTGCCACTGCTCCTACCACCCCACCCCTCCCCTGCTGCCATGCCAGCGGAACGCGAGCGCACAGGGCCCACAGTGTCTGAGGATGGACGTTGGCGCACAAAGGCAGAGACCAACTGACTACATAGGTGGTTTTTATAGTACGTAATTTTGGCCTCCCTCTCAGCAGGTGTGAAAAAGGCCACCATTTTGGACCGGTAGCGAGGGTCCAACAAGGTGGACAGCCAAAAGTCATCCCTCTGTCTGATGGTTATTATTCGGCTGTCGCTACGCAAGCAACCGAGCATGCTATGGGCCATTTGTGCCAAGGAATGCGAGGGACTCCCTGCCTCCATCTCCACAGCATACTGCCACGGTGCGTCTGGGTCCTCTGTCTCCTCCTCCTCCTCCTCTACCAGATGCTCCTGCTCCTCCACTCCTGTCCGCTGAGTGGAAAAACCACCCATTTCACTCAATAATTCCTGAGCACAAATGTCCTCCTCTACCTCCTCCTCTTCTTCCTGTCCTGCCCCCACAGGGGTCATGTGGCGTTGAGATCTGTGCGCCACGTCTACCGCACCCTGACCAGCCATTGTTAACAGCATTTGTTCCAGGACGTGCAACAGAGGAATGACGTCGTTCATCCCATAGTCCTGCCGACTCACGAATAGCGTGGCCTCCTCAAAGGGCCTGAGCAAGCGGCAGGTGTCACGCATGAGCTGCCAATGGCTGACATCTAAGTTACACAGGGGAGTACCTTTATCCGCTTGTAACATCAGGAAATCGGTGATGGCCTTTCGCTGCTCGTAAAGGCGGTCTAACATGTGTAGGGTTGAATTCCACCTTGTTGCAACGTCGCAGATCAGGCGATGCTGTGGAATTCCGTTCTGCCGCTGCAGCTCAATGAGGGTGTTCTTTGCGGTGTAGGAATGGCTGAAATGCATGCACAGTTTACGTGACATTTTAAGGATGTCTTGCAGTGGGATGGTGGATTTTAGGAACCGCTTGACAACCAGATTGAACACGTGAGCCATGCATGGCGCATGGCACAACCTTCCTTGACGCAGAGCAGACACCATGTTCTTTCCGTTGTCAGTCAACATGGTTCCGATTTTTAGTTTGCGCGGAGACAGCCATCTGTCGATTTCTCTGTTCATTACACTCAGCAGTTCCTCCCCTGTGTGACTACGTTCGCCAAGGCATACCAGGTGCAGCACAGCGTGACACCGTTGCGCCCTGCACATGTGATATGCCGGTCGGGTAATGGGACTTGGCACGGGGGTGGCGGCTGAGGACACGGCGGAAAAAGAGGTGGTAGAGGCGGACATGCTTGCTGGACCAAGGACGTGCAAACGTGGAGGCAAAAGCGTCGTGACCTGTCCAAGTTGCTGGTGCGGCTGTGCCGGCACCACGTTCACCCAGTGGGCCGTAAATGACATGTACTGTCCCTGACCGTAGTTACAGCTCCACACGTCGGCGCTGCCGTGCACTTTGGCAGAGACCGACATGCTCAAAGACTGGCCCACCATCTCTTCTACATGTGAATGCAGGGCTGGCACTGCCTTTTGGGCAAAGAAATGACGGCTTGGCACTCTCCACCGCGGCGCGGCACAAGCCATCATTTCTCGGAAAGGTGCTGAGTCCACCAGTTGGAAAGGGAGGGACTGCAGCACCAGCAACTTGGACAGGAGGACGTTCAGCTTTTGCACCGTCGGGTGCGTGCTCGCAAACTGTTGTCTCTTGGATACGGATTCCAAGAAAGACTGTTGACGGAATCCGAGAAGAGGAGTAGCAGGAGAAGGAGCATCTGAACGAGCGGAAGATGCCAACGAGCGACAACTCCCCTCAGCAGAGGTGTTGGAGCCTTGACTGGCTGATAGAGGGCGATTGACGACGTCGGGTGACGGAGCAAGTAACGGAGCGGGTGATGGAGCGGGGGCTGGGGCAGGCAGAACCGCCGTATGTTTATCACGGTTTTCCCAGGCCACCGAATGGTGACGCTGCATATGCTGACGCAACGCTGTAGTCCCAACATGGGCCCCCTGGCCACGCTTGCATTTCTGGCCACATAGTCGACATACGGCTACGTTTACTTCCTCGGGCGGCTTGAGGAAAAATTGCCACACCACCGAGTAGGAAACTTTGCCCCCGCTACTCTTCACTGGCTGACTGCTACTTCCTCCGTGCGCACCGGCACCACTACTGGCCGTGGTGGTAGGCTGCAGTGGAGCTGGTGCTCTACTCCGTGGACGTTTGGCTCCACTGACACTGATGCGACCCTGCTGCTGTCTCCTGGGCAACCCACCGACTGTTTTGCTCGCTGCCAAGCTGCCACCCTCTTCTCCTGATGATGCGGAAGAAATTGCCTGATGACGACGAGGCTGCCAAGTGCGATCAACCTCCTCATCATCAAGTAGGGTCTCCGCCTCACTACTAGCCCCCTCGGCTGCGTCTGGGTCAGGAGACAGACCTGTCTCTAGACCGGCTACCGAGCCACTCTCCTCGCCAGTACTTGTTCGCTTGGCTGCTGAAAAGGCCGATGTCTCCCCCCGTTCCTGACCGCCCTCTGTTAGCTCTTCCTCACTGTACAGTGGGGCTGAGCCCACAGCATGCGATACTTCGCTTGGTGAGGGAACAGCAAAGGACAGGGGCAGGTAGAGGACACGTGATTTCAGTGGGCTTGGTCCCGGGCCATGCCAACTAACGGTTGTGTCTGACGTACCCACCGACCGTTGGCTGTAGGTGTCAGAGGTGACCTGGGAAGAGGAAGACGACCGAGCCAACCAATCAATGACGGCAGGGTTGTCGGTGGAGACACGACCGCTGGATGACACCGGGAGCACTGGCCTCTGGCTGCGAATACTGCTGCCTCGACCCCTTCCTCTGCTGCCACGTCTGCTCGCTCCTAAAACATTGCCTCCTCTGCCACTCCTCTGCATGTTGTCTGACATACTATTTAATTCAACGATTAGGTGTCCCTGAGTAACAATTCTCTGGCACTCAGTAACAATTCTGTCTGTCCCTGAGTATGAATTCTGTGGCCCTGAGTAACAATTCTGTGTCTGTGCGAGTAACAATTCTGTGTCTGTGCGAGTAACAATTCTGTGTCTGTGCAAGTAACAATTTTGTGTCTGTGCGAGTAACAATTCTCTGGCACTCAGTAACAATTCTGTCTGTCCCTGAGTAACAATTCTCTGGCACTCAGTAACAATTCTGTCTGTCCCTGAGTAACAATTCTCTGGCACTCAGTAACAATTCTGTCTGTCCCTGAGTAACAATTCTCTGGCACTCAGTAACAATTCTGTCTGTCCCTGAGTATGAATTCTGTGGCCCTGAGTAACAATTCTGTGTCTGCGCGAGTAACAATTCTGTGTCTGTGCAAGTAACAATTTTGTGTCTGTGCAAGTAACAATTTTGTGTCTGTGCGAGTAACAATTCTCTGGCACTCAGTAACAATTCTGTCTGTCCCTGAGTAACAATTCTCTGGCACTCAGTAACAATTCTGACTGTCCCTGAGTAACAATTCTCTGGCACTCAGTAACAATTCTGTCTGTCCCTGAGTAACAATTCTCTGGCACTCAGTAACAATTGTGTGTCTGTGCAAGTAACAATTCTGTGTCTGTGCAAGTAACAATTTTGTGTCTGTGAGAGTAACAATTCTCTGGCACTCAGTAACAATTCTGTCTGTCCCTGAGTAACAATTCTCTGGCACTCAGTAACAATTCTGTCTGTCCCTGAGTATGAATTCTGTGGCCCTGAGTAACAATTCTGTCTCTGTGCGAGTAACAATTCTGTGTCTGTGCAAGTAACAATTTTGTGTCTGTGAGAGTAACAATTCCCTGGCACTCAGTAACAATTCTGTCTGTCCCTGAGTAACAATTCTCTGGCACTCAGTAACAATTCTGTCTTCCCTGAGTAACAATTCTCTGGCACTCAGTAACAATTCTGTCTGTCCCTGAGTATGAATTCTGTGGCCCTGAGTAACAATTCTGTCTCTGTGCGAGTAACAATTCTGTGTCTGTGCAAGTAACAATTTTGTGTCTGTGAGAGTAACAATTCTCTGGCACTCAGTAACAATTCTGTCTGTCCCTGAGTAACAATTCTCTGGCACTCAGTAACAATTCTGTCTGTCCCTGAGTATGAATTCTGTGGCCCTGAGTAACAATTGTGTGTCTGTGCAAGTAACAATTCTGTGTCTGTGCAAGTAACAATTTTGTGTCTGTGAGAGTAACAATTCTCTGGCACTCAGTAACAATTCTGTCTGTCCCTGAGTAACAATTCTCTGGCACTCAGTAACAATTCTGTCTGTCCCTGAGTAACAATTCTGTCTGTCCCTGAGTATGAATTCTGTGGCCCTGAGTAAGAATTCTCTGGCACTCAGTAACAATTCTGTCTGTCCCTGAGTATGAATTCTGTGGCCCTGAGTAACAATTGTGTGTCTGTGCAAGTAACAATTCTGTGTCTGTGCAAGTAACAATTTTGTGTCTGTGAGAGTAACAATTCTCTGGCACTCAGTAACAATTCTGTCTGTCCCTGAGTAACAATTCTCTGGCACTCAGTAACAATTCTGTCTGTCCCTGAGTATGAATTCTGTGGCCCTGAGTAACAATTCTGTCTCTGTGCGAGTAACAATTCTGTCTCTGTGCGAGTAACAATTCTGTGTCTGTGCAAGTAACAATTTTGTGTCTGTGAGAGTAACAATTCTCTGGCACTCAGTAACAATTCTGTCTGTCCCTGAGTAAGAATTCTCTGGCACTCAGTAACAATTCTGTCTGTCCCTGAGTAACAATTCTCTGGCACTCAGTAACAATTCTGTCTGTCCCTGAGTAACAATTCTGTCTGTCCCTGAGTATGAATTCTGTGGCCCTGAGTAAGAATTCTCTGGCACTCAGTAACAATTCTGTCTGTCCCTGAGTATGAATTCTGTGGCCCTGAGTAACAATTGTGTGTCTGTGCAAGTAACAATTCTGTGTCTGTGCAAGTAACAATTTTGTGTCTGTGAGAGTAACAATTCTCTGGCACTCAGTAACAATTCTGTCTGTCCCTGAGTAACAATTCTCTGGCACTCAGTAACAATTCTGTCTGTCCCTGAGTAACAATTCTCTGGCACTCAGTAACAATTCTGTCTGTCCCTGAGTAACAATTCTCTGGCACTCAGTAACAATTCTGTCTGTCCCTGAGTAACAATTCTGTCTGTCCCTGAGAATGAATTCTGTGGCCCTGAGTAAGAATTCTCTGGCACTCAGTAACAATTCTGTCTGTCCCTGAGTAACAATTCTCTGGCACTCAGTAACAATTCTGTCTGTCCCTGAGTATGAATTCTGTGGCCCTGAGTAACAATTGTGTGTCTGTGCAAGTAACAATTCTGTGTCTGTGCAAGTAACAATTTTGTGTCTGTGAGAGTAACAATTCTCTGGCACTCAGTAACAATTCTGTCTGTCCCTGAGTAACAATTCTCTGGCACTCAGTAACAATTCTGTCTGTCCCTGAGTAACAATTCTGTCTGTCCCTGAGTATGAATTCTGTGGCCCTGAGTAAGAATTCTCTGGCACTCAGTAACAATTCTGTCTGTCCCTGAGTATGAATTCTGTGGCCCTGAGTAACAATTGTGTGTCTGTGCAAGTAACAATTCTGTGTCTGTGCAAGTAACAATTTTGTGTCTGTGAGAGTAACAATTCTCTGGCACTCAGTAACAATTCTGTCTGTCCCTGAGTAACAATTCTCTGGCACTCAGTAACAATTCTGTCTGTCCCTGAGTATGAATTCTGTGGCCCTGAGTAACAATTCTGTCTCTGTGCGAGTAACAATTCTGTGTCTGTGCAAGTAACAATTTTGTGTCTGTGAGAGTAACAATTCTCTGGCACTCAGTAACAATTCTGTCTGTCCCTGAGTAAGAATTCTCTGGCACTCAGTAACAATTCTGTCTGTCCCTGAGTAACAATTCTCTGGCACTCAGTAACAATTCTGTCTGTCCCTGAGTAACAATTCTGTCTGTCCCTGAGTATGAATTCTGTGGCCCTGAGTAAGAATTCTCTGGCACTCAGTAACAATTCTGTCTGTCCCTGAGTATGAATTCTGTGGCCCTGAGTAACAATTGTGTGTCTGTGCAAGTAACAATTCTGTGTCTGTGCAAGTAACAATTTTGTGTCTGTGAGAGTAACAATTCTCTGGCACTCAGTAACAATTCTGTCTGTCCCTGAGTAACAATTCTCTGGCACTCAGTAACAATTCTGTCTGTCCCTGAGTAACAATTCTCTGGCACTCAGTAACAATTCTGTCTGTCCCTGAGTAACAATTCTCTGGCACTCAGTAACAATTCTGTCTGTCCCTGAGTAACAATTCTGTCTGTCCCTGAGAATGAATTCTGTGGCCCTGAGTAAGAATTCTCTGGCACTCAGTAACAATTCTGTCTGTCCCTGAGTAACAATTCTCTGGCACTCAGTAACAATTCTGTCTGTCCCTGAGTAAAAATTCTGTGGCCCTAATAACGTTTCTGTGGCCCTAAGTAACAATTCTCTGGCACTGAGTAACAATTCTGTCTGTCCCTGAGTATGAATTCTGTGGCCCTAACTAGCGTTTCTTTGTCCCTAAATAACGATTCTGTGGCCCTCATTAACAAGTCTGTGTCCCTGAGTAATGGTTCTCTGTCCCTAAGTAACTTCTCTCTGTCCCCAATTCTCGTTTCTGTGGCCCTAACTCTGTCCCTGTCCCTAGTACAGAGCGGTCTGCCTCTGTTCAATGACTGCAGGCAAATGAAGATTTCCAAAATGGCCGCTATATATACCTCGACCATTACACAGTGCTGGCTGGCTGGCTGCTGATTGGCTGATGCGATCACATGTCGTTGAGGAATGCATTATGGGGCAGCGCGCCTTGTCTGCGCGCCTTCCCCGACATCCCCGCTCCGTCGCCGCACATGTCAGCCGCCATTTTCGGAAAAATTTCGATTCGCGCGTCCGAATTAGGCTGTTTTTCGGATTCGGCACGAATCGAAATTTTTCCGATATTCGACTCGAATTCCACTTCGGATACTTCGATTCGCTCATCTCTACTGATGACCAACCTCTGATGCTGATGCACGATGAACGGAAAGTAAAGTGGGAGCCCTGCTGTTGAGGCATCAACAGCAGGGCTCTCACTTTACTTTCCGTTCATCGTGCATCAGCATCAGAGGTTGGTCATCAGCTCTGAGGAAAGGGATTCGTCCCCGAAACGCGTCAGCCATTTGACCGCACTTACAGTGAGAACACCTTGCCCGCCGTTGTGGCCATTGTCATTTTTCTATGCTTTTTAGATACATGCTTCGTCTATGAGTATGTTTTTATGATGTAATTCCTACAATAAACCTTGGATAATGCACTAGGTGTGTGCGCCACCTGTTTTCTCTCTATCCAGTGGCTGATTTCCCCATCTGAGGAGGGCTGCACCCCTGGAACATTTCCTTTTGGTTGTCGCTGTCCTGATACCCTTGGCTTCCCTTTTGGCTGTGCATATCCTGAGGCGCTGGAGAGTACATACGCTATCCTAACCACTTCACTCTGGGGTACTTACTACTGAACTAAGCACTCTACATTACCTACTCCAGACCTTTTCACTCTGCATTGCATTCTATTGATCTCTGAACTCTAAGTAACTTACTCCTGACCCCCTGCACTCTGTGTTACTAACTCTTGACCCCTGAACTGTGTGCTACACACTACTGACCTCTGCACTTTCCTAGCCAAAATGTACACTGCTCGGACAGGCTGAAACCAGCCCAGTCAGCCAGCCAAGTCAAACCCAGCTAACTTGGTTAGAATTCAAACAATCCAGCCAAGCCAAAACTCGGTCCTTTGAGCCAGGCTCAGAATCTAACCTAGCTAGCTAGGCCAGAACTCAGCCCAGCCAGCCAGCTAACACTCAGCTCAGTCAGTAAGGCCAGAACTCAGCCCAGTCAGACAGTCCAGATCTCAGCCTGGTCATATAGTCCAGATCTCAGCCCAGCCAGAATGCAGTCCAGCCAGACAGACCAGACCTCAGCCCAGCCAGACAGACAAGATCTCAGATCATATCAAAGGAGAGTATATTTGTTTTGGCTGGACACTCATCTACACAGTTATATTTGGGACACTATTGTTGTTTTTTTCAAAGTAAACCTTTTGTATTTCTCATTACATTTTTTCTTTTTCTTTTTCTGGTGATTCATAAATGAAATATTGGCACATTTATATGGAGATTTCACAAATTATGATTTGATAGGATGATAAATTTGATAATTTTTTTTTAATACTTTTTTTATTAATTTATTTTCTATCACCTTAATATACATTTCTTATTTTAATTATAAGCACTGTGCACTTTTTGATTGTATTTATTCACTTTATAAGCACTGTGCACTTTTAGATTGAATTTCTTGAGAGTAGTGGAGCGTGGTAATTATTTAAATATTTTGGTGAGATCTCAGATCTGCCATGGCCAGAATATAGCCCAGCCAGCCAGCCAGACTAGAGCTATGTCCAACCAGCCAGGCCACAATTTTGCCCAAAAAATGGCAACTACCTCAATCTATAACTGGCCTTTGCAGCAAGGAGCACATGGAAGGGTGACGCATATCAAACAACAACAAAAAAAAATTCCCAGCTCAACATTCCAACCAACCGAATTGTCCTGTCTGAAAGTACACATTAAAAACAGGGCTTTAGTTTGCACACATTTGCAAGTACATGTATAATGCATGATAATGTATAGACAGAGGGCAGGTACGCCTGGAGGGAGTCCACCTCTCCTTAAAGGCACAGGGCTGCAGTGGACACCCAGCATATAGCACAATGGCAGCCAAGGTGTCCAGTGTGCCCCTCATCAATATACCAACAGTACAAACAAACTGCAACTGCCCAAATCTCTAACTTGCCTTTGCAGCAAGGAGCACTTGAAATGGCAACACATGTCAAACAGCTGTGGTGCCATGAAGAGGCTCTGCAGTTTATGCATGTATTTGCAAATGTGTGCAAACTAGACAATTCAGTTGGTTGCAGGTTGATTGGTAAGTTGAGCTGGGGATTTTTCTTTTTTTGTTGTTTCACAATTAGCCCATTCAGCCAGGCCAGAGCTCCATTAAGTCAGCCTGTCCAGTACATAAACCATACATATCTCAACACTAGCTTATATATTCAATCAATCATAAACATGGTTATATTATATACCTATTAAATGTACAGTACTGTGAAAATGTTATAGGCAGGTGTGAAGAAATGCTGTAAAGCAAGAATGCTTTCAAAAATATATATTTTCATTGTTTATTTTTGTCAATCTACAAAATGAATGAGCAAGCAGAAGAAAAATATAAACCAAATAAATATTTGGTGTTACTATCATTTGGCTTCAAACCAGCATCAATTTAATGCATCAAACTCTTTTGAAGAAGCACAAAGAAACGCAATGCAAGTGGACCTAAAATAATTGATGCTGTTTTGGAGGCAAAGGTGGTCATATGAAGTATTGATTTTCTTCTGTTCACTTTTTTACTTTTCACTTTGTTAATTGAGAAAAATAAACTATTAATACTTCTTTTTCTGAAAGAATTCTTACTTTAAAGCATTTTTCACAACTGGCTAAAATGTTTGCACTGTATGTAAAACATCTGTGATATAGTGCTCAAATAATTCAATTAACAAAAACGCATATATAAGCAAAACTGCAATAATGAAGTCTGTCATGCATCAATGGTCCATAGTGTACAGTCCTACTTCATCTCCCCAAACTATTCCGTCACATACCCAGTGTTATCTTGAAACAGATTCTGTATTGACCCCTTATAGAAAAGTAGGCCAAAAGGGCCTATGTAGCCCAAAAGGTTAGCTAAACAGCATGTCAGATTTGCTTCTTTCATGTTGGAATGGACTCTATATCACGTTCCCACTTCCCACTCTCTCTTTCTCCACTTTATTAAGTCCTTGGATCAAAATTGACATTTAAAAAGAGAACAACATAGCGCATTTCATCACTTACCCCCCTTCCTGACAGGCCATTTTTTTGCAATACAGCACTGCGTTAATTTAACTGACAATTGCATAGTCATGCAATGCTTTACATGAATAAAATTTATGTCCTTTTTTCCCACAAATAGAGCTTTTTTTCAGTGGAATTTGATCACCTGTGCGCATTTTATTTTTATGCGCTATAAACAAAAAAAGTCCAACAATTTTGATAAAAAAAACTATTTTTGACTCTTTGCTATAAAACATATCCAGTAAAAAAAATATAAAAAATCAAATTTTGTTATAAATTTAGGCCAAAATGTATTCTGCTACATGTCTTTGCTGAAAAAAATCCTAATACATGTAAATTAATTGGTTTGCGTGAAAGTTATAGTGTCTACAAATGGCGGAATATATACTGGAATTTTAAAAAAAAGTTATACTAGTAATGACAGCGATCAGCAACTTATAGCAGGACTGTGGGACTGCGGTGGGCATTCTGACATTGGGGGGAACTGACTAACTGCCACTGACATCTCAATGACACTAATACAGTGATCAATACTAATAAAAAGCACTGATACTGTACTAATGACACTGGGCAGGAAGGGGTTAACATCTGGGGTGATCAAAGGGTTAACTGTGTGCTGTGTGCTGTTTTACTGTGTGAGCTGTGTGTGTCTTACTAGGGAAGCATACTGCTGTGCAGAGAAATACACAGCAGTATGTTACTGCTGGCAGGAGAGAGACCTTTACTGTTTACACACAGGTCTTTCTCCTGTCAGTAATACTCAGCGATCGCTGGGTATCGGCAGGGAATCTCCGGCCGGGACCCAATGATCGACATCTGTGGCCACCAATGGCGGCATGGGTAGGGCATGCGTGCCCCCTACCTGGAGATGCAAAATCACGTATACAGTCAGGTCCATAAATATTGGGACATCGACACAATTCTAACATTTTTGGCTCTATACACCACCACAATGGATTTGAAATGAAATGAACAAGATGTGCTTTAACTGCAGACTGCCAGCTTTAATTTGAGGGTATTTACCTCCAAATCAGATGAACGGTGTAGGAATTACAACAGTTTGCATATGTGCTTCCCACTTGTTAAGGAACCAAAAGTAATGGAACAGAATAATAATCATAAATCAAACTTTCACTTTTTAATACTTGGTTGCAAATCCTTTGCAGTCAATTACAGCCTGAAGTCTGGAACGCATAGACATCACCAGACGCTGGGTTTCATCCCTGGTGATGCTCTGCCAGGCCTCTACTGCAACTGTCTTCAGTTCCTGCTTGTTCTTGGGGCATTTTCCCTTCAGTTTTGTCTTCAGCAAGTGAAATGCATGCTCAATCGGATTCAGGTCAGGTGATTGACTTGGCCATTGCATAACATTCCACTTCTTTCCCTTAAAAAACTCTTTGGTTGCTTTTGCAGTATGCTTTGGGTCATTGTCCATCTGCACCGTGAAGCAGCGTCCAATGAGTTCTGAAGCATTTGGCTGAATATGAGCAGATAATATTGCCCGAAACACTTCAGAATTCATCCTGCTGATTTCGTCAGCAGTCACATCATCAATAAATACAAGAGAACCAGTTCCATTGGCAGCCATACATGCCCACGCCATGACATTACCACCACCATGCTTCACTGATGAGGTGGTATGCTTAGGATCATGAGCAGTTCCTTTCCTTCTCCATACTCTTCTCTTCCCATCACTCTGGTACAAGTTGATCTTGGTCTCATCTGTCCATAGGATGTTGTTCCAGAACTGTGAAGGCTTTTTTAGATGTCGTTTGGCAAACTCTAATCTGGCCTTCCTGTTTTTGAGGCTCACCAATGGTTTACATCTTGTGGTGAACCCTCTGTATTCACTCTGGTGAAGTCTTCTCTTGATTGTTGACTTTGACACACATACACCTACCTCCTGGAGAGTGTTCTTGATCTGGCCAACTGTTGTGAAGGGTGTTTTCTTCACCAGGGAAAGAATTCTTCAGTCATCCACCACAGTTGTTTTCCGTGGTCTTCCGATTCTTTTGGTGTTTCTGAGCTCACCGGTGCGTTCCTTCTTTTTAAGAATGTTCCAAACAGTTTTGGCCACGACTAATGTTTTTGCTATCTCTCTGATGGGTTTGTTTTGTTTTTTCAGCCTAATGATGGCTTGCTTCACTGATAGTGACTGCTCTTTGGATCTCATCTTGAGAGTTGACAGCAACAGATTCCAAATGCAAATAGCACACTTGAAATGAACTGTGGACCTTTTATCTGCTCATTGTAATTGGGATAATGAGGGAATAACACACACCTGGCCATGGAACAGCTGAGAAGCCAATTGTCCCATTACTTTTGGTCCCCTAACAAGTGGGAGGCACATATGCAAACTGTTGTAATTCCTACACCGTTCACCTGATTTGGATGTAAATACCCTCAAATTAAAGCTGACAGTCTGCAGTTAAAGCACATCTTGTTAGTTTCATTTCAAATCCATTGTGGTGGTGTATAGAGCCAAAAATGTTAGAATTGTGTCGATGTCCCAATATTTATGGACCTGACTGTTTATCACGTATAAATACGTATAGTACTTTTGCTATAGGACAGTCAGGAAGTGGTTAAAAAGAATATATATTACAACCCTTACATGATATTACAATAAAAGGCTCACCAAATATAAAGAGACTTGTTATATTAATAAAGCCACAAGGCATTTTCCATAGGTCAATCTGCATACTCTGAATTATTCCACCAGAATTTTTTTGTATGTGCATTCAGGGCTCCTTACTCTCTGCTCCAGACCCATGTCTAATTTTGTTATGATCATGATTATAGTGCATGCTTATACCATCTACATTTGGCACTCTAAGGAGATGGAGACAAAATACTTCTCCAAAATTAGCCATGCTGGATCTATCATTTAAAATTTTTGAGTGTAAACAGTGAACTCAAACTTGAAACCTTTTTATATCTTATTGATAAACTAAATTATCTAAAAGCATCCATTTGTCAGAAGGGATGACCATTAGGCCATACAGCACAACGTGTACAGGTACACATGGTCATTGTTAACTTTATTGTTCATGTATCTCCTAACACATTTAAATGTGTGGTCAGCCAGGCCCCGCCACTCAGATTTTATCAACTAAAGTGAGTTTTACCATAGCATTGTTAGTGGAGCTTTACCATAGCACAGTTAGAGGAGGCCATGCCCTTCTGCAAAATTCTGAATGAATGAAATGCGTTAACATAATCACCTCTACCCTGTCCCCCGTGAACCATGTGATATAGGTGGATGAGGATAGGGAACACCCAGGCATCAAACATGCATAGGATATATCACAGCAGGGAACCTGTGGTGGATTAAGAAACAAAAAAGCAGCAAAGTCTGCTAACACTGATATGGTCAAAGAGGTGGCTGGTGTGACTTGCAGTGAGATCATAATGATGCCTTACATTCATCCATATGCCTATCTATGACCATAACAAAATGAATGGCAGGGCATGGTTTGATGTTTAAATGTATTTACTGTCATTTTTTTAGGTTGATCATGGTTGGTTTATCTTTTTGGACCCTGGTTATATAAATTAGAGTGCTGTTTTTTTCACCAGTCCTTCATTATTTGAATGACATGAAGTTGTATTGTGTAGCTATCGGACTACATTATCTGTTGAGGGAGGGGCTTGCTCAATTTTTTATCATTTTGACAATTTTGTATATATATGGTTTTGCAGGTGAATGAAGGTATTTATATTTTTAATGTAGGCAATCTCTAAGTGGTATCCATGTCCACTTTTTCTTATCTAATTTATTTATATAGTAGTTTACACTGGGGGAACCAGACCAAATGAAGAAGTGTGAGAACTCTGATAATTTATACATATCTCTGGATCCCAGTTTAGGTTTTTGTAATACATTTGTTTGGTGATGTAATATTGACCACAAATAGCGACTTTAATATCAGGCAGATAGGACACTCTAGGAAAAGATGGTCCCTGGTCTGCATTTTCAAGGAATAGGGAAACATACCCTCTGTGGAAACTCAAAGCCTAATTCAGTCACAACTCCAAAGAATAGGTCTTCTGGCTGTCTGTAGAACTCCTCTTCAATTCAGCAACCAGCATTCTTCTCAGATTGGAAGAAATGGAACATTACCTCCAATCATAGAACACAACAGTTGTGCACCACAATGGTAGGAAAGGGAACAAAACAAGAGTGCGCCCACTCTTTCAGGCAGATTGTTTGCCATGGATAGCCAGGTAGAAATGAATTATTTGGTAACAAGGTCCTCTCTATTTGAAAAAATGTGTCCCTCACTCACCCATGCTCATTTCGAAATCTTTGGTGCACAACCCACTGCTGCAAGCAAATAGACCAATAAGAATTTCTTTATCATGCAATAATGTTCCTATGGCTGTAGCATGATATTATAATGCAGAAGCCCTAAATAGTCCAAATAACACCAGTTACACCTTGAAAACACAATTCATCTATATGACTCTTTGCTGTATCACTGTTATATACGCTTATTCACTTGCTTATCTCTGTGAAAAAATGGTGTGAGGAACTCCTTTACATGTTTACAGCCAGAATCATTTGGTTCATTTGAGTAAATCAATAATTTGTACGGAATATCCAATTGTGGTGGATTTCCTGGATTCACTATGAACCTCAGTTTGTGCAAACCTGATTTACTACTCATTAGCAGAAGAATTTGATTAAAAAATGGATGTGCCAGACAACAGTTCCCTTCATACCACATGAAGACATGTGCTGTACATAAGATTATACTTGGACAAAGGCTAGCTTCTTCAAAGGAATATCCTCTGACCTTTAAACTAAAAACAGAGATATCTTTGATCATCCCATGTTGGTAGCTTTTTCCAGTCTCCAGCTGACTGTTTTGTTTAGAGAAATTTTTGGTGTCTTTGTGGCCAGTCTATTGCACTGTGCTGCAGCTGGTCTCACCTCTACCCAAAGCTATATTTAGGAGTCTTTAAAGGGACCAGGCTACTCTCCAACATATTAATAATTTACAATGATATCTTACTACAAAAGACTCTGAAAAAAGAATTAAGACATTTAAGACATAATACTAGTACCAACCATTGACCAGTTATCTATTATGTTCATATTTGGCTTATATTTATTTGAACAAATTTGTTTATAGTTTAATAAACATTTTTACATTAATTATGGGATATCTTAAAATTAGATTAGAGAAATCAAAATAATAGTTACTATTTAAAGAGTATTTACCATGCAAAAGAGCACATATATAAATACTTAGTACATAGGTAATGTATGCAACATTTTATTACTAGCTGCAAACCTACAGCAAAAGTAACCGGACATTGAGATGAGTTTTTCCATTGTTTGATTTCATAGCAATTAGTAATCTTTTTTGGGTTTTGTATGCATTATTGGCATTTAATATATAAATAGTTTCAAACCATTACTGTCAAAAATGTACTGCTCTTTGCCTGCAGAGAACGCATGTTTGTCCTATTTTTATAGTGACCATTTCTAAACTTCAAATAAGCATATGACAGGTATAAAAGAAGTACTGTTTTTGCTATTCTATTTTCTAGGCTTAGATTTGTTTTTTTTTTTTTAATTTTAATTGAATGCCATACATATTATTTATATTGTATATTGCATTATTTCTGTTTTATATACATTATTCAGACATTTGAAGGGTCATGCTAATTTTGATCTTTCATTTGGGCAATCAGAATTCCAAAATGATTGCTTATTAGTGAGACTGCAGAAGATTTTCAGATAATTACTTAAAGACTCAGGAGAGAAAGAAAAAAAAAACAGGCCTTTCAAAGCAAAGGCATTTTTTAATATCAAAATATTGCTGCAACCTGACTAAATCTCACTATTGTGGGAGCATATGTGATCTATTTTTCAGATCTTTTAAAATTAAAATTTCCAGCGAGTTACAGCAGATTGCAGGACTTTGTTTAAATGAACAAGGTTTATCTTGTTTGGTTTTAATTGCGCAAGCAGTCTACTGCATCAAGCAATAAAAATCTGTGGCTGAGAATAAAAACCAAACATGCACAAACACTCACACAAATACACACATACACAAACAAACACACATATCCGCACTACGAACATTCACACGCACCTTGTTTAGATAGCTCATGCATCCATGGCATTTTTTTCTATAGTTTATTTAAAAAATAATATGCTAATTACTGTATCAGTCTTCTTGTAGGAACATATCTATAAGCATAATTTCTGTAACACACATCTAGAATTTTTTTTGTTTACTTATTAAGAATAATTTCATAAACTAGTATTTTTTTCATGTGTGGCGCTTGTGCATATATTTGATGGACTGAACCCTTAAAGTGATTAACCATCCTAAAGGATAATGATCCTGGTGAACAGGACAAATGTGATATGTGATCAAGGACATCCATGCAGAACACCTAATGGAACATACATCTTTTTTTTTTCTAATGATCCAAACTGGTTAAGTCAGAGCATAACATAGTGTTGGACTGTCTGTGAAGGCCATAATAAGGAATAATGTCCCATATGTGCAGACAATATTATCCAAACTGTAGATTAAAAGTGTTATTTGTGCGGTAGATTTTAAAGGTAGATGAACGAGGAGAGGGGAAGATAATAGTGACGGATCCTTTTTACCTTTGCGCTGGAAAAGATCATTACCAGCCTGAAACATATTTTCATGACAACAAAGGCATCTTAATCTAGATATTCCACTTTCTAGCTACAGTAATTTCCCTGATTCGTTCCTCCACTACAGATTGTTATAACTTATAGCAGAAGCACAGAAGCAGCAGAGCTCATTAGGCCCCCTCGAATTTTCAGAATTCTACATTGACTAATTGTAATATCCTTTCCATAACACAACCGTCAAACTCTGCAAGGCAAAATATGACATAAACAAGCTGGGAAAGCATCATATAATTTTCTCTTTGGAGAAATATGTGCTTGGTTAACTATCGACTTGTTAACATGCATTGGATAATTTTTATAATTATATACCTTTTCTATATGATAACATTTAATCTCAGTGGGTTTCCCTGCTGGTAGAAAACTGCAGAATCGCTTCAGATAACAAGTTCAGCTGCTTTTCTGCCAAGGCTATATAAGGAAACTCCATAAGGTAGCATGGTTTATCCAGTTCTAATGTCCAAACCAGTTCTCCAGGACACTTTCAAACTTATTTGAAGTTATTAAAAGGTGATGACATTGCTTGAAGACCACATGCACAGTCCCATTCCCATCATGACAACTGCTGCTCAGATGAGTTTTTCAGGAGGGCTTCAGAGCACAGACTTGCACTGCCTGGCAGGGGTCCAGCATGTTAACAATTGTTAGGACACCCAGCACTTCAAAGGGGCCACTGTATGGTTAAACTGTTAATAAGCTGAACCTCTTTCAAACATTCGAAACAGTTTAATTGATATTAGTCTAGTTAAAATATAAGCATTTTCCCCTAGAGGGTGAACAGAAGAGTCTTGCTTGCATTGAAATAAACCATTCATAAGTACATTTAATTATTAACGGATGTTAATGTCCAAAGAGTGCTAACATACTATGAGATACTGGAAATGCAAACTGGCTGTGATAAAATAACACAAAAGCCATTTGGACATTGGCATAGCAAATTTGCACACTATTAGTCTGCTTTCATATTATTATAACGTTTATCAGATATATACATATATATATATATATATATATATATATATATATATATATATATAAAAAATAAAATCCTAGTTATTTGGGCTGTAGTGACAGTTACTAAGTAAATGCAACTAGTTTAAATAATAATTAGGCATTACATTTCATATTCATATTTCTGTTATGTGCCTGCTGTACCATGTCATGTATGAAAAAGTATCCTGCTCTCTTTGTAGTGCTTCATTTGTGTAAAATTCTTGGTGTTCATGAGAGCACAGTGTGGTCAGTTTTCTGGCTGTGCTGTGAGCTAATCCAATGATCAGGCTTGTGCTGACACATTCCCTCCTGCACAACCATCCCCTAGCTTCTGAGAACAGAGGATATGTGATCACTTATTAAAAGGGAAAAAAGGTATTTATAATGTTTTTTTTTAATATGTATACACACATATTTTTCCTTTCATTTCTTTTTCAAACTGAATGGGTTGTTTTACATAGCGAGGCTTCACATATACTTTAAGTACCTGTATTTTCATTAATATCAGCCTACTGTATTTACTGCAGAGCAGAGTGAAAGTAGTGATGCCAGCATTAGAAACCATTTGAGCTCAGCTGCATGTACATGTGTTACGAGGGAACACGTTAATGGAAGGAGAGAGTAGAGTGGGCAGACTGATAAACTCAACAATGTGCTGCTGCTGTATCAGCCAGTCAGGAAGCTGGGGGTCTGTTTTGACTGTGCTACTGGGTTGCCTGGATTACACAACTGGCTGCATAGAATTATGAATCCAGAATAACAGCTAACCGATCCAATATATATATACATATATATATATATATATATATATATATATATATATATATATATATATACACACACACACACACACACTATATTGTCAAAAGTATTGGAACACCACTCCAAATCATTGGATTCAGGAGTTCCAATAACCTCCATTGCCACAGGTGAATAAAATCAAGAACCTAGGCATGCAGACTGCTTCTACAAATATTTGTGAAAGAATGGGTTGCTTTAAGGAGCGCAGTGAATTTAAGCGTGGTAGAGTGATAGGTTGCCACCTGAGCCATAAGTCCATCTGTGAAGTTTCCTTCCTACTAAATATAACATGGTCAGCTGTTAGTGGTATTATAACAAAGTGGAAACAACTGGGAACAATAGCAATTCAGCCACAAAGTAGTATTCCACGTAAAATGACAGAGCGGGGTCAGTCAGCGCATACTGAAACGCACAGTCAATTGTCTGCAGAATCAATAGCTAAAGAACTCCAAACTTCGTGTGGCCTTCAGATTAGCACAACAACAGTGCATAGAGAGCTTCATGGAATGGGTTTCCATGACCAAGCAGCTCCATCCAAGCCTTACAACATCAAGTGCAATGCAAAGCGTCAGAAGCCGTGGTGTAAAGTACACCACCACTGGACTCTAGAAGAGTGGAGATGTGTTCTCTGGAGTGACAAATCATGCTTCTCTGGCAATCTGATGGACGTGTCTGGGTTTGTCGGTTGCCAGGAGAACAGTACTTGCCTGACTGCATTGTGCCAAGTGTAACGTTTGGTGGAGGGGGGATTATGGCGTGGGGCTGGTTTTTGGGGGTTGGGCTTGGCCCCTTAGTTCAAGTGAAGGGAACTCTTAAGGCATCAGCATAGCAAGACATTTTGGACAATTTCATGCTCCGAACTTTGTGGGAACAGTTTGGGGATGGCCATTTTCTGTTCCAACATGATTGCACAGTGAGTGAGTTTGGGCTGGAGGAACTTGACTGGCCTGACCTCAATCTGATGGATAAAACCTTTGGGGTGAATTAGAACGGAGACTGCGAGCCAAGCCTTCTCGTCCAATATCAGTGCCTGACCTCACAAATTCGCTTCTGGAAGAATGATCAAACATTCCATGGACACACTCCTAATCCTTGTAGACAGCCTTCCCAGAAGAGTTGAAACTGTTATAGCTGCAAAGGGTGAGCCAACTCAATACTGAACCCTATGTACTAAGACTGGTGTACCATTAAAGTTCATTTGCGTGTAAAGGCAGGTGTCCCAATACTTTTGGCAATATAGAGTGTGTGTGTATATATATATATATATATATATATATATATATATATACATACATATATATATATATATATATAATGTCAGTGCACTGTCCCACCAGGGTGATGTGAACTCAGAATTCTCAGCCAGGCAGGCTGAGAGGCTCTAGGGGGTATTCTTGATTGTGAGGAAACTGGATTTTCAGTTTCTTCATTGTTTAGAAAGTCCATTTTTCAGACCTAGAGCCTGGAGATTTCATAGAGATTCAGGTGGGATGAAATCTCCAGTCCTGGATCCAGGTTTTTGGAATTACCAGCACACTGACTGGTCAGGTGTGTGCTGGGCTATTAATAGTGACCTGACCATGCTTCTGGGCTCCACTGTCCCGAGAAGTCAAGGTGTGCAAGGGAGAAACTGGAGGGGTGTATGTCTGTGTTGTAAAAGACAGAGACCCAAGCCTGTGGGCTGAAGCAGGAAGGGGCTTCAATCTATGTGAACAGTTTTGGCAAGGAAATGGTCTGTGGGAGACAGATGAGGGTCTAAAGTGGAAGGCCTGAGCAGCACTGTGGTATGCATAAGCCAGGAGGCTGTGTAACTACTTCTTTACTAAAGTAAGCCAGGAAGATGGATATTTCATGCTTTTCTGTTAATGGTGAAGACCCCCCTGTGTGGGAAAACTATACAACCCCAAACTTCACAAAAAACAAACAAAAAAACAGTATACAGCTGCTTGTCTGTAGTTTGGCTTTAAAGTACATTGAAAAAGTATTGAAAACAAATTAGCATTAAAGTAAGTCTGTTCTAAGAGAAATGTAGGCAGACATTGCTAACTTTCATCTACAAATGTGTTTGGCTTCAACTTGATTTCTGCAGCTGTATGCTTACTTTTACACAGTGATTATGTAGCACCAACAGTTTACGCAGTGCTATACAAAATACCAAAGGGAATTTTCCCCCTAGCTTATTGAACAAGGTGAAGCTGTGCACTAAGAAAAGAAACAAATGCATAGTTAACAGCCTATTTGTCTTTAGTAAATCAACTCCAGTGACCAGGAAAGTATTGTATCTAGAGGTAACCAGGTAATTACGTACTATTTTCAGGAGGTTAGAAATGATTTCCCTTAGTAATGCTCCCTTTAATATGTCCATGATCATATCTATAAATATATTGCATAAAAAATGTTATAAGATATTTTGTTTCTGGATAGTGAGGATGAGCTCAAAATTCGGTCTGAACCCAAGTTTGAACAGAATTAGGCTATTTGTCCAAACACCAGACTTTTTACTCATTCTTAGCAAGCAGTGACGTCACCCGACCCGTTCATTTACTGTCTGGGAATCCTCAGCCATGTAAACTAAGTGACTGGGCTAGCATGAAATCACTGTTCAACTATGGCCACCTGGCCATATTCCATATTTGGGCAATAACATTAACAAAATGTGACTGTGCCTAAATTTGGTTAATGATGTCACCCTGGAATCACCACTCATTTGTTTAGTAGGGGTACTTGGGAGCTGTCATTCTGTGCTAGTCAGTGATAGGATTGGACGTGGCAGAACTTTTTTCTTTCAGTTGGCATTGGGCATCATTCATCATGATTGATGTGAATCAGCATCTCTGTAATTGATGATGGATTTACATCATGGGGCTTTTTTTTTTAACAAAGATTTGTCAAAAACTGTGCTTATTTATTTTTCACTTTTTTGTGTGAATAAGTATAGGTGCTATTGTACAGTATATACCCCTTACTCATTCACAGTTAGGGCTGGTATCTGAGAGATCCTTATTGTTAAGGGGAGCATCCAGATTCTGATAAGCCTCCATCCACAGATCCTCCACAAGCACTGGCCCAGGGTTATGAGAAAGAAACCCATCCTGCTCCAGATGCTCCATATCGATTGCCAATATTTTAATAAGAGAGATTGCTTTACGATTGTAAGTACTCCAGTTGTTATTGACTCCTCACATGGTTTGAGTGGTCTGTGCCCTTGTCTTCTCTAGTGATTATCTATTGCTATATTTTTCAATAAAAATGTTCTGACTGTTAAAAAATCTCCCTGGCAAACTGAATTTTTTATTTGCCTACTGGATACTTTTGCCCCCTTCCGGCTCAGGAAAATTTTCACCTTTCAGCGCTGTCGCACTTTGACTGTGTCATTCAACACTGTACCAATATGACATTTTTAACGTTTTTTTTCTTTTGGTGGTATTTAATCACCATTGAGTTTTGTATTTTTTGTGCTATATATGAAAAAAGTAAAAAAAACATGTTTTTCTTAATTTCTGTTATAAAATGTTATTTATTTATTTTATTTAATAAATAATCTTTCCACAAACTATGGTATATATCTAAAAATCAATAAATCCTGATGTTCTGACTGCCTACCTCATTTCTTAAGGCCCAAAACTGCCAGGACAGCACAAATTCCCCACAAATAACCACTTTTTGGAAAGTAGACAGTCTGAGATATTTAGTAAGAGGGATGGCGAGTTTTCTGAACTTATCATTTTTTGTCATAATTTTGTGGAAAATGAAGAAATGAAAATGCATTTTTCACCAATGCAGTACAGTGTCATCATATAACTGGTGCGAAGGTCACTGATTTGCGACAGTATGTAAAAAAAACCAAACAATTCACTACAGCATCATCATATAACTGGTGCGGCGGGACACTGACTGGCGACAGTATGTAAAAAAACCAAAATGCAGCACAGCGTCATCATATAACTGGTGCAGCGGGACACTGACTGGCGACAGTATGTCAAAAAAACAAAATGCAGCACAGCGTCATCATATAACTGGTGCAGCGGGACACTGACTGGTGACAGTATGTAAAAAAAATTTAAAAGAATAATTTAAAAAGAATAATTAAAAAAAAAAAAGAATGTTATTGCTTTTAATGATATGTTTTCTACTTCTGTGACCAGAGCAATACAATGTTACCATAGTAACATTGTACTTCTCTGGGCAAGTGATGAGTATTTTGGGGTTGTTTTTTACACATTATGATTGCTTATACCAACAAATTTCATTGGTATAAGCAAGCATTTTTACTTAATGAAACTAATTCATTCAGTAGTTTTGTTGTGACCAGCTATGATTGGCCACAGCTCATCACATGCTACAGATGGGCTGTGATTGGCCCAGTCTGTACATGTGACTACTGTGACTAATCACAGCTAGCAGCACAGTTGTAAGCAATGAATGGCATGAAAGGAAGCCATTCAATGTTTACACCTGTCATGCGATCTGCTGTGATTAGTCACAGTGATCACATGAAACTGACAGTGGGCTGGTGTAGTGATCTGTCATTGGCCTTGTCCGATGGACACAGCTGGTGACAGATTGCACCGCAGCAGGGCTCGCTGGGCATGCACGAAGTGTGATCCTGGAAGGACGTCATATGATGTCCTACCAGGATAACAGGGGTCACACTTGGCCATCATATTACAATAGGACGGGCAGGAAGGAGTTAAAACTTCTTTTGCTTGGTTCCACAGGGCAGTGCCCAGCACCGATACCTTTGATTTACATTCCCTTTCCTATTATCCTGTTTTTTAACATTTGGTTCCCATTATCTTCATTAGTATTTAGATTTGGCACCTTAACATACTCATGTTCTGCCCCAAAATCAACCCAGGTATGCTGTGCTCATCCCCTACTGGATAACTGTTGCAGTGATTATATGATCAGAAGCTATATTTACTGGTTCATGATCTTCAAGGAAAAATAAGGAAAAATGTGTTATTTCATAGCTTTAGTACCTATTTTTCATCACACATACACACTATACTGTATATTTGGCTTTATCCAATGAATACAGTAATGGTTCCCTTGGAAGAAAACAAATAACACTTAGAGGAGTTTTGTGTCTGTAAATGTACAATGTTTATTAAAATAATATTTTCTAGGCACTTTAACAAAAAAAAATTCCACTTGTCCCTAAATTTGATCTGGTGTTTCCAATTTCAGTCACCTGTAGTCCTGCTGTGCTCTGCTGTGGCACTCCTACCTCCAATCCACTTTGCTCCAGCAATCTGTAACATGAACCCATACATGTGTATTAATATCTCTGAGCACTAGAGGTGTAGCTTGTGTGTCACTGCATTCAGCCAGACAGAACTATCAAACAATAATCCATGTTTTTCTTTTTTGCATTGATAGTTGCAGGAGCAGAGTATGTCTAGTCTTTAAAGTTAAAAGATTACAGAAGGCACACTAAATACCAAATGCAACTCACAGGTGACCGGAATGGGTACGAGCAGACCACCTCTGGAAACTGGGAAGCCTTCACGGAAATAATAACTGTCCTTATAGTACATTTATTTCTTGAAACTTCGACCCCCCCCAAGCTTCACTTCCAGACTTAATCATAGGGAGTCTATGATTATGACCGGAAGTGACGAAACGCGTCAGATATTGGATAAGCGACAACCGGAAGTGACAAACATTGGAACTGGAAGTGAGGCAGGACTGTCCGAGAGTGAGGACCAGCAGTGGTGAGAGCATTGTATTGTCTTCCCTCTCTGATACTACCAACATATGGAGATTTGACATATCTTTGGGTTTATTTTAATTCATTATTTTGTAACTGAGATTATCTGGGCAGAGATTAAATGGTTTTAAATGTTACTGCACCATGTCAGGTCTCTATCTTTTTTCTTTTGTGTGATGTTTGTTGAGAGTCAACATCAGAGGCAATAATATTGGAGAATTTGAACCATTCTTGGGAGGAATCGATTTGTGATCTGAGAAATCATCTTTACTCTGGAGGAATATATATATATATATATATATATATATATATATATATATATACATATATATTATATATATATATATATATATATATAAAAGCGCATTTGCCAACCCCATAAGAAAGGGAGACAAATACATTTGGTGAGTGAACACCTGAAGGGGGAGCATGGCACATTGGAGAAATTATTTAAACAGTCATGTGGTGATTTTTTGGCAACTTTGATTTAATTCACATGGTGATTACAGAAGGACTTTGATTTATGGACTTTTGTGTTTATTACTACTTTATTATTTACAGAGCGCCACACTAATATTTTGTTATTACAGAATATGATTTGTTTGCAATTGCATAGCTTATGCTTTACAAATCTAATACCTAGGAAAGGTCAATGAAAAGTTCATCATCCATTTAAAAAATGTAAATGAATATGGTGCAAAAGAGTAAGAATAAAATCCTATCTTAATGTAATATGAGTTCTTCCAAGCCACCATCACATTAGCTTAAAAGAAAGACTCCACCAGAAATTCTATAACAAAAGTATAAACAAAATCCATACTAACTTTTGCATGTACTTTATGTGCTGTATCCACCACTTAGGAGAAAGAGATGGGTGTTTTGATCACTATTGATGGTTGAATTTGTGAGAAATAGTTTCCACCTGCTTTTTGTCTTAGAGAGAATCTACAGTTTCAGGAGGTAGAGCTTAATTATCATTCATTTATTTCCCCATGCAAATGGAGATGCTATTAATAAAGAAGGAAAAAAAGCAGTTTTTTTGCAGAGCAACAGGGAGAATGAGAAAAAGACAGAGTATAGGAGAAAGAGGGAAGCAGTGACATACCTGCCGTCTTGGGATTGAAGGACTTATGTGTGCTTCAAATGAGGACACTGCTTCATATAAATCCATGTTGCTGTCCCTTCTATAAAGTAGGCTGGTGTAAGAAGAATACAGAGGAGAGCGAATGGTGAAATTGTAAGAGAGAGAATGAGGTAAAGGGTTATGAGGAATGGCAAACATACTTTAATTGTGGATGAAGAGCGGGAGACTGGAGCATAAAGCTTATTAGCTCCTCCTATTATGTCTTCTGAGAAAAATGGGAATTCACTGATGTGGTTGCATACTAGAAATAAAATTCAGGCGTAATACCTCTTTAAGATACAATGTTTCTTGGCAGAAAGATATCTCTGAGGTTTTTCCTATATGGCCTCCAACTTTGCTCTGTTATATTTCTATTTCAGCTGTGAGGCAGCAACAATCTATTGACACAACTCAATCACAAGCCTTACCCGCATACGTGGAATCACAAACCCTAAGAAATACTGTATATCAGAGGTGTCCAAACTATGGCCCTCCAGGTGTTGAGGAACTGCAAGTCCCATGAGGCCTTGCAAGACTCTGACATCCTCAGGCAAGACACCCAGAAGCAGAGGCATGATGGGACTTTTAGTACTTCAACAGCTGGAGGGCCATAGTTTGGACACCCCTGCTGTATATGATTAAGATCTACATGCTGTGGGATTCATTTGGGATTTTTAAAGTGGCTTAATAGCCAAGATTATAGCCAAGACTATTTACAGACTATAGGAATGGAAGTAAACAGGCAAAAAACAAACAGGCATTCTTATTAAGATGAGCAACAAACTGGTAAAATAATTTCTACCTCTTAGTCCCTATTGTTTAGCAACATCTATGGTAAGCCTCCTTTGACCACAGCACTATGTAGGCAGATGATCAAGAAAATATGTTAAAAAAGGTTGCAGAGATTTTCATTTATTTGTTGAAGTGATCTTTTAATTGCTAATTCTTATTCTTTTTAATTAGCAATGGCTATCTGTACCTTTTTTTAACAATAAAATAATATACCGCTATATTTAGCAGTTGCCTATAACATATTTTATTGTGTTGAAAGCTATACTATAACATTTTGGACCTTTTTTAGACTACCCCAAAGTAAACCACGATTGATCTTTGGAATGTGAAAGTCTCAGAATTCATACTAAATCAAAATAATATAGAGAACACAGGCATTATTTCAGATAAGTGACAGTATAACAGATTATCTCATGCCTCATAAACATGTTAATGCATGACATTCTGTGCATGCCTCCAATACTTACTGGTTTTAGTCAAAGTGCACATTAGAAAGAATACACAGATTTCTCTAAAGCATACCTTCTCTTAAATCTCTTATAGTGTCAAAATAGGATAATATTCCGGATATCTGATGCTCATAAAATTGTAGCCATGTAAATCATCAATTTTATAAGCCAATTGCATTAATGTAGTGGAACATTTAGGAGGATTTGTATTCTTTTAGTTTGCTAACTATATATGAATTTAAACATGCATGGAGAAAGTAACAGGTGTTAAACAGTAACGACAATGCAAAAATAGCTATTTAGCTTTCATTTCTTATTAGTTTTCCCTTATATTATTTTGCTGATCTTGAAAACATGATTTTTATTTAAGATATTCATTAGGGCTACGTACCCATTATGGCTCAAGTAAGACAATGATTTAAAGAAATATATTTTCAGCTCTTGGGAGCAAGCACCACATTGGATAAAGCAGAAAAACTTTTCATCCTCCAAAAGATACATACACTCTGATATCCTCAGCCTAAAGGTTTATTCCAAAAAATACACATCACCCACCACTGCTTCTTCCTTTACGCTAGGTTCACATCTATGCAGATTGCAGCTGATGCATTTTCCGGGTGCATTTTGTGTTTATTTTTCACAATTTTAAATTTTTTATGCATTTTGTGTTTTTTGCGACTTTAGCTGTTGTGGGGAAGAGGCCCTTGTCCTAATCAAAATGGGGACAAGGTGCTTTGGGAGGGAGCCCCCCTGCTCAAAAAGCACCCCCCTATATAGAGGGAATGTGGCCTGGATTGGTTCGGGGGGAGTGATCATTCCTGACATGCTGGGCTGCATACTATATAAGGGTCTGGTATGGATTTTGGGGGGACCCTATGCCATTTAAAAAGAAAATTGGCATGGGAATCCCCCTAAAATCCATACCAGGCCCGAAGGGGAGACCCCACGCTGTTTTTTGTACTAATTTTTTCATTGCTGGCAACAAATTTTTTTATATTTAGCTGTCAGCGGGGAACCCCTTTGTCAGCTAATGACTCATCGTTTCTTACGGACGCAGTGGCCACCCGCTCCATAACAACCATTTTGTTTACTGGTTGTTAAGGATGCTGCCGGCTGCCTGCTCATTAACAATCAGCTTAAAGTCACACAAAACACAACATACAAAATGCATAAAAAAGCATAAAAAAACGCAATGCTTTTTGGTGTAAATGATAAAAAAAAACCAGATGCCAAGTAGTAAGTCTATTACACACAAAACGCAATGTGCTGCGTGAAAAAAGTCCCTGACTCCTTCAAAAATCTGCACTGGCTCAAAATGCCCAGATGTGAACTAGGTTCAAAGGAAACCAAGTTAAATGAACTGTAGGGCATTTCTGCAAACTGGAAAACAAACTGAAATCCACATACGTGAGAACCTAGGGTTAATGTGTTTCACCCTCTGTGGGCTTAGTTGTCATTGAACACATGAGCAGTTGTTAATACCAGATGAACAGATAATATAGAGGGGACATAACCTAGTCTAAAAAATGTATATGATAACAACAGAGCCAAAGTCAGTCACCATGTGGGACCTGCAAATACATGTTCTTAGTCTTAGAAATGATCCTTCTGTTTGTGTGGGTCTCCTTAGATTATAAATTCAAGTCAAGATTGCAGTTAAAGCAATGTTAGAAAAGAACAGCAATAGGACCTAGCAACTGCTAACAATTTGTCACTGCATGTAGAGACTTCGGTTTTGGTTGTATATAGATCTGTGAAGTAACTGTTTTCTCTGAGTGTATACAAGTTTTTACCTGCACTAAATGTAGATTTATTTGGCATCTATTGACCAGAGTCTGTTTAACCTCCTGACAACCGCGCTATAGCCGAATGATGGCTAAAGCGCGGTTGTACCGTTCTGGGAGGTTGTCATATGATGTCCTCCCAGAATGCGCCCGGTGCTTTCCGTGATTGCTGTGTCCTATGGGCATAGCTGATCACATGATGAGGTAAAAGGCCCATCACAGAGGCCTTTTACCACGTGATTAGCGGTGTCCAATGACATAGCAGATCACTGAGTAAATACAGTTGCTGGTTATCTGCTGCACTTTCCTCAAACTGTCACAGCATGAAGAAAGTACTGCTGATAACCAGCAAATGACACAGAGGACATCTGCTCTGATCATCAGGGCTCAGCAGTGCCTTCCACCAGTGCCCAGCAGTGCCACCCATCAGTGCCCTGCAGTGCCACCCATAAGTGCTGCCCAGCAGTGCCACCCATCAGTGCTCAGCAGTGCCGCCAGTCAGTGCCGTCAGTGCTGCCCATCCATACCACCTCATCAGTGCCAATCCTTGCTGCCTATCAGTGCCCATCAGTGCTGCCTATCAGTGAAGCCTCATCAACGCACATCAGTGAAGGAGAAAATTTACCCGTTTGCAAAATTTTATAAGAGAAACAAAGAAAAACTTTTTTTCCCAAATGTTTTGCTCTTTTTTTGTTTAAAATGAAAAAAATAAAACACTCAGTGGTGATTAAATACCACCAAAAGAAAGCTCTATTTGTGTGAAAAAAACTATAAAAATGTCATATGGGTACAGTGTTGCGTGCAATTTCCATTCAAAGTGTGACAGCGTTGAAAGCTGAAAATTGGCCTGGGTATGAAGGGGGTAAAAGTGCTCGGTAGGCAAGGGGTTGAGCACAGGCAAATTTCTTAAGCACTGATGACGCGAGAGTGTATTTGGCCCCTGAAACATGTTGGTTTTATTCTGCTATGAATTTTATCATTAAATTCTCTTGGACTTTTGAACATTTGTTTAGCTCTCTCCTTGGATTATATGTTGGTTGATTCTGGTCCTTTCCCTGTTCCTAAAGGGTGCTTCCTATTTTTTGAATGTTGTTCAACCTAAGCCAGTGTACCCAGTGAAAATTCCAATGACCCTTAAAAATTCTGAATTATTTGTTATTGTGTTTCTTCAGATATGTAGCCTTAGTGGAACAAATGAGGATGTTCTACACATACAAGCTACAGTTTTTTGCCTTCTTTGAAACATAGCCATTCATATTTATGTTTTATCTATGGATCAAACTATATATTTTTTTATCTTTTCACGTTTAATAAAGTTTGTTGTATTTTACCTCAGTATTCTTTCTAGTTGCCCTTAAAGTCCTGTGCTATTCCTTTTTGGTGGGTTCTCTGCTTTCTCTGTCTATTTGGGATGTTGGCAACAGTTTGTAGACTGATGTTAGTGATTTTCTTGTTTTTTCAGATATAAAGGCACCCACAAATGATACTTTTATTGGGCTGATGCCCATCCACTCATAAAGTTGATCCAGAAAGTACACCCTTAGTACTCTAGCTTTTAGATCCAGGAGCTCAAGGACTCTTCTCAGACAATACTTAAAATTGGTTGAGAAAGCATGCAATTCTCATGTTTATATTGTTCTCTACTAGTATCATGATAACAATTATCTTCTACAATGTGCACATACTTCACTTAATATAACAACAACAAATTAAATAATCCAGTAAATAATAAATTAAAACATTCACTATAAATCATGTGCATAAAAATGAGAAAGTGAAAATCACACTCAAAATATGCATAAAGGAACCTTTAACTCCAGAAACAAACGTGTTTTGCTTCCACCATCATAAAAAAGAGGACACCACGTGCAACTGAGGGAAAGACCACACTCACCAGCTCACTAGCTGCCAATGCAGCAAGTCACTCTTCCACTCTCTGGACATCCAACTCCATCCATCCACCTGAGGCCCTCTGACTGTAGCAGCAGCAGCCCACATCACTGAATGGAAAGTGCTCAAGCAAGGAGCATAGTGTAATAGTATATTCAGTGTAATAATTTACTACTGATGCATAAGAACATAAAAATTATTTAAAAAATACAGATGCCAAGTAGTAAAAACATATACAGCAGTGCACTTACATAAATGGCCGCCAGTTCCGAAAAGATTCCGATATAGATTTCCTATAGTCTTTTTCTAAACCCAGACTGAAGCTTGAACAACCATCCAGTCATAAATAGGAGATTGTCTTTCCTAATCCTAAATATAACCATCATTCATGTTTACTTGCTCGTTTCCTCGACTGGAACTGTGATTAGAGCACAATATATTAGGTGAATCTATAAATAGAAACTATTAATAATAGTTATAATCAATTTTGTTCTCCACTTTGGGCCCCCCTTTAAATAAACGTTCCTCAAATTAAGTTTAATCCTTTAGTATCTCTCACTCTCACCTTTGGAAATTGATCCAAAAGGTTCAGTCTGCCTTCTGCCTTCTGCCACTGACAACATCAACTTTCTTACAGGTAGCAGAAAAGGTTTCCAAACAACCTGGGACCATCCGATGCTGCCACACATTTGTCACTTTGTAGCAAATGGTAAACTACTCCCTCGTAATCAAATACCAACCTTCAAAATACCTTACTGGCTATAACTACAAATCAAAAACTATATCTTAAGCCATAAGCATAATACCCAGTTCCTGAGACAGTTGACTATGACTATGTACATTGACTAAAATATTACAACACTTAATTTCAACTTTGTATACTCAATAGCAAACTCCCACTTCAAGTCTCTGGCCTGGTTTTATGCAATCACAGAATAAAAAGCTAATAAACACCCTTACACATCAATAATGGCAGTCAGCATGTCAACTGTCTCACAAATGCTCTATCAGTATTAAGATACAGGAATCACCTTAAGAAGTATTGACCCATTGGTATTTCACATCTAACAAATTAAACAAGATTTACCCTTCAAGTTCATGTTAATGCTTGAGATGTGCCAAAATGAAGGACATCATCTTCAACAGAAGGTGGAAATGGGATTCGATCAGACCTTACTAGAAATCAAATACAGCTGTAATCTAAGACATTACAGGAACATGTTTTTCTGTGACCTCAGAACTGCACATTTTAAATATCAACTCTACTGTCATTCAAATGCTTAATTTTGGCAGTGCATTGATACCAGTACATTTAAAATTGTTGTCACCTCAGACAATCAGAGAGTGGGCTAAAAAATAAAAACAATTTTTAAAATGGAAGACGCCCGAGTTATGGCTACAGACTCTTGCAAATTAAATTGCCTCTTGGACACCATGGACTGCCTTCTTTCTTCTATCACTTTGAAGGCCATTTTGAAGAATCTCTGAATATTATTAGACATACTCTCCCAATGTAGTGGCATAAGTTGTGAAAATATTCTAATGCATGGGCTCCAATCTGATTATACCCTTCCCCCTGCCCTTTACCCCTTCCTTTTTTTCACCTCCCTTAAAACTGGTTATAGACTACGTTACTTTTTATATTGCTACTTCTCCCACTATTCTTTCTCCTTCTTTTTCTTGTGACTTACCTGTATCCTTTATCAGAATAAACTTTAGTTTTACATCCCAATATGGGTTGCATGTGACCTCAATGACATCATCCCCAAACATATAGCATGATGCATACCAAGAATCCACAGGTTTAGCAGGTCTACACTGGAATTACCTACAGTTGCAAGAAAAAGTATGTGAACCCCTTGGGATTACGTGGAGTTTTGCATGAATTGAGCATAAAATGTGCTCTGAACGTCATCTAAGTCACAACAATAGAAGAACACAGTCTGCTGAACATAATACTACACAAACATTAGATGTTGCCATGGTTTAATTGCACATAACATGTAAACATTCACAGTGCAGGGAGGAAAAAGTATGTGAGGCCCTAGCTTAATGACTTCTCCCAGAGCTAATTGGAGCCAGGAGTGAGCCAACCTTGACTCCAATCAGTGTGATGATATTGGATGTGTTGCTGACAGCTGTCCCGCCCTTAAAAAACACACACCTGTTTTGGGTTTACTGGTTTCAAGAAGCACTGTCTGATGTGAACCATGCCTCGCAGAAAAGAGCTCTCAGAAGACCTACCATCAAGAATTGTTGACTTGCATGAAGCTGGAAAGGGTTACAAAGGTATCTCCAAAAGCCTTGATGTTCATGTGTCCACGGTAAGACAAATGGAGAAAGTTTAGCACTGTTGCTACTCTCCCTAGGCGTGGTCGTCCTATAAAAATGACTGCAAGAGCACAGCGCAGAATGCTGCATGAGGTAAAGAAGAATCCCAGAGTGTCAGCTAAAGACCTACAGAAATCTCTGGCACATGCTAACATTTTTGTTGACACATCTACAATAAGGAAAACATTAAACAAGAATGGAGTACATGGAAGGACACCACGGAGGAAGCCATTGCTGTCCAAAAAGAATATTGCAGCACGTTTGAAGTTTGCAAAAGAGCACCTGGATGTTCCACAGCACTACTGGCAAAATATACTGTGGACAGATGAAACCAAGATTGAGTTGTTTGGGAAGAACACACAACACTATGGGTGGAGAAAAAAAAGGCACAGCACACCGACATCAAAACCTCATCCCCACTGTAAAACATGGCAGAGGGAGCATCATGGTTTGGGGCTGCTTTGCTGCCTCAGGGCCTGGACGGATTGTTGTCATTGATGGGAAAATTAATTCCAGAGTTTATCAAGACATTTTGCAGGAAAACGTACGACCATCTGTCCGCCAACTGAAGCTCCGCAGAGGATGGGTGATGCAACAGGACAATGACCCAAAGCATACAGGTAATTCAACAAAACAATGGCTGCAACAGCACAGAATACACCTTCTGGAGTGGCCCAGTCAGAGTCCTGACCTCAACCCGATTGAAATGCTGTGGCATGACCTTAAGAGAGCGATTCACACCAGACATCCCAAGAATATTGCTACACTGAAACAGTTTTGTGAAGAGGAGTGGTCCAAAATTACTCCAGATCGTTGTGCAGGTCTGATCTGCAACTACAGGAAATGTTTGGTTGAGGTTATTGCTGCCAAAGGAGGGTCAACCAGTTATTAAGTCCAAAGGTTCACATACTTTTTCCTCCCTGCACTGTGAATGTTTACATGTTATGTGCAATTAAACCATGGCAACATCTAATGTTTGTGTAGTATTATGTTCAGCAGACTGTGTTCTTCTATTGTTGTGACTTAGATGACGTTCAGAGCACATTTTATGCCCAATTCATGCAAAACTCCACGTAATCCCAAGGGGTTCACATACTTTTTCTTGCAACTGTATATGCACTCACCTGATCTATTTTCCACGTTTATGCTAGGGAATTCACATCTAGCACAAGTTAGAAGCATTGGACTTGGATCATTTTGGACAGTTTATTATCTGTTATTTAATCAAACAATTTAATTGTACATCTTTGTAACCATATCTTTGTAATCACATTTGGGACTTTTGAGTTATCCTTTGGTTTCATTTCTGTACATGAAAACTGTAATGTATATCCACTCAATGTATCACATGTTTGCAAGCCTACTCCCCAATACAAATAAAAATTGAACAAAAAAAAAAACAAACTTAACCACACATTTTTCTACATTTGGACATATTATATCAATGTCTAGACCTTTCTTGAAACAGAAGTGTATTAGTTCATACAAACCAATGAACAGTAAATTCTATATAGACAATTCAAACATATTTATGCATAGGGATGAGCTTTGAGTTCACAGTGACACAGGATATTTTGGGAAATCTTGCTGTTTGTCAATTGTTAAATGAGGGAACTAAATAGCCTTACAAAGGGTTTGGACTGAATTTTGCTTGTTTGGAGGTTCATTGAATGGCCAAATCAAATGGATGCTTGGTCAAGTCGAACCTCCAGCTGCAGCAGAAAGTGATACATTTAGCAGCAGTAATTGTGACAGCTTCCCAGTGTGAGTCCTTCCAATGGCAAAGTACCTCTCACATGTTGAGGTTTGGTGGTCAGGGATGATGGTCCCTCCTTTCCTGTCCTGCTTAGATAACAATCTGTTATAAACTTTGGGGAACCCCACTTTTTATATAGTTTTTGTGTGGCATCCCAGTTAGCATCTATGCTAGACCTTCATTTAGGATAAGGGTCTGGTACACATGGATGGAATGCCTGGCTGTTTGTTTACAAACAGAAGTAAGCAGATGGGAGCTGTCATTTACCAGCAATTTAGTAATCTTATTTTAATTATTAAATGTCAGCTTTTCTGCAATAGGTTGTTTTACATCATACAAATTTGTTATGTGGGGTGAAGATGTGCAGGTTTGCAGGTGATAAACTCAGGGGTGGCAACCCTAGAGGTAACTGCAACCCCCAACAGCTGTAAGAGTAACCAATCTAGTAAGAGTGTTTAGGGTAATGCAGGGAGGACTAAACAGTTCATTGGGGATTCTAAAATCAGACGGGCTGATAGAATCATTTGTCACCAGGATTGTCTCAGTCAAATCATTTGCTGTATCCCTGGTGTCAGGGTTTGGCATGTGGTGGAATAGGATGACAGATTACTGGAACGGGCTGGGCATGACCCAGCTGTCTTGGTTCATGTTGGGACCAATGACAGAATACATTAAAGATGGAGGATCCTTAAGAATACATTTAAAGAACTAGGCTGCAAGTTGAAGGGTAGGACCTCCAAGGTTAAATTATCTGGAATATTGCCTGTGCCATGAGCAACACTGGACAGGCAGCAGGGGCTTAGAAAACTGAATGCATGGCTAAAGACTATGTAAGAGGGAAAGATTTAAGTTTTAGAGCACTGGACTGACTTTTCATTGGGGTACAACCTTTGTGCTAAAGATGATTTGCACTTAAATGTAAGGGGCTCTTATGGGAAGGTTGTAGGACTATTTAAACTAGGATTGAAAGGGGAGAGATAATTAGAATATAATGCGGCAGACAGGGTTCAGACAATAATGGAAGACAGAAAAAGGGAAAATAGGGGGAGGGCTATGGCAGGAGTTAAGGAGATTCCCATTTTACAAACAACAATTAGTAATTACAGTACTATTTGTATTACAAAACAAGATATGCAAAACACAATTGCAAAATGCAATGATAGATTAAAATGTTTGTTCACCAATGCCAGAGGTCTTCAAAGCAAAATAGGTGAGTTAGAAACGAAAGTACACTAGAAGAACTTCAAGGTTAATTATTGCAGTTTGTCAGGCCCCCAGTATTAATGAGGAGGTGGAGAATCAGCTCCTTGCATAGACAGAAAGGGACTGTGGAAAACAAATGAGAGATTTTAACTACCCTGGAATTGAACGGAGTAATAGCACTACTGGAACAGTAAAAGGACGAAAATGTATAAACCTATTACAAAACTATTTTATGGCACAGTTTATGGATGCCCTAACTAGAAATGATGCTTTGCTGGACCTGGTAATATCAAACCATGTGGATCTTATTACTAATGTTTATCCAATATAACATCTGGGTAGTAGCGATGATAACATGATTTCATTTAACCACTAGGGGACCGCTTGCAGTAAATATACGTATTACTGCAGGATCACGTATATAAACGGGTAGGGGGCGTCGATCGCAGCTGCGGATGTCAATCATTAGGTCCCGGGTTTCCTCCCTGTCAGCTTCAGCACACTGTTCCGGGATCGCAGGTCACAGCCTCCCGGAACAGTGTGTAACAGAGTAGTACACACCCCAACCCCCTAGTAAAACACTCCCCTCACACAGTTAACCCTTTCATTGTCTTCAAAAGTTAACCCCTTCCTCCCCAGTGCTATTATTACAGTGTCAGTGTTTTTTTTTGCACTGATCACTGTATTGGTGTCACTGGGGATGTCAGTGACTCCAAGTCAGTTCCTCCCCAGTGTCCGAATGTCAGTCCTGCCATAACTCGCTGATCGCTGCCATAAGTCGCTGATTGCCGCCATAATTCGCTGATTGCCACTATTATTAGTATAAAAAAAAAATCCAGTATCTATACCGTCATTTGTAAACGCTATAACTTTCACGTAAAGCAATTAATTTAAGTGTATTGGGATTTTTTTTTTAGCAAAGACATGTTGCAGAATACATTTTGGCTGAAATTTATGACGAAATTTGATTTTTACATTTTTGTACTGGACATGTTTTATAGCAAAAAGTCCAAAATATTGTTTTTTTTCTTAAAATTTTGGGCTTTTTTTTTTATAGTGCAAAGAATGAAAAACTCACAGGCGATCAAAAACCACCAAAAGAAAGCCCAATTCGTGGGGAAAAGAAGATGTTAATTTAATTTTGGTGCAGCGTTGCATGACCACGTAATTGTCAGCTAAAGTAACACAGCGCCGTAACACAAATCGCTTATGTAACCGCGTCCTGACCGCCCTATAGCAGAAATACTGCTACAGGGCGGCACAGGTGCACAAAATCACATATATATATATATATATATATATATATATATATATATATATACACATGATTTGTGCTCCCGTGGTTTTCACGCCCCTCCCAGATGGCATCAGATTGCCTGTCAGTACACCAATAATCACATTTAACCCCTTGATTGCCAGGAAGACGCTCATACACAATAAACCTCCATTGCTAGTACAGTGTCTGAACGGATTAATATATTTGATCAGATCAGAACTATACCAGCGTTCACATTAGTATAGTGTCCCCAAAAACGCAGCGTTAGCGGGATCAGCCCCGGAACCTGCCAGCACCTGCGTTTAGCCCCTACGCTTACCTCCCCTTCTCCCCCAGCAAGTGCAGTGTCAGTAGGTCACTGTCACTTGATACATTGCACACAAAACCGCAGTGTTCGCAGAATCAGGCCTGATCTCTGTTAGCACTTCCCGGTAAATTTTGATGACTCTCATATGCACAAGAGTGCCAGTACTACTGCCTCGATAACATTTGGTGAACTGGTTAGCACCAGCGGTCTAGTACATCTTGGTCTTTCAAATACCTCTTAGATTGTAAGCTCCAAGGATCAGACCCTCCTAACTCTCTTGTATTGAACTGTATTGAACTGTATTGTTGCTGTATTGTCTCCCGTTATATTGTAAAGCGCTGAGCAAACTGTTGGCGCTATATAAATCCTGTATTATAATAATAATAATAATACCAGCACTGCAGTATGACTTGGCGACGTGGTGAGTCCCATAAGTGCAGTACAAGCTGGTGCGGTGGCGAGCACAAGTATTGTCCCGCAGCCACAAAGAATTCTCACACAGGCCTGCAGAGCCCCTAGTATCCTTCCGATTGGCAACCCACAAATTCTGCAGTACCCGTACTTCCCCCATTCACTGCCGAACCCGGAATTCAGGTGGAAATAGCAAATTTAACTTCTCCCCTTGATTTTTGGAGCTTTTTTCACGGAAGATCTGTATGCATTGATTATGGAACAAAGCATTTTATATGCACAACAATGTATCGCCGCCAACCAAAATTCAAACCTTGCCAGACCATTCGAATAGAAACCCATTACGGTTTTCGAATTTATATTTTTTTGGGGCCTAAGCCTCAACATGGGCATTACTAAAAAAAATTAATTGCGGTTGTATTGGTCCACAGACCTGATTCATCATATGCCGTGTTCCCTGCTGCCATGGCCAGGCACAGATATGAGAGTATAATGTGTTTTATGCATTTCAACCACAATACACTCTGTCATCCTCGGGGTGACCCTGAATTTTATTTGCTCCACAAAATTCAGCCCCTCGCAAATCACCTTAACCAAAAATTTGCAGATGTCTATACTCCCCAGAAAAACATCTGCGTTGATGAGTCCCTCATTAATTTTTCTGGCTGCCTTGCATTCAAACAATTTCTCCCCTGCAAGCGTGCCAGATATGGGGTCAAGATGTAGAAGACCTGTGAGAGGACAACAGGCTATACTTATAAGTTTCGGATTTACAAGGGAAAAGATAGTCAGGTGGAGCCCCCTGGATGCCCAGACTACATGGGGAGTAGTGGCAAGATAGTTTGGGACTTGGTGTCATCCTTTTTCCATATGGGGTACCACTTATATGTGGACTATTTGTATTCAAGCGTGCCACTATTTAGACATTTGTTCAATCTTGGAACTGGCGCTTGTGGCAAAGTGTGACCTAATGTGTGCCCACCATCAGAAGTGGGTGGATGCAGGGCAGTATATTCTAATGGTGGGTATACCACACACTTTTTTTTTGGCAGAGATTTTTTCTCTTTTTTTTCATACAGTCCGCAGACTGCATACAAAAAAAAAGAACATAGCATATATACCCAACAAGGACCAGTGACGTACTGGTACATCACTGGACTTTGAATGGTTATACCATCATGATGCCTACAGCTGCAGGCATCATCCTGGTATCATTGTTTTCAGCTGGCTTCATGGATTTCATGTAAAAGCAAACCTAGTGGCTAATTAGCTGCAGGATTGCTTTTACAAGCAGTGGGAGACAATGCCCCTGCTCCCCGGCTGCCTTCCACGGCTTTCTCGGGCAGTCCCATGCCATCAGGGGAAACTGAGAATGCAGCCGGTGTTTCTGCCAGCTGACCATAGAGCTGATTGGAGACCAGAATGGTGCCACTCATCTCTATAGCCTAAGAAATCAGAAGCTACGAGCATTTCATCACTTCAGTTTCGCAGGATATAAACAGCGACATTTGTAAATTGGGAAAGCATCTGATCACACCGATTTTGGTTTGATTAGATAATGTAAGGGCAGAGGAGATATCTAGAGTCTGATAGAACCCAGATTTCTGAAAAAAATTATAAATGACAATGCCCATTAAAGTTATAGGGGATATTTGCATTCCCTGTGATAGCATTAACCACCTTCCACCTGCCATATAGTACAATGATGGGTGCAAGGTGGTTCTCTCGTTCTGATATGACGTCCTTCCATTCTCACCGCGCATGCGCGGCTCAGGGAGCGCGCAGCGATCGCCTATGCGCTGTGTCCCTCGGACACAGCGGATCATGGATCATGGAAAGAGCAGAAGATGTCGGCTCGGTCATGTAATCAGCTGTGTCCAATCACAGCTGATCACATGTAAACACGGAAATGCCGACTATGGGCATTTCTCTCCTCTTGAGCTGTCAGTGCCAATCAGTGCTGCCTATCAGTGCCAGTCAGTGCCATCTATCAGTGCCAGTCAGTGCTGCCTATCAGTGTCATGTATCAGTGCTCTTTCAGTGCCCATCAGTGATGCCTGTCAATGCCCATCAGTGCAACCTACCAGTGCCTCCTCCTCAGTGCCCATTAGTGCCGCGTATCAGTGTCCATCAGTGTAGCCTATTAGTGCCCATCACTGCAGCCTCATTAGTGCACATCAGTGAAGGAGAAAAATCACTTATTTACAAAATTGTATAACATAAACTAAGAAAAAACTTTTCTTTTTTTTCAAAATTTTCAGTGGTTTTTGGTTTGTTTAAGAAAAAATAAAAATCCCAGAGGTGATTAAATACCACCAAAAGAAAGATCTATCTGTCACAAAAAAATGATAAAAATGTCATATGGGTACAGTGTTGCATGACTGCGCAATTGTTATTCAAATTGTGACAGCACTGAAAGCTGGAAATTGGCCTGTTCAGGAAGGGGGTATAAGTGTCCTGTAGGCAAGTGGTTAAAAGTGATAAAAAAAAAAAAAAGAGACCGTGTAAAAATAATTAAAAGAATCAAAATAACTTTAAAAAAAAGAAAAAAAAAGTACCCTCACCACCCCCCGCGCACACGTGTGTTCGTGAGCCTTGACCCTGTGCCAGTATGGAAACAGCAGTTGCACAATGCATGTGAGGTATCACCACAAACATCAGATCAAGGGCAGTAACACTAGACCTCCTCTATAAATCTAAAATGGTAGCTCGTAAAGGCTTTTAAAACGTTACCTATGGATATTAAAAATGTATGCCGTTTGTCGCCATTGCACAGGGCATGCAGTTTTAAAGCATGTCATGTTTGGTATCTATTTACTCGGCACACCATCATCTTTTATATTGTACCAAATAATTGGCCAATAGATTGTGTTTTTGTGCATTAAAAGTAAAAAAAATTTTTTTTTAAATTTGCGTTTGAAAAATCGCTGCGCGAGTACTATGTGACAGAAAAAATTTCAGTGAATGATGTGTGGCATAAACTTCTAATGCTGGGCATAATATGCCCCCACCCCCCAAAATGACCCCTTTTTGGAAAGTAGACACCCCAAACTATTTGCTGAGAGGCATGTTGAATCAATAGAAAAATTTATTTTTTTACCATAAGTTTTTGGAAAATGACAAACAAAAAAAGTTGGGGTTTTTTTTACACAAAATTGTCACTTAAATGATTTATTGCTCACACATGTCATGGGTATATGTGTAATTACTCCCGAAATACATTCTGCTACTTCTCCTGAGTATGGGGGTACCACATGTGAGAGACATTTTGGCGGTATAGCCAAGTACAAGACCCCAAAATCCAATAAGCTCCTTCAGGCTTTTAAAGGGCTTTATTTCCTCATTACACTTCCTGACTACCTATCACAGTTTCGGAGGCCCTCAAATGCCAGGATAGCACCAAACCCCCCCAAGTGACTACTTTTTGGAAAGTAGATACCCCAAGGTATTTGATAAGAAGCATAGTGAGTATTTTTCAGATCTCGTTTGTTGCCACAAGTTTTTGTAAAATAAAGAAAAAAACCATAAACGTATTTTTTCTTTTCTTTTTTTTATATTTCAAAAGCTTGTGAGAAAAAATGAGATTTGAAAAATACTCGCTATGCCTCTTTTTAAATTCCTTGGGGTGTGTACTTTCCAAAAAGGGGTCATTGGGGGGGTATTTTGGTGCCTTCGAAACTGTGATAGGTAGTGAGGAAGTGAAATGAGGAAGGTACGCACGAAGGTTCAGGCTTTCAAAGTGGTCATTGGATTTCAGGCTCCTGTATGTGGCTAGGCTCCCAAAAAGTCTCACAATGTGGTATCCCCATACTCAGTAGAAGTAGCAAAATGTATTTTAGGGTGTAATTCCACATATGCCCATGGCTTGTGCGAGAAATATATCATTTAAATGACAACTTTGTGTAAAAAAAAACAAAAAAAACTTTTTTTGTAATTTTCCAGAAACTTGTGGAAAAAAATAAATCTTCCATGGACTCAATATGCCTCTCAGCAGATAGTTTAGGGTGTCTACTTTCCAAAAATGGGTCATTTGGGGGTGTTTGTACTATCCTGGTATTTTAGCACCTCAAGAAATGTGATGAGCAGTCAGAAAGTAAAAGCTGTGTAAATTCCTTAATCTATACCATAGTTTGTAGATGTTATAACTTTCACACAAAGCAATAAATATACACTTATTGGGATTTTTTAACCAAAAACATGTAGCAGAATACATTTTGGCCTAAATTTATGATGAAAGTTTAGTTTTTTGGGATATTTTTTATGACAGAAATGAGAAAATAGTTTTTTTCAAAAACAATTTTTTTCTCAAAACTTTTTTTGTTTATAGCATAAAAAATAAAAAGCGCACAGGTGATCAAATACCACCAAAAGAAAGCTGTATTTGTGTGAAAAAAGTACATAAATTTAATTTATGTACCACATTGCATGACTGCGCAATTGTCAGTTAAGTTAGTTCAATGCTGTATAGCAAAAAAATGGCATAAATTGCAGTATCTATACCATAGTTTGTAGATGCTATAACTTTCACATAAAGCAATCAATATACACTTATTGGGATTTTTTTTTACTAAAAATATGTAGCAGAATACATTTTGGTTTAAATTTATAACTAACTTTGAGTTTACTATATATTTCCTTTAGCCGAAAGTAAAAAATATTGTTTTTCTTCAAAATTTTTGGTCTTTTTTTGTTTATAGCACAAAAAATAAAAAGTGCACAGGTGATCAAATACCACCAAAAGAAAGCTCTATTTGTGTGAAAAAAAGGACGTAAATTTAGTTTGGGTAAAGCATTGCATGACCACGCAATTATGAGTTGAATTAGTGCAGCGCCGAGTAACAAAAAGAGGACTGGTCATTAAGGGGGGTAAATCCTCTAGAGGGCAAGAGGTTAATGTAAGCTGTAAACAACAAGGGAGAAGAAATCTGTGCTGACATCATCCCCACCAGCTGGGGCTGGCACCAACGGTGTTCATATTTGTGATTGCTTTACTGGCATTTTGTAAGTAGAATCTTTGGATTTTAAAATAAAATTTTGATAGTACTTCACTATGGAAGCTCTCTTTCATATTTAAGTCCACAAAGACAAAAGGGAGGAGACCGTAGCAACTGGAAATCTTTGAGGTGGATAATACACATCGGAACACACACACAGCTTCATGCCTTTGCAGACCACCTATAATTTGGGGTCTGAACGTCTGGTAAGAGGCTGTGTTTGATAATGGTCAATATATAGTCTTTGATTCATATATTTAATTTTTTCATCATGTTTTTAAATGGTTTTCTCTGATTTAAATTTATATATACATCACAACATATATTTAAAAAGGTTTGAGCACATGGTTGAATGTTTTTGAGTGCACCTCGATAATTTATGGTATAATTTGTATTATCACCAAGCACAGTGTAAGAGGTTTTTTTTTTGTCTTCACACGTAAACAACAAGCACATACTAGAAGGACGAAACACCTAATTTTAACGGAGTAGATTGCACATTCCTCATATATCCTCCAGCTCTGGAAATAAAATTGTCAACCAGGGGAGGACTGACAGCTCATGGGGCCCCCGGGCAATAGGGGATCATGGGGCCCCTGTGTCCTTGACCACACTCAAACCACACCCAAAAAAGCCTATAAAAGGTACCAGGGGCATTTCATGGGGCCCCCTACTGACCCTGGGCCCTCAGGCAGTGCCCGAGTGCTCTAATGGTCAGTCCGCCCCTGTTGTCAACTTTCTGTTTCATGACCTTGGAGTTTTCAAAGTTATTCTAGAGATTATACAACCTCCATGCAACCTTTGAGCTGATCCTCGGAGATGCCATCTTTGTCAAAATTTTCTAGCAAAAAGCATATAGCATATAGTAAAATGGCAGCCAGGGTGTTCAGTGCACCCTCCTCTTGTATTTGTGTGCTAACTAAACCCCTGTTTTTAATGCAAACTGTAATACAGGGCAATTCAGGTTGTTCACAAGCTGGTCGGTTAGTTGAGCTGGGAATTGTTCTCTTTTATTGTTTGACATGTATCACCCTTCCATGTCCTCCTTGCTATGAAAGCCAGTTATAGATTGGTGCAATGCTCATTTTTTGTACTGTTGATATGCTGGGGAGGGGATGGACTAGACACCCTGGCTGCCATTGTGCTATATGCTGGGTGTCCAGTGCACCCCTGTACCTTTAAGGAGGGGTGGGCTCCCTCAGGCTCACCTGTTCTTAGTCTATCCATTTATACTGTACATGTGCTTCTACAATGAAGGCTCGGCTCTCAAAATGTATAGAGTTAGGAACTGCAGAATATTGGGGTGCCATGAAGGGGCTCTGCAGCTTACGGATGTATTTGCAAATGTGTGATAACTAAACTCTTGTTTTTAAGGCAAACTGTTAGACACAACAATTCAGTTTGTTCTCAAGCTGGTCAGTAGGTTGAGCTGGGAATTTTTCTCTTCTATTGTTTGACTGGTCCACAACTTATCAACTCCTCCACCCACCATACAAATTCTTTGTTCACAGTTTCCATTCCACTAGGCTGATAATATTATCTGTTATCTTGGGAGAAACATAACAGATAATCCTGCAAATCTCTACGATGAAAATTTTGCACCCCTTCTCTGCAAAATTAAGAATGACTGGAGCCGCTGGCACTCTGAACTTGATGTAGTTTGGATGGAGTAATGCCTTGAAAATGACCTGAATACTTTTTCTATTTCAAGCTCTAACAATCAGGTTACCTTCCATCTTTTTCACACATATTCAACATCTCTTTTGAAAATTCTTTTGGATTCATAAAATGCCCAGAATCAAGATGCAGCTGCTGTCTCTCCTGAAGAGAAGGGGGGCATAGGTTTACTCCCGTATTATTGTGCAACTCACTTAACCAGGATAGTCAACTGGTGCTGTAATGGTGCAGCAAAACCCTGGGTGTCTATGGAAATGGCAGACTCTAACAATTCAGCAGTAAACCTGAAGTGGATTCCCTCTCCACTACCGCCGGAGGTGGGAGAACACCCTACCTTAAGCAGTACCTTATCATTCAACAGAGAAATCTTTCATCATTTCAATATTTTGCCTTCATCCCCTTCACCCTAGTAATTTGCAACCTGAGTTCAACCCAGGAATACACCGACTTCTGCTATGTGGCTGGTTCCGATTAGGTAACTTAGGATTTGGGAGGGTACCCTTCTCCTCCAACTTAGCACAATTTTTAGACCCCCCTTTAGACTTCTGTTGCATAACACAACTACATCACTTTCTACTTTTGCTCTCTAAACAGATAGGTATAACTCGACCCCTAATGGCATTTGAGATGCTATGCCATACATTTTTCTTTACCATTCATCTATTAAATGTGGCAAAGGCATGTATTCTGAGTTAATGGAAACAGACCTGCCCTCCCACAAAAGCTTTATGGTTTTCTAAGGTCTAATGATATCCTGACCATGGAGGACCTCACCTTCCCCCTATGCAACTCTGAGTAGTCTTTCAGGCTGATCTGAAGGCCCTGACAACATTTTGTATTTATTAATGGCCATTTAAATATTTTTTCCAAAGCCAACAAAGCCCACATACTATAGAACACCTTCTATGGCATAACATGGTAGAACCACGGGCTCCCCCTCTTCTTTCCACCCCTCCTCCCATTTTTTTTCTTCTTCTTCCTCCCCCCTCCCCCCTTTCCCAGGAGTAATCTCAGCGATCTTGCCCTCATAGGCACTAGAACCTATCCAGCTTTCTTCATTTCTTTTCACAGAAAGATACCCATTTTGTTCTCTCTAAATGCCCAATCACAAATACTGTGCTCATTCTACTTTGGGTCTTATGGCGGCGGGGGGGGTGTCTGGAAATCACAGTCTGGAAAACCCCTTTTAGAAATAAGGGGCCATTAGTTGTTTGCTCCACTGTGAATGAAGAGGGGTACAGGATTACTTCTGTTTATTTACAAACAAAATAGTAATAAACACACAGGCACACTTTTTTGACTAATTCTTTATAAAGAAAAATAAAAGAAAACTAAAGTCTCACAGAATTATGATGCCTCTAATTATGTTATATCCAGAAATGCAAATCCTCATTCCACCACTGCTAACCTGACCAAAGAAAAATTCACCAACACACCCAACCCAATCACTCACTCCACCTGGGGACAAGGACCTCTACCCCCACATGTCTGAATGTAGGGGTCTGAATGGGGCTCCCAGATATCCACTACCACATGAATAAGTAAGGGGTATATGGTACCCTTGTTACTAATGTGCAAACAAAATTACATGATAGATAAACACAACACATTTGACAATACAGTATGTCCCAATATGTAAATCCATCATCAGTCATGTCATGCTGAAACTTAGATCTACATAAATTGTGATGAAGGATACCCTGTCACCCACCCAAGCAAAACACGCCATAAGGATGAAGAGCTCCTCCCACAATGAGATTTCCCCACTTGGCTGAATGTATCTGTGCACCACACACATTTTTCAGCTTTAAAAGTCTTTATAGGTCATCAGGTTAGAGTTAACCATAAATGATGATCCTAGAATTATCACTTATATTGTGCATGATGTTTCGTAATATACATAGTGCAATCAATGTTTTTGCTGTGAAAGGTTTTCTTGAATGAGATCTTGTGGGGTCTGTTAGACCCCTGATGTCTCCCATACCCTCCTCTGAAGCTAATGGAGCACATATCATGCTCCATTTCTTTCTTTTATGGTCACATTGACTTCAGAAAGTGACAGCTGAAACAGGGAGTTATGTAATATATTATGCTTCTTGATTCCTACTAACTAGGGGAGGTCAGAAAACAGATGTTCACTGATGTCCTCCCTACTTCCCAATAAGTGCTACCCATGCTGTTTCTGGGCCCACAGTTGGCATAGTGTGGAGACTGAGAAACATGGCGGTGGGTCACACAGGGGGCATTTGCTTTGGGGTCCATGGAAACTGACTGTCAGCTTATGAACTTTACATGGACATCATCCAGTAGTGTATATAAACCCCCACCCCAGTTCTAAGTCTGTGGAAATAATTAAAAGGAAATGTGCTTTTGCAATCTTTTACCTTGAAAAGAGGCACCTACCAATGGTATTTAAATTTTTTTTCATTGGCACATGTGCCCCTGGCAGTAACCAAGCAGATTTGCTCTTTACTGCTAATGAACAGTAAACAATAGGGTAGCTGGTGAGAGAAGCACAAAACTTGTAAAAACTGATTGCATTTGTTTGAGTGTCTCTACTGGTTTTAGATTTATATGGTTTTCTTTGTAGGTGAGGAACAGGACATACCACAAAAATAGAGTGTTGTGGCTACCCTTGGGAATATATATATATATATATATATATATATATATTCAGTCTACACACAGACACAATTTATATTCAAGGATATTACGGAAACTTAAAGTGGATTGAAAGTCAGTGAACTACAGTCCAGGTTCCTTTTCATATTGCTTATGTCCTGTTTTGATAATATTTTTCCCATAAACTCATATTTTACATAAAAATCAATGTCCTAAAATTTCAATTACAAGAATATAATTACAGCCTTTTGCATTCCATTATTTTAAAATGGAAGGTAGCTGGGCCCCACTCATTACGGATGCATAGTTAAAGGTCATTTTTGTTGTTGATGAACAACCACTAATACAGAAGACACATTGACATCACAGAAAAAATAAGATGATAAAGCTTGAAGCTTAATAGGTGTAAAGCTGTTTATTAGATCTCACAGAAGGAAGACAAGTTCTGGAAACACAACAAGACATTTTTAAGAGCAAATATATGGCGCCTGTTCACTTTTCAATAATGTCTGTCAAGCCTGCAGCTGACTATAAAATGTAATGATAGTAAAATAAGACAGGGAAGCTTTTTATTCACTAAAGGTTGGTAAATGTAAGAAAAAAAAGAAGCAGAAACAAAGTTTGGAGGAATGGATTGAGAAAGAGAGAAAAAGAAAGAGATATAAAGAGAAGTAGATGTTTGAGCCTTTGGACAGCAGCATTTCAGTCTGTGGGGAGGGGAGTGTTAGATGTACTAGCTGGAGGGGCGGACTGACCATTTGGAAACTTGAGCACTGCCTGAGGGCCCGTGGTCAGTAGGGGGCCCCATGAGATGCCACTGGTACCTTTTTCGTAGGCTTTTTTGAGTTTGGGCAATGACACAGGGGCCCTATGATCCCCTATTGCCCAGGGGCCCCATGAGTTGTCAGTCCGCCCCTGACTAGCTGATTTAAATACACCAACAAATTGAAGCCAATCTGCAGCTAATGCAGGCCATAGATGGGGAGAAAAACGGCCGATTTTTCGTCCGAAAATAAAACCGGCCGATTATCTTATCGTTAGTGGACGATTTTGTCGGCCGTTTTTCGTGTATTTTGGACTTTCAGATTATCGGTGATGTTGGAAAATTTTCGAAAAACGCCCGACTTTATCCTCATTGATGGTCAAAAACGAACGATCGTTTTCCGAAAAAGGATCACAAAGGCCACAAAATGACATCATTTCCCATTATAGGTTACTCATTAATCGGCCGATTTTCGTAATAATTGGTGGTCAGGTAAGTTTTTTAGACCGACCGATAGTTCGTTAATCGGCTGAAAATCTGCCGTTTTTCTCCCCATCTATGGCCTGCATAATACTTTATAGGTAGTTACAGCAAGCAGTTTTTTTCTTTTGAGATAAAAGATTTACCTAAAGAAATAAAATCTGTTCATTGTAAGCACTCCTGCTAGTGTTAAATGGTTTGTCTCATCTCATACATTCTGCTGGAGAGCTTGTTCTTGAAAAAACAACAGATCTGTCTGGATCACCAGATTAAAATAGAAGGAAAAATAGAATAAAGAGAGACTAAAAAAGAAAATGAATGCAGCCATCACATCTAAGAAATGGTAAGCTGCAATAAAACAAATGCTTGCATTTGGGTTTATTAACACTTTAAAATGTATGTAAACCCTAACAATGGAGTCCCCATATTTACTCCTTTTTGGCCTGCAAACTATACAATTTAAATTTTTTTCTTACATTTGTGAGGATGAGGAGATATCTATGTTCTTTGTAATGCATCAGAAATTGAGTGAGCTGGGTTGACAATACATACTTTGGAATTTAGAGCCAGAAATAAAACTGGGTTGATTTACTAAAGGCAAATAGACTGTACACTTTGCAAGTGCAGTTGCAAGGGCATTTGCTCCAGAGCTTAGTAAACAAGGAGAAGCTCTGCTGATTTCCATCTTCCAATCATGTGCAAGCAAAATTGATGTTTCTTTATTTTCCTTGCATGTGATTGGGTATTATTTGCAAAGTGAAGCTTCATCACATTCACTAAGCTCTGGAGCACTTGCAAAGTTCACAGTCTATTTGCCTTTAGTAAATCAACCCCAATGCACTGTCCTGTCAAAGAGGAATATGAAGTATAATATATTTCTTGCAGATCAACCGTTTTTCTCTGTACTTGTTTAAAGCCAAGAAAAATAACAGGGATTGTGCATGTATATTTAGAGATGTGTGAAATATGTTTTTTCAATTTTTGCTTTGACATATGCTTTAATAATGCCATGCCCTACATTTTTTATGGAATATTGCAGCATTTGCCTATATTGCAATTCCATAGGGAAGAGGTTTAAGTCTTGGTGAGAAGAGGTAATGGGGTTGATTTACTAAAACTGGAGAGTGCAATGGTCTTGTGCTGAACAAACAAACTCCTATGTTCACACTGCATCAGGCCAGCTGCTCAGTATGGAACCCAGAGGCAAGTGGAGATCACTGGAGCAGTTGGGCCTACATCAGTGATATCCAGATTCCATGGGCACTGGTAAGCTGTGGTATTCACATAGTTACATTGGTCAAAGCTGAACCAATGTGACTATGTAAAAATACAACTAGTAAAAAAAACAACTATTTGTGTACTTTGAACAGTGCACTATGTGGTAAAGCAATGTCTTTACATGGGGCAGCCATGTTTGCTCTTGAAATATGTAAGCATTCTTCCTGCTTTGTTGTACATGTGATTTACTGTTCCTTTCTCACAGTGCAAATCCACCAGTTTAGACAGAGTAAAAAAACAGACATAGATGTTAATTTGCTAAAACTGGAAAGTGAAAAATTTGGTGCTGCTCTGCATAAAAAACAGTCAGCTTCCATTTTTTTGGCAATGCTTAATTGAACAAGCTGAAGTTAGAAGTTGTTTGGCTACCATGCACAGTCTAGGATGATTCACTGGAATATAGCTTGACACATTTATAAATTATTGTCCAGCATTTCAGTTACATTAGGGGTCCACTATAAAAGTGTATCTCAACTTTCTGTTTCAATTTTTTTATTGACAGTTAACATGCGAATAGGTAACAATACAGCCCTTAATGGTAATGGAAAATACAGCTCGCAATGCAGGCGAGACACAGAAAAAAAAAAAGGCATACATTAACAACGTGTATGGTAGGTGCAGCAAACCCAAATATCAAAATTTACCTTTGAATGAGAAATACCAAAGGAAAACAAGAACAGGAACAAAGATATCTAAATGCTGACTCTGTGGGAGTAGCTCAAGTAGATCAGAGCCACTCCATTTTGTATCAGGAGATAACAAGCACAAGAAGAACAGGGTGCTACGCAATTTGTCTTTAAGTCAGAATAAGGCATTAATCCATCATAGGACAAAATGAAAAGAGAAGAATAGGAGGGAGGAAAAATGAGTAAGAGAGGAAAAACTAAGAGGGAGATATAATGCACCCATGTGACAGGCTCGTCCATCCAAGCAAAGAGAAAAGATTTGTTATTAAGGTGTAGTCTGTAAGTAACTAATCCACAGGCTCCAGACTTGACTCTGGGATCAAATCTGGTAGAGGTATCACGTAGGATGTTGACCATTTTCTTGTTGCTCATGATTCATGAAAGTTTATGTTTCATCAATGTAAAGTCCACCACCGGACTCTTCCAGGTAGTTGCATTCGCACGTTTGGCTGCCAGGAACAGAAAATAGATAAGGGTCTGAGCTATGGGTTCATTAAGCAGAGCAGTTCTGGGTTTTTTAATAACATTAGTCATGGTCACCATGAAGATCAGGGAATGATATCGTATCCAGTATCATCTAACTTTAGGGCATGTCCGCCATATGTGGAATATCGTTCCCACTTGTCCATATCCCCGAAAACAAAGCCAGGAGGAATTCTTGACATTCTTGACAAACGACCTTATAGCTTGCCTCCAAAAGGGAGACATTCATAATGCCTTTACTGTATGTATCCAGTCCCTCCAGTCCTCTTCACCTATCTCCTTGTCCATGTCCCTTTCCCAGGTGAACATATAAGTTTATTTGAAGTGGAGACAAACAACTTATACAGGCTCAAGATGCCCCCTTCTGAGCCCCGCTGTGGAAACATCTGTTTTCAAAAGATGTTTGTGTGGTAATGTCAACAGTGTTCCATTGTAAGGAGCGGAGAAAATGGAGAATTTTCTGCAAGTGGTAAAGATCAGCATCAAGCATCTTGAGTTGTTGTGAAAAACATGCAGTGGGGTGTATCCCCCTATGATCCAGAAAGTGTCCCACATGATAAAGGCTTTATTTTATTTACCATTGGAATTCCTGTGAGCAGAGACCAGGGGAAAATTCCAGGTTTTCAAATAATGATGCTACAGGAGAGTGGGGGGAGTGAAGTGCCAACGGTTTGTGGGAAGAATCCCACAAATGCAATGATTGTGACAGCATATGACAGGAGATTGCCCTCCAATGCCTGGAAGAAACCCACATTAAAAAATCAATGGGGAGAGGCTCACAAGCCTGTGCCTCCAAGGATATCCATTCTGGATGATAGGAAGTGGATTACATTTGGGTCAAATGGATTATTTGAGTCATCCCATAGTATTTTGTGAGGTCCGGGACCCCCAGCCCACTGGAGTCTTGTAAAATATATAGCATTCGATGTTGCACTCTGTGACCCCTAGTTCCCAAAATAAAGTGCAGTAATTTGTTCTGGAACCTATGAAGGTCAAGGATCAGTACTGCTATGGGCAGAACATGAAAATAATAGAGAATTTTGGGTAGCAATACCATCCTAACTGCAGCAATCTTACCGATCCAGGACAGGGAAGCAAAGGAAGACCACAGCTCAACATCCCACAACAAATGTGCAAAAAGGTGTGCATAATTTACCTTACAGAGTGTTGCTATGGAAGAGGTTGGATTGATTCCTAGGTATGGCAAGGAGCTTGTCTGAAGCTATATTGATCTTTCAGACTTTGTAAATTGTCCCCATGTACTTTGATGTTGAGAGCCTCAGACTTCTCCCAGTTCACGGCCAAAATTCTGAAATTGTGCTAAAAGATCATTGAGAGGTGGGAGAGAGGTGTGTGGTGAAGTAAGAAAGAGGAGTAAATCATCGGCAAACAGTGCACATTTATGTTGTTTAAACCCACTGTCCACACCTAAGATATCAGGGTGGGTTTGGACGCTACAGCCAGAGTCTCGATGGCAATGATAAATAACAGAGGAGAAAGCAACCTTGACAAGTTCTGGACGAAATAGAGATAGGATTGGAGAGGTATAACCTCAACTGTATATATGCTATGTACTATATAATGTGTGGAGGAAAGTCATAAATATGGGGCTGAAGAACCACCTCAAGAGGACCTGAAATAGGTACTCCCACAAGATGATGTCAAATGCTTTCCGGATATCCAATGAAAGCAACATACCTCTTTGTGAACTACCTTTGTCCCAACAAGACTGTAAAATAGAGATGAGATCAATGGCTCTCCTAATTTAATCTGAAGCTTGCCTATTGGGCACAAACCCTACCTGATACATATAGATATAGCTTGTAACAAAGCCATTCAGTCTAGTAGTATACATTGTTGCCAAGAGTTTCAAGTCAGTGTTTATCAAAGATATTGGCCTATAATTAGATGCATCATTAAGGTTCTTGTTAGGTTTGAGAATGAGGCTGATAAAAGCTCTACTGAAATCCACATCCATTGGATCACCATTTTGAAGAGCATTAAAGTAAGTCACTAAGTGTGGAACAAGGAGGGAAGAACATTTCTTGTAATACAAGGCTGTGAAGCCATCAGGTCCAGGAGCCTTATCCAGCTTGTATCTCAACTTTCTATAAACTATTTGCCTCTTTGTAAAAGCCATTGCTCATCAAGGTTCTCTGGTGCACATTTGCATTTTGGCAAGCCACTTTGACACTCTGGAATTTGTTATTTATACTCCCCCTGATCACCTATGCATGTTTTCCAGACAATCTGTTGTATTTTGAACAACTGGAATTTAGTTTGGGGAGTACTAGAAGCACTCCCAAAAACTAAGGCTGAAAATCTATGCACTATAGTCATCTAAGGATATGTACAATTATAATACATAATCCTAAACTTTCATATACTTTAGCAGGTGAATACTGATTTCACCCATTGGTTTAAACGACCTAGGTTTTCTAGTTGTTTCATCACCTGATAAGAGTGTTAAATAACTGTATTAGCAGTAGTGTGTAGAACAGACATCAAGCCTCTCTGATTTCATGCTTCCACAGCATGGAGACTTCGTGGTCACATCCCTTACCCCCAGACACATCTGCGCAGCAGAACTCTGTTCTTCATTGTGTTTGGAGCCACATTTTCTAAAATGCATTTCTATGCTTTGCACTATATAGAAAATGTGTATATTCACCAGGACAAAAAAATCATATGCCTAAAATTAATTCTAAAAGCCCTGGAATACACATAATTCTAAGACTGACATATAGTTGTATCTTTGCATTAACACTGCATGTATATAACATCAACACAAATACACATGCAACCTCATAAAACCTATAATTAGAGATGAGCGAATCGAACTAGGCGAACCGGAATTCGAGTCGAATTTCAGGAAATATTCGATTCGTGTCGAAACCGAAATTTTGCCTACTTCGGGTGCGCGAATCGAACATTTCCCGATCAGCCGGCAAAAGTGTCCCTGCAGTGAGCTCCGCTATTTCTGACAGTTCTCTGACAGAAGGAACACATGTTTAGCGGTTGAAACATTGTATCTATTAGTTTACATTTAGGATACAGATGTTTCAACCACTGTACATGTGAAGAAGTTGTGAGAGAACTGTCAGAAATAGAGGAACTCTGCACATACACTTTTTGCCGGCTTGGAATTATTCTTCTTTTCATCCTACTTCTTCTTCTTCTTCATCCTCAGAAGAAGAGGATGAGGATGAGGATGAAGAAGAAGAAGAAGAAGAAGAAGAAGAAGAAGAAGTAGGATGAAAAGAAGAATAATTCCAAGCCGGCAAAAAGTGTATGTGCAGAGTTCCTCTATTTCTGACAGTTCTCTCACAGCTTCTTCACATGTACAGCGGTTGAAACATCTGTATCCTAAATGGAAACTAATAGATACAATTTGTATCTATTAGTTTCCATTTAGGATACAGATATTTCAACCGCTGTACATGTGAAGAAGCTGTGAGAGAACTGTCAGAAATAGAGGAACTCTGCACATACACTTTTTGCCGGCTTGGAATTATTCTTCTTTTCATTCTTCTTCTTCTTCCTCATCCTCATCCTCATCCTCATCCTCTTCTTCTGAGGATGAGGATGAAGAAGAAGAAGAAGAAGAAGTAGGATGAAAAGAAGAATAATTCCAAGCCGGCAAAAAGTGTATGTGCAGAGTTCCTCTATTCTGCAGATACACTTAGAGGAGCTCTGCAGATACACTTAGAGGAGCTCTGCACATACACTTTTTGCCGGCTTGGAATTAATCTTATTTTCATCCTACTTCTTCTTCTTCTTCTTCTTCTTCTTCATCCTCATCCTCAGAAGAAGAAGAGGATGAGGATGAGGATGAAGAAGAAGAAGAAGAAGTAGGATGAAAATAAGAATAATTCCAAACCGGAAAAAAGTGTATGTGCAGAGCTCCTCTAAGTGTATCTGCAGAGCTCCTCTAAGTGTATCTGCAGAATAGAGGAACTCTGCACATACACTTTTTGCCGGAAACCGCTGTATGGAGTGAATGTCCCAGAACTGTCAGAAATAGACTATTTATGACAGTTCTGGGACATTCACTGCATACAGCTGTTTTAACCGCTGTATGGAGGGAATGTCATGGAACTGTCAGAAATAGACTATTAATGACAGTTGTGGGACTGTCCTTCCATACAGCGGTTGAAACATTGTATGTATTTGTTTCCATAAATGGATCCATTTATGGAAACAAATACATACAATGTTTCAACCGCTGCATGGAAGGACAGTCCCAGAACTGTCATTAATAGTCTATTTCTGACAGTTCCATGACATTCCCTCCATACAGCTGTTTTAACCGCTGTATGGAGGGAATGTCATGGAACTGTCAGAAATAGACTATTAATGACAGTTCTGGGACTGTCCTTCAATGCAGCGGTTGAAACATTGTATGTATTTGTTTCCATAAATGGATCCATTTATGGAAACAAATACATACAATGTTTCAACCGCTGCATGGAAGGACAGTCCCAGAACTGTCATTAATAGTCTATTTCTGACAGTTCCATGACATTCCCTCCATACAGCGGTTAAAACAGCTGTATGCAGTGAATGTCCCAGATCTATCAGAAATAGACTATTTATGACAGTTCTGGGACATTCACTGCATACAGCTGTTTTAACCGCTGTATGGAGGGAATGTCATGGAACTGTCAGAAATAGACTATTAATGACAGTTCTGGGACTGTCCTTCAATGCAGCGGTTGAAACATTGTATGTATTTGTTTCCATAAATGGATCCATTTATGGAAACAAATACATACAATGTTTCAACCGCTGTATGGAAGGACAGTCCCACAACTGTCATTAATAGTCTATTTCTGACAGTTCCATGACATTCCCTCCATACAGCGGTTAAAACAGCTGTATGCAGTGAATGTCCCAGATCTATCAGAAATAGACTATTTATGACAGTTCTGGGACATTCACTGCATACAGCTGTTTTAACCGCTGTATGGAGGGAATGTCATGGAACTGTCAGAAATAGACTATTAATGACAGTTCTGGGACTGTCCTTCAATGCAGCGGTTGAAACATTGTATGTATTTGTTTCCATAAATGGATCCATTTATGGAAACAAATACATACAATGTTTCAACCGCTGCATGGAAGGACAGTCCCAGAACTGTCATTAATAGTCTATTTCTGACAGTTCCATGACATTCCCTCCATACAGCGGTTAAAACAGCTGTATGGAGTGAATGTCCCAGATCTATCAGAAATAGACTATTTATGACAGTTCTGGGACATTCACTGCATACAGCTGTTTTAACCGCTGTATGGAGGGAATGTCATGGAACTGTCAGAAATAGACTATTAATGACAGTTCTGGGACTGTCCTTCCATGCAGCGGTTGAAACATTGTATGTATTTGTTTCCATAAATGGATCCATTTATGGAAACAAATACATACAATGTTTCAACCGCTGCATGGAAGGACAGTCCCAGAACTGTCATTAATAGTCTATTTCTGACAGTTCCATGACATTCCCTCCATACAGCGGTTAAAACAGCTGTATGGAGTGAATGTCCCAGATCTATCAGAAATAGACTATTTATGACAGTTCTGGGACATTCACTGCATACAGCTGTTTTAACCGCTGTATGGAGGGAATGTCATGGAACTGTCAGAAATAGACTATTAATGACAGTTCTGGGACTGTCCTTCCATGCAGCGGTTGAAACATTGTATGTATTTGTTTCCATAAATGGATCCATTTATGGAAACAAATACATACAATGTTTCAACCGCTGCATGGAAGGACAGTCCCAGAACTGTCATTAATAGTCTATTTCTGACAGTTCTATGACATTCCCTCCATACAGCGGTTGAAACCGCTGTATGGAGTGAATGTCCCAGAACTGTCAGAAATAGACAGAAACTGTCACAGAACTGTCCTTCTTCTCATCCTTCTCCTTCTTCTCATCCTTCTTCTCATCCTTCTTCTCATCCTTCTCCTTCTTCTCATCCTTCTCCTTCTTCTCATCCTTCTCCTTCTGCTCATCCTTCTTCTCATCCTTCTCCTTCTTCTCATCCTTCTCCTTCTCCTTCTTCTCATCCTTCTCCTTCTCCTTCTTCTCATCCTTCTCCTTCTCATCCTTCTCCTTCTCCTTCTCATCCTTCTCCTTCTTCTCATCCTTCTCCTTCTTCTCATCCTTCTCCTTCTCCTTCTTCTCATCCTTCTCCTTCTCCTTCTCATCCTTCTCCTTCTTCTCATCCTTCTCCTTCTCCTCATCCTTTTTCTTCTCATCCTTCTCCTTTTCCTTCTTCTCATCCTTCTCCTTCTTCTCATCCTTCTCCTTCTTCTCATCCTTCTCCTTCTTCTCATCCTTCTCCTTCTTCTCCTTCTTCTCATCATTCTCCTTCTTCTCATCCTTCTCCTTCTTCTCATCCTTCTCATCCTTCTTCTCATCCTTCTTCTTCTCATCCTTCTCCTTCTTCTCATCCTTCTCCTTCTCCTTCTTCTCATCCTTCTCCTTCTTCTCATCCTTCTCCTTCTTCTCATCCTTCTCCTTCTCATCCTTCTCCTTCTCCTTCTTCTCTTCCTTCTCCTTCTTCTCATCCTTCTCCTTCTTCTCATCCTTCTTCTTCTCATCCTTCTCCTCCTTCTTCTCATCCTTCTTCTCATCCTTCTTCTTCTCATCCTTCTCCTTCTTCTCATCCTTCTCCTTCTCCTTCTTCTCATCCTTCTCCTTCTTCTCATCCTTCTCCTTCTTCTCATCCTTCTCCTTCTTCTCATCCTTCTCCTTCTCCTTCTTCTCTTCCTTCTCCTTCTTATCATCCTTCTCCTTCTTCTCATCATTCTCCTTCTTCTCATCCTTCTCCTTCTTCTCATCCTTCTTCTTCTCATCCTTTTCCTTCTTCTCATCCTTCTTCTTCTCATCCTTCTTCTTCTCATCCTTCTCCTTCTCATCCTTCTCTTTCTTCTCATCCTTCTCCTTCTCCTTCTTCTCATCCTTCTCCTTCTTCTCATCCTTCTCCTTCTCCTTCTTCTCATCCTTCTCCTTATTCTCAGCCTTCTTCTTCTCATCCTTCTCCTTCTCATCCTTCTCCTTCTCATCCTTCTCCTTCTTCTCATCCTTCTCCTTCTTCTCATCCTTCTCCTTCTCCTTCTTCTCATCCTTCTCCTTCTCCTTCTTCTCATCCTTCTCCTTCTCCTTCTTCTCATCCTTCTCCTTCTTCTCATCCTTCTCCTTCTTCTCATCCTTCTCCTTCTCCTTCTTCTCATCCTTCTCCTTCTCCTCATCCTTTTTCTTCTCATCCTTCTCCTTCTCCTCATCCTTTTTCTTCTCATCCTTCTCCTTCTTCTCATCCTTCTCCTTCTTCTCATCCTTCTCCTTCTTCTCATCCTTCTCCTTCTTCTCATCCTTCTCCTTCTCCTTCTTCTCTTCCTTCTCCTTCTTATCATCCTTCTCCTTCTTCTCATCATTCTCCTTCTTCTCATCCTTCTCCTTCTTCTCATCCTTCTTCTTCTCATCCTTTTCCTTCTTCTCATCCTTCTTCTTCTCATCCTTCTTCTTCTCATCCTTCTCCTTCTCATCCTTCTCTTTCTTCTCATCCTTCTCCTTCTCCTTCTTCTCATCCTTCTCCTTCTTCTCATCCTTCTCCTTCTTCTCATCCTTCTCCTTATTCTCAGCCTTCTTCTTCTCATCCTTCTCCTTCTCATCCTTCTCCTTCTCATCCTTCTCCTTCTTCTCATCCTTCTCCTTCTTCTCATCCTTCTCCTTCTCCTTCTTCTCATCCTTCTCCTTCTCCTTCTTCTCATCCTTCTCCTTCTCCTTCTTCTCATCCTTCTCCTTCTTCTCATCCTTCTCCTTCTTCTCATCCTTCTCCTTCTCCTTCTTCTCATCCTTCTCCTTCTCCTCATCCTTTTTCTTCTCATCCTTCTCCTTCTCCTTCTTCTCATCCTTCTCCTTCTTCTCATCCTTCTCCTTCTTCTCATCCTTCTCCTTCTTCTCATCCTTCTCCTTCTTCTCCTTCTTCTCATCATTCTCCTTCTTCTCATCCTTCTCCTTCTTCTCATCCTTCTCATCCTTCTTCTCATCCTTCTTCTTCTCATCCTTCTCCTTCTTCTCATCCTTCTCCTTCTCCTTCTTCTCATCCTTCTCCTTCTTCTCATCCTTCTCCTTCTCATCCTTCTCCTTCTCCTTCTTCTCTTCCTTCTCCTTCTTCTCATCCTTCTCCTTCTTCTCATCCTTCTTCTTCTCATCCTTCTCCTCCTTCTTCTCATCCTTCTTCTCATCCTTCTTCTTCTCATCCTTCTCCTTCTTCTCATCCTTCTCCTTCTCCTTCTTCTCATCCTTCTCCTTCTTCTCATCCTTCTCCTTCTTCTCATCCTTCTCCTTCTTCTCATCCTTCTCCTTCTCCTTCTTCTCTTCCTTGTCCTTCTTATCATCCTTCTCCTTCTTCTCATCATTCTCCTTCTTCTCATCCTTCTCCTTCTTCTCATCCTTCTTCTTCTCATCCTTTTCCTTCTTCTCATCCTTCTTCTTCTCATCCTTCTTCTTCTCATCCTTCTCCTTCTCATCCTTCTCTTTCTTCTCATCCTTCTCCTTCTCCTTCTTCTCATCCTTCTCCTTCTTCTCATCCTTCTCCTTCTCCTTCTTCTCATCCTTCTCCTTATTCTCAGCCTTCTTCTTCTCATCCTTCTCCTTCTCATCCTTCTCCTTCTCATCCTTCTCCTTCTTCTCATCCTTCTCCTTCTTCTCATCCTTCTCCTTCTCCTTCTTCTCATCCTTCTCCTTCTCCTTCTTCTCATCCTTCTCCTTCTCCTTCTTCTCATCCTTCTCCTTCTTCTCATCCTTCTCCTTCTTCTCACCCTTCTCCTTCTCCTTCTTCTCATCCTTCTCCTTCTCCTTCTTCTCATCCTTCTCCTTCTCCTTCTCCTTCCTCATCTCCAAGGGCATTTAAATTAAAGGTACAGTGTTCTGCACTAATTTAAAGGCTCTCTGAAGCCTAGAAACCCTTTAAATAAGTCATCTTCGTAGCGGAGAAATTCGCATCGAATCGAATTTCACACTGGAATTCGCCGAATCAGCCGAATCGAATTTTTCATTTCTTCGCTCATCTCTACCTATAATCATAACAAAAAAAAAATTAAAAAGGAAGTATCAAGTGGAAGATTTGAGATGAGGTCATATGACTTATTTCAAAACTGTCTTTGCTGTTACTTCTTGGTAAATGCTTCAGTCATAAGCTTCCTTCTTCCATCCTTATTTATCATCTTCTACTTGTATTATTTGAAATTAAAATAAAATCTCAAAAAAATGGGGGAAATGAAGTGCATTTTATGGATTTTCTTAAATTACAGATCCTGGAATGAGGACATAAATGTATATATACTTGCTTCAGTTCAAGTGCTTACATGGAGCCTTCTGGGATGTATACCGTAGATTATTTATTGATCATTAGGGATAAATTGAATATTGGAGGATCTTCTAATATAATTAGAATCCTGGCAAGAACACTGGAAGAATAAATCAGCAAGTATTAAAATATAAATAATCTCAAGGTTTGTGAGATTATTGGTTGGATTGGTTTACATTTCCAGCAGAAGTTGGTCCTTGATCTGCTTAAAGTAGAGACGTGTGCCTGTCCAATACCAAATGCATATTTATGTACAAACTTGCAATGATAAAAAAAAAATGTTCAGCCATCCAACTGGGATTGGACATCTCTCTGGCCTCAAATCCTTCTAAAAATCAGTTTTCCTTAAAGGTTATTAAGGCAAAGAGTTTTTTTTAACATAATGCATTCTATGCATTAAGGTAAGAAAAAATCTTTTAAAGTTGCTCCTCCCCATTATTTCTTTCAGTCATGGACATAGCATGTTTTTCCATACTTATATCAGAAGGGAGTGAAGAACATAACAGTACAAACACGTTGTGTTCTGTGAGATGTTGTCTCATGTCCACTATCGATATTTTGTTTATGCACATATAGTATGATGATATGCATATCAGGACATACCACATGTTCTTTATCCTACTCCTACTGTATGCAGTCTTATAGGTGTATATGTTTCACTCTAGTTGTATGACTATAAAACTTAAATTAAGAATTTTAAAAAAGTTGCTCCCTCCAGCCCTTCCTTAAACACTTTCTTGAGTGTTTCTCCTTTCTCTCTTGTCACAGGAGACTTGGCAGCAGTGGGAACAATTGGCCCCTGCTGCTGCTGTCAGATAAATCTCTGTGAGGAAGAGGTGTGGGTCTGGGCCGAGCCATGCTATGTGTGCCTATAGACACACATAGCCTTGCTCAGGATCAATCCTGCATATCTGCCCCCATATCAAGTGGTTTTCTAGGGGACAGAAGGAGAAGAGGAGGAGTGGAGAGCACCAGTGGGGGGACCGCAGAAAAGGACGTTCGGGGTCTCTCTGTGGAAAACCATTGCAAGGAACAGGTAAGTATGACATATTTGTTTTGAAAAAAAAGTCTATTGTATTAATTATTTATAATTTAATTAATTATATTTAATTCAGACAGTCAGTGCTGAATAGATTAAAAGGGCCCAATACTCAGCAGATGCATTCTTCAGGGCCTGCATGTATTTTAATATCTGGCTCCTTTGACTTCCTAAAATCCCCCTTTGGTGCTTCAATGTAATGGCATTCCTAAATGGATCAGAGATACCTTAGGTGAACAGGTCCTTGAAGTTTTCATTTTAGTGAACTTAATTGAATGGCATCTAGGAGCTCCTGTTTTTTTATGATGCCATTGTCTGTCATTTTGTGTACTAAAAGCTTCGCTTTTGGAACCATTGAAAGGAAGATCTGCTCAAAATGGAAATAAAAATCTGTACGGGATAGCAGTCCTAAGATATATTTGCAGAAAAACATTGATAACATAATCATATTTTTGCAACTAACACCCTACGTTAACTGCATTCTTCTTGTTTTCTTGCAAATTATTTAACAAACAAATTAAAACAAAAGAGACTCAAGAACAGAGCAAGAAAAGTCAACATTTAATCAAAGTTAGATTTCTATAGTACTGTTTCATCAGTTAGAAAGACTACCCCTTTACAAGGAGAGCAGTAGTTAAATGATTGCTTTATAAATAAGCATTGTTATAACCCTAAAACAATTTGGCAGCTTAAGATACTTGTAAAATCCCCTTAAAAGTGTACAGTCCAAAGGGTGTTTTTCTCTATAGCAAATCTACTCTATCAGATGCTTTCCAGATACATACTGTACACATGCTAATGAAATTAATTGTAGCTGTAATTTAACTAATTGATTAAAGAAATATCCCTATGATGCACATCCTTGTCATTAAATAGCATGGCCATTTTATTATGGACTGGCTATGTTTACAAATGGGACCAAAGAAGTTGACTCTCATGGAAGATAAGCATATATATTGTGCTTTATTTCAGCTGCTCATGATTAAAAGAACATTACCTGTGCCTCGAGAACCACTGAATGAGCTATGCTAAATTGGTTGTTTTCAGTTATGTGATTAATTGTACTTCTAAACCATATTTTAGTGTGCTTTGTTTTTCTGTCCCCAGTCATCTCATATTATTAAAGAGAAATTCTGCATATCTCTCCTGGAGTCCAATTAAGGATTTGCATCATGACTAGATTTTTCACTTTAATTACTGTATATAAAGTAGGTTTTGACTTATCTCCTTATTTATCAAACTATGCAGAAGGAGCAAAATTCATCAAATAAACAGATATCTGTGGTTATAATTGCAGCTTGCATCAAGCGTGTAGAAAGAAAATATGAGGGTCCAAAATTCATTATGTAGAGCATAATAAACACGTGAATAATTAAACTGTGTGTAAATCATTGGAGTGGCAGTAGTAAGACTAGTAAAGATATCTGCCTTTGATTCCAGAATCCTTTTTAGTGTACATACAAGCAAAGGAAAAAGTAGGAAAACTTACTAAAGATATAAAATGCAGAAAAACAAAACTAAAGATAAGTCCTTTATTGCTGATCTGTGCTGGAATCAAAAATGCTTTTTTTCCCCTTAATGATACTTTTCTAGGGTTTGCTTAGAAATAACTTCAGATAAAATAGTTGTCGCTAACAGTGTGTCATTATATGAGTATCATATTTTGTTTATCAGTCTCCCTATTTATTTATTTATTTTATGACATAGCCTTGAAGCCTGGAGTGGCTGATTTTTATTGCACTGATGTACAAAATATTAACATTGTCTCAAGAGCCTATTTTCTGTGATGTTTATTTTTGTAACTTACAAATTAAGCTTCTTTCATGTAGTCTGCTGTTTTTATTTTAATATTTGCATTATTTCTATCAGTCATTAAAAAAAATCTAACCATTAAGGTTTAGTGGGGTAAAACTGCTCACTGCACTGAGTCATGTGCTTAATGGCATGAAAATAGATTGAACAATATACCCTCTACCTAATGTCATAGAATGTCATTAGAGCTACATTTTAAACTATGACAAAATAACTTGGCAATATTTTTTTTCTAACTAATCAAAAAATGTCTTTGCATTTTTTAGGAAACTAGATAGCAATATTAACCTGCACCCTACTGTGATCTACAAGAATTCTTTGTGTTAAATCTTCTGGGCCACCCTGCTGTGCCCACAACTGGTTTCATTTAGAATACATGTAAATATTTTTGTAATAATCTAAGCCCAAGAATGTATCTATTGAATCACTTTAAGAGCCTGTGGAACATGAGGACTGCATGCCAAAATCAATTTTTCCCTAAGATTGCAGCTGTTTTTTTTAAATAAATGGGCAAAAAGTGGGGAAATATCTAGTCAGGATGCAGCAAAAGACAAAACTTGATTTTAATATATTGTATATATTCAAAAGGAAACAAAACAGTCTCAAGAATTTTAAGAAACATTTTTCACAATAATCAAAAATGCATCGCCTTGTAACCAATACATTTCTGGTTTTCACTAATTTCATGAAGAACTTCACAATTTTTTTTTTGCATCAAAAATGACCTATGAACTTTAAGCATTATGTATGCATAGCCTAGTGCTATGCCTTTTGACCCAGACATATTTTCTTAATAAGCAGGTCTTATTGTCATGCAGCTTCACCTCTTCAAAGTAAGTTCTATCCCCTTGTTTTTAGTGTCAGTAAAACATTGAAGTATTCCTGCTCACAAATAAGAGGAAAACCTTTAACAAAACATATAGGGGATGATTTACTAAAACTGGAGAGTGCAAAATCTGGTGCAGCTCTGCAGAGAAACCAATTGGCTTCCAGGTTTTTATCAATGCTTAACTGAACAAGCTGAAGTTAGGAGCTGATTGGCTACCATGCACAACTGCACCAGATTTCTCCAGCGTTTCTCTCTCCCCATTGGCTCACACAGCAGTATGCAAAATAAAGTTCTCTCTGAAAAAAAGACAAAACTCACTGCACCTGAAACTTCAGAATCTGACACATTTTGGAGGATTGGATGTCTGCAGTTCCTTTGAACTCTGTGGCTCCTCCAGGACACAGAAGTGACAGAGAAGCTAGCAGATCAAACCACTTCGTTCAGTGGGATCAGGAATCTTATGCTCCTAGCAGTGTTAGATACTTAGACGTGTTCAAGGAAAGCTTTCTTTTCATTACAGCAGAGGAAGTCAAAGAGATGAGTTTTAACTATCTTCTTTGCAGGACAGATATTAACTTAGCAAAATTATTTCAGTAACAGAGTTGCTTCAGTAAAATCCCAGTCCGAGCACCTACAATTGTTCCAAGCATTTCTGAGATGCCTATGTTCTTTGTCTTTAGACTTCAGTTTGTGTTTAGTTTCGAAACCAGTTTGTACTTTAGTAGGTGGGGTCTGTCCAAAAGCAGATATTGGTCTGTGTGGGCAGCTTTTCCGTAAACTTCAGTGTTCAAATCACCCCCTTATTGACATCTAACACACAGTATAAGAAGGGTAATTTGTTATACTGCACTTTTTCCCCATGTTAACTTGATATTTTAATCCACACTAAGTTCATTTGTTCAATAAAAGCTTGTACTTTAAATGTTTTATCATGGTCTACATTTTGTGTGCATATCTGAACCAATGGTAGGATATAAACATGTTCAATGTTCTCCTCTCCACCTCTTCTACCTATTCATTAGATTGGCAGGGCCTGGACTTGAACCTAGTACCTCTACTGTGTCTGGCAGTAACTCTTCTCACTGAGCTATCTGGGATGCCGGACAACATTTTCCCTGATCTATTGGACAATCCTGCCTTGTGCCTTGTTTTCTGCTGAACCTTGAACTCCTTGCTCCTCCCATGAACTTCCTGATTTAATCCATATCTCTGCACTTCCTGTTTGCCAGATTATTATTCCTTTTCCAGCCTGTATCTCACTCTTGTCTCTCCTGCTGTCATTCATACCTTCGCTACCGACCTTTGGCTTGTTCCTTGACTACGATGCTGCCTCATCCCAACCTGCTACTGCTTGTTACCGACCCTTGGCTTGTTTACTGACTACGCTTCTGCTAGATTCCTACCTGCCATATCTGTTACTGGTTCCTGGCTTGCTCACTTCCTGGTGGGGAGATCCTCAGAATTGAAACCTGGTACTAACATGCAGAAAAACCCATCACCACCATCAGGAGCTCTGGTGAATACCGGTTATTGATTATACCCCGTACCTCAGGTGAGCCTGCGTCATCTCCCAGGGTGACCTGCTTGTTTACTTATCCTGTTGGTTGGTCTGCTGCTATGCCCATCTCTGCTGGTCTCTGAGCCTGACCGTGACATAGATATAGTGGGAGACACTGGTGATTCCAAAGAAAAGCCATGTTTCTTTTGGTAGAGCAAATCCTTGTACTTTGTTGTCTAAGTTCCATGTATTTGTGAATGCACCCCAATCCCTGTAGGAGTATTTACATGTACACAGCTAGATTTGAGAGTTCTTACACAAAAGAGGTAGTTCCATTTGTAATATACATTTATTGATAGAGGTACATAATATATACAAATTACACGCTAAACAGTATTTACAACACAATGTACAGTTTAAGTCCCTTGACTTCTACGATATTTACAAGTTACCCACAAAACCATATATACAATGCAATGTACAATATAAGTGTGAAGTTAGTTTACCTCTCAACTTCCGGTCTGGTCATGCTGCCTGCTGTGTGCCCCAACACAAAGAGAGACCAACAGCTTGGTGACAAAGCATTATATTCCCCCCTCCTTTCTGTGCTGTGGCTAATATAATGCTCCTTAATTGGTCACTGTACTAAGCAAATGTATATTGGGAACAGCCTGGTTGAAAGTTCAAAGAAGACTGCTGTTTACAACTCATGTGAGATGTGATAAGGGGACAACAAAAGACCAGAACTTATATAGTGGAAAACTACATACATTTACACCAGTATGGAATTCAGGAATAGTTTGATGCTGCAAAACACTCAATGGTTCAAATACTGTATATTTCCATCCAACCAAAATATACTTGTAACTATAACATCATCTACATATGTTAATGAAGATTTCACATAAATTTATTATCTAATAACTTGCAAATGGCATTGCTAAGATAAAGGTTTAACAAGGAACATATTTGAGATCCATTCATCTATCAAAGGTCAGGAGCCTCTGTAGCAGGTATACAAGTGAAAAGGGGCACCATACTCCTGTATCTTTGGGAGTCCTTATGAGCACAGCATAGCCTTCCTATTATAGAGGAGTTGGTACAAGGTCCAATCAATGGCTTTTTTCCTTTGCCTATTGTAGACATTTATCAGTACCAGGGGCGGACTGACCATTTGGAAAGTCGGGCACTGCCCGAGGGCCCGGGGTCAGTAGGGGGCCCCATGAGATGCCCCTGGTACCTTTTTCATAGGCTTTTTTAAGTTTGGGCAAGGACACAGGGGCCCCATGATCCCCTATTGCCCGAGGGCCCCATGAGTTGTCAGTCCGCCCCTGATCAGTACTCTCTTGAACAAGCTGCTAGGGTTTCTCTTTAGTGATTCATAAGTATTGGCATCAATGCGTAGACTCTCAGAAAGAGTTGTTTAGCTTTGTCTCCTGATATGTGGTTTTTATGAACTGAAGATTTTCTAACTATGATGAAATTCACAACTGGAACATATCAGAGTTCCACAATGAAGTTCAGTTCCTTGTCTAAGACTTACATCTCAGACTAGGTAAGCTGGTCTGAAAGGTTCTTTACCCATTGTTGTTTATTGTTACGGGTGTTTTCATTTTACCCTTTATCCTCCAGGTTAACTCTTCTGTAATGTTGATGTGCTGTAAGGCTGATCTTTTTCATAACACCATGGTGATTGTTTAAGGAGTAAACCCCTGAGGATGAGTAATGTGTGTGTCCATTCGAGTTATGGAAAGTTCCTGACACTCACTATAACTGAGGGAGCCACAGATGAGTAAAGAAATGTTTTCAATATTGCAGAACTACTCCATCTAAATATTTGTTATTACTACTAGCTATACCATAGATACCATGAACTTTGATTAATGAAAACCATGGTAGAGACAAGGATTGGTTGCCTCACAAGATATCCCAAAACTTTTAATCACTTTGTGAGATGATGATAGATAAAGGATTAGTAACCTTAAATAATGTCTAAAAACTTTTAATGGCTTAGATAAGAGACTAAAGATTGGTTGCCGTGAATAATATTGGAAAAACTTTGTGAGATGAGAAAATAAGGATTGGTTGACTTAAAAAAGGTCCAAAAACTTTTAATGATTATGTGAGATGAGAGACTATGGAAGGACAAATACTGTTTATTTATCATCAATCATCATATCCAACCTTTCAGGTTTAGAAATAAGTATTTGTACCAATCTGCTGCTAAGCGAATGCTGACTGCATGTTTGTTTTCTCCATGTTTTACATAAATCATACTAAATAACATCCTCGGTTGACATTTCTCCTGCATCATTTATCAAAGATTTCAAGGTATATCAAGCTCTTTGAGGAAATCCAATCCACTAAGACATCTGAGGGGGTCTATGAGTGAAGTTCACACAATTATGGCATGCAGTGCATGTGAAAAATGAACACAGCTTTTGCCGTTTATTTCAAATTTAAGACCTTTTTAAGTTTCGGTAGTTTTTAGATCACATAATAATACAGTTGTTTTGCTTCTTTTTATCTTAACCACACTAAACATACACTGCATAAATAGTTTTTCAATTGAAACATAATAATGGGTTTCAAGTTAAGTGGTATAAGTTAAACACCTAATAAAAATTGCTAGTACTGTTATGTTATTTGCTGATGGTATCAAATGGGTTTTACAGGGAATTTTAAACCATATAAACCAGCCCCTGTCAAAAGGGAAACTTGGCCCTAATAGTCCCAAAACAAGTTTTATGTAATTAGGACATTCACAGCTATTTGCCCCAAAGTATATTGGACAAACTTTTCTGACTACAAGGGTGTTAAGCAAGTGTAAGTTTTACATATACTAGTGGAATAGTAAACACAGGATTAAAAGTCACTTTTCAATTTACGAGAAATTGCTCTCTTATACTTTGCATTGCAATACACAATGAAAGTATGCTGGTGTAAATTGTAAGTACATCATCAAAATATGGTTATGTTTATGTGAATAGGTATTAGTATTTATGATATATATATATATATATATATATATATATATATACTGCTCAAAGAAACACTTATTAACCACTTGCCTACCAGGCACTTATACCCCCTTCCTTACCAGGCCAATTTTCAGCTTTCAGCACTGCCGCACTTTGATTGACAATTGCGCGGTCATGCAACATTGTACCCATATGAAATTTTGATCATTTTTTTCTCACAAATAGAGATTTCTTTTGGTGGTATTTAATCGCCACTGGGCGCTTTACTTTTTGCGCTATAAATACAAAATTGCAAAAAATTTGAAAAAAAAAAAAAGTTTCTTTGTTTCTATTATAAAATTTTTCAAACAGGTAATTTTTCTCCTTCACTGATGTGCGTTGATGAGGCAGCACTGATGGGCACTGATAGGCGGCACTAATATGCAGCACTGATAGGCGGCACTGATAGGTGACCCCGATAATGGGTACTGATAGACGGCACTGACCTGCATCACTGCTGGGCACTGACTGGCTGCACTGACTGGCACAACCCCTGGGCACTGACTGGTGGCACTGACTGGCAGCACTGGTGGGTGGCACTGGTGGGTGGCACTGGTGGGTGGGCACAGGTGGGTGGGCACAGGTGGGTGGGCACAGGTGGGTGGCACTGCTGGGCACAGGTGGGTGGCACTTCTGGGCGCAGGTGTGTGACACTGCAGAGTGGCACAGGTGGGTGCACTGCTGGGCACAGGTGGGTGATCTGCTGGGCACAGGTGGGCGGAGCTAGTGGGCGCACTGCTGGGCACAGGTGGGCGGAGCTTGCGGGTGGCACTGCTGGGCACCGATCATCAGGGCACAGGGCAGCGTGAGGAAAGTGCAGCCGAGAACCGGCACTTGCATTTTCCTCTGATCAGCGTGTCATTGGACACCGCTGATCACGTGGTAAAAGGGCGCTGTGATTGGCCTTTTACCACATCATGTGATCAGCTGTGTCCGTAGGACACAGCGATCAAGGAGATCGCTGGGTGCGCGCCCCCTGGGGCGCGCAGGAGAGCGCGTTCTGGGAGGACGTCATATGACGTCCACCCAGAACTGGCCGGTTGCAGTGTAGCCGTCATTCGGCTATCTGCGGACGGCAGGTAGTTAATCAGAGTATAGCATCAAGTGAATTAAACTCCTGGGATATTGATCTGGTCAGTTAAGTAGCAGAGGGGCTTGTTAATCAGTTTCAGCTGCTTTGGTGTTAATGAATTTAACAACAGGTGCACTAGATTAGATGAGCAACGAGACAACCCCTCAAAACAGGTGGAGGCCACTGACATTTTTTTCCATACTCATCTCTTCTGGCTGCTTTTCACTAGTTTTGCATTTGTTTAGGGTCGGTATCACTACTGGTAGCATGAGGCGATTCCTGGACCCTACAGAGGTTGCACAGGCAGTTCAACTCCTCCAAGATGGCACATCAATATGTGCCATTGCCAGAAGGTTTGCTGTGTTTCCCAGCACAGTCTCAAGAGCATGGAGGAGATTGAGCACCAGAATTGGCAGGTCCACCACTGGCTCTCTGTGCTTTTCATATATGAGAGCAGGTTCACCCTGAGCACATGTGACAGACATCAAAGGGTCTGGAGAAGCCATCGAAAACATTATGCTGCCTGTAACATCTTTCAGCATGACCGTTTTGTTGGTGGGTCAGTGATGGTCTGGGGAGGTATATCCATGGAGGGACACACAGACCTCTACAGGCTAGACAATGGCACCCTAACTGCCATTAGGTATTGGGATGAAATCCTTGGACCCATTGTCAGATCCTACGCTTGTGCAGTCGGTCCTGGGCTCCTCCTGGTATGACAATGCCCTGCCTCATGTGGCGAGAGTATGCAGGCATTTCCTGGAGGATCAAAGAATTAATACCACCTAATGGCCCCCACGCTCGCCTGACATAAATCCAATAGAACACCTCTGGAATATCATGTTTCAATCCATCCAATTTAATTTCCATCAAATAATGGGGCATCCTTACATTTCTAATACATTACCCAGTCCAAATCAGCATAGATATCCAGCATATTTTTCCTCATTGACATGTTTTTAAAGTGTTCCTTTACTTTTTATGAGGAGTGTGTGTGTGTGTATATATATATATATACAGGGGCGGACTGACCATTTGGAAACTTGGGCAGTGCCCGAGGGCCCGGGGTCAGTAGGGTGATTGAGACGATGATTGAGAACAATCCATGACACTGGCAGGTCTCAGCTTTGCAAAGGGGGCAGTACAAGATATTAACTCTGCAGGGTGCCCAAACTTTTGCAGACGCCATTTTTTTGTTTTCTGTTATTTTGAAAGTGTAAATGATGGAAATAAAATCTAACTTTTGTTGACATATTATAAGAATGTCTAATCTGTAATTTGATGCCTTTTGGAGATTTTTCTATCTTCCCTTGGCTTCTTTATGCACATTAATACAAATGTTTAGCTGGGGTGCCCAAACTTTCGATCCCCACTGTATATATATATATATATATATATATATATATATATATATATATAGTATATAGTAGTAATTGGGGATGTTTAGCTCAGTGGTAGATGCATTTGCAAGTGAGTTCACACAGGTCAGGAATAATTTTTCAGGGCTTGGTAGGCAACTTTTATTAAAAGGAAAACAAAAGAAAGCCCGAAACACAATGTTTCCCACGCAGTGGTTCTTCTCTGGCATAATAAACACAATGCAAATGAAAGTACTAGCCCACCTGGCTGCTCTTCAGCAGCACTCCTGCAGAAGACCTGAAGCCAGTCACAGTGGTAGATCAATATAGGAGTCAGGTAAGAGTTAAGAAGGGGAAAAGGGCAACACGCAGTGGAAGGGTTTTTTACCTTAATTCAGAGAATGCATTGAGGTAAAAAAAAAGCCTTTAGAGTTTTAGAACCACATTAAAATAGGACTACTGGAATGCAGCACTTCTCATAAACTGTGTAAAAATCTTTATTGACTCTTTACTTGTTTTGTGAATGAGTAGAAGAGCAGGGGTACTATGTATCCCTTACTCATTCACAAATGGGGTGGAGGCAGTATCAGAGTGCCCTTTTATTTTTAAAGGAGCTTAGAAATTCTGAGAAGCCCACCCCCCACAGACCCCTACAACCATCAAGTAAGGCAAGTGGGAAAGAGGCCCTTGCCCTCCTCAACATGAGGACACAATGGTTTGCAGGGGTTGTGAACATGCTCACCCCTCCCCTTTCCTGGTCTACCAGACTGCATGCTCAGATAAGGGTTTGATATAGATTTTTGTGTGGGCACCCCACATCATTGTTTATTGTTTTGTTTTTGTGTAGGGTCCATTTTGACATCCATACAAGACTATCCTCATGGATAACGGTCTGGCATGTATTTGACGGTTGACAAACAAAGAGAAGAAACAAAATCTGGCTTAGACTAGGAGCCTCTGATGTAGCCAGGAAACCAGCAAAACAGGTCAGGCTAATTTCATGCCCAGATTACCCTCCAGGTGTTTGACGTTTCAGCTTGGACCTTCTTCCATCACCAGGGACTGATAAGTATTCGGTGCTTGCTTTATAGTTTGGTCTTTATTCCAGCATAAGTAACTAATAAAAATCCAACTGGTGGACGCACAGGCTAAGCCCCTGGTGTACTCTTATGTTGTTGTGAGGCTGTCTCTGTTTATAAGCTATATTGATTATTAACGGGCTAAACCATGTTTTTACAAAGTTATTACCACTAATGCTCATACTCGGATTGGATGTATTTACAATAGAAAGAGCCATTACTTCTTGGATGGTGGTCAAGAGTGGTGATAGTTTCCACTGCCCACTGATTTGCATATTGTGGAACCGTGTTCAATATGTGAGATGCTGCTACATTCCCTCTGTAAACCTTGACCTACCTTATACTTTAGATTTATGAGCTTTCTAATGAAACATTTTGATTTATACATGCTTTCACTGCACACATACTGTATATACAGTAGAATTGGAGAAATAGAGGACCAATGGAAGCTTGATGAAGATCCTTGGATTTACCCAAGGGGAGCCTAATTTTTACCCCCTGAGATATGAAACAATATATGAGTATCCTCAGCTCAGGCTCAGTATATTGCACCCTATAAAGGATATACATTTTACTGACATACTGTATACAATATATTGATTGCTTAAAGGTCCTGGGATAGAGATATTATATATATATATATATATATATATATATATATATATATATATATATATATACATATACTGTATACCCCGCTGAGGGTCTACTCATGTGCTGCATAAATATTTATTTTTCACTAGATATATAGGGGTTTATTTAAAACAAAATCCATACAAACACCAAAAATATAAGTGAACCAAAAACCCAGTGACAGAGTACCTGACTAATTGACTAATAATTAACAACCAGAAAGCCTAACTAACAGCTAACTATATACAATATAAACAAAATGGGGAACACATAAAAGCAGGGAAAAGTGGAGGTGCAGGGAGCAGATGGGAACCAAAACTGGGATCAGGAACAATGGAGAGCTGGTACAAGACAGGAACAGGATAACAGGTAGCAGTATCCGGCAGCAAGCAAAACACTGGAGCAAGAGGCACTACTAGAGGAGGACCTAAATACCTTCCCAGTAACCAGCATCAGGTGGAAACTGATTCCTGGGATCTTTTGGCTGCTAGGAAACACCCGCTGGTGGAAACCTTCCTCTATGGAAAGCGCAGTGCTACCAGCAGGCTATTGAGATCATGACATAAAGCTTAATTGAACAAGCTGAAGTTAGAAGCTGATTAGCCACCATGCACTGCTGTACCAGATTCTGAGTGCACCAGTTTTGGTAAATTCCCCCCATAGTGTTTTGCCTTGATGTTATGGTCTAGAATGTTTTTAATCATACACTTTTTTAAATGTGTGTTCTTTGATTTTTTGGTATATAAATAAACAGATTTTTTAAATTTAATATAGGTGTATCTTGACATTTCCATCTGGCAGGTACAATTTGATATAATTGATTTGAAGATAGAGCTTTGAGTTTAAGCCAGGTTTTTACTCTTTTCTTTGTTTTTACCAGTTCTATTTACTGGTGACTCTTCCAAACAAACATTATTTCTTTTGTAAACTTGTTAAGACTTTAAGGCTCATCATATTTATGGTGTATAAAGATATTGGGAAGAAGCGCCTTAGTACTTTATATTGTAAAGCTGCTATGCACAAGTGAGGTACCAATAACCCCTAAAAGTCCGTAATGTATATGTAAATAAAGTGCAGCGCTAAAAGATCACAAAAATGGCAAGTATTAGATCAAGATAGAAAGTCCTCCTGCAAATCAATGAAAGAGTATAGGTGCTCAGGTGTCTTGATCCTGTTATCCGTGTACATATATGATAAAGCAATGCGCACTCACCAGACCCGCATAAAATATGCGCCTTTGTATATAAATAATCCAGATGTCATCCGGTAATGGGTGGTCCTCCCTCAGCTGTATATGAGGCTGTTGATCCTCTCCAATTGGGGGTCCCCCTGGTGTTTACTGGTGAGAGATATGGTCCGGGTCCCTCCGGTATATCCAGGAGTAGGTCTGTAAATTAGAGTGCTCCCCCAACTAACCATCTGAAATGCTAAGATGGCCGCCAGAGCTCCGCGTTGCTCTGACGGCGTGACTTAACGGCGTGTTGTGGCTCCTCCTTTAGACGGTTAGTTATGCACCAATAACTGTCTGCAACGATTTTATGCATATCACAAATAAATCTTATTCTTTACCAATTACTACACTATGGGAGTATCTTTGTTACCCCTTGGGGGAGCACTCTAATTTACAGACCTACTCCTGGATATACCGGAGGGACCCGGACCATATCTCTCACCAGTAAACACCAGGGGGACCCCCAATTGGAGAGGATCAACAGCCTCATATACAGCTGAGGGAGGACCACCCATTACCGGATGACATCTGGATTATTTATATACAAAGGCGCATATTTTATGCGGGTCTGGTGAGTGCGCATTGCTTTATCATATATGTACACGGATACCAGGATCAAGACACCTGAGCACCTGAGCACCTATACTCTTTCATTGATTTGCAGGAGGACTTTCTATCTTGATCTAATACTTGCCATTTTTGTGATCTTTTAGCGCTGCACTTTATTTACATATTTATGGTGTAGTATGTATTTGACTGCTGGAAAGTATTAGTTAACATTTTCAAAATAATCCCTGTACACTCACTGAATCAAATGGAAGAGCATGTGTTTGAGTGCTAGTACCACAGATATGATAATGTATAGCGCTAAATTAGTAAAAGAGTTTGTTGGCAGTTAAAAAATAAAGTGAAATAAATATGTTTAGTAATCAATTAGTTCTTCTTCAATGTTTTGAGACAAGAGAAGGTCTTTTTACTAGGTGCAATCAACATTAATATTCTCAGCAATATCATGTATGATTCCTACAAGATTGAATGATACAGAAGCATTCAAAAATCAAGATGAGTAAATAACTATTTTTGCTATAACATCTCTATACAGAGAGGCGAGTTGTGAGTGAGCTTGCATGAATGCCCTCATAGCAAATGGCAGGGGGAGCACTCAGCAGGAGGAGGGGCTAGTAACGCAGACAGGGGACCCCAGAAGAGGAGGATCAAGGCTGCTCTGTGCAAAACCATTGCACAGAGCAGGTAAGTATGACATGTTTGTTAGTTCTAACCTTTACAATCCCTTAAAACTAAACTTTAAGCGAGTGGCTAATACATGGATGATCTATATGTCTGTCTATCTATCTATCTATCTATCTATCTATCTATCTATCTATCTATCTGTCTTTAAGCTGTTACTGCCCATTAGGCCTTAGTCCCTGGAGCAACAGGACAGCAGAAACACCCACACAAAATGACTACATTTTGTAAAGCAAACATCCTAAGGTATTTTCTAAGAAGCATAATGAGTCTTTTGAAGACTTCATTTTTTAGCCAAGCAAGAACACAACCAAAAAAGGGGGCAATCTACAAATATAATTCTAGTTAAAAGTACCACATCCTAAACATTATACAGAATAGCAGAAAAGAAGCAGCGCCCTATGTCCAATAGAATGCACTTTTGATGGTACATTAGGAGGCATTTATTGAGAGTAACAACAAATACATCAAGCCAGCGTGTTTCAGGAGAAAAGACTCTCCCATCTTCAGGAAGTTAATGACTTGATTGCAATGTGCTTGTGGCTCAGTCACAGAACACTATTCCCTCCAAGGATGCCTCCACACAGGCAGGACATTATGCCTGAGCTCTTTACTTTGAAGTACACCTCAAGGTCATACCAGAAAAGCAGCAGCCCAAACCCTAAGAGAGTTTACTGCCAATATCCACCATTGGGTACAACTGACTGGAGGGACCTTCCCCTACCGACCCATGCAACCACCCACCTACGACCAGTGGCTGATCCATTCAGTCCAGACAAGTCTTCAGCACAAACAAGATACATCCTAAACAGACTTACAAAAGAAGCTACAGGACTTAAAGGTACAAGGTCACAAACTAATCTGATAAAAGAGCCCACAATTTTTATTCTTCCATTTAAAAATCCATTATAAAATAATTGTTATATGCTGTTCATTTATACATCCATATTCAAAGTACAGTATTTCCCAATACATCATTATAAATGTACAAATTATTTCTTAAATCACATTTCCATAGGAAACGTATCAGAACATCAAACGTCAATGCGTTTCTTGGGTAAAAGCCCACTTCTTCAGGACAAGATGGGGAATAGTTGTCTTCAGAAGAGCTATCAATCAATAGATATAATGATACAAAGTTAAAAGAACAAGATGGTGTTCCCAGCAGTGGTGTATTTAGGTTTTGTGCTGCCCTAGGCAACACAAAAATCAGACGCCCCCCCCCCGCCTGGCAGAGAGAGCCTGACACGGACAAACACCAGCCCCCCCACGGAGAGAGCCTGATAGTGACCAACAACACTCCTGCCCCACCCCCCCTCACATGAGAGAGCCTACCACTAACACACAAACAACCCCCCCGGCGAAAAAGAGAACGACACTCACCATCACAGCTCTGGACATCCCTGGAAGTGAAAATCGGGCTCTGCATGCACCATCAAGCAGCCTCTCTCAGATGCCACCTGGTCCCCATGCCGCATATGTCCCTTCTTCCAGGGGGCAGTGCTGCCCCCTAAAAAAATGCCGCCCTAGGAAAATACCTTGTTTGCCTTGTGGTAAATATGCCCCAGGTTCCCAGTAGTAGCTAAACTAAACAGAGAGGAGGGGCTCCGAATTCCAGCTGATCAATGGGTAGGACTGACCAATACTGGTCTTGTCAAACACTTGCATATGTGAGTTGCAGCTCAACACATCTTACATAACCAACAGACTATCAGAAGTGTAACTCATTCCTACTGTCCATCCATCTCTGAGATATACACAGCTCTAATACACAACATAGTTTGTCTGGCAGGGCAGCAGATTTATTTGTATTTGCTGCAGTTAAGTAAGTAAAAGGAGACATAGCAGGTGGCTGAGCTCATCTCTGCCCTCTTATTAGCATGTCACTTTCAGCACAACTGATTAGCTTCTTCTGATGCCTCTCCCAGCATAAGTTCAGTTGTACAAGTAATTGCTAGAGGTTTATACTAGGTCAAATTCAGATACTTACACTGCTTGCATAAAAAAATAATATTATAATGTGTAAACGAATATAGAGCTAAAATGAAAGTTCAAATATAGAACATTAAGTCCTTGTTCATACCATATGTGAAGAAAAACTGATGTAAATTGACGTGCAGATTTCACTTGCAAAGACATCAGTTTACATCAGTTTTCATGCATGCTTCAATGAGTTTTATACACATTGCAGATTTCTGTGCAGAAAAATCTGCACGTGATACCAGTCATAGTGTGAACAGGGCACGTAGTGAACAACTGATTTCAATGTGCCCTTGCAGAATGAGTGAACAAAAACTGAGGTCTCTGCACCATGGTGAGAACAAGCTCCTAAAGTGTATATATAGCCTTATTTTTATTTATTTATTTAGTTTTTGATAGGGAAAGAAATGGTTAAACCACTGTCAGCTTATTGTTGGCTGTGTGTATCCCATTGGAGAAATTTCCATTAGTTTTTTGTTAGGAAGTGAGAGGCAATTTCTACAAAATGTAAGGAGTTGCTCATATAAACAGGGTCTGTTAGCCAGAATATGTTGTATATACATACATTTTTAGATAATCCGTTAAAACATTAAAAATTACTCTTTTTAAAATATAATGATCTTATAGCAAGGTAACAAGGATAGCTAAATTAGGCTTCAAGACCACAAAAGCCACAGAAAGTATGGTGTAAACATAATGTTACTCATTGGTTAGAGAACCACAAATGGCAGTATATCAGTTATATCTGTCTAAAACAGACATACTGAATCCAGAAACAAGAGAAAGAACCCCCTGAAAGTATATAATGCTGCCACATCCTTGAAGCAAATACAAAACACACTACCAATACCCCTTGGGACATTAAGGCAGCAACCAAACATTAGACGTCTTTTAAAAATAAGTATAGCTTTATTCATACATGGTTAAAAGCAGTCAACATTGGATACCCTGTAATATGTGGTTCCGCCATGGTATATTCACTCTACAGTATATATCATTTTTTTTATATAATATTGTTGATAATGAATTCACAAATAGTTCTCATACAGTATCCAAATAAAAGCCCCAAAGCATTTCAATCAAAAAAGTCTAGATCTTCTTCAGGGAGCATAGCCAGATCCCCACTACTGGGGGACATACAGACAATTTTGGGTATATTGGGGATTTTCAAGATGATTAAATCCTTCCAAAATGGAAGCTTAATAACCTGATGCCCTCACTGTGCTCCTTCTCTGCATTTTTTATGAGGGGATAGTGGTCTTTTATGTTCTTCCCCCATTATCATCTTGGGTCCACATGACTCTTCGTGGGTTCCTTGTTGGATATTCTGGTTTGTTTTGTCACTCAGTGGTCTGGAGGGAGTGTCTGTTCTTTTAATGGTTCTGGTCATGTTCATTCATTATGTATGCAGATATAATATCTGGCTATGCCCCTTGAAGAAGATCTAGACTTTTTTGAAATGCATTGCGGCTTTCATCTGGATACTGTATGAGATCTATTTGTGAATTCACGATCAACAATATTTTATAAAAAAAAAAATGATATATACTGTACAATGAATATACCATGGCGGAACCACATATTGCAGGGTATCCAATGTTGACTGCTTTTAACTATGTATGGATAAAGCTATACTTATTTTTAAAAGATTTTTAACGTTTGGTTGCTGCCTTAATGTCCCAAGGTGTATTGGTAGTCTGTTTAGTAAACAGACATATCCATTGCTTTAATGTAGACAGTAGATATTGGGCCAGGAATGGGATATTGAAATTTTAAAAACGTGACAAAAAAGAACAAAATACAATTTGCAGTGCATTGTTTCAAAATGAGCCGAACAGTACTTGCATATTCCAATACATGTACAAGCTTTTCTTATTTAAACAGTAGGACCACTTGGCTTTGAATAGATATTATTTGGTGATCATACAGAATGCAGTGGATTAAAAAAAATCAGTCACTCTGCAATGTGCCTGATCCAACCTTGAGATGGCACAAAAAACAGAATAGAAGCTTCTTTCTGTCCAATAGCAATTTAAATATAGGACCCATGTAGTGAAAAACAAATAGACCTACCTCTTTAATTCAACATCTGCGCCAATAACAACTAATCTAATTTTTACCTTACATTTTTATGAGCAGTAATTGCAAAAACAACATTTCTTGCCATGTGGTGAAACTAGCTTATTGAACTCAAGCTGTAGGAGGGATAATTATACAGGTCCATTTTGGTAAGATTTCCATAATGAACTCCTTTGTATTTACTCTTAGATAGGCCTAGGAATATTTCTACAATATTGTAAACATTGCATGTGACAACTAAATTGAATCATCTGCAAAGCTCTGGATTAATGGAATGAATGTGCCTGGGTTTGATTTATATCAGTGCTAGTTATTTTTATACACTGAAAGTAAGAACATGAGTGAACAATACAGAGTACTAGACCATTTTTTCTTAATCTGGTACCTCAGATACATGTACATTTACCTAGGATAATAGTAGCTTTAATAAAAAAGTTAGATGTATTAAACATGATTTGTATTCAATAAGAAGTGTGATGTTAAATGCCCTCATAATAATAACATTCAATATATTATTTTTTTTGTATATAATTATTTATTGTGTATTCCTAAAGTGCTATAATTTTATAACTAATAACTCTCCTAAAACCTATAAGCTTTAGACTTTTTATTGTTGTAATTGACCAGACCAACAAGTACAACAGCTACAACCTACAACCCACTATTTCCCTTTTACATCTGAATTTTTTACAAGGTAAAGCTGCATTTCTGTAATTGGTAAGGGAACAAGGCCATTCAGTTCCCTGGGCGAAGATGCCAAACTGCACCCCCTTTCACTGTAATGCAGGTGCCAAATAGTGGTACCCACACCTGATATGCTTGCCCAGTCATTATATCCACATACAGAACACAGGAGTGGGAGGTAAAATTAATGTGCAAAGTGCAGAGGCCAGAAGTAAAAGTAAATGTAAAGAATACAGGGGTCAGGAGTAACACTAATATACATTGCACAGAAGTAAGGAGTAGATATAATGTACAGAATGCAAAGGTCAGAAGTAAAAGTAAAGTTTGGCTCAGCGAACAGAATTAAGTAAAGTACAGGCAGGCATCAGGAGAAGGAATCAGACGATGGTTCAGTCTGAACCTAGGTTTGGACTGAACTTTGACTGTTTAGTGGGAGATGAGCATTATATAAAGAAGTGGTATTTCTACTGCTTTCTACAGCTTTCCTCTGTTAATGTTTCCTAAGGTAGCTGCCCCCATGTCCCTAGCAACAGCCACTGTCACTGGCACATTGCATACATTGCTAAATTATTTTTAAACAGATGCTTTTTGTACCATATTTGACTTAATTTGATTTTGAGCATATAAAATATAGAAAATGTTGTAAAATCTACTGTTGTGCTTCAAAAGGCCATGCTGAAAGATTACTCATAAAAAAATACTCCATGTAGCATTTTAGAACATTTGCAACTATTGTGTGATATGCTGTGCTATGCAGTTATTGTGGGCTTATTTATTAAAGCTGGAGAGTGCAAAATCAGGCTCACTTGTGCATAGAAACCAATCAGCCGCCAGGATTTATTGCCAAAGCTTAATTGAACAAGCTGAGGTTAGAAGCTGGTTGGTTTCTATGTAGAAATGAGCATGATTTTGCACTCTCCAGCTTTAATAAATAAACCTCTATGTGTCAAGACCTGTGGTCCTGTCACAAAGCAGAAGAAAGCACCCAGTTATCTAGATTAGACATGTCATACTCAGATGAAACAGAATGCTTAATTTAGAGAGCTATATACTCAAAGAGCCACATTATATCTACTGTAGTCTGCAATATGTCTATAATTTACTGATACAGTAAAAATTACAACAATATTTAGCCCAGGAGAAAGGGACCATAAAATATTTCTCAAAGTATTTACCTGCTTAAAATGTATAAGAAATCTTCATCATGCAAAAGAGCAAGACAGCCACATGTGGCCTACAAAGACCTGTTTCACATGTCTGATCTAGATTAACCAGAAAACTCACACACTGCTAAAAACATTCAGCAAGCCAGTGCAAGAGTCAAATATGGCATCTCTCTGTTGTAAGCTGCACATACGCATTACAATCTGTTTGAATAATTACAGTTAGAAAATTAAAGTGGTTGTCTTGGCTGGAGGTTTTTTTACCTTCATGCATTCCATGCATGAAGGTAAAAAAACCTTCTGTGTGCAGTGCCCCCCCAGCCCACCCAATACTCGCCTTAGCACCCTCTCGTTCCAGCGATGTGCACTGGAGTCTCAGCTATCCTGGGCCTCTCTCTCCTCATTGGCTGAGACTGCAGTGGGAGCCATTGGCTCCCACTGCTGTCAATCACAGCTGGTGAGCCAATGAGAATAGAGAGGGGTCAGGGCCAAGCCACGGCTCTGTGTGAATGGACACATAGAGCAGCAGTTGATGAGTGCACATACTTGGGTTCCCCCATAGCAAGCTGCTTGCTGTGGGGCACCCAACTGGAGGGAGGGGCCAGGAGTGCAGGCAGGGAACCCGAGAAGAGTAGGATCTAAGCTGCTCTGTGGAAAACCACTGCACACAGCAGATAAGTATAGGCATGTTTGTTATTTCTGTAAAAAAAAAAAAATTCACCTTTAGAATCACTTTTAATCCTCATAGACTACTTTATACTGGCCCCTTTTGCAAGTTTAGCTATGTAAAACATTAATATCCAGTAATGTACAGTCTCACTCAGCTCTGCACAGTCTCAGTTGTTCTCTATTTTCAGAACTGTGCTTAAAATCAGAGCCATTAGAGGATGATCTGCTGAAAGCCTAAAGATTTACTGCTGCTTAGAGGTTCTGAGCCTAAGCAAAATGGCAGCCTCCAGCAAGGGGAAACAAGAGCAATGCTGGAGGCAATTTACAACACACACTAATTTTAGTAGCATATTTATTAATATGGAATGTATGTTTCCTGCTAAAGAACTTTATTTTGTATCAAGTTCTTATGGGTAAAGTTCATTTTTAAGGGCCTACCTATACAATCCATCAGTTGTATAGTCCATTACACTATATTGGTAAATCACTTAGAATGCATGGTGCAAATATCTTTAATGTTGTCAGATCACTGCAATGAAATAATTTATTTTGTATACGCATTTAAATATTTAAATGTAAATGCATTTTTCTTTGTATAATAGTGGTATATTTAATTAGTAATGCAGGTTTTCAGTGTCTTTTTCTAATAATCATTTATTATAGCTTAGTCACTGTTCTCTTATTTACTTTGCCTTTTGAAAAGGCTTAAGGAGACCATGTAAATATTATACTTCAGGGAGCAGGGAAGGCCGTGTGTGCCAGACACAGCAGAGCTCAGGACTGTCCTACATACTGACAGTCACACAGCTACTTGAATGTGACCCTGGTTCTTGGATGCACACCTATTCTTACTGCTAGGGTCTGCACTGCTCTTTCCACACTCAGCGCTGCAAAGACATTTCTATTGGCGGGACTGAGCATAATTCTTTCAGGATAGGCCCAGCCCTTTCATATCTAAATCGGTTACCATGCAGGGAAATAAAATATAGTTGGGATTATTGACAGTTTGTTAGGCAATCTGTTTTTTGGTAAACAGAAAGATATTCTAGTAAAACCAACAACCTGACAAGAAATGTTTTATTTACAGGGATCTGAATGGAATAAAAAATAATAAAGAAACAATGTATTTTTAGAACTAATGTACAGTGATGGGTGAATCTGTCTAGATTACATTTATGGGTGGTTGGTTGAATTCTGTTTAAAATTTAGCCAGAAACGTCAGAATTTATCAGTGAATCCCTTTGAAATGTATGGGGGCAAATCTTAATATTTAAAGTTATTGTAAATGCAAACATGTTTATACTTACCTGCTCTGTGAAATGGAATTTGATTTGCATTGGAATTGACAGATTGTGTTCAGTTGGTTTGCAAACAGCACTGGGTGATTTGAATCAAACTCATGTTTGACCCAAACCAACCTAAATCTCATCTCTTGACAATATGACCTATAACCCCCCCCCCCTCCACCTGTTCCTCCCTTTACTCCTTCTCCTCTTCCTCCTTTTCACCTTTCTTCTTCTTCTATTCTTTCTACTGTATTATGTGTTTATGGCACAAGGAAAGGTTGTGGGTAGTGAATGAGATGCAGAGGGGCCATGTTTGGAACAAATAACAGTTTTTCCACGGGTAAGGGGAGTCCCTGATAAGGGTTTTTCAGTTTCTTGATTCCCTATGTGTCATTTCTTATTGGGAATGTCCTGAATGGCCACACCCATAAGTGCCTTAAATGATTTAAAAAACAAATAGTGACACTATGCTTTTCCAATATCCAGTAGACCTGTGATCTTGAAATTGCATCAAGGAACTTGTATCTCCCTGTCTCAGTGACTCCAAATATGACTAGGAGACTATGTGATTCAACCACACAATTTTATTAAGCTACTATTCATATATGTCTTACTATTTAGCCTTATTCTTGGCTTGTGTCTCCACATTTGGACCTGTGTTTGTTTTGAAAATGTGGTGCCAGAGTTCCAGATTGCCCAAGACTGAGGAACAGAGTGTTTTTCACAAGTAAATCCCACAAGGAGTGATTGGATTCACTGTAGGTTGGCTTGGCTGCAGTCATGGTCTTTGGTGTACCCTAAGGGGACAATCATCAATTAGTAATTTAAAACACATGCACCAGGAAGACTGGCCTACAGTGAATGTTTACTTTATAAATATGCTCCTAAGAGTGGTAACTTTTCTTGGCACTTAAAAACATTTTAACAAAAAAAACTTGTACTGTTTAAACAGCTCTCATATTGTCCTGCCTAACTGCTTTTCAGAAGTAGATCTGAATTTTTGAAAACAAACCTATTCTACCTGGGTATGTTAAACTGGTCCTGCTCAACCCACTCACAAAACTGCCTAACTGCTGGTTATTTTTTGAAAATGTGGTGATACCGTTAAATGTTTTAGTGTAGCAAAAACTTGCCTTGTTTTACTTTCCACTTTTTAGCCTCCTTTACCTGGTCATGTACTGGCATATTATTGGCAATGTTTACAAAATCAGGACTAATGTCTATAGTTTCAATATTTCTGAAAAAGTGTATATATGGGGATACCACAGGACGTTGCGGTCAATCTGGGGTGAAGGTGTGTGGTGTTTTGTGTGCACAGTGTTTTTTCATTTTTTTAAAGGCTGAAGTAAGCTGTTAAAAAAGACAGTTCTGGAATAGACTTTCAGCAACAACTGCCTAATGCCCACTAATTACCTCAAGCTAAAATAAATAATACAATAGAGAAGATATAGCTAAGGTTTTAACAAACTGAAGAGCAAACAGTAAACCAATTGTTGCAAACAAATATTGATCTTAAAAAGGATTTTGAGGTGTACAGATCTGTGAATACATATAAGGGAATGTACCCCATCACTGCAATTCAAAAAAGTCAAGCAGAGTTTGTTAAATAAATGTAAACCTCATCACTAAAATCTCATGTAAGTTTTAACATCCCTTGGAAACTCTTTAATTGCAAGCTTTCACAAAAATAACAGGTGATACTGATATTAACCACTTGCCCTCCAGAATATCTATGTCCCTTAATATCCAGGCCATTGTTTGCTATTCAGGACTGCACTATTTCAAGTGGTAACTGCACGGTCATGCAATGCTGTACCCAAAAGAACTGTATGTCCTTTTTTTCCACACAAATAGAGATTTCTTTTGATGGTATTTGATCACCATTGGGGTTTTTTTTTATATATAAATGATAAAAGAATGAAAACTTTGAAAAAAACCCTATATTTTCTACTTTCGGTTATAAAAAATATCCAGTAAACTCACAGTTTGTAATACATTTACTAAAAATCCCAATACATGTACTGTATATTAATTGGTTTGTGTGAAAGTTATAACATCTACAAACTATGGTAGATACACTATATTGCCAAAAGTGTTGGGACACTCCTCCAAATCATTGGGTTCAGGTGTTCCAATCTTATGGCCACAGGTGTATAAAATCAAGCACCTAGGCATGCAGACTGTTTCTACAAACATTTGGGAAAAAATGGGTCACTCTCAGGAGTTCAGCGAATTCAAGCGTGGTACAGTGATAGGTTGCCACCTGTGTAATAAGTCCATCCGTGAAATTTCCTTGCTGCTAGATATTCCACAGTCAACTATTAGTGGTATTATAACAAAGTGGAAGCAACTGGGAACAACAGCAGCTCAGCTATAAAGTGGTAGGCCACGTAAAATGACAGAGCAGGGCCTACATGCACTCTCATTAAGTCAGTGACAACTCATGCAGAAGATAATGAACATAAGTATCTCTCAGCGTTAACTCCACCGGCGTTCGGCATCAAACACTGTCACTCACCTTATCCTTCCTTAAGTGTTATGCCACACCCACGTGGCATCATCAGATTCCTCTTTTTTGTTTTTCATTTATTTTCTCTTGTTATTCATACCTAATATATTGGATGTTTGATTTCTAGATATGCAGCGCCACACATTTTACTTGCATATTGCTTATTTACTGATTTGGAAACAGTTTGTGTAGGCAGTGGCCTTTAGGGTGATCTCTTTTTATTTGTATGCACATGTGTTTTATACTTTTTTTTTTATAGGGTAGTTATTTGTACTCCTGGCAGCGTGCAAGTTTCTACACATTTATTAGTCCCATAGATATACTCCTCAACCTTGTGGACAGCCTTCCGAGAAGAGTTGAAGCTGTTAAAGCTGCAAAGGGTGGGTCAACTCAATATTGAACCCTACTGACTAAGGCTGGGATGCAATTAAAGTTCATGTGTGTGTAAAGGCAGGCGTCCCAATACTTTTGGCAATTTAGTGTATATTGGAATTTACGCAGCTTTTACTTTCTGATGACATCATGGGGGTGTATAAGGAGGATAACATGGGCATATGATGAATCGGGTCTGTGAACCAATATGACCACAAATAATTATTTTTTGTAATGCTCATGTTGAGGTTTAGCCCCAAAAAGTGTTAAATTCCATGTGAATTGTCTGGCAAGAGCTGAATTTGGGTGGGTGGCAATGTATTATTGTGCGTATAAATTGCTTTGGCTTGCACTCAATTGATACAATTCTTCCATGAAAATCAGTGGAGTGGTTAAGTGCTAGTGCTGCAGTGAATGGAGCTGATCCTGCTAACACTGCTTTTTTGGGAACACTATACTAAAGAGGCACTAGTATAGTTCTACTCATGATCAATATATTGATCCGTACAAACACTATACTAGTAATGGGGGTGATTAATGACCTATAGTGTGAGTGCAATAGTGTGCAGGCAATCTAAAGCTAGCTGACCCTGGCTGGGAGAGGAGCTTACAGACCCTGAAGCTATCTGATGTTCCTAGTGGCAGTAATACAGTGATCAGTGAAAAATTCTATTTACTGACATTGTACTAACGGCACTTGCTGGGTGACAGGGTGATCAAAGGGTTAATAAGGACGATCAAATGTGCTAATATAATGTGTGTGTAAAATGTAGTGCTTTTGCTCAGTGTGGTGTTCTCTCTTCTCTCCCTGGACAACATAGGGTGCTGCGGGGTTGCACGCATTCGCATACACACCCAGAAATAGAAAGCATCATAAGAGTACATCGCTTTGCCCAGAGCACCCCTCGTCTGTGCATTGTTGGCTGTGGTTGGCTCCAGCTGGTCATATGGTACAGGGTGCTATGATAGGCTCCATGTACCATGTAAGAGCTGCGGGCCAATCACAGCTCTCCAAGAACAGAAGCAAAGCTTTTATGAATCAGATTGATTCATAAAAGCTTTGTTGTCAACTTGATCATGTGATCACATAGCGATCACATGATCACAGTGTCCTGATTACCAGGATCTGAATTCAGCTGTGCCCTGTGGACACAGCAGATGTGGGGGGAGGGAGGGTTGAGTGCCCAGTCGGACATCCAGTGCCACCCTGTGTTGGTACAGCACCAGCGACATAAAGGTATGTCGCTGGTCCTGTAGCTTGTAGCTTCCATCCATTTGCAGTACATTGTGAGCGGGCAGTCCTTAAGTGGTTAAGGTCCTTGTCTGAGCACTTTGTGGTATGTGGTGACAATTGATAAACAAAGGTTAGGTACTGTGTGTTATGTGGGACAATGCTCTACTCCGGTTTCCTGCAACCTCCTGCTTGTAAATCACCCTGTCACAGGCTATCACAAAGGAAGCTTTAAGCTGAAGTGCTGAGGCACATTTGCGCAGGCAATGCCTAGGCACTGCTATCACCATTACAAAATACTATTGCAGCCAGCAACCATATGCTCTGAAAAACACATGCAGCCTGTTATCACTGACGTTCATGTGAAGAAAGATAACTGTTACAAGGCTGCAGGCTATTGGCACCACTGAAAATTAACAAAGGATAAAAAAGAACCCCCCCACCTTCCCCCAATTCTCTAAGATACACAGCATTTTGCCCCATACAAGTAATTATTAATTTTAAGCACTTTCCCGCCGCCCTATATAGCAGATATAGTATATATACGTGATTTTGCATTTCGGGGTAGGGGGCGAGTGCGAGCCACGTGTGCACCCTACCCGTGCCACTATTCGCAGCCTCGGCTGTCAATCACCGGGTCCCAGCCGGTGATTACTTGCCAACACCCGGTGGTCGCCAAGTATATAAACAATACAGTTCTCTCCCCTGTCAGCTCACAGTTGAAAGCACAGACACAGCTTACTGTGAAACTGCACACAATTAACCCTTTGATTGCCCACGTTAACCCCTTCCTGCCCAGTGACATTAGTACAGTGTCAGTGCTTTTTATTAGCACTGATCACTGTATTGGTGCCACTAGGGATGTCAGTGACACCAAATCAGTTCCCCCCAGTGTCAGAATGCCCGCCACAGTCCTGTTATAAGTTGCTGATCACCGCCATTACTAGTAAAAAAAAATAAATTCCAGTGTATATACCGCCATTTGTAAACACTGTAACTTTCACGTAAACCAATTAATTTACATATATTGGAATTTTTTTTAGCAAAGACATAGCAGAATCCATTTTGGCCTAAATTTCTGATGAAATTTGATTTTTTACATTTTTTTACTGGACATGTTTAATAGCAAAAAGTCAAAAACATTGTTTTTTTCTCAAATTAGTCGGTCTTTTTTTTTATAGCGAAAACAATAAAAAACACACAGGCAATCAAATACCACCAAAAAAAAACTCTATTTGTGGGAAAAAAAAGGATGTAAATGTCATTTTCTTGCAGCATGACTGCGCAATTGTCAGTTAAAAGAACATAGCACCGTAAAGCAAAAAATAGCCTGGCCAGGAAGGGGGGTAAATCCTCTGTAGGGCAAGACCTGCTGATACCTGCAAGCACCACGCTAATCTTTCCCTATGCAGTTTGTCAGCAGCCCTTCTTATGTCTTCCCTATGACAAATAAAGTATGTTGTACATTGAGGGGGGACTGGCTTATGCAAAAATTCCTTTATTGACCCTGCTGTGCCACCCAATCTATGTTTAAAGACCAGGACCACAAATTTCAAACCCACTGGATCCACCACTAACCCATGTAGCAAACCTACACCTTACCCCTAATAATGTATTAAAACACCCAGCAATTTCTGGTGGTGGCCTTGCCCATAACCCATTCCCTTATGATTTGCCATTGAATTGCAAAATAAAAGTCTGGTATCTATAGGAAGTGCAGTGGGAAAGGACTGCCAGAAGGACAAAATACACCTGTTTCTCTGCAATTTGGCTCCCATGACACTATGAGTAATATTTAAAAGATATGATCAGTCTTATATTTTAATATTTTGATATGCTGATTATTTCAATGATTATATCAATAGATTATTGATTTTATGATAAAGAAGTCTGTGTACCTTAAAAGTCCCATAAATGGGTTCTGTTACATGCCTAATATTTTAAACTGTTTCTGTATTTGGTATCACACATGTCCTCAATCTTTAATCAGTCAGTCAACTTTTATAAATGGGGGAAAATAGTCACACTGATGTTTGGTATCACCATGTGCACCACACTGAACATGGAATGGAGAAAGCATAGGCGATCAGAAAGAAAATTATAGACCAACATGTCAAAGGTAAAGGTTGTAAGACTATCTCTAAGCAGCTTGATGCTCCTGTGAATAGTTACAAATATTCTTAAGAAGTTTAAGTTACATTGAAGTGTAGCCAATAGTCCTGGATGTGGCCACAAGATGAAAATCGACCCCAGATTGAGCATAAGGATAGTGTGAATGGTAGACAAAAAGCTGAGGAAAACATCTAAAGAGATACAAGATGAACTGCAAGGTCAAGGAACATCAGCGTCTGATTGCACAATCTGTCATCTTTTGAACAACAGTGAACTCAAAGGAAACTCAAGAGGACTCAATTTGTAAAAGAAAAACTGAAAAAAAAAACGAGGCTTGAGTTTGTCTAAATTCATATTGAAAAGCCACAACACTTCTGGGAAAACATTCTTTCGACAAATGAGACAAAACTTCAGCTTTTTGGCAAGTCAAGTCAGCTTTATGTTCACAGATTTATTCTTTCAAAGAAAAAGACACCATACCTACTGTGAAATATGTTGGAGGCTTGGTTAAGTTTTGGGCTGCTTTGCTGCATCTAAGACTGGGTGTCTGGAATCTTTGCAATGCACAATGATATTTCAAGACTATAACGGCAAATTCAAAGACTATACTGCAGCAAAATGCACTACATTATCATGTCAGAAATCTCTCTCAGTCACAGCTTATGGGTCCTTCAACAGAATTGTGATAAAAAAAACACAGAAATAAAAGCACCCAAGAATGAGTAAGAACAAAACATTGGACTATGCTTAAGTGACCTTTGAGTCCTGATCTTAAATGTATTGAACACCTATGGAAAGCTTTGAAACATGTAGTCTGGGAAAGCACCCTTACAGCTGGCACTGTTTGCTCAAGAGGAGGGAGCCAAACTACTTGCTGGCAGGTGCAGAAGTGTCATGAAACCACTTGTTTGCAGTGATTGCCTTTATCATTTTGTTCATACCATTTTCATTTGTTTTACAGGTATGTTTTAAAATATTCATTAAATGAGAATATTATTGTTGGTAGGTTTGTTGGTTTAAACTACCACTATTTTTTATTTTTTATCAGAGCTTCTTTCTTTTTCTTTCTTTCTTTCTTTCTTTCTTTCTTTCTTTCTTTCTTTCTTTCTTTCTTTCTTTCTTTCTTTCTTTCTTTCTTTCTCTCTTTCTCTCTCTCTCTTTCTCTCTTTCTTTCTTTCTTTCTTTTTCTCATAATATACAGAGAACAGAAAAAATTAATGAACATTTAGCAAGCCTACTAAAGACATCTTTTAAATTTATTTTTTCCATCTTCTACAACATAATTACATTTAGCAAGTAAAATGAGCTGAACTCTACTATATTCGTTTTGACTATTAGAATAAACTAAATTAAATTTCTTATTTTAGTAAACGCATTGCTGTAAAATGCCTTAATTTTGCTCATGATTACACTGAACTATAACAATAATCTGTTGAAGTATATTTGACAGCAGAGGCATACTAAATGACATGGTTAATTGCCTGCAAGCATTTGTTAATGTGTGTCATTGGGTAAACACTATTTTATATACATATGCAGTGACTGCAGTTGTTAACTTTCAAATGACCTTCAGAGAATATATTTAAATTCATGTTAGTTAATTATGACAAATGTGATAACTGGAAAATGCCTTTCTTATTACAACATTTAGTATATACCGGTACGTTTTAGAAAAATGTTTTAATTTATACTTGAAAAGAGTCAGCTCTTTTCTGATTCTTGCTAAATGCTAGATATGTACTTTAAACATTTTTAAATACTACATTGTCAAATTATTGGAAAGGAAACAATGAAATTGTCACAGAATGTAGGATCAATCCAGTCTGGAAATCAATGACTCTAAGCTATACTCAGATCAGCCATTCTTGCCAGAGCAATATTTATCCATGTGTCTCTGCGCCCTGTACTTTGTAACTCCTTGTTTCTGGAAGTTTTGCTGAGCACACTACTCACCTATCTCTAGAAATCCTGAATGTACAGAAATATTGTCTATTTATTGATAAGGAATGACATAATTAACAGCAGTTACCTCTTTACTATGTCTCCTGTCTGTGAATCAACACAGAGTGCTCTGTACTGATCAAGGCTGTGTTCAAGACCGGCATTGTCACACTCGTGCAAACGTATTAGCGTGCGTAGAAAACAACTGTGCATGCGCACACGTATGAGCACTGGTGCCAAATGGCCTATTTAAGCTGCACTCTGACATGGATGGATTGCTGAGTGGTTTTCAGCTAGTTCCTGCTTAACCTCAGCCTTGACCTGCTATATTTGCTTACCTATGATTGACTCATGTTGCCCCTGATCTGTCCTTGGATTTCTGCCTGCCTACTGTGACTTCGGCCTGTATTCTGACTCTGCTGCTGTCTTGAATTCCTGTACCTTGCTGCCCAGCTGTGTTCCGATCCTGGCTTGTATCCTGACTCCATCTCTGCTGGATGTTCCTGTACCTTGCTGCCCTGCTGTTGATGACCTTTTGGGTTTTGCCCTGGCTACACTCCTGTCTGTCAAGCAAGTGTTACCGTGTTCTAGTTTCTGGATCCTGCCTGGTTATCTACGATCATCTGCTTCCTTCAAACCCCAGCTGGCACTACCTGCTACACCAGCCCTTGTGCCACTCTGTGTCCCCACAGTCCCTGTCATCACTACCAGGGGTGTTGGACAAGAGATGCAAGAGAAGCCCCCTCTCCAGCTCGATCTCCACCAGGTACGTGACAGTGTTTTTGAAACTTCTGGGTTGCTTCACAGGCCCATTCTGCGGTGGTGTTCATTTCTCCTGACCTGGATCATCACCACTTGGGAGAGGACAGCAGTCTAATCTGAATTATTTCTGACATGTGCTTTCTACATCAAATTTTGTGAGTTGCCATTTGTATTTTTTCTTTTTTAATAAATGTAATTTAAAGCTACACTCAGATCTGCACCCCCTGGTGTTTCTTACTCTTACTAAAACAAAAGTGCTTGTAGTTGTTTCTTGTAACGGAGGTCCTTTAGTCCCCTTTTTAGTTTTAGTTTTACAGGATGGCATACTCAAGATGACTGAACCAGGATTTTTTAAAGTGGTAGAATTCTAATATTCTGCTTGCTTTGCTTGCTGCACCTTGGCAAAAAAAAGGTTTCTAGTTTAAAGCATATCAAATACAATTGCCAGGATAGTACAAACACCCTCAAAATGACCTTTTTTGGAAAATGGATACCCCAAGGTGATGTCGTTTTTGGAACTTTTTTGTGGGTGGGGGGGGGGACAAAACATAAATTAAGAAGTACTTAGCCTTTAAAGACCACCCACTGAAGTCAAGCACATATCTTTTGTTAATAGTTCCCATTCCAGTTCCCTGGAGGATGGAATTGCATTCTGTGCAATGGCTAAAGGTCATAGATGAACTTCAAACACCTAACCTCCAAAACATTTCCAACAATAATGGGGGTCAGTGCCGCTTAAACCCCCCACAAAAATCCCATAATCATAATTGGTCAGTGGCATTTTAAAACCTCCATCCCCTCCTCCATCATTGGTTGTCACTGATACCTCAACTCAAAACAGTCCCATGACATTGACCCTTTAAACCCCCCTGAACCTATGTTCACAGCCTTCTGCAGTTGGAGAATTTAATTAATGGATTAATTCAGTAAATCTCCTGTTCTTCTGTTGATTAGTCATCACAGCAATCACATGACACAGAGTCACTCCAGCCAGTCTCGAGGCACCTCAGTTTAAGCCTTGGTTTAAATTAGTGTGTGTCAATTTTGCACATATTCCTTACATGCAGATAAACATGGTGCTCTTAAGGAGAAATGCAGGGGTGCCATAATTATTAATCGTACCCCAGGCACTGGAAAATGCAGTGCGGTTTCAGTATGGCAAGATTTATAAAAAAAAAAGGCTTGGGGACTTCTTTCCCTGTGTTCTTTCCCAGTTTCTGTGGGTAGGGCACCAAATGAATGGGCTATTCTAAACAAAGAATGTAGCCACACAGATGTAAACCAAGGGCTCATTCATTTGTGAGGTTGGGGGGCAGTAAAACCATATGGTTGAGTCATGTTTTTACCACCCCAAGTGTTCCCCTTTTAGCTGCAGAGGCACCAGCCAGAGTCATACATAACAAACAAAAAAATTATCGTAATGTGGAAAATTAAAGGAAGTCATATAGATGTCAGGTGTAAAACTTGTAGGACAATGCAGAGTTAGTGAAAAAAATCCAAAATGATGAAACAGACATACAGTACAACCATACAACTGCCTCATTATATGGAGATAACAACCAGACAGCCATTATGTCTTTATTTGTCTTTGGTCAATTTATTTAGTGGAGATGTGTATAAGGTAGGGTCAGTATCACGGGCCACATACCACAACTCGAAGGCATGGATTGATACTGAGGGTTACTATGATTGCTAAAAGGCTCAACTGCCCATCAAAATCAAATATATCACAGTGACCTTCCAGCCTGGGAAAAAAAATTCACTTCTATCAGTCCACTATCTCCACCAGTCCACAAAAATCTCCCTTTTCCTCCAACAGCTAAACCCACATTGCCCCAATAAATCTAAATACCCATAATGAGAAATAAAGAAAGAGAATTACAAACCACAAAAATCCCTTAACCCAGCATGTTTCACCTTAAAACAAGGCTTCATAATCCTCCACCATACATGACATCGTTATTTTAGACCACTTTCCAGTCTCCATTTCTCTCAATTACTTCAAATCCACGCAACATCTGAGAATATGGCGTTTCCCTTCCTTTCTAGCGGACAATCAAGAGTTGTCCCAACAGCTTCAGGACACCTGGGCGGATTTCCAAACCACAAACGCGGCCCATCTCTTTGACCCAAACCTATTCTGGGAAACAGGTAAGGAAGTTTTGCGCGGTAAAATTATCGCCTATACATCCGCTTACAAAAAAAACCTAATTCGTAAATTCACTGAAGCCAGTAACCGTCTTAGACAGACCCAGAAAAATTTAGCAGACTTCAATACACACGAACACAGGAAAGCATGAGCAGAAGCTAAACATTAATTTGACACCAGGGCGGCGGCCCAAGAATCTATACACCAATCCTACCTTGACTTACAGTACCATAAATTTAGAAACAAGCCAGGCAATTGTTTGCACGACTATGCCAGAAGCCATTCACCCCGACACAATTTACATCTTTGAAAGATTCCCAGGGAATCTTAAAACACTCCCCGGAAGAACTCATCTCCATTTTACAAAACGTCTTTGTGAATCTGTATGGTCCTGATACTATAGACCTATAGACCTATCACAAGCCAACTCCTTTCCAGACAGCGTCACTCTACCTCAAATCGATCCAATTGCACTACAATCCCTAAATGCCCCTATTTCACAATCTGATATTCTTGCGGCCATAAAATCTCTAGCAAACGGCAAAGCCCCTTTCCCTGACGGCTACACTTCAGAGTTTTTTAAACTCATGGCTAAAACCCTATCCCCTACCCTACAGTCAGTTTACCAGTCAATTCAGGAGGGAGGGGCCTACCTCCCATCAGCCTTCCAAGCCCACATTAAATTGATAGCTAAAAAAGACAAAGACCCTTTTGACCCGGGCTCATACCGACCGATATCGCTCTTAAAATCTAGGCGCAAAAATTATTTCCAAAATTATTGCTAACCGTTTAGCTGTTATTCTGCCCTCTCTTATTCATCCTTCACAGGTGGGCTTCGTAGAGGGTAGATTGGCCACGTCAAATATACGCAAAGTTTTAACTGTTTTACACCAAGCCAAAAATAACACACTCCAAGATCTAGCGATTATCTCCCTTGATGCTGAAAAAGCCTTCGATAACGTCAGTTTTCAGTGGCTCCATTTAGCACTGCAGAAGTTTGGTTTTTCAGGTCCCTTTACACATTTAATCCATGCTATGTACTCAGCACCAACGGCACAGGTAATAGCGGCAAGCTGAATTTCCAATCCCATACTACTTCATAAAGGAACAAGGCAAGGATGTCTGTTATTCCCCTTGCTCCTCAATCTTCACCTCTAACTCTTGATAGCAGCAATTTTTAACCCCATCCCTAATGGTGAAAGGTGTTTTTAGTGAACATATTTTATTGTAGGGCACATCTTCCTGCATCCGCTTATTTTGCAGACCTTAGCATTCAACCACATAACATTTTAGAACCACAAATGAAGTTGCTACTGTTAAACCTCCTTTAACAAGGAGCTGTGATAGGTTTAAACAGACAGCAGATCAACATCTGAATGGCAAACAAATCTCCCTTTGGGGTCACAAGCAGAACATAACTTGTTAGAATTAAACCAGGAGGCAAATGCCCCCCACCCAGCCCAGTCCTACCCTTCAATGAACATATGTTATAATTTGATTACTCATCCTTGCATTCTGTAATTTGTCATTCAACAAGACAAAAACACATGCTGATGATTACTTCACTATTGTGGAGCAATTTGTTTTTTTGCAACATGTCTTGTAGATCTTTTGGAGTAAGTAACTAATTCCCTATACACCAATGCCCTAGTAAAACAACTGTCTTTATTCTAAGATGTTGTATTGTGTTGTACTGTATCTCATTAGAAAGTCTCATTCAAGTCTTCATTTTATGTCTAGGTTTTGTAAAGCTACATATTACCTATATATTCACTTTCTGTCTTTCGAGGCTGTAAAGTCATCTAATCTTCTTTGTATCTCGGCATTAATTTCTTCTTATAAGCCTTCTGGAGATCAGAGAATTGATTCCAACATCTTTCAATGAATTGCACAATTTAGCATGTAACATTATATTTCACAAGACTAATTCAGCTGGGCAAAAGCATAGGGGGAAAGAAATTAGCCTTATGAAACTTAGTGTTAGAAGATATTATTAAAACTATCCAAAGCCCCCCTGGACACATGCATTAAAAGAACAAAATAAAAGAAAATTAAACAGATATCTTCAAGAAGCCCATAGAAATGGATGATCATGTTTCATGAATCACCTTTGTCATCACTCAAAACACTGTTACTCAGAATGGAATACCTTGCGTTCTGCATTATTCATTAGCTTCATATCAGAAATATAGTTATACCTGTTTGGTATTTTTTAAGTTGGGCTCAGTGAGCATGACTATGCTGCTATTTGTGAAATGTGATGGTATTGAAGAATTAAGTTTTTGACTACAGGGCCTCAGTTATACTAAACTGCCAATAAAATCCTCAAACCAGAATAAAAGTTTATAAGATTAATTACATACATGGGGTTGATTTACTAAAACTGGAGAGTACAAAATCTGGTGCAGCTGTACATGGTAGCAAATAAGCTTCTAACTTCAGCTTGTTCAATTAAGCTTTGACAAAAAACCTGCAAGCTGATTGGTTTTGGGTGTTGCTGTCAGAAAACTGCCGCTGGAACACAGGACCAAGGTATAATAGCTGGGCATTGCACACAAGAACTAGACAACACTAGCTTAGGTGCAACTGGAACTCAACTTCATTGAAAATTCACACAGATGTTATAAAACACAAAATCAGATAGGAGCTTGATCACATGATCATAAACAATGCAATCTTTAACCAGTAATATCATCATTACATCTAAAGAAAAGCTAGCAGCTAACAGTAATCTAATTAAACAGTGATCTTATTAACAATAAGCTAATCAACAACCAGGCACCCAGACTACTCAGGCAACCCACCCCAGACAGTCTGACACCTACAATCCTGAATACACAAAGTATAATGCACATGCTGTCTTTCAGGTGTTTAGCTTTCCTTGTGTAATCTGTCCACTAGAAATGTCATCATAAGACAAAGTGGAATTAATTTATCTTCATAGATTTCTTGAGGGAGATTGTTGTTATATATTTCTGTCCCAAGTGGAGGAGCTTCTCCAACCCAGTCTGCAATAGGGCCCCTTTTCGTCCACTCCAGAAGTGAAGCTGTATTGTCTTTATTCAGAGAATTAATGCAAGCCTCGCTTTTAGAGTTCATCATGTCATTATCCATTATCACGGACTGATCACTTCTTAAGAGGCAGGCTCCAGACAAGGAGAGCACTTCTGAGGAAAATAGCCTTGCCTGCACTGCTGTATTTGGGGCTACTTAGTACACCCCAAAATTTCCACAGAAGGAGTTCCCTGCCTTATCAGAGCCTTTAGCATCCCAAGGTCAAGAACTGTGCTACAGTAGAGGCTGAATCTGCACGGAAAACCACCAAAGGTGGCAGGATACTTGATTGGTGGACAGGGGCTTGAATGCTGAGGAGAGCACTTGGGATACATAGGCAGCCAGGGGCTTGAATGTTTAGGAGAATACCTGGAATTTATAGCATTGGCTATAATACATGCCTGTTGAGTGCATAGAGGTGGAGAATTGCACACTGCTGGGACTTGTTCATCTGGATATACACTATATGGATTGGACACATGTATATTGTAGCACCATTGATTGATTCTTTATAGCTATTGTATTATTCATTTATGATATATTGATTATGTGGAATTTGTCACACTAATTACATTGGAGGTGTCCCTTTTTTTCTTTATCATTTTTTGCACTAGAATAATGATTGGCGTTTATTTACAGGTACGATTTATTCTTTATAGCTATTGTATTATTCATTTATGATATATTGATTATGTGGAATTTGTCACACTAATTACATTGGAGGTGTCCCTTTTTTTCTTTATAATTTTTGCACTAGAATAATGATTGCCGTTTATTTACAGGTACAATTTATGTTTATGTCACAGGGATAGTTGTTTTGTAAGGTTGCTGTGTCACCTTTTTCTGGTGCTAGCGGCTACTTCCTGAGTGCGCTCACTTATATTGCTTTCGTAGTTTCCAGTGACTGATCTGTGATTTCCACCAAGTTCATGAATTGCTCTCCAGAGTGCATACCCTAATGGTCTCTAAGTTGGTCAAAATTTGCGTTTTAGCTAGATGAATGCTCTCTTTACTCCTTTTTTCTTTCTTCAAAGTGCAGGCTCTCCTTTCAGCAGTAACTCAGAAAAAATATGGGAGAAGACGCTAACATTTTGCTAAAATATCGTGGGGGAGATTCACTAAAATTGGTGCACACAGAATCTGGTGCAGCTGTGCACAGTAGCCAATCGTCTTTAAACTTTAGCTTGTTCAGTTAAGCTTTGACAGTAAACCTAGAAGCTGATTGGTTACTATGCACAGCTGCACCAGATTCTGTGTGCTCCAGTCTTAGTAAATATCCCCCTATGTATCAAACATAAATGTCATTTTTTAAAATAAAATATGTATTTCATCATTTTCCATCCTTTTCTGCATTTTTTACAGCCTCCAGTGGACCATGCCTGCATAGCATGTTTTGATCTGATGGCTCAATTGGAAACCCTTATGAGAGGGTACAATGCAGGACCACAATTGGGAGACAAAAAAGAGTGTTGTCATTGTATAACAGAAAGCTCTTAAACAAGAACATTTATGTCAGGATCACAAGTATTATACACAATTAAATGTACTTTTTAAATGTAAGTATCTGAATTTTAACTGGCCAGGTGTCAGGGAGCGAGGAGCCAGACACACAGGGAGGTGCAATTAAAGGTAGGTTTACTTACACAGAAACAAGGCAAGAGTCTATGCAAGTCTGACAGCAACAGTGGATGACTTGGTAGGACAGAAGTTCTCCTGCCGAGGTCGTCTTCCAGGATAATCAAGTCGAGAACCAGCGGGAATCGTAGCCAAAGCCGGGGTCAGAAGCCAGGAAGAATGGTCGCCAGAGCTGGGGTCAGAAGCCAGTAAGAATGGTCACCAGAGCCGGGGTCAGAAGCCAGGAGGAGTCTTTGCCAAAGCCGAGTCGGTATCCAGGAGAGCAATGAGTTAACTGAACAGAAAGTTGCTGCTGTGCAACAGACAGGACACGAATGCAATGGACAGCTACAAACAGCAGACTTAAATGTGATAAGCTGCCACCTCCTGGGAGGAGCCGCAGAGGGCTGAAAGCATAAAGGATCCCACAATGCTTTGCAGACCTAAGATGGATGCCAGTACATGGAGCAGCACAAGCCCTGAGGAAAGGTAGGACCTTGATATCAGGTCAACCTCTTGCAGTCCCTGTATAGCAGAGCTGGAATCTGAGTGGAAGAAGCAGCACAAAGCTAATCAGTTCATGTATGGACAAGTGGCACTCTTATAGGATGAGACTAGAGAGATGAACTCAGCATTGTGCTGCTTCTCTTTTCACTGTCCAGTCACAGGTTGGGATGCATCCAGGAGGAAGTGGGTTGACTGATGCAAGTGAACAGAATAAGGATATTTAGTGGCAGAAAAAGTTTGGGATTGAAACTGAATATTGCAGCATCAGTCTCTTTTGTTATTTCTAGCTTTGAATCGGTTATTAATTTTATTTGTTATTTTTGGCTGGAGTTCAGCTGTAAAAATGCTGCAGACATAAAAGTAATGAAAATCACTTTTGAAATTGCAATAGCATGTTAAAGCATATGTGACATTTTAGTGGCTGGGTTTACATATACAGACAGGTACTTTAACTTTACCTTGGATATTAACCTTTAACTTCATGAAACCTTTGTTTCTACAGCACAGCATAATACTAAATACACTACACACTACAGAATTATATTGCACTAGTTTATATAGTTTATTCCTCAAAATAAACATGTTGGTGAAGCTTTTTACTGGTAATTTTTTATGGAATGAAACTGTAAACCTAGGCTGATTATCCTTTGTTTTAAACGCATTCAACACTATACTGTACATTATAGAGGGTTTCTTGCAGGCAGCAGGGTGTTCGTGAGTGCTTATGCTTCATAACCCTATTTGTTAAAAGAAAGGAGAAAACATTGCAAATGTATATCAGAAGCACATTTTCATTACAATATGCATATCACAGACAAGCACATAAATAACTTCTGCACAGGGAATACAAACATTCAAACTATTAACTAGAAAATATAACATAAAATGTCTGACTGAAGATCTCTACTATCAGGAGAGGAAGTTGGCAAGAATGAAAGTCTGCAGAGAGCCATTAAAATGTGGATGTAATATTTCTTTAGATTGTGATCCAGACAGGAGCAAAACTCATCTCAAGATTCTAAATAATGACTTTACATAGTCATTTTTTGTTTTTAATTGTGTGCGTAGCTTGCATAGTTGTGCATTATCAAAGATAAGTGAGAATAAATCGCTGCTGTATTTTGTATAATAATATTTTTCTATATATTTATATAGTACTACTATGTATGTATATATATATATATATATATGTGTGTGTGTGTGTGTATGTATGTATATATATATATATATGTATATATATATATATATATACAGTATTATATAGGTATATTAATGAAAATAATATATAATATAAATAACATTAATAATATATTATAAATTTTAATAATATTAAAATATGCATTGAAGAATTCCTTTTTTTCTGCACTTCATTAAAGATAGCCATAGTCACAGTACAGACAGTATATGATACCAAGGACATTATCTTATATATCTGACAAGAGTTATTTTCTTTGTAAGACTGATAAATACTTTGAATATCCCAGAATTATTAATGTGTTTTGGCCAAAATTAAATTTTTTATCAATTTACTATAAATGAAGAACAATATATAACATATTGGTTATTTTTTTGTCCAGTTACAGAGACCCAAATATGTTGTAAGTTGCGATTCCAGCAATATGGATGTATTAAAGTAGAATTCCAGGATACACCTAATGAAGATGAAAAATACTCCCTTCTATCACCTATGCTCATTGACGTGTAAGAAAGATTTATATGTGTGCCTGTTTTCAGCCTGCTGTGGTCTGGTCAAGTGATCTGAATTCCCTGTGTCAGCTAGCACTGGCTGCAGGTGAGACAAGGGAGCGCTGACAACGGATGGCCATAGCAAGCCTATGGGTGATGTCACCACTTCCAGGCATTTTCAGCCATTGTTGAGTGCTCTCTCTCCTCTCCCCTGCAGCCAGAGCTGGCTGACACTACTCAGAATAAGTGTTAGAAGGGTTGAAGGAACGTTTTTAAGGTTAATTAGCTTTATCCTGGAATTTTAATTTAAATGTCATGAAAACTTCATAACTGCAGATTTTATTGACTGCAGGATGGTTGGGTGAATAGATAAATAGATAGATAGATAGATAGATAGATAGATAGATAGATAGAAATGCACACACATACATCTGAACACACTAATGTGTTTTTAGTTATTGGTTTGTTTTTTTATTGTTGATTGGCTATTTTTGTAAGCATAGCTGCTCATTTTTGTAACACATTGCAAAGCACCAGATTCCCATTCACTGTATGTATAGCTTTTTGCTTATCATTGTTTAATATAACACTTGGCTCTTGGTACTCTAATTTGTCCTTTGTCGTCAGTCCTTGGAAACTGTGTGAAAGTGTTAATGATCTTCCATCATCTGGCTATCTGTTTAAATCATTGTGTTTTGACAGCTCATCTACCTTCATCCTCCATCAGAGCCAAATAGGAAACCATATGTGAAAGCATCTGTGGAAACCTTCCCCTTATTTATGACAGTATTAAAGAAAGTGTCCAATGTCAGTTACTTTACAATAACCAGCATTCTATAGAACCTAGAATGCTCACATTTCTGGGTATATTCCTCAGTGGTATCTCCATACCTACTGCTGCTTGCTTCATTATATACAGATGCACAGCAGTGCAGACAGTAATAGTCTTCCTTAATTAAATAAAGTTAAATGTTAATTAGTCAGGAAATTTGATTTATTTCCAGAACATGAAACTTTTTTTCCCTTCTTCACAGGCAAGATTATGTTTAAAGAACAGGTTGTATAATCATTTAAGAACTTTCCATATTTGAAGGCGTTCGCAGAGGCTTGTGGTAGTATCTAATCGCCATAGAGAAATGATAGGTCTACAGATGTTTTCAAGATGTTACTCTGTCAGTAGCAGATTATCCCCTGTAGCAAAATCTCATTAAAGTGCAATTTACAGAGCTCTGCTGATGTTGCCATCAACCAAAATTAAACGCATTAATTTTTCAAAGTTCACACAAGTCCTTACATAAATGATGTAGCAGTTTGCTAGAACAATTTACAGAAGTGTTATTTGCAGAATTAACCTACATTAACAGAACAAATGTTTTAAGGGTATAGAAAAGGGGCTGGGCAGTGGAAATGCAGCTGTCTGAGTCTCTCCTTAGGTGCTGGGCAAAAAGAAGTGTCACAACTGTATTAAGCTTGCCTGCTGGGAGAAGTCTTGTGACAGGAATATCAGAATATAGGCAATCCCTCGAAAGAGTTAAGCCTGTAATAAAGCAATCACCAGTTGGGGGCACCTAGTGAGCCCTTAAATCCTGTTTTGGAACATCTGCAGTAAATGCCTTTTAAAGTATTCTCATTTAGGCAATGTGTTTATGTAGCTCATGGTGTGAATATTCTTCTTCAATAAATTGCTAACATTTTTAGTTCTTTATTGTTGTAGAAAGTCAGCACTTGATCCCTTAAACAAAGTACACTCAATGGCACTCACATTTTCCTCTGACCCAGGGCTATGAACACCCAATAAAGCAATTAGGTTTCATACTGGTGATATATTGGTGCTTGCATTTTATAGCATTCTCTCTGCGATTAAGGCAGCTCCGTGTTTGTATTTTTATTATGATTATATCTGCATGAGCCATGCACAGTACAAAAGGGTTATTGAAAAGGCTTAGCAGAAAAAAGTTGTGCTGTCTGTATATAGAAAATACATTTCAATGATGCATTATGGTGCAGTAGTATTATATTTAGATACTGCCAAGTTTCTTGTGATCAAGTATTAGTGGAATATTTGAAAACACTCAAAAATTCAATAAAATTAGAAATTCAAAGCTGAAAAAATGAAGTCAGTGATGTTCATAATATAGTTATAGCTAATGGTTAATGAACTTGCTCTGTACAGAATTATTTAACTTAGAAATTAAAGTGGAACTCCAGCCAACATTTTTGTTTCCGTTTTGGATGGAATGAGAGGATTTAAATGTTTTCCAGGCTTTTAATGCTGTCTGGGTCACTAAAAGTGAAGTGAAGGGCAATTTTGCCATGGGCGACACAGACCGCTGTAAAAACATTTTCTCAGTAAAGTAAAAGAGAGTTAGAACTTCTTGGCTACTGATATTAGAACAGAAGGATAATCTACCCAAAGGGAGCACAGATGTGATCAGAAATTGTGCATGTAAAAATAAGTCTGGTTCTAGATCTTCTTTATTGTGTCCAAAATACTATAAGTTGAGTTAAATTTTAAACTGAATATGAGAGTTCACTAAGTGCTAATGTACCACATTAACCTGGATTATAATTTTTCTTATATATCCCTTTATGCATAAACATTTACAATCCTATTTTCTACAAGTAACACTAACTACCATAGCCAGTAATAGGCAGGAAAAACATCTTGTACACCTTTGCAAAGTTTTTCATATATTTTACATAGACATACTGCTGAATACAATTTTATAAAATCAGTATTTCAGACTTTTATCCAATTTAGACCTATTTAAAGAATGTGACACGTGTATTACAAAGCAACGCCTGGCAAAAAGTAAGCTAAAAAAGGCCATTTAAAGGAATACAATTTCATGCACATTACAGACAATAATCAATGTAGCCGCACATGCAATTTTTTTTAAAGTAAAACTATAGGCAAAACATATTTTTAAAATTTTGGACAGAGTAAGGAGGGTTATAACCCCTGTCAGTTTATTTTTTGCCATGGGTGTCCCATTTAGGGAGGTTAGTCAAATTTCTCCTGGCTGATGGTGTCCTGGTCTGGAGGTGGAGCTCCTCTGATGACTCTCAGCTGGGCTGTGGCCCCTTTATCCCTGTTATACTTTTTTATCCCTGTGGATAAAGGGGCCACAGCCCAGCTGAGAGTCATCAGAGGAGCTCCACCTCCAGACCAGGACACCATCAGCCAGGAGAAATTTGACTAACCTCGGAGGATACTATAGGAGAGGTATATAGGAGAGGTAAAAGCTGTATACTGGGGATATACTAAAGAAGCCATCTACTCAAGAGGAAGCATACCTTGATTCAGTGGGGATCTGTTATAGCTCTGTGGCCCTGCAGGGTCACAGGGAGGAGGTGAGAGGCCATTTCAGCTGGTTTTGGATTGCACGTGGTGGTGTGCGGGTCCACATACAGTCCATGGACTCTGTTTGAGTGGAGAATATTGATACAGGATCACTGGACTTTATATTTATATAAGTGCACTGTGTGCAGGGGTTGCACATCTGTTTTCCATCTTCATCTTGCTAGTATCATCACGCACTGCACTCTTGTGACCCATGGTCAGCTGACAGCAGGTTGACGTCACAGAGTCAGTCCAGGCTCTGAAAAGATCCTGACCATATGGCGGGGATCCCCCCAGAACCCTGGACTGTCACCTGGCTTAGCTTCAGTGATCCAGAGCCTGAGTCAGCCCTCCCACCCCCTCCACAGCCAGGAGCTCCAGAGAGCACGGGGGGGGGGGGGGGGGGCAGAGCAGAGAGCCAGGGACGGACAGTCCTGGCTCTCTGCTCAGAGCTTAGGGCATAAACTGAGCGATCACAGTGTTTGATTGCTTAGTTCTCTGTGCAGAGCTGGCAGGGGACAGATGCAGCATCAGATTATCGATACAGCATCCACTTAGGTGAGTATATATATATTTTTTCATTCAGCCCATACTTCTGTTTTAAATGGCACAACAAAACAATAACATACAACTTTTAAAATAATGCAATTTGCTCAGAACACATCATTGGTCTTTCCCTTGTTCTGTTCTAAGTGGTGTACTACAAATAAGAGAGAAAAAAGTATCAAAGTTGTCATGTTTGAAGGGTTCCTTGAGGAGGTCATTATATTACAAATAGAGCCTATGATATGTGGAGACTATAATAAGCAGAAACCATGTAGACATGTATAGTACATAGCCCCCAGCTTCCCCCCACACATCCTGACATGCCCCGGAACAGTGCCCAAGATGTGCCCCTTTTCTGTTAAATAAAATCTTAGAACATTATATCTTTAATTTTTCCTCTAATTTTCTCACAATAAAAAAATATCATTGTAGTCCAACAAAACTTTTTATTAGACATTTTAAAAGGTTAAGGACAACTGCATCTTATCAACGGATGTAAATTTTCCCCTTTGTTCAAATTATGCCAAGCACACTGCCAAATGAAGATTGTAGGCACACTGTAATGGTATTATACACAAATCATACTTAATGTGTGCATTCTGAGTTCTACAATTATTATAAAAGTGAAATAGAAATGCTATAGAGTTTATCAATTATGCACAAGAACAATTCTTCTTGACATAAGAGACCTTTCCAGCAACCATTCTCTAAAGGGACATTTTTCTGCTTCTGTTTCCTATTTGTAACCAGAACTGACAAGTGGAGAGTGAAATTTATGAGTTTCAGGCCAGGTATGCAGGCCTCTTAAGTGTAAGAACATCACAGTTCCCAAATCTATGATAGGCTACAGTCTCCTGTCTAACTCTCAAATGTCTGACTGCCTGAACCAACTTCATAACCAGTACACATTTTAATTTGACACATTCCTGCCCTAGAAATAAAATGAGCAATTCAATCTAATGCAAGAAGACAATATGACTTATTCTTCTGATAGGGCTCATATTTAACTAAGATTTTAGAGAAGTTTTACATTAACTGAAATTAGAAGAGAGTGAATGGAACCTTCTGTTTGATTCAAGCATCTAATCATGTTCCTGGAGAGGATTATTTTATTTCATTCATGATTGGATCTTTGACATGAGTGTAGGTTCAATTTACTTTCCCATCCTATTGCTGGCCCCATTAGTTATATATAGTTAAGATTTGATGTTTCAGATTACCAATATTCACCAAAAGCTATTAAGGCCAGCTTTAACATTGAAATCCATTGAAATATATTACACACTGAGTGTGTTGTCTGTTGTGCTGACGTGTCAAATCTAGAACAAAATCTGACAGTGTGTGGCCATTGTTTAGCATCTAGAAGTTTACATTTAATTTGAAAAAGTCTTGCAAGTCACATAGGGGTTTATTTACTAAAGCTGGAGAGTCCAAAATCAGACTCCCTTCTGCATAGAAACCAATCAGCTTCTAACCTCAGCTTGTTCAATGAAGCTTTGGCAATGAAACCTGGAAGCTGATTGGTTTCTATGCAGAAGGGAGTCTGATTTTGGACTCTCCAGCTTTAGTAAATAAATCCCATAGAGTCTGATTCACTTAATAATTAGTTGAATTAGCAAACCCGGGAACTTTTGAAAAACAGAATTCCTGGGGGGTGGGGTGGTCCAGTAGGTGCTGATGGTGGTGGTGGGTGTTGTGAATTGGGTGGTATTGCCACATTGCACTTAAACTTGGTAGGGGCTTAAAGAATAGGTCCTTATCACTGTCCAGATGTGTGTCGGTGGTTGATGAGTAGGGTGGTAGATCATTGGCCTCCTAGACATGCCCTGCAGTGTGTCCTGATAACTAGGAGTGCATTAAAGATCACCTGCCACTGGACAGCTACAAAATTTAAAAAAATAAGGAAGCCAACAAAACTAAAAATAAAACAACAACCATGACAAGTGCCTTTCTGAACACACCAGGCTTGGGATTCATAGGTGTAACTCCACTGCATTTTCTCATTGACTGACCTGACAGGCACTTATCGTAATTTATTTTCTACAGTAGTTCCCAGGCTTTGTTGGTGGAGTCTTTTAATTGAATGTTCAGAGACTTCCTCATGAGGAATTTGACAAGTTGTTTGCTTAATATTGTAAATTCCTCAAGAGCATCTAGGCACTTTCTCAAGTGGCTGGATCTGAGCGTGTAATGAGAATAGAAGGGCTGAGACTCCTGCAGGTCACTGCAGCTCCTCTAGCACTGCCAAAATGTGTGCATTCATTGACATCTCATACCACCCTTCAGTACTCCAGCATGCTCTAGGGAAGGATTCTATCTTACTCTCTGCATTTGGAAGTCTGGGTTAGAAAGCTTCCCCAGTGCCCACATGGCACAGCACTGCTCTGAGATTTGAATGATAGATTGTGCTGTAGCATTAGGGTACTGGTAACAGTTGATCTGAAGTCTGGATCAGGCCAAGGGATTTGACGGATTCAGGTAATGCCCCAACAACAGCATACGTTCAACATATGAAGTTCCCAGGTATACTAATATTAGTATAAAAGTATCATATCTCTACCCTGTGTTTAAGAATGTTTTGTTAGGCACTGGTTTTCCATACCATTGCACTGATCACCACACACACACTCTAAAAACTAGAACCTCCTTCTCTGTATAGTATACGTTCACAAATTATTTTTGCAGTCATTAGCAAATGTTACATTTCACAACAGTTAAACAAATCTGAAATCATAAAAAATTAGTCAGCGTGGTCATTTATAGCTACAACCTGGGATTTTAACTTCTTTTCAGAAGGAGAGTGATTGGTCCTGTGTGTAAAACTATTGTTGCTTTTTTGCAGTCCACCAGAATTATTCAGCTTTGAGAAGTTCCCCAGGTGATTTCCTCCTCTTACTGTTCTAATGTTACTGCCTATCAGCATGTTTGATGAAGACATCCTTGGAACATTTCACAACACTAGATGATCACTTTAGGACTGAGCAGATAGGTACAATTTCACTGTCACTTGCTTTTTTCCCCCAAAGGAAACATTAAAAGACTAAACGTAGGTCTTCAGAAATCTCACATATACAGGAAAAAAAATGATTTTTCAAGTAAAAAACGCATAAAACATAATGGCCCATCAAGCTGGGCAAAACTTTTGATTAGATTGTCATAAATGTCAAATATAGTCATATTTTTTAAATAAACACTCACATTGGGCCAGGTAGTAATTTATTAACTCTCATAACCCTCACACTGCATAACTGTATCTCTGTTTACATGATATATCAAACAAATGTAGCAGATTATATCACATTTTTCCAATTATGTTAATGAGAAGTAATGATTAATTTTTACTGTAGTGTGTTTCATTAAGTCATAATGTCAGTCTTATCTGCCTAAGCTGCATGTTCCTCCTAATGCTTTCAAGTCAATTTAAGCCACATTATATACAAAATTAAATCTAACTTTTATGGCTAGACCCTTGGGGTTCAGTGAAAAGACTTTATTAGATAGAAATTAAAAGTACTACTTGCAAATAGTGTTGAATTATACAAGCTACCATTAAGGTGATTTGTAAAGTTCTGCGTACTTTATCTATGGGCATATATCTTTGTTAGGATCTCAAAGCCCATGGGACATGTCAAATGGACACTTTGAATTTCAGGAAAAACGGAACGCATTAATTGCACCCTTAGCTACAAAGAATAATGCTACACTCTTCATCCATGTTATTTGTACACACAGGAACACATTATGATCAGCGTTTTAAAAATCTTATTATTATCTTAAAGCTGTAATAAACCCAAAAGCAAACATTTATTATATTGCCAATTCTGAGATGTAATAGCTGCTTTTGTTTTCTTTCTTAGGCTTTTCTTCCTTTTTTTCACCTGGTGATCTAGCCAGTAAGGGTTGTTTTAATAGAACAAGCTCCCCTGCAAATGTGACAGTTAATTGTGTTGAGACAAACCATTTACCACTGACAGGGATGCTTACAATGGCCAGTTTATATTTTATGTAAAACCCTTAACACAAAAGAAAAAAAATGTTGTTGTAACTGCTTGGGTAACTACAGTTTGAGCTACAATTTGTTATGGTCCCTAAATCTATTATTCCATCTGACACTCTCCTCCCCCCAGACTGACAATGCCACTGTTGAAAGGTGCCTCCTCTGCTCCTTCATCCAGAGTGGGGGCATTTTAATACATGAGGTGTGTTACTTGCCAGATCACCAGGTTAAAATGGAGAGGAAAAGCCTAAAAAAGAAAACTAATGCAGCCACCACATCTAATAATTGATAATAAATTGTATTTCTGGTTTGGGGTTTATTACCACTGTAACAGCGAACTATAACAAATGGCTAAATATACAGATGGAATACATATATGGGATCTGTTTAACCTGACAAAAAAATGTGCATTTTATATCTAGTCCTGAGAATTACACAGCTGTGTCACACAGCACAGCACTGGCAGGTTAGTAGACCAGATAATTTTCTGCTGCATTTAAATATCACTTTCCAGTCTTGTCCCTCCAGTGAGAAGTAACAGGACAGTGATAAGCTCATATCTCCATCATTCTTCTCTCCTGCCACAACAGCATGTATTTTGTTTGCACACAATTACTGCATTGCAGGTGACAGGATCTTTGGTTTCTTTCCCTCTTCCTGTCTGAGCTCTGCTGTATAGGGGATTGCTAGAGGCTGACACCAGGTCATCTTCAGGTACTTACACCAGATGCATTAAACAAAATATACATTCATAGATGTATTATTTAATACAGACCTGCAATATTTGTTGTCTTTTTATATCTGTCTGGAGTTCAGCTTTAACATTATATTAGTTAAATTTTACAAATATGGCCCGTGAGTTAACAAAACAAAATATGTAGCTCTGCAAACATTAATAATTACCACTGTAAACAGTAATCTTACAGGCTTTTGAAATAATTGTTCTGCCTTTTGAAATAAATGTTGCATGATAGTGAACACATCCTTGAAACTACACAGCATCTGAGCACTGCAAAGCAAAAATACAATATAATTAATTTTTAACATTCAAAGCAAACTCCCCCATCCATCAATGTCTCCATGATTTTCTTTGCTGAGAAATCACTTTGAACTCCCCCCCCCCCTAGCATTTTTGGCCATGGCCATCTTGAGTAAGGGCAGATGATTCATGTAATATTGACTTCCTGGAATCCATCTGCCATTAGTTCAGGCAAAGAGGCAGCTGGGCATGCTTAGCTGAAAAAATCCCTCCTCCCCTCCAGAAGACTCCTGGGATGTATGACATAATTTGCTTAAGCAAGAAACTATGAAGTAATTGAAAAAACACAGTTTAAAACAAGTACATATGATACTCTTTCCTAACTATTTACTAATGTTGGTAGCATTAAAAAATGTCAATGCTGATTGAGAAAGTTCCACTTGAAACTTTTAAAAGTAAAAGTCATTCCTAAGTGTAGACATGACAAGATGCCCGTGATTTGCTTTGTTGGCCATAAAAGCCTCTTCTGTCCTGCTCTTTAATTTACTTTCACTTTGTTCCTGGTGTTCAGATCTCATAGTTACATAGTTAGTCTGGCTGAAAAAAGACAAAAATCAATCAAATTCAACCATTAAAAAAAAAAAAAAAAGTTATAATCTTACACCCACAGTTGATTCAGAGGAGGGCAAACCAACTCAGATGGATTTTTAACACACAGCACATCCTTGTGACTTTGAAGCCCAATAACACACTAAGACAGAAGTTTGTGTATCCAGAAGACCCAACTCCAAAAACAAGCAAGATAGCCTGGTAATTGCTGTGTGGTGTAGTGAGGAGTGCAATATCAACACATTAGTGGAGATATCAATGGTAATTGTAGAGACAGAGCTACTTATTTATGAAATACAAGGGCCATCTTCTTATTGTAAGAAATTTTCTTGAAAGCAATGCATTAATATCTAATTCTCTGGACAACAGAAGTTAAACCTAGAACGGTAATGCCTACAGCTAATTCAAGGCAAAAAACAAAATGTGCTAATTTCTCATTTAACTACTTCCCGTTCAGAGACATAACTGTATGTAAGTAGACTTTCTTTGCTTATAGTGGGATGATGTCTGCAGGTGCAGGCATCAACCAGTGTCTTCTTTTTAGAGCCAACAGTTGGCTAATTTGTAGTAGCAATCGGAGCAGCTACCTAGCCGCTCAATTGCTATTACAAGCAGTGGGAGGGGACATCCCCCCTCCTGCTTCCTTCTGTGGCTCTCCCATCCTCAGGCTTAGGCTCTCCTATCCCACCAGGAGACCCCAGCCACCAGCTGGAACACCCACCGGTTGGCTGGACAGCCAAACAAAACAAGGATTGGCTTTGATCAGCTCTCCGTTATAGTAAACCAGAAGCAATGACCTGATATCACTTCTGGTTTACTTGGAAGTAAACAGCAACATTTTAAAAAAAATAAAAGCATTAAAAAACAACAATGTTGGTGTTTTAAATGCTTTTAAGAACAGACGCTCCTTCAGCGTTACCTATAACGCTACCACCTCCCCCTCACTCCCCCTCTCTGTTGGGGTCCCTCAAGGCTCTGTCCTCGGGTCCCTTCTCTTCTCCATCTACACATCACGACTCGATTACTGCAACTCCCTCCTCACTGGCCTGCCTCACCACAGGCTATCCCCACTTCAGTCTATCAACCGCTCCATTTTCGCCACCCCCCTCTGCCAATCCCTCCACTGGCTTCCTATTGTCCAACGTATCAAATTCAAAATCCTAACACTGACGTACAAAGCTGTCCATCATACTGCCCCAAACTACAGCACCGACCTAATATCCAAATACCACCCAAAACGCACTCTCCGCTCCTCACAACACCTCCTTCTCTCTAGTTCCCTGGTCTCTTCCTCCCATGCCCGCCTCCAGGACTTCTCCAGGGCATCACCCATCCTCTGGAACTCCCTACCCCAATCCATCAGACTATCACCTACTCTCCTTTAGGCGCACCCTGAAACCCACCTCTTCAGGGAAGCCTACCCCACCCCCTGCTAATTGCTGACCTCCTCCACTCTTCCTACCACTCCATCCCCCACAGCTTTTCCTCCTATACCACTATCCCCTCCCTCCTAGATTGTAAGCTCCAAGGAGCAGGGCCCTCGAACCCCTCGTGTATCACATTGTATTGTTATTGTACTGTCGCATGTATTGTCTCCCATTATATTGTACAGCGCTGAGTCAACTGTTGGCGCTTTATAAATACTGTATAATAATAATAATGAAGGATTTGGGATCTTATAGACCCCAGATCTCTCCCTAAAGAGCAGCTGTCAGGTGTCTATTCCTGTCACCAGGGATCTTTACATACCCTCACTGGGAGGTGAACCTCGGAAGAGCTGGCTGGTCCCTCGATGACATCATAAGCAGCATGGTGGCACAGGGCCAAGGGGTTGCAAAACACAAGAGAATCTCAGTGGGACAATGCTGGATCCTCTGACATCTGGGTCTGGGTTAAAAAAAAATATTGGGGGGGGAGTAAAATACACTCATTGAGATTTTTTTAATTTTTTTAAGACATGTAGCAGAATTGTAAGTTAAAGTAGCACAAAATGCCCTGGTTGTGAAGGGGATAAAAGCTTCCGGAGCTCAAGTGGTTATCAACACCACCAGGTTTGACCAAAGTCGATTTTTCAATCTATAATTATTGAATGAGTTGAGCAGAAAATTTTCGTCAGAACAGCACCTGCATCCAATCTGAGGCAAGAAAGTTTTGAGTAAATTGACAGCCACATGTTGGCTGTCAGAATAAAATAACTAGCACTTCAGATTTGTCCAACTGAAAGAGATCAGCCCCTGCTGCAGCCGTGCAACTTCTGATTTGTTGTAAATTTACAAAGTTGCAGTCTGGGGGACAATGCATATGAGTGTTGTAAGGGCAGGATTATCAATGATTTTATGCTCTCTTTAAAGGACTAAATAATGAAGTTAAATTACTAAGGGAGTTGAGAATGTTTCACATAATAAATTATACGCACATAATAAAAGTAAACAAGAATTTGCTTTTCACATTATTGGATAATTTAAGTGAAATTCATACAATGTTTTGAGTGAACATTCTAAATACTTTTAGTATATTAGTCTCAATATATTGGTTTTAAATATGGAAATAAACATGTTTTGAAACATAATTATTCATGAAAATTATTACAAATGAAAATTTAAGGTTTCTCAAAGCCGCCCAGTACTTTTTAGATGTACCTTTTAATTTATGAAAAGAAAAATACAATTATAATCAAAAACAAAAGTGTGAATACAGACAAATTACAGTTTTGTTTCAGTTAATCAGAGTCTATTGATTTTCTATATTTTTACTTTAATTAAATTCAATTTGGTTAAAAAATTCAGTCAGTATGAAAATTCTACATCAATATTTTGATTGTTCAGACTTTTGAACATAGCATGTTTCATTGATAAATAACTAATAAGTCTAGAAATTATTTAAATACAGCCAATGAAAATAATCTCCCTTTGCATTTCTCAAATTCCCTGACTACAGGCATAAGTGCCTAGTTTTGCTGATGTTCACATTCAAACATACAGTTCACACTGCTACTTAAGAACATTTCTGGATTTACTATTTTGCTTCCCTTGCATTTTGTGAGTTATAGTTGTCTTACATCCTGAACATTTTGTTGTTTTTCCATCATGTTTACATTAGAGTATATATAGTAAATCATACAGCTGCCCTCATATCATGCACTAGGGTAGTTAATTATATGTTTTGGCAATATTTTGCTGCTTACTAACTGTTGCTGCTAAGAAAAAGATGTACTATTGTAAATGCAATTTCAGTGTCTCAAAAACAGACATTAGCACACACAAAACTGCAATAAATTAAAGAAGCAAAATAAAAAATGATTTTTTTTTATTTGGAAAAAATACAATTAAAAGGAAGCTTGCCATCAGAGAAAGTAGAAGGCTTCCATTGTTGAGCTCCAATTCTAAAAAATGTCATTGGGATGACTGGATTGAACTTGCTTCAATACATTTAATTACTAATCTCTGAACAAGTACACCAACTTTTCTCTATCCAAGTTTCACACTTGTCCCAAGGCAGTGGCTCATAAAATATTGAAACTAAAGGGACAACACAACATCCAAGAAACTAATACTTTCTGGCATGTTCTCTCATGAAGGTTTACTGTAAAAGGGCATTTTTGCATTTGCATTTTTTTCTGTAGATTCCAGTGGTTGTCTATCCTAGCTCCCATTGTGGGAAAGGTTAGCAATTCTGTCAGGTTTTAAATTATGGTCCTTGTCCCGACTGGTGGAACTTTTCCTCACTTTGTCCTGGGAGCTTGAGATATTAAAGGATATGTTCGTTTTTGAGAACATGTTATATTTTCCACCCATTTTTAGGGTGCAACATGTAACATGTCCCCACTCCTGTAGCCTCTCGCCAGTCCCCTCCTTATTGTGACAGCGGGCCGGGGATCTTCTCCCCGCAACTGCTGTCACAATTTCACATGCGAGACTCCACTCACATATAGAATGCACAATAAATATTCAGTGTTAAGTGCTCATAAAATGAATACTATGTGCAGCAGTCCATAAATGCCAATGATGGTGAAAAATCACAGCAAAACTCCGTGAGGTGATCACAGTGCCACTCAGTGTGCGGTCAATCCACAGATGGCCAAGATGGCCCCTCACCTCCTTGATGCGACCCACTGGGCCAAACAGCTATGTAGGTGACCTTATACACCCAATAAGGTATCATAAAAGGATGGAACGTATGGATAGATCCCTCCAATATCTTCTCCTATCTCCTAGGTACTCGATTCCACAAAACCATTTAAGATACCATTAAAAACAAAGAAGATCCTCCATAGTGTAATCCAGTTTTAATAATAACATGAATATAAATAAAATGTCCACTCACATGTAAAATGACAAAGATCAGCTTTTTCCCATATCATGGGTGTGTTTCCATGGTTCTGATGCTAAGAAATGCATGCAGCTCCACTTGCTCCACAATCCCTCCAGAAATGGCGGCGACGCCGGAAATGACGTCACCACGCCACTGGAAATTATGTCAGTGCGTACCTTAACGCGTTTACGTCACGATCCACGTGACTTCCTCAGAGTGGATTTATATTCATGTTATATTTATACATGTAAGTTTCAGATTTGTGGCTAGGAGTGAAGTGAAATGTCACATACAAAAGGAACCTTCAGTATTACTAGAGCATGCAGCTACAGTAACATAGTTCTTAAAAAGATTTTTAAAATACTCAGGAATAGAAAATCTTTGAAGTACAAATGATAATATTGTTTGACACAAGAGATACTAGAATAAATTTGGACCTCAGCCATCCAAATAACTATCAAATAATTGTATTAGTTATTTGTTTTTACCCAATAGCCCCTTTTTCTTCTTATCTGGCTAACTTGATAAATTCTATTACTCTGTGTGTTTGTGTGTTTTTTCCAGAGATAGTTGTCTTTGCAGATTTTTCTTTTGTCTGCTTTTTTTGTGGACGGGTCAGAGGGCATTGTTCATCAAGATAAACATGGATCTGTATTGCAGGATGATGTGATTGTTGATGGATTTACATTGTGGGACTTTTGGGGGCTTTTTATTTTTTTATTTAAGGATTTGTTAAAAAGTGTCAGTGTATTTATATGCTGTTTATTTATTTATATTTCTGATTGAATAGAGGTATTATGCACCACTTACTCATTCACATTGTGTGTGTGTGTGTGTGTGTGGGGGCTCTTATTGTTAAAGGGGGATCTAGCTTTTAATATTTTTCCACCTGCATACCATGACACCCATCAGGGCAGGGTTGTGGAAAGAAGCCCTTGTCCTCACTGACATGGGGACAAGATGCTTTTTGTAAGGAAGGGAGGCACATGTTCATCCCCATTATTTCCTGGACAGCTAAGTGACATATTCAGATAAGGGCCTGGTCTGGATTTTTTGGGGGACTCCATGCTTTTCTCTCTAGCTTTTGGTAGGAAGTTCCCTAAAACATTATACCAAACCAAAGAGGAACTTGGGGGTCCCCCATGTTTTCTTTTTATGTGCGACTCTGCCGTTAATAGCTAAACCAAACTCTCAGCTAGGAAATGGGTCTGGAATAGATGAAGGAAATCCCCAGGAATTTTTAATGCTGTCCTGTAATTTTTATCAACATTTCTGCTGTCCACCAAACATAATTAATTATTTTTTTTTGCTTTGGTACATGTTTCCAGGGCAGTGTCTAGCCCCATGACATTTGTTTTCCAATCTCCTCCCTATTATCCTTGAAAATGGTTATTACTGTTTTTTTAACATTTAATTCCCAATAACTGCCCTGGGGTTTGGACTCAATGCCCTAACTTATTAATGCCAGCCAAAACCACCTCAAACCAAACCCAGGTACACTAGGCTTATCCCTAATGGTAAGCTAATGACAATGCAAATTGGGTTGCAGCATAACTTTAACACATCATGTATGATGTTTATAGCATTAGACCACATAAATGAGAACCCATAGGGTAGGGACTTGGATGGATTGATTCTAAAAACTAAAACCTACTGGATTTACTTACTTAAGGACAAACAACTGCCAGGGTTGAATGAAATATTGAGCTACAAAGTATCCCTTTGAGGGATTTTAAAACTATTTTAAGAATGTTGTATTTTCTTTTTTAGACACATGAAATTTTGTGTTTAAGGAATAAATACTTTGTATTAATGTGTTGGAAGAGAGATGATGGGCGCTCATGTTCCAGGATTCTCCCCTGACTGCTGGGTGACCGAAGTGGGGAGGATGGAGACATGGATGCCATAACTTACTAATGCAAATATATTGATTTAAACATTTTTTAACTAAATATGTAGAATGTTATTGGCGCATAAATGTGTAGATAACAATTGTTATAGAAAACACAAAGAGGTTGAACATGCTATATATGACAATGAAAGTATATTATATGCAAGTTTAAACAATGTATTCTTATATCATGTTGAAAAGGAGAGGCTGGAGGGGGTTAAGGACTGTTTTCTGGGTCCTTGTGCTGAAGGTAGGTAGGTGACTTGCCAGTGGCTAACAGATAATAGAGTTGTAGTATTTATGACTACCCTGTCACACTTCTGCAGGGGAACTGCCAAAACACGGTCTGATATGGATTTTGGGGAGACCCCATGCTTTTTTCCTGTTTTTTGCATGGCGTTTCCCATTAAAATTTATACCAGACTTGTAGGGTCTGATATGAAATTTAGAGGGCCCTATGCCAATTTCTGTACTTGTCAGTGCTAAATGTTTAATTCACACTGCAGCTGGAGGTTCCATTAGCAGAACACCGATTTGTTCAGTTCACAGAAGAATTTTCATATTGCCAATATTCTCTAAAGCTAAACAAATTAGCAGAAAATATGTGTGCTGCTTACTTGAGGGGCCCTTACTGCTTACTAGTATTTTGAGCTTGGTCTTTATTGTGACCTTTGTAATCGTATTACTATGCTACTGCTTCAGCATCTAGAATGCTTAAGAATAGGGAAGAGCTTGGGTTTGACCAATCAGCTGCAGGCTGTATACAAAGGGTTGAGGATGCTGTAGATATTATTATATATATATATACAGTATATATATATATATATACCTAATATAGCCAATTGGTCACATGGTCATGAACATACCCCCTTGTTACTTTCAGCTGCAGAATGACTAATCACCCACCCACAGCTCATTGGCTCAGCACTGACAGCTTGCTTCAGGGTTCAGACCAGACCCAAGCTCATCCCTACTTTGCAGCACATTTAAAAATGGTGTGTGTGACCATCACAGTAGGTGAGTTAATTACTGTATTTTTAAAATACATGCACCAGAATGATATACATGCAGTGAATGTTTGGTGATTGTCACATGTCTGCCTCAATACTTTTGCATACCCTTAAATTTAGTAATGAGTAATTCTGTCTTTTGGGCAAACAACACTCCTGGAATTGTATGGCATATAAATAAATTTAAAAAAGTGCAATATATTTATAATTTTTGTCATTCAAATTTCCTACAAGCTAAAACAGTTTTTCACATGTACTGTTTACTGCTCTATTTTTGTCTGTTCATAAAATGCCACTGCTCCTTTGCTCTTGCTAGATCATACCTACAGTAAACTGATGTGATTGTCTTGGTCCTCTATTTGTCAAACTCTGGACTAACTTAACCCTTCCCATAGAACTTTTCATTGTGTGAAATGTAAATGCATAGAAAATGTTTTGTATTACCTGCAGAACAAAAGCAGGTAGAAATCCCTAAAGATCTTTCCAATATTCCATTATATATACTCTATATACGGGTGAACAACTCTAAATGATTCCCCTAACAATAAAAGTATAAATATTCCTTATTTAAATAAGTTTTAATCTGTATTTCCATAACCCTTTCTTTATCCTGAAAAATCTAAGAAAATTTTTCAGTAAAATCCTCTTCATACCTAATCACACTTTAATTAAATGTGTCTTTCACTGTTGATTTAAACATATCAATGTGTTTCTATCACTTAGTGAATTGTTAGTTAAATCAAATGTCCTTCTACTTTGTGTATCCATCCTCTTGTCTTATTCCCACCTGCTGTCTAGCGTTGTATGTTTAAAGTGCTATCCATTTATCAGAAAAAAAAGGTACTGGTATCATCTTCTGTTGTTTCATCCTTAAAGTGAAACAATTTACAAGAAAATTATAGGTCCCAAGTGTTAAACTTCTTTGCATATTAATTTTGTTAGCCTTACCTCCCGCAGTCCATAGATGTAGAAGGCCTGTTGGAAAATGCACAAGCCAGATTCCCTCCCTGCACATTACTGTTAACAGACACATATCAGGAGTGTGCATATCATTTAAAAATGAAAGCTGCCTTGATCTTCAAGACTTAATGTCATTGTCTATAAAGCATTCATAAGACTATTCATTTTGCAAGTATAAATTTTGTGGGTACATACCGGTTTAATATGCACTTGAGAAAATTCAAGCTTCAAATGCAGTGGCATATAATCTAAGCAATTACAATTGTTAAAAATGAAGCACAGTTTAAGTCAATATTTTTGTAACATTTAACAGGTGAGAATATAGTTCCAGGATTTATTATTGTTTACTTTGTAATACTGCAATAATTTCTGCTCTGAAATATATACAAAGAATGGTGAACTGTTAAAGCTTGATATGAGAAAAACCCCTTAATATTATTCAACAAGGGCCACCTAATTTAAGTATCTTTGATGACTTTAGCATAGACTACCATCCTTTTGTTTAGAATTGGCATTAATTACATGCTCTTCTCTTTTTGGTTCTCACAAAGCTTTTGTATACATTTTCTCTCAGCAGCAGTTATAAAATGGGAAAAGAATGGAAATGACAAAGACTAAAACTGAAAATGTTAAAGAAACCCAAACGTGTCTTAAAATATACAGTACTGGGTTTTGGAAAAACTATTCAATACTTTTTTACTTTATTTCAAAACTTACCCAAAAGAATTTATACCAGTAAGTCAGGCATGCAAAAGATGACTTCTATTTCTAACACATGACACAAGGTCTTCTGGCTTTTGCCTAGCAAACTGTTTTATGGCATTAATGCTGTGTGCTTTGTTCAGTGTTATCCTAAAGGGGACATTTAAATATAGAAGTGTGTTTAATATATATGTTCTGTGTTTTTTTTTTCTTTCATTACTGTTTCTCAGTGATTTATTGATACAACAAAGACAGGAAGTAGCATAAACAAAATAAAAAAAGTAAGTCTTTCTATACATTTGCTGAGATTACACCAACAAATTTAACTTAAAAATTATAGAAGAGCTTGTTTTTTTTTTCTAATATGGCAATTATATATATAGAATATTGTGTGCTGGCAGTTTATTTATAACTGTGCTTAAAGGTATTTATATTAAATATTGTTTTTTATTCCAGTTAAGTTGGGGAAATAAAGTACTGACCTAGTAGCATCACATACCTCAGAACAATTCAGATTTTTTGGGTTACCAAGGCAAAAACTGGACAATTGTTCTGTTTAGATTGGGCTGCAGCCTGAATATTGTCACATCTCCAAGAAGAGGCATCTGAAAATATTACAAAGTGCAATTTTCTGAGTACATACATAGTGTAGTCTATAAAAGTTTCATCAGTTTTCTTTATTTCTGCATTTAACCTCTTTGCCCTTTCTTGTGTGACTCTCTTGTCTCCTAAATATGCTGATTGTCATGAGAGAGTTTGACTGGGGCCTGTGCATTACTAACTGAAGGTAGGTTTTTCTCCTGTAATCTGTAGATCATGTGGCTTTACTTCTCTTCTCCTTTTTTCCCTTCTTTTAACTGTGCTTGAGTTGTCCACTGTACTTAAGCTTGCACTAAAATATTAACTGTGCATCCCAATCCTATGCATAGATAACTGTCATGTAACTGGATTGGGAGCTCAAGATAACGGATTCAGTCTACATATCCCAGAGTATGAGGATAGGGAAGCAGTAGAGATGAAAGAGTGGCGTGAGTGCTGGTGGATGATTGTGACAGCTAAAGGGTACCTTTCAGAAAAGGTCAAGAACAATTGGGGTTAAATAATGGACGAATAAGATAGCACCAAACCAGCAGGCAGAGATGTAGTTGAGAACAGGCCGGGTCAGCAATATGTGGACAGCACGGCACCAGGCTGTCAGGCAAGAAACATAATAGGTGCCAAGTCAAGGGTTGATATAGGAACAGATAAGGAAGAGTGACAGACAGGACAAGGCACAAGGTCCATAACAGGAATCACAGAGTTAAATCACAGAATAACAGTTCACCAGTAGTGATGAGCTTGGGTTTAGACTTGGGTTCCATTCAAACCCAAGTTCGTCCTGTGAGCTCAGGCCTGGCAGGAATCAGCTTTAAATAGACAATGTAGACAATAGTCAACAAGTATTGTGAGCAATGAGTATACATTTATACCCATTTACAGGTTTGCACAGTAAACTTAAAAGAGTACAGCCAAAGCTCTTTTGGCTGTACTCCTGTGGATCACAGGAGTACAGTTCGTTCTTCACTCCTGTGACCCTGTTTTCAGCTGACACCAGGCTGAAGCCTGCTGATGGCTGACATCACTCAGCCAGTCCAGGATGGGGAAAGATCCAACTTTAACGTTGGGATCAACCCCAGAGTCTGGAGTGGCACCTGGCTCAACCTCACAGTGATCTGCTAAGAGCCTGAGCCATCCACTCCCTCCCCCTCCTCAGCAGAGCGCTCCAGTGAGTGCAAGGGGTGGGCAGAGCAAAAAATGGTGACTGACAGTTAGCAGTCTCTGATCACAGGAGCAGTGAGAACTCAGTGATCATGTGATTGCTGGGTTCTTACACTTAGAGACTGAGGGGGTGATGCTGCATCTACTTAGGTAAGTATGATTTTGTAAGACATTGAGGACTGAATATAGTCTTCCACAGAAACATATCTACTTTATCAAAAAATCACCAAATTCTGAAAAACCCATCTTCTAAATGCCGGTACCCTTTATTACTAAAGCCTTTATGGCCATTTTGTTCAAACTAAGAAATATCCCATCTCTACATTCTATCCACATTTGAAAATTCTCTGTAACTGACTGAATGAAACTTTTCAGGAGACTGAAATCAAAAATCTACTTCGGGCATAAGTCCCCTACTTCAGGAATATTGATATTCAACCTTCTAAAGCTACTTCTTACAACTGTCTGAAATGCAACCTACTGCACCCTTCGCTAACAAGTTACCTTTCGACTTCTCCAATGAGTGCTACATTTTGGATGCAGTTTGCAAAAATACATAGGCCATGTTCTTGGACTCCTCCATTTGACCCGATTCTTATTCTTTTTAGTTATGGTACTCCATTAACATAGCTTGTGGAAAAAAGTTGGTAAGCAGCTCTGAATGGCTACACCCCTGTCTAAGTAGGGCTAGACACTGTATTATGTGTGGCTCACTCAACAACCATGCAGGATGTAAAAAAAGACCACAAACAGATGTTTCTGCAGAAAAACACAGGATTCCAAAATGAAAAATAAAAAATTCTTCAGGAGATGAAAGCTTTATTTACAAAAAAAAAAAAAAAAAAAAAACTTCAACAGAGGGTAATTAGAGCAATTGTTATCTTCATTCAGATACACAGAATAGTATGCTAAACCCAGCTTACTAACACCTGAGAGTGAACACTTAACTTTTCTTTGTACTATGGTTACTGGCTATTAATTTCTATGTTCTTACTCATGATCATTACTTCTTTTGCAAGGTATTTAATCTTCTATCTGCAGAAATCAAGAACTCTTGTCAATTTACAGCATAACCTGGTCTTGCTATGTCCCAATTATTCTATGTATGTTAAGGAAAAAGTGAAAATCTTTTATCCTGGGTCAAGACACTGGTTATGGTGTATTTTTGCAGTTACCCTGTTCCAGGGTTGAATATAGTTTTCCTAAAGTGGAATTAAACTCATTCAATTATAGTTAATTATTCTTAATCCTTATGGTTCTAGCATTAGTAAATAGATATGACGGTACAGTATGTTATATTTACATGTTTGAAACTTTTTTTTTTACATTTCTTCAGACCTACGCCAAAATGATGTCATACATCCCAGGAGTCCCAGGAGTCTTCATGGACATTTTTATTTTATCATCTGGAGGAGGAGCTTTGACAACTAAGCACACCCTCTTGCCTGCATACCTGAGCTAAGAGCAGATGGATCCTAGGAAGTAAATGCTACATGAATCATCTGCCCTTACATGAGATGTCTGTGGCTTGAAATGCTAGGGCAGTGTTTTTCAAAGTGATTTCTCAACAAAATAATACATGGAGACATGGATAGATGGGAGAGTTTGCTTTAAATAATAAAAATGAATTAAATAGCATTTTCAGTTTGTGGTGTTCAGATACAGTTAAGTTCCACTTTAACATATGTCATATTTGGCAGTTTCTGTATTGTAGGAAAAATTTGGCATTCTTAAAAAAAAAAAAAAAAAATCAATGATAGAAATAACAAACAATACAACAAATATGTATAGATTTGTATTTTAACTATTTCACTTTAATATTCAAATATCATCCCATCATCAAAATGTATTATTATCTTCAAGACTGTAGCTTATTAAAGGTTATGTTTTATGTCATTCTTTCAATGCTGTATTAATAGGCATAAAAAGAATAAGGCTTGAAATTTGGATCTACGTAGAGAGTTTGACTTGAGAAGAAAATATATTTTCAAAGTGTAATTTTGAGTTTCAACCATGTTAGCTCTGCTTAAAATGATGATGAACCACATCTAGCATTTGCGCATATTCTAATTATACCAGCAAGAACCTACCCATCTGGTTGTAGAATAATAAAATTAAGACTAAATAAAATTGAAAAATTGATCAAACCAGCAGGTAACCTTGAAATGTGATAAGCAGTGGACAAAATCTTATTCCTTTTATTGAGGACCCCCTGTGCAGCATATCTGCATTTATTATTGTGACACCATATAAAACAACTATAATACCTATTAGCCATAACCTAATCAATATAATGTAAAATGCATTTACCCAGCTCCCACCTTCTCAGTCATAGTAATATTAATGGAGTGTACTGTATTAATACAGATTAGTTTGTCAACCAGTGGCAAACAAACATTCATTTACATACTAAGATAGAGAATTCAGTGTATCATTTTATTTTAAAGTATATGAACAATGTTCTTAGCTTTTTATAGGATTTTTATATATTACATATAAACTGTGTTATTACAATAAAACAAGTTTATTCCATGCAAATATAATGGTGGAGCATAATTAAGGTCTAAACATATGCTGTCTCCATTTTTGAATTGATCATTTTTGTTTTTTTTATTTCTGAGCCTTCATCTGGCATATCTACCTCAATCCCCACAAAGTCTTCTGACAGAATAAACTAATCAGGCAGGGTCTAAAATCTTTATAGAGTAAAATATTTTTTTTTTTCATGAATGAGACTTTTAAGGTCTTACAAAAACAATATAAACATGTTTACAAATGCATGTTTCAATGCATATACCCCTAGCCTGTCTCCCTTGACTTGAAGAGAAACATAAAAAGTCCCTGCTCTCTCACCCTAGCATAAACCCACTCTCATGATTTGGCAGGATAATGAATGTATACACAGTCTTGAACAGACAGTGACCATGTTGATTCCAACCATTGGCAACCCTGATTTCACTCCTGGTCTTGAAGACTGCCAATTTGGTCAATACCTTGATGAACATATTATAAGTTTAGACCTGATATCACATACCTGGTGTTAGAGGCCAATAGAAAGAGGGCTTCCCTCGTGGCTAAGCTCCAGACTCCCCTGGAAATGGGACAGAAGGAGTCAGGCCCAAAGTAGCATGGGTGGCCTGTAGGAGTGTTTGCAGACAGGTGGCACCTGTGAGAGGTACGTAGGCCTTCAGAGTAGCAGAGGACCACAGAGTATTCAGTTCAAAGCCAAGGTCAGATGTCTGGTGGAGATTGGAGCAGACGTAGTCAATAGGATAGCCGGGGTCATACACAGGACAGCAAGTGAGAATATCCATTAGCCAAGCTGAGGTCAGATCAGGAGAGCAGGTGAGAATATCCATTAGCCAAGCTGGGGTCAGATCAGGAGAGCAGGTGAGAATATCCGTTAGCCAAGCCGGGGTCAGATCAGGAGTCAGGCAGAAAAGACAGGTCCAGAAACAAGCCAAATCGGTAACAGCAGATCACAGTAACAAGGGAACATGGACAAAAGTACCGGGGAGCCAGAGATCAACCAGCAATTTGAGGGAGTGGTGGGCTTCCTTATACAGGCCGTCTGGTGTCAAATTGGGCTAATGCATGTGTAACTATGAGCCAGTGCGCATGCGTGTTTCGGCTTGTGTCTGTGCGCCAACGCGCATAGATTTTTGCAAGTGTGCATCTCTGCGGCCATGCAAGGTACTGGCAAGAATGCCAGATCTCCGAGTACCTCTGCTGTGGACAGAGCCCTGACACCTGAAGATGTCTTCTCATCTATCACTATCTATTAAATCACCTACAGACATTCACATGATTATAGACCTCCTTTAAGTGACTGGAGACTTTAACAGTTAATGCATTTTTAACTACATTAACTACAGATAAAAATGACAAAAGTAAGAAGAATGTATTATAAAGAAAAAAAGGGATTAAAAACACTCACAATGTTTTACTGTAAACAGTGTCAACACAAATATAAGACTGCTAAGTATATCCTGCAACCATGGCTTCAGCAGAGGTCCCGTTCCTCCATGCCATCCCACCTCAGGGAACTCTGCTGAAGCCGCAGTTGCAGGACACACTAAGCAGTCCTATATTTCTGATGAGCCAGTTTATACTACTAACCTTTTGAGTGTTTTAATCATTTTTTTGTTTATAATAAATTCTGCTGCTGCACTTAAAGACACTTTCTTTTGTCATTTTGGTTTATAGAGTTCTTCTCCACTCTTTCAGAGCTGCCCAAGTGCCTGGCTGTCCCTCATCATCTTTTACCTATCATTGAACCTTAACTTTGAGTGAGATCCCCCTTCCCAGTGAGCTCACTATAACTGTTTTTGTTTTTTTTTAGCTGTCACACCAAAGCCATATGAATGTGTTTGCTTGGACACAGGGATGCAAGGACACTCAATCTCTGTCACATATATACTATTATCTTACTCCCAGAGTTCTTTATTCTGCTTTTCCTACTAAAATGGGAGAGAAATCTTAATATCTTATTCATGCCTGAGCAAAGGGGTGACATAATTTACTTCTCCTATCATTCATTGATTGCAAGTAAGTTCCAGAAAGCTGGATATAAAATATTTACCAGATGTACAAAGTACCCGCTATCCTCCATAAAATGTTCATGCAGACCTACAGTCTATGCTGGAGATGTGGAGAAAATGAAGGGACCATTCTGCATGTTTTTGGTCTTGTACTAAACTGCAGAATTTCTGGGAGGAAGTCAAAGAAATCATGAAAAAAATAATAGATGTTGATCTTGAGAAATTTACAGGCCCTTACCTCTCTAGACTATCCAGAAACAGGTAAAAATAGTCCCAACTGATTCACCTACTTAATGTCGCCAAAACTTGTTTTCCCCACCTCTGGAAGCAGGGCTCTCCCCCATCACTCAAATTATGGTTTTCCAAAATTAACAATATCTGACATATGGAAGCACCTAGATATTATGGAACAGAAAGGCAGGTATACTGTATATAATCATGTATGTTAACATACTTTGGAATATACACCTGTATTGCCATTTCTGTCACTCAGTTTTCACTGGTGTGGCTTGTCATGCGACGTAACAGATCAAGTCACACGCTATTTTGGGCTATGGAACTGTTAGTGAGTTTCACTAACTTTGAAAAAGTTTCCTGCACTATTTTTTGCGATTTCATGTGTGACTTGCATTGACATCTGTGCATGAATTTGCACATAAGTAAGCATGCTACACAAGAAGTTACACTGATCGGTGGCTGAAGCAGCGAGATTCCAAAGTCTCATATGGTGTAAACCAGGGCTTATTCGGCTTGATTTTTAAAAGTAATGTATCTTGGATGTACTATAACTCTGTTGAAGAAATAAAGGAAAAAATATGTTTATTATGTTAGAAAAAACAGACTTGCTGTATATATTTTAAACAGTTTATGATTACATGTATATTTCCCTCTATGGGTTTTCAAAATACTTCCTATCAATCACCTCTAGTGTTACAAACTGTTACATGCTTTACATAAATTTTGCAATTGATAATATTGTTGCTACAAGTTATTACATTCCATAATATTGCTTGACTCAATCCAATGTGAAAAACAAGAGGTGGCTGAATTCTTGACGTGTTTTGATGTTCGCTTTTTCAGGAGAGTTAAGATAATCTGGGTTGTAATAAAATTATAAGTATATTACCAGATATATACACTTATTGTTAAAAAAAATTACACTTGCTCAAAACTGAAAACTTACATATACCAGCCCAGAGGATTGTTTTTACCCAGTAGCTTTAGAATAACCCTTGAGGGAGCACCAGTGAGAAAACAAAGGGTGTTATCTTTTTTTTTACACAAAGAATTCAAGCACCTCTTGATTTTCACATTGGAGTGGGTCAAGTACAGGGGCGGACTGACAACCCCGGGCAATAGGGGATCATGGGGCCCCTGTATCCTTGCCCAAACTCAAAAAGCCTATGAAAAAGGTACCAGGGGCATCTCATGGGGCCCCCTACTGACCCTGGGCCCTCGGGCAGTGCCCGAGTTTCCAAATGGTCAGTCCGCCCCTGGTCAAGTATTATAATGGAATGTAAAAACTTGTAACATCAATATTGTCCATTGCAAAATGTATGCACAGCATTTAACTATTTACAACTCTACATGTACAGTATTTGCTAGGAGATATTTTGAAAACCCAGGGAGTGAAATATAAATGTACCCATAAATTGTTTTTAAGTATTTATGACATAATAAACATGTGCATGTTTAAACATATTTGTTATTGTTTTTGCAACATATTAAAAGTCCAATTTATAAAGAGTTTTTCTGCAGTTACATTTTGGTACGAGATACCTTGATCACCCATCATTCTAGAAGTAAAAATATTTTCTTCCACTAAAAATCAATTTTTCCAGTACTCACTTAGGGTTGAAAAGCAAATAGGACAATATCAGCACACATGGGATGTACTCACTCATACCCCTATAGCCACCGAAGGAAAGGGCTGTTAAGGGCTGAGAAATCTGTTTTTTTTCTTATTATTTCTTCCCTTGGTTAAAATAGTTGAAACAATAGTTGAACAAGAAAGATGGCAATAATAAATGTAGCAAGATTGGTGGAATAGAATTGCGGTTTCATATTGCAGGAACAAATCAAATAATCTATCCCATTTTGCTAAGAAATACTTCAGAAAGTCAGTTAATTTAATCAGTACAGAGTTTTTGAAATACTTACACTTCAGTGTTTCATATGTTAACATAACATATGGGAAACAGTGATTGATGGTACATCTAGAGGGGCGTCATTGAATGAAATTAATCAGGTTAGTTTTATTATTCACTTTAACAGCTTAGCTGCCTACCATACCTTAAAAATGCTTGTCAATACTTATCACTTGAATTGTATTGCATCATCATCTATTTTACCCCTGGTAGACAAAACCAACACAGTTCAAAGTCCTTTCAAAACAATAAAGCTATTATTAAACGTTTCTTTGTTGCTAAAGTCTAAAATGTTGAACATGAATATTCATTAAACCAGTGGTTGCCACTAGCATATTGGCAACCTTTTTGTATACCAAGCTGCTCTATAAGTATAGGCCAAGGATGGATGTCCACAATGATAAACTAGGGTAAGGATATATGTGAACCTCCAGAACAGGAAGGCTAAAGACATGTTTTCTGCATACAAGAGGCTGGTAAAAGTAAAACAGGGTGCACTTTATATAGTAGCCCCAACAGGAGAAGGATGAAAAGAGGGCTCAGTGTGTGAACAGAAAAACCTTGCATCACTTTGCACTGAAAAGCCGAAGTCTTCTTAGATAGTTCATCTTAACAGTGAAGGTCAAATGGGCAAACTAGTTCTTTTGTGTCATGTACAATACTCCTTATTGAGGTGTCTTTTCCAAGTATTTTTGTTATCTGCTAGCAATCATACAAATTGTGGTATATTTACTCATGTATGCTATTTGGATTGGATATTGAGCTGGTTGCTTTATGTGGCATCTCATGACATCAGAAAGAATGTCTATTACAATATTTGGCTATATGTGTTACTCATGCTGGTTAGGTGCAGATGCTGTCCAGAAGCCACTAGTGCTGAATTTGTTTATATACTGTAGTATTAAGCATGAGTGTATTAGGACTTAAAACACTGTGTAGGTTTGTAGATCATTGGTGTTCCAGTTAGGAACTTCTTTTAAAAAATAAGTTGATATTTATGAAGTAATGCTAATTTGTCAACACTTTGGAGTTTTGTGATCAGTAAGAATCTTGGTGACCAGTTGCTATCACATGCAAGCTGCCAACAATGGTACAGTGCCATCTTGCTGCAGTTTTATTTCTTCTCTGCGTCCTTGTAGAAACATCAAAGTAATCAGATGCAGTAAAATATTTACCCATGTAAAGCTCAGATAGAGAACATAGGAAGCTCTTAGGGATCGCATGTAGCCTCTAAGCCACCAACCAAACACCAATTCTTTTAACCCCTTCATGATGAGGGCAACAAATTTTATTGCTTAAACACAGTTTTGCAACTTTGACATACCATAGTAAAACTGTACATATCGCAACTATCCAGGTGAATGATACCTTTCTTTTGGACTCCCAGTATCTTTTTCTCAATTAAAGAGGAGAAAAAAAAATACAGAGGCAGACTGTGCAGTGACTGATCACTGTGATTGTCAATCACAGGCTATTACAGTGATCAGGTGATCAGGAATCAGTGCTTCCAGTTCACGATTGTTATTATGAGACCTGGAGCTGTTAGTAACAGTGCACACCCAGTACAAACTCAGTAGCACATATATGCGGTCCCATGGAAAAAGACCCACTTCAATAAGGCCGCATATATGCATATTCCAAGTGGGAAGGGGTTACAATACAATTCCAGGAAACAAGCAAAAGCATTCAGTGTGTTACTAATGGTTTCCAGTAAATACTACCCGGAAATTGACTGGAGTAATGGTACTGCAGGAACAGTTAAAGGGCAAACATTTTTAAACCTACTACAGGACAATTTTATGGTACAGTTCATAAAAGGCCCCTACTAGGAATGATGCTCTGTTGGACCTGGTAATCTCAAACCATGCAGAGCTTATTACAAAAGTCCATATAAAAGAACATCTGGGGAGCAGTGGCCATAACATGATTTCATTTATTGTTTGCTGTAAACAGCAAGCACATACGGGAAAAATAAAAACGCTCAATTTCAAGAGAAGTAATTTTCCAAGGCTGAGAGCTGCTCTCCAAGACTTAGACTGGGAGGGAGTATTGGCATTGATGAACACAACACAGAAATGGGAGTTCTTCAAAAAGACTGTATGTGAACACACTGCAAAATATGTTCCCATGGGCAACAAGTTTAAAAGGCTAAAAATCAAACCTATGTGGCCTACGGCCAAAGTTAAAGAGGCTATAGATAATAAGAAAAGAGCTTTTATTCAATATAAAAATAAAGGAACACTATCATCGTTTAAACATTACAAAGAATATGACAGAATATGCAAAAAGGAAATAAAGGCTGCACAAATTGAAAACGAACGACAGATTGCAAAAGATAGCTGGACCAACCCCAAAATATTATTCAAATATATTAATAGTAAAAAGGTCCAGTCCGAGCATGTAGGCCCTTTACAAGATAATCTAGAGTGAGTGACTGGGGACAAAGAGAAGGCAAATTTATTTAATACCTTCTTCTGCTCTGTATATACAAAGGAGCATGGGGGAGCTCTTGTCCATAATGGGCAAGGTATTGACACAGCTCCAGATGATCCACATTGGCGCACAATTGATATGATCCAAAAATATTTAGACAGAATAAAGGTGAATTAAGCACCTGGACCGGATGGCATACACCCACGGGTCCTTAAAGAATTGAGCTCTGTCATTTCAAAGCCATTGTTTCTAATTTTTAGGGACTCTTTAATGACTGGCATAGTACCACTGTATTGGCGTAAGGCCAATGTGGTGCCAATATTTAAAAAGGGGTCAAAATCTTTACCAAGTAATTATAGACCTGTTAGTTTAACTTCTATAGTTGGGAAGATACTGGGTAGTTTAATAAAAGACCACATACATGAGTTCTTGCTGGAAAAAAATATTTTAAGCAACAGCCAGCATGGATTCATGAAAGACAGGAGTTGTCAAACAAATCTGATTTCTTTTTATGAGGAGGTGAGCAAAACCTTGGACAGAGGGGTGGCGGTGGACGTGATATACTTGGATTTTGCAAAAGTTCCCCACACACGGCTAATTTGTAAGGTAAAGTCTACAGGCTTGGAAAAATCTGTATATAAATGGATAGAAAACTAGCTAAAAGATCGTATTCAGAGAGAAGTGGTTAATGATTCATACTTTGAATGGTCTGGGGTCATCAGCGGTGTACCCTAGGGTTCAGTGTTGGGACCCTTACTTTTTTAATATATTTATAAACGATATAGGGTCTGGGATTAAAAAATCCCATTTCAGCCTTTGCAGATGACACCAAGCTGTGCAGTGGAATAACGTCCTTACAGGATGTATTCAACTTACAAGCTGATCTCAATGCACTGTTTAATTGGGCAACTATGTGGCAAATAAGGTTTAATGTTGATAAATGTAAGGTTCTGTACTTGGGGGCTAAGAATATGCATGTATCATACATACTAAGGGGGGTACAACTGAGGGAATCAATGGTGGAGAAGGATCTGGGGGTTCTGGTAGATCACAAGCTTAATAATGGCATGCAATGCCAAACTGCAGCTTCTAAAGCGAGCAAAATCCTCTCTTGCATTAAAAGAGGTATAGACTCCAGAGAGAGATATCATTTTACCCCTGTACAAATCATTAGTAAGACCTCATCTGGAATATGCAGTTCAGTTTTGGGCACCAATTTACAAAAAGAACATTGGGGAACTTGAGAAAGTACAGAGAAGGGCAACTAAACTGATACAAGGCATGGAGGAGCTCAGCTATGAGGAAAGATTAGAGGAACTGAATTTATTCTCTCTTGAGAAGAGGAGATTAAGGGGGGATATGATCAACATGTATAAATACATCAGTGGTTCATATAGTGAACTCGGTGTAGAGCTATTCACTCTGAGGTCAACATAGAGGAAAAGGGGGCACTCTTTACGTCTGGAGGAAAAGAAATTTAATCTCCAAACACTGAAAGGTTTCTTCACAGTGAGAGCTGTGAAAATGTGGAATAGACTCCCTCAAGAGTTGGTTGTGGCCAGCTCAGTGGATTGCTTCAAAAAAGGCCTGGATTATTTCTTAGATACACAGAATATAACTGGATACGAACATTTATAATTAAAGTTGATCCAGGGAATATGCAATTGCCTCTCGGGGGATCAGGAAGGAAATTTTTTCCCAGCAGGTGTAAATTGGATCATGCTTTGCTGGGGTTTTTTTGCCTTCCTCTGGATCAACTGTGGGTATAGGATTATAATTTTTTTTCTTCTATGGTTGAACTGGATGGATTTTTGTCTTTTTTCAACCAGACTAACTATGTAACTATGTATCTATGTAACATCAACTGTGCTAAAGTCATAAATTTACTTTTTTTTACCTTAAACCAAGTTCAACTCTCGCAAATAAGCAAAGCCAAAAAGAGAGCCGGTGGGAAAGCAGTAGGAGCATACTTCATGACACTTTTGCTTGGAGCTTCCTATAATTCTTCCTTCCTCATAACCAATCGCTTTTAAATTTCAAGGATGGCTTCAATTGTATTGGTGACTGTGAAAAACTTTTAGTACTGGCACTTTTTAGATCAGACTTTCTGTGTGTGAGTTAGAAAAGCCTCTGCGTTCCAGGATCAGCAGAGTGATCTGCGTGGGCTGCACTGATGCAATATCTAATGCATGGGTGCTCAACCTGTGGCCCTCCAGCTATTGCGGAACCACAAGTACCAAGAAACATTGCAAGGCTGACAGTTACAAGTATAACTCCCAAAGGCAGCGGCATGACGGGACTTGTAGTTCTCTAACAACTGGAGGACCACATGTTGAGCACCCATGATCTAATGTCTCATACATAATTTTAACTAGAGTGTACCTTTAAATGCATAGCTGCACCATAAAGCAGCTATGCATTATTCTGTAAGTGGTACAGATTGGGCACTTCCATTCGGGGCATTTTATTATATCAAAGCATTTTATGTGGTCAGTTTTATCAGTAACTTATTACATGACAATTATAGAAATATCAATAGAGATGAGCAAACACCCAAAATGTTCTTCGCTAGCAATTTCCAATTTACACTTTTATAAACTGAAACACCTGGTTATAAAGTGATGGTGTTTGATGTTTTCAGCTTTGTGCTTAACAACTTGTGTTTTGGAAATTAAAGATAAACTATGGTGCACCTCTGCAAAGATAACCTTACACACACCTGCACAATCTGAACTATGAGTATATTACAACAAGGCAAAAAAGATAATACAATAACTGAAAATGCTTGTCAAAATGATGAGAAAATTCAAAGACAGCTAAAGTTATATACAGATCTTGGAATTTTTAAAAGTTGATATGAGTCCACTTTCTTTCACCTCATATGCCTTCGTTCCTAATTGTGGAGAGCAATAGGAAACCTTAGGAAGTGGAAGGGGGTCAGGTAAAACTCACCCTTTATATGAAAATATAGATGTCCAAACCAGATCAATATCCAATTGAACTCCTTGGATATTGATCTGACCATGTAAGTAGCAGACGGTGTTGTTAATCAGTTTCAGCTGCTTTGGTGTTAATGAAATTAACAACAGGTGCACTAGATGGGCAACTGAAGATGACCCCCAAAACATGAATGGTTTTACAGGTGGAGGCCACTGACATTTTTTTCCCTACTCATCTTTTCTGACTGTTTTTCACTAGTTTTAGCATTTGGCTAGTGTCAGTGTCACTAATGGTAGCATGAGGTGATACCTGGACTCTATAGAGGTTGCACAGGCAGTTCAACTCTTCCAGGATGGCACATCAATACGTCTCATTGCCAGAAGTTTTGCTGTGTCTCCCAGCACAGTCTCAAGAGCATGGAGGAGATTCCAGAAGAGAGGCAGTTACTCTAGGAGAGCTGGACAGGGCCTTAAGATATCAGCAAGACCAGTATCTGCTCCTTTGTGCAAAGAGGAACAGGATGAGCACTGCCAGAGCCCTACAAAATGACCTCCAGCAGGCCACTGGTGTGAATGTCTCTGACCAAACTATCAGAAACAGACTTCATGAGGGTGGCCTGAGGGCCCGATGTCCTCTAGTGGGCCCTGTGCTCATTGCCTGGCACCATAGAGCTTGATTGGCATTTGCCATTGAACACCAGAATTGGCAGGTACGCCTCTGGCGCCCTGTGATTTTCACAGATGAGAGCAGTTTCACCCTGAGCACATGTGACAGACGTGAAAGAGTCTGGAGAAGCCATGGAAAATGTTATACTACCTGTAAAATTGTTCAGCATGACCATTTTGGTGGTGGGTCAGTGATGGTCTGGGGAGACATATCCATGGAGGGATGCACAGACCTCTACAGGCTAGACAATGACACCCTGACTGCCATTAGGTATCGGGATGAAATCGTTGGACCCTGTCAGGGCTCCGGGTATGACCAGAGGTGTGTGGACTGACACAGGGAAACACAGGCTTCAGATATAGTATAAACAATATAATTTATTTAAGACTAAACAATACATAAATGCAGTGCAAGACTAAACATAAACACAGTGCAAACAAACCAAACCAAAACCCCCAACAGATAACAAAGAACAATACTAAGCATATTCGGGCAGGCTGGGTCGGTAGCAAACGGGCAGGCAAGGTACAAAGGAGCAGGCAGAGCGTAGTCAGATGGGCCGGGTCAGGAACAATCAGGCAGACAAGGTACCAAAGGAGCAGACTGGAAAGTGGTCAGGAATAGCAGAGGTCAGGACAGGCGGAGTTCAATCAGAGTCATGGATCAAGCAGGATCAGACAGGAAGCAGAAAGGATGCAGGTACAGGGGCTCTTGGGAAACATACACCAAGGCCCTGATTGCAAATCTGGCCAATCCTTTTATGCACCTCCTGCAATCAGCCTCAGGTGTTTTGGCTGACTGCAGGAGTGAGCCTCTGGTTGCTGAGAGCACCCGCTGGCCAGTCCTGGTACTGCAACCCACAAGGCAGGTGAGTCCCACCACTATTGGCGAGTCCATTCCTGACAGACCCATTGGGTCCTGGGTTCCTCCTGCTGCATGACAATGCCCAGCCTCATGAGGTGAGAGTATGCAGGCAGTTCCTGGAGGATGAAAGAATTGATACCATTGAATGGCCCCCACATTCGCCTGACCTAAATCTAATAGAACACCTCTGGGATATCATGTTTCAGTCCATCCAACGCTGCCAGGTTGAATCTCAGACTGTCCAGGAGCTCAGTGATGGCTGGTCCAGATCTAGGAGGACATACCCCAGGACACCATCCGTCGTCTCGTTAGGAGCATGCTCCGGCATTGTCAGGCATGCATACAAGTACGTGAGGGCCATACAAACTACTGAGTACCATTCTGAGTTGCTGCAATGAAATTTCAGCATAATGGACTAGCCTGCTATATACTTTTTTCACTTTGATTTTTGAGGTTTCTTTGAATTCAGTCCTCTGTAGGTTGATCATTTTCATTTCCATCAAATGTTGGGACATCCTTACTTTCCTAACACATTACCCAGTCCATATCAGTATAGATATCCAGCATTATATTTTTTCCCCATTGAGATCTGATTTCAAAGTGTTCCTACATTTTTGGAGCAGTGTACATCTTTTTTCAACATATACTTTAAAGTGTCCAGTTTTAAGACTTTAACCCTTTTTCTGACAGCAACATGGTCAGATATATTTATCAACATAGTGCCCAGTGCTAAGAGAACATTAATCTTCATCTTCTATTCAATCATCTATTGTGAAACTAGGATTAATCAGTTATGCAAACTTCTATTTGCGAGACTACACTGTTACTGACAACACCGGTCTCACACTGATTTTTTTTTTTTTTTAAGTCCGCAAACGTGAGACTGTAACGAAAAAACCCGTAAGTGTCCGCAAAAAAGTGCAAGTGCAGAAACACACACACGAAAAACGTGCACTTAGGGGTGTGTTTGTCCTACCCCCGAAAGGGCTGGACCGTTCACCCGATCCCCCGGGGCACGAAGCTCCTGACAGGGACAAGGTTCCCATTTGGTCCTCCTGGCCAAAAGGCCTGGTGGACCACCGTTCCTTATGCCCAGCCGAAGCCGGACATCCAGTACTAGGCAAGGGGGTTCTCCCGAAGAGAAAACCCCCTAGGGATCAGGGGAGGAAGGAACCGTATGGCCACACATCCTCCCCCTAGACTTCAGGTAAGGCCCGAGGACCCACACCCTCCATCCGTGAAAAACACACACATAAGAAAGAAGCGGTCTCACACTGATATCACATATGATCAGCATTACAGCCAGTCATGGTGATCATATGGGTTTGTTTATGAACAAACCCATAGGTTTCAGCTGTCACTGTGCCTAACACAGAGAGAGGCGCATTGACAATTTGCAGCAAAATGCATTGAAAAATATTAACAAATGAAAAAACGTAAAGAAATGAATAAGAAATGCTTTGATGCATGTCTATTTCTTAGTTTATACTTTTTCATCTTATATAATAAAAACACATGAGCAAGGAATTTATTAAAGCAGCATACTAAATAAAAGTCTTATATGTCTCTAAAAATTATGTAAAATTTATTATAGGCAGATGAATTAAACAGTAAACTAGATTTATTATCAAGGTAACTAATGCACCAAGGCTTCAATAATCTTTAGTCATTAAAGGATTAAGTTACTATCCTGTCATACTAAGCAACAGGGCTAGTGCAAAGATTCTTGTCTACCTAGGCAAAAGTGCATTTTACTGCCCCCGTCCATCCATCACCACCCCACGCCACCCTCCTGTCAAACCCAACATTATGACAGGAGAGGGGTATCTGGGCAGTGTGACAGGAGGGGCACAGAGGGACAAGAGAGGCAATGGGACAAGAGAGGGGCAGTAGGGCAGTGTGACAGGGGGAGCAGTGTGACAGGAGGGGGGCAGTGGGACAGGAGGGGAGAAGTGGGACAGGTGGGGGGGCAATGGGACAGTGGGGGACAGTGGGAAAAGAGGGGGCCAGCATGACAAGAGATAAAGCAGCATGACAGGAAGGGGGCAGTGGGACTACAAGGGATCAGAATGCAATGAGGGGGGAAGCATGACAAGAGAGGGCAGCATGACAGGAGGGTGCAGTGGCAAGGGGGGGAGTGTCACAAGAGGTGGGCATTGGGCCAGGAGTGGGGCAGCATGACAACAGGGGTAGTTGGACAGAAGGAGGGCAGCGGGACAGAAGGGGGGCAGAATCACAGGAGGGGGCAGCAGGACAGAAGGGGGCGGAAAGACAGGAGGGGAGCAGTGTCACAGGAGGGGGACAGTGTCACTCTGATTACACACACCTTGGGAAGCACAAGTCCTCCCAGATTTCACCTATCCTGCGGCGGCTCCTCCAGATGGTGCCAGTATAGAGTATCTGGTGCCAGGAGGGGAAGCTGTGTTCCAGGCAGGGAAAAAGTCTCTGGCAGCAGCAGAGCAGGGGGGGGGGGTCCTTCACCCTGACTTCCTCCTCTTCTTCTTTCTCCCCATGGGCTCTCTGCTAGCACCCTCTGGCCTCACACAGCAGGGTGCACCCCACCTTTCCTAATTGGAGCCTGCACACCAGGATGTGCCCCCACTCCACTTTCCTTTGCATCCTTGCTGGTCCACTCTGACAGCGAGACAAGAAGACTGACCCACCTATCTACTGCTCTCTCCTTGCTCTGCCAGTAGCATAGTGAACAGCAGGGAAACTGAGACTTCCATTCTGCACCTTCTGTCCTACCAGGAGCAGCAGGGCGTTTAATTTGCCTGCTGGGGGTGGGGGGGCATGGAAGACAGATATTACAAAAATCCTAATCCCCAGCAACTGGCTGGGGATTCAAATTTTACTGCCACTCGCTACCATCCCCAGCCCAACACTCTAAGACAGCTGTTTTCCACTGCTCAAGGCAGAGAGACTCCCAGTCTCCATGTACAACTCCTCCTGTAGGTGCTATCCCAGCTCATGTGCTGCATAGATGAGAACACATGAAGTCCAATTGGCTGCACTCCAAACAATCCACTTTATTGAACCAGGGAAAAAAAACAATACAGACAGTAGAAATACAGTGGGAGACTAGTAGCTAAATCCATTTCACACTAAAGACAGCATTTATTCATTACCAGGTAATGAGTAAGCACTGTTTTTAGCATGAAACGCCTTTACCTGCCAGTCCCCCACTGTATTTCCACTGTCTGTATTGGTTTTATCTTGGATGAATAAAATGGATTGTTCGGAGTGTAGCCAATTAGACTTCCTTTGTTCTCACTCTAAGACGGCTGCCTTATGCTGGTACTGGCCCTACTAAGCCACACACCAAGAACTACAAGTGGGCAAAAAATTCCAATGTAGTAATACCAGACTTATTGATATTCAATAGGTGATTCATTATTTACAGAAAAGGGTTCCCTCTCTCCTAGTACTGAAATGTACCATCACCAGTGTTTTAGGAGGAGAATGGAAATAAGGGAAGTTGATTTAAAATTGTAACCGGATACCACTGCAAACCTGATATTAAAATGAAAACAAAAAACACTAACTCAATAATAGTATCCATTCTGTACTTGCATGTGTGTAATGAAACCTGCAAAGAAAAATAAATAAATGTGCACATCATAAACGCAACACAGAATGTCAGTATGTTAAAGCACTTAAATTAACATTACAAAAATAGAGACACAAGCAGCCAAATATGTACAGACACATTCTGATTCTCAAGAAACTCTGAGAATAGAGAATCTCCAAAGCAAATAGTATTTTAATTTACTGCTAACTGTGTGTAATGGACATATGTATTAGATATATTCAGCAAAGGACACCAAGCTTCTTAAAGACTGCCCTGTTGCTTATTTGTTGCACTCAAATTTGTTAAATGAATATTCTACAACTTTCACAAATGTTCCCATGATGGGCTTTTATCAGGTTAAATTCACATAACTATAAATACACCTTACTAGGTTCCTACAAACATTAGTCTTTATATGGCTTGGATGCACATCAAGAAAGGGTTCCGATAAAATTGCTGTATGGTGAAAGTGTGTGTTTTTTTAAGGGTAGTTTTTTATTTCATGAATATGGAAGGAGCTGTTGGTTGGTTGTTTTTTTTGATGTTGTCAACAAACTCAAGGTTAGGTAGCACAAACAGAGAAGATAAATGGATGAAGAAGACCAAACAACATTTTTGGTAGGGCTGCAGTGTTGGCTCTATGGATTATGCCTTTTTACATGGTCTGCAGTTAGCGATTGTCATAATTTTAAATGTTTGTGTGACTAACTGGGTCAAATTTAAGGAGCTACAAAAAATTAAAAATTTACAGCAAAAGAAGTGAGCAGTTATTCATAAACTGAGCTTCCTTGGGATAGATAGTTATATAGATAGATAGATATAGTTTTTAATTTTAGCTAGCTAGCTTAAATGCTCTAAAAAAGGAAGTAATAACAGAGAAAAAAAATCAAATATCAGCTGTTTAGGTAAATATTACAGTTTGATTCAGAAGAAGGAAACACATTTGATGTGCATGAATCATGGGAACAGGCTGACATTAAACTGTACGCTGAGTAGCAAAGGAAATATTTGTGTCAGCTCACAGTGCAGGATATACATTATCGCAATGCAAAGAATGCTTTTCATCTAAAGACTCTTTTACTACAAGTAAGTCAATGTCCTTTAATGATAACAGTGACTATGAATTCTCATTTAAAACATTTGCTCTGTTTTATGAGCTGTTGGAAAAGTAATTAGCTCACCAATAAAATATTTGGCATTTTTCCTGTCAACACTTTGGTGGTGATAACTACTTCTAAAATTTATAGTATATCTGTACGCAAAATATCAAATGGCATAGCCATCAATCTCTATAGCAAAGGTAGGAAAATCAAGTTGCAACTCCTTTCTGAAAAACATGCATTTCATTTTAACATTGCAAAATGCAATGAATGACTAATACATTGTTTTTTGAGGCTTAGTGGTATTTAAAAATATTTCTGGAATACGTATATACAGAATAACAGCATGATTAACAACTATACCACAAAAACAAATTTTATGTATAAAGGCATCATATGAAAACAAAGGATTTGAATTTAACTTGGCAAAGTGAATCCTATTAAAGAGAAAAAAACATATTTTAAATAAGTGAACAATTATTTCAAAAAGCGAATAACACTCTAATCCTTTAGTGTCTAGTTTCCCTTTCACACAGGCATGGAATGTCAACCATTATGTAATCTATAGTTTGTACTGGGAGTAATAACCCTTTTTAATAATAAAAAATGACAAAATGAGCTTCATATCAATGGCATGAGATTATCCATGCCATACAGCCATCTTCTCTGGGGCCACACTTTAAACAATGTAAATCTTATGTGCAAAAGTGTAATGGCAGGGTATGTACATTATAAAGTTGCATTATATTCCCTGTCCAGAAGGTTTTTAGAAAATGTTCTAAAGAATTTCCTTCCAAAACAGAAATTTAACTTTTTAGAGCATTTCACTTAATGAACCAATTGCTTCTGTCATCTCCCTACCAGACTTCCATGCTATGTCTTGCTCCACAGAAATCATCATGTAATTTTGAATTAATTGCTGGATTCTATCCACATATTTATACGACAACATGGAGAGCTCCTTGCTTGGCTTCATAACAGCAGTGGTGAACGATATTAGGAGCTTTTAGATTAATCAACCTTTAGACATTCATCCAAAACGGATTTTTTTTGGAGAACCCTTAGCCTTTAACGCATATGTTGCATTTAAATACTGTAACATAAAATTTGCACCATTGCCCAGTAGATAGTACTGTATACAGGCCATGATAGGGATTTGTGGGATTTCTAAAAGCCTCCTAAAGAATAAATCTGAAATATATTTAGTTTCTGAGGCTGTCAAAATTGAGCATAATTTGAATAACAGTCTTCTACAAATATGTCCTTCATCATATTGCAGTGTTTACATGAAAATACTGGAAGCATTGTACAATTATGATTCAAAGCATACTGAAGTATAAGAGGATGCTGAAGTTTAAATGCCTTCATGTAGCCAAAGAGAAATAATATTTGCAAGCTTCAATAAAAAGGAACCCCTACAGTGATTAACCATTAGTGGATATAACAACTTCTTTCACTCTAACCATTTCCTCAAAATAATAATAATAAAAAAAACTTTTATAAAATTGACGCCTCTGTCAATTCCCTCTGTAGTCATAAAGATCTCCACTGCTAATTCTGAAAGACTGCTAATTCTGCAAGAAACTTATGGTGTAACTGAAGTCAGAAAACAAAATAACATATACTATATGATTAAAGCTTCAATCTTTAAATTCTGTGTACACTTCATCCCTGTAAAATACCCTAGAAACATTCCAGAAATACCCATCTGCATTAACTTCCTTTATGCATTTGTCTACAACTCATTCTGCTCCCTCAATGTCTTCTTTTTATCCACCCATTTAGATGCATAGAGAGCAAAGAGTTTAAAGCAGGCTATACATGGACTAAAATGTGTCTGGCTCAGCAAGGACTGGCCGGATTTCAATCCATGTATGGGCAGGCTAGTTGTACACAAGTCAATCTATTGATCAACTTGTGCACAACCAGCCTGCTGGAAAATGTTCTCTCTATTAGTACTGCTAGCTATAGCTAGTGGTGTTGATTAGTCTATTCTGATGGTATGGAAGTCTTCCCGCTGTCAGAATACAACAGCACAGTGGGATGGATTCCTCCATACACATCAAGGTGGGATGGAGGAATCAAGTAAAGTTCTGTTGTTCAACCTGCTGGTTAAACAAAAAAGAAATGACTCATATATGGCCAAACTAAGTGATGATGCTTGATAAGCCTAAGTGAAAGAAAATATGCACAGCATACCTTTAGATTAGCATGTTCTTATCTGCTGACGTTTATCTGTGCTGTGCTTAACAGTTCCTTGATTACTGTTCCAGAAGCAGGTCTGAGATTGTCAGACAGCATAGCTCAATTCTCCAGTGCTCAGCTCCCTCCCTGAAACATACACATCTAAAGGGTGCCCAGGAGATGTGTTCTTTCACTTTTGCAATCAGTAGGAAGCTAATGTATCACCCACCTTCTAGCTGTTATGAAGAACTGCAAATACTAAAAACAGCAGCTGAAACTACAGGGATGGATCAAGGAAATGCACACATTTTTGAAGTAAAAAAAACATTTCAACTAATGGTAATACAGCGATTACAATGAATCAAAGCCTGTACACTGATTACTTAATTGCTAGATTTTATTCACCCACAGACAGCCAGCAGCAGGTCCTTGACTAGGAACTGCTTATCTGACCCATTCCACCCATATGGGCTGGAACATACAGACTCTACAATTAAGCTCATAGGGTGAAATGTGTTAGTGAGGGGAAGTTCCTGGGTAGGCACTTGCTGCTGGATGTCTTTGGTCGGTGGTAGTTGTGTTAGTATTAGTTGAAATATTTTTCTTGCTTTGAAAGTGTGTGCCAATGCTCTGTTTATTATCTAAATGACATCATTGGTACTAGGAGCAAGAACAGACTCATTGGCTGACACCTGGAACTTCTGTGGAGGGTAAGGGGTGTTTAGCATCTGGAGTGGAGCTGTTCACGACACATACTAATACAGTATTTTGAGTCAGTGATTAATGCTGTTTATTAATACTAAATGTAATCAATGTGATTTTAGTACTTTTTAAGGACACTCTGAATGTTGCAGGAGCATTGGTGTGTTTAGCCAAAACTATATATATATATTTTGATAGTGTAGTAAAGTGAATAGCATGAAGCTCTCTTGACTTTCATTATCATAAGCATGTGCAAGCAAAAATCACGTGCTAGTCCTTACACGTGATTGAATATTGTTTACTAAGAGAATTTTCACCACAATCACTAAAGGAAATTTGCTTAAAAAGAAACAGTATGTTTGCCTTTAGTAATTACTAAACTACCCCAAAGTCTCCACATAATAAGGTTAATTTCCCACTATGACAGTTGTCACTGTAACATGTATCATCATTGGGACATGCATAATTGCCTCTTGTACTGATGACAACTGTAACATTTTGATTTTCCCATCTCTGTAGAGGGTGACAACAGTCACCAGGAGACTCTGAGAGGATGAATATACTTAACAGTCACAGACAGCAATAAAAATGTAACACTGGTTTTAATCCTAACCCACTCTATCTAAATCCTAAAAAACATTTTTGCTGTACATAGGCTTTAACTTTCTAGTGAGTAAGATGAAATTGCAGGCAAAAAGCCATGGGGGTGGGGAAATTCATTCATAGGCTGATGGGATTATAGATTCCACTTAAGAAACTATTTAGGCTATCACTTGTTTATTTCTGCTCATGTTTCCATTTTGGTGAACTGGTGATAATAAGCAATGGAGTGGGTGCTTCTTTTAAAAGTCAAGGTTTGCTCATTTACAAAATTGACACCAGGCTATTTGCAAAGATGATGGAGATTGAAGGAATTAATCCAGACTCCATTCTATGATTTCCAGCAAGGATGCACTGTACTTCCCAGGAAAATGGAACAGTAGATTTTTCAGGTATGGATATATAAAAGATATTACCTAAAATGTGACTCTAGCCATATATTTTATATTTTTATAGATACGGATAGGGTTAGAACCACTGTAAAATGTTTACTGGTAATTGTTTCCCTGTTGGGGCAATCTGACATTGCTATCAGTTCTGGGACCAATATCTCCAGAAGAAAAAGTGAGGAGGAACCAAAAGATTGTAGCTGTCACCAGAGCAGGGGATAACTTTCATTGGATGCACTTGTTCTGATGACTGTTGTAGGTGGGGTTTTCACCTTACTTTTGGGGAAATTTACACTTATTTCCTGTTGGGTTACTGGAAATAGGAAGCAAAAGGAGATCTCCCCAATGGAGCCAATAAACACCTGAGAAAGGTTTTAGCCCTTGCAGTTTCATGTGAAACAAAACATTGTAGGGTGGCCTCATACTTTAAAGCCTTGTACACAAGGGCCAAACATCAGCTGAAATTAGACATTTCGGCAGGAACCATTTTGGCCTATGTGTACAGCTGTCTGTTCTACAGAAGCCAGTCTCACTACTGGCTTTGGTTGAATGGTCATTCTGGAAAACAGACATTCGACTGCATCCAATCAGTGTTGGTAGACAGGGAGTCCCCCTGTCAGAATACAATAGCACAGCAGGGGAGATCGCCACACTAACATCAGCCCCCTAGGTTGAACAAAGAAAAAAACTTACAGTGTGTACCCAGCTTAAGAGCAACTGCTATTGACCTGCTGAATAATTAACAAATTACAAGAATTTGGCAACATTGTTATCAGAAAGGAATTGAAGGATGTATTAAAATATACTACATGCAGTGTGTTTTGTCATCAGACTGGAAGTGGGGGATATATTTGAATATATTAGAAAAACATTGCCTAAACCACCTTACGCATGAACATCTAAGTATGTCTTTATGCTAAGTGAATGAAACTTGAAAGTATAATGTAAATGCATTGTCTAGTAAAGGCAAAGATTCAAAATACTTTAGAAAACCCAAGGGATATGAAATAATATTTTCCCAGATTAAAGTCTTCTATAGGCTAATCTATTCAGTGTTACATAATAAAATGTATAAAATAGAATATGCATTTATATATTAAATGTACCTTTCATGAAAAGCATGCACTTATCTGGTCTTTGCTAATCATTATGGATTTATAATGAATATGCTACTAAGTCAAGGCTTTACATTATGAAATGTCTCAATTAAAAAGTAATCAAGAAAACAGAGAAATGAATGACTCAATGTGAATTTTAGCATCTCATGCATTCCATGCCATTTTTACCAATTTAAAAAAATTGCAAGAAATGTAATTTTTTTCATAAACTTCTACTTGACACACAAAGCCGGATTCCAGCCACAACATTATGCTTCACACTGGACAAAATGGAAAATGGCTAGAGCATCTGTTGGGTTTTTATTGCTTTCGCTATTAGGGCGATCTGTCAGGACAGGAAGTTTTATGAAATCTCTCCAATGGAGAAATAGAAAAAAAGGCATTTTTAGTAGAGTAAGAAATAGAGCTTTTGATAATGTCTTTATTACTTGTTCTGCCTTTCTGTATAGTACCAGCCTCGTTCTACCTTTCTTGTATGATCAGTTAGGCTTTAATTAGGCTTTAATATGTATTGCTGAGGTCCAAGCTAGCACACTGTAGCATTTTTAATTGAGGACCATTCCATCAAGTATTTACATAAAACTACTTACACCCATTCAATTGAAATCTAAGCTAAACCTTAAATCACTGGACTTAATGTCTGTCCAGAACAAGTACTGAAGAAATGGCAAAAGAGGCCATCATTTTCTAAGTCCCCAAACCATCTTCAGCTATGTACTGTTAGATAATGAGTTTATAAGTAAATAATGTTATAATTACAAGTATATTTTAGATAGATGGAAATATACAGTATTTAAACCATTGAGTGTTTTGCAGCACCAAACTATTCCTAGCTTCCATACTGGTGTAAATATATATAGAGTTTTCCACTATATAAGTTCTGGCCTTTTGTTGTCACCTTAGCACAACTCACATGAGTGGCAAACAGCAGTCTCTTTGAACTTCCAATCAGGCTGTGCCCAATATACATTTGTTAGGTACAGTGTCCAATTAGTGAGCATTATATTAGCCACAGTACAGAAAGGAGGGGGGGATATAAGGCCTGGTCACCAAGCTGTAGGGCTCTCTTTGTGTTGGGACACACAGCAGGCAGCATGACCAGACCTGAAGTTGAGAGGTAAACTATCTTCATACTAGTATTGTACATTGTATTTTAAACATGGTTTTGAGGGTAAATTGTAAATATTGTATAAGTCAAGAGACTTAAATTGTACATTGTGTTGTAAATACTGCTTAGCGTGTAATTTGTATATAATATGTAACTCTATCAATAAATGTAGATGGAACTACCTCTTTTGTGTAAGAACTCTCAGATCTAGCTGTGTACATGTAAATACTCATACAGGGATTGGGGTGTATTCACAAATACACGTAACTTAGTCAACAGTACATACAGTATAAAGAATGGCTAGAGCAGGGGTCTCCAAACTATGGCCCTCCAGGTGTTGAGGAACTGCAAGTCCCATGAGGCCTTGCAAGACTCTGACAGTCATAGGCAAGACTCCCAGAGGTAGAGGCATGATGGGACTTGTAGTAATTGAACAGCTGGAGGGCAATACTTTGGAGACCCCTGGGCTAGAGTAACCACTGCACTGATTCGGTGGTGATGGGAGATCCATTTAATGAAAGTTTGCACTGGTAGGTTTTTGCTGCATGCAGACCTGGGCAAGTGAGGAGTTAGGTGGTAGGTGGTAAGGGTCTGCTCTAGCTATTTTTTTAATGCACTTATCCCTCATCTACTGTCCTGTCATATGTGGTCACTTTAAACCTCAAACAGATAAGCGGTGAACAGACATCAACAGAATACAACAGAAAACTGGACACTCTGTGATTAAATCATTGCCTAATCAACCTTGATAACAGCACTTACACTACCACCAACTGAGCAAGATCCCATTGATCAATTACTACATACACAGTGCAATGCATATACACTCACTGGCCACTTTATTTGGTGCACCTAGCTAGTACTGGGTTGGACCCATTTTGCTTTCAGAACTGCCTTAATTCTTCATGGCATAGCTTCAACAAGGTGTTGGAAACATTCCTCAGAGATTTTGGTCCATATTGACATGACAGCATGCTTTTCTATCATCTGCCCATTCTCCTCTGACATCAACATGATATTTTCATCCACACATCTGCCGCTCACTGGATAATTTCTCTTTTTCTGCCCATTCTCTGTAAACCCTAGAGATGGTTGTGCGTGAAAATCCCAGTAGATCAGCAGTTTTTGAAATACTCAGACCAGCCTGTCTTGCACCAACAGCCAATGTCATGTTCAAAGTCACTTAAATCCCCTTTCTTCCCGATTCTGATGCTCAGTTTGAACTTTGTCCTTGCCATGTTTAGATGCCTAATTGCATTGAGTTGCTGCCATGTGATTGGCTGATTAGCAATTTGTGTTACCAAGCAACTGATCAGGTGTACCTAATAAAGTGGCCAGTGAGTGTAGGTGAATGTTTTATTGCATCAGACACTGCACAAGCATATGGATTCTTGAAGACAAATCTCAAGTATATTGTTTACATTAGTATCAAATTGATAGAAATTATAGAAGAATGCACCTCAAGTTTCTATTTTTAAATATTTTAATTGCTGTCATTTTTCATTTTTAAAAAAGATCCATTTTGGGTAAACAAGAGTTAAGCCTGAAGGTGAGATTAGCATGATTTCTGCTAATGATGAAATCTAAACCTCTGAAAATAGTTGTATCATTTGACAGTGAACATTTCATATTAAATCCCCATTGTGTTTGTCATTGGTTGATGCAAGCATGCATTGTCTTTTTTTTATATTTGCTAATTTATTTGTAAATGTATTTTTGGACAGCTACATTCACTGTTGTAAGCACTAATCAAACATTTACTGTAGGAAAGCGTGAAGGTCACTGGGAAGGTGGAGTCTGCTTATGTTAATGTCACACTGTGCCTGCAGATGGGTGGAGAGCCTGAGTGGGATTCTCAGTCTGACTAGGCATACCTTTACTTTTCATAATCAAAGCTCATTTCAAATTCAGCTGCATTTTAAAATCTTCATAAAATATATAAATTTTAACAGAAACATCAAGTAATCAAATAGATGAACTAAATAAAGAGTGACATCTGCTGGATTTATTAGAAAATTGTTCTAAACATGATACAGTATATTTGAAGAACTGTGTATGAGGAATAATTTGATATTTTGTTGTATTTGTTATAGTTTTAGAATATATAATGTGAATGATTAAAGACAAAGGAGTCAATGAATAAAATGTTGCATTGCAAATGTCTCAAAGTTTGAATAAAAATGAATAATTAATAATACCCATAATGATTGTAATATCATTTGTTTCTATTTGTTGCCTTTCACAGGAGGAATGTAAAATTCGCTTATCATGTGATCCTACGAGAAAATAGACATAAGAACATCCAATCATAAGAGTTAAAGAGCATTCACTAATATAGAAAATAGCCTGTCAATATAGGCTAAGAACATTCAACCAGAAGGGGAAATAACATGGGGGAAGACCTCAGTAGTATGTACAAAGTCTGTGGAGATTCCTGGGCAAACTATCATATTAATGGGTGTTAAGTCGAGCCAACCTCATCTGCAGTGTGAAATTAAACATTTAGTAGTGGTATTTATACCGATTTTAACCAATTCCCATCCAGCGACATACCTGGACGTTGCTGGGCTTTCAGTGTTGCCTGCCACTTTTTTAGAGCAGGCGGTCAGCTCTCTTGTAATAGCAATCAGAACGGCTTTAAAGTCGCTAGATTACTATTACATGCAGTGGGAGGGGATGTCCCCCCCCACCTCCTTCCACCACTCTCTTGGGCTCTCCTGTCCCACTGGGAGACCCAAGCAGGGGCGGACTGACAACTCATGGGGCCCCCGAGCAATAGGGGATCATGGGGCCCTGTGTCCTTGCCCAAACTCAAAAAAGTCTATGAAAAAGGTACCAGGGGCATCTCATGGGGCCCCCTACTGACCCGAGTTTCCAAATGGTCAGTACGCCCCTGGACCCGAGATACAAGCTGGCGCATCCACTGGCTGGCCGGACAGCTGAACAAAGCTGGAATCAGCTTTGATCGGCTCTCCATTATAGGAAACTGGAAGTGATGACCTAACATCACTTTTGGTTTACTCAAAGGTAAACAGTGCCATTTAAAAAAAAATAAAAGCATTCAGAAACACAGATCTTGGTGTTTTTGAATGCTTTTAGGTGCAGAGTGGGGATTTGGGGTCTTATTTATTCATAAAGAGTACCTGTCACGTGGCTATTGCTTTCACAAGGATGTAACAGTGATATAAAATTTAAAAAACAGTGTAAAAATTAAAAAAAAAAGAATAATAATAAAAAAAATGAATGCGTCCCCATCCTCCCGTGCTTGCACTCAAAGGTGAATGTGCGCATCAGCCTCGCAAGCAACCAAACAACGATCGACCCACACATGTGAGGCATCACCGCAAACATCTGATCATGGGCAGTAAATCTAACACCAGAACTCCTCTGTAAATTCAAAGTGGTAACTTGTAAAGGCTTTTAAAGCATTGACTATGGATAGTAAAATTTACGTTGTTTGTCGCCATTGCACGGGCATGTGCAGTTTTAAAGCGTGACATGGTTGGTAGCTATTTACTCAGTGTAACATAATTTTTTATATTTTACAAAAAATATGGATTATGTATTGTGTTTTAAAAAAAAAAGTGTATTTTTTCCCATCAAATTGAGTTTGAAAAACAGTTGTTCAAATACAGTGTAGCATAAAAAATATCAAAACCCAGTAATTTACTTTCTAGGGCCTCTTCAAAAAAAATATGTTTGGGGGTTCTAAGTAATTTTCTAGCAAAAAAACCCTGATTGTTAGTGGTAATAACTTCACTGCAGGTGGAAGTTTGCTTGGTCAAATAACCATTTTGTTTGGCCTACCACACAGGAATCTCAATAGAGTGTGTACACAGTACAGAGGTCTCCCATATATTATTTCTCCTACAGGTAGAATGGTCCCAGGCAGGTCATAGATGATGTGATTTTCTTTCTTGCAACCATGGGTTGCAGGAAAGAAAATCACTTGATTCACACCGTGGAGCTATTGTGTTCTTCTGGTGGGGGAGGGGGGGGGGGCTGCGGGGGGAGCTGCCCCTTCCGGGAAAACAGTGATTTCTTCTATTGGCTATAGCTGCTGGAAATAATCACATGAAAAATCCAACATGCTGGTTGTACCCAAGTTCTACAACAATCAAATTGGGTACAATCAGGCTGTCCATAGATGGATCCATTCTTAGCCAGTCCCTGCTGAACCGGCCAAAATTAGAAACATCTATGGCTGGCTTAAGCCTACAGTTTTAGGCTATTTACTTTACTGGTTGAATGATTGGTCATTCTTATGGTGGAGTGTGCTTATGGCTATTTTTCACTAAGGATCAAATATTAGTGAAGGTTACATTGGTCTGGTGAAAGTCAACAAATAGAAACTGACATTACACACATATTACAAACATCACAGCTATTACATAGTTACATGATTTATAAGGCTGAAAAAAAGACACAGGTCCATCCAGTTCAGTGTATCTGTGTATTATTTTTATTGTCTAACAATTCCCATGGCCTTGTATTTTCTGCTTCCTGAGGAAGGCATTTATATGTTTTTGATGCTCTCAGCTGGTATATCTTTCTGGGTCCTGGGAGTTACACATTTTAACTGCTCAAACCAAGAAGAACAGAAAAGTATGCACCACATACTAGAACGTGAAACCTTGAAACGAAGCCCTCCACTGACAGGGCTTCCATCTTCCCCCAGTCTTCCTTCTGGGTACGTGGGCTCTGGCCACTTGAATGCTCTGAAGGAATGGCGTGAGTATGCCATTCCTTCAGAGCACACATGCGCTGGTGACATCACCGGCTGCAGAGACACAGAATATCTCCTAAACGGTGCACATTTAGGAGATATTTCTTTTACCTACAGATAAGCTTTATTATAACCTGACTTGTAGGTACAAGTATCTAATGGGAGTTTACTACCACTTTAAGAGGAAATATGATTACATTTGTTGTATTATAATTCATTACCTTTGAGCAAATGAAACATTTTCAAAATATTTTTTTTTTTTAGCAATTTCCACACATGCTTGCAATGGCATACTGCTGAACAGTTGTCTTCTCTGACACTGGTTTGTAAACACATTTGTGAGTATAAAACATTCCACACTTCAATACATGGATGGCTTTCCTCTGTGATGTGGGTTTTCTTTACATTAAACTAGAGAAAAATGTGAAAAAGCATAAAAAATTTAATTATACTGAGCTAGTTTTTTTTCTATTTTCATATGCCATGTTTATACTCTGTACAGTATATGCAATATGCAGTTGTACAAAAGTTCTGAACTTGTTTCTATCAACACTTTTCCCATGACCATTATACAGCCCATAGGGTATAGGGAGTGTTCCTTTGTGATTTTTTTAAAGTTTTGTTACATTAGTATATGTATTATTTAATTTCTCTAATTTAAAATACTGTGCATTTACAGTTTATACAGAACATATGGTTAGACAAGGAAGCTTGTTGTTAAGGCTGAACTTGGGGATAAGCAAATATTGTCAAATACAAGATACATACAGTATGTATTCTTACCTAAATATTGTTGGCTACCTGTATTGTTTCCAGATCTATGCAGCAATTTAGTGTAAAACATTTCATTTGTATCCTCCTATAATAAAGACCAGTCCAGGGGTGGACTGACCATTTGGAAACTCGGGCACTGCCCAAGGGCCCGGGGTCAGTAGGGGGCCCCATGAGATGCCCCTGATACCTTTTTCATAGGCTTTTTTGAGTTTGGGCAAGGACACAGGGGCCCCATGATCCCCTATTGGCCAAGGCCCCATGAGTTGTCAGTCCACCCCTGGACCAGTCTCTGTTGCTTTACCTGCTTCTGCAGGTAGACTGGTCTTATAGATTTCTGCAACCAACCTGTATTGGATGGGCTTGCTGGATCCTTTCACAAATCTGCTCTCTGTACAGGCAATGTGCAGCATAGTGAAAATGCTACCACTATTTTCACAAGTTAATATCTTGGTTTGCAAAGGCATTTGATGCACACAGAGGGGTGTTACATCCTTTGTGGCTATTGAGGATTTTTTTTTAGGTGAGGCTGCATAAAAATTAAACTATTTATTTTATCAGTAATAGTGCTCCAAACTAATGTTTAACAGCCATTCCCCATCATCATGCTGGAGACTGTTGCTCCTCTGCAACCCAAACACCCTTGTTTGGGGTGTAACATGTGACTGGTTACCAAAGAGCACCTGCCTGCGCCCCTCCCTTCTCCCTGCACCTGCTGCTCCACCCACACAGCCATATCATTCATCCACAGCATTCTGTGAATGAATACAGTTTGTAGATCTCACTGCACTGCAAAAGTGCTGGTGAGTGCCACATGGGTAGACAGCTATACCGAGATTCTGCAGGAGCCTGACATTATACCAGCAATCTGCTGATTGCAGATGCAAAGCTCTGTAGGCTACAGAAAAAAATGCATTTTTTTTAACTAAATATGTGCATGTATAATTTTTTTAAAGGTGAGCTTAGCCTTTAGATAAAGCACACAGGGTCCTACGTTTTATGAGACTTTGAGTGCAACATTGGAAAATACGATTCCTCTTAATTACATGCTTGGGAGATGCCTGTAAGCTGTATGTGTGGAATAGTGTGATTCTCTCAGATATTGTAATTGACACTTTGTTCTGTCATCACGTGTCAGAGAAAGAGAAGTATGGTTTAATCTCCATTGGCTATACTTCTCTTTTGGATGAGAAGAGTTCATTTACTTTTGTTGTCCTGTGCATTAGAGTCATCTGCAATCTGGATCCACCCAGCTGGCACCAAACACCTCCCCAGCCTGGTGCTCAATCAAGTACTGAAGTAACAGGACACTGTCACCGTTCTCTGCTGTAAGCAGATTAATCATCAGTAAGATGATTGCTCACCTCTTGGTCTTAGAGCAGGCACAGGACAGCTGCAGTGTTACAAAGATGTTGTTTTTTTATGTTACCCCCCCCCCCCCCCAACCTCTCCTTTAAGGAGAAGCAGCAGCAAGATCCCAATCTGATTCACTACAAATTGAAAAAAATTTTTTTTTATTTAAATGGCTTAGGCTGTGACACCTGATTTGAAGGGTCAAAGGGTCAAACAGAGACAACAAATCTAAAAGTTGTAGCAAAAAAAAAACTAAAGAAGCCCTCAATTTTGTACCAATTGTCTAGTGCCAAAACAGTTTCAAAGTATACCTTGTGATCTTTTTTCTTAGTACCACATTTAATTTCTTTAAAGTTGAATAAAATGTCAAAACAGAGTGCACAAAAACGCTTCAAAACCACGACCTTACATTCCAGAGATGAACCAGTTTTTTTTAGAAGGCAATATTTCAGATACAATAGTAACATAGAAATGTGGTGGTTGGAGAGTATAGCTGCTGCAATGTGAGTGGGGGAGATGAAGATGTATAATCCAGAAAAAAGGCAGAAATATTGTACAGACTTACTGCACATTATGTAAGCCATTTTACTGGGCTGTAATTCTGAGGAAAAGATGAAGTACGTATTGTTGCAAAATAAAACTTATAGTGTAGTATTTCAGAGATTATAGAACACTATGGTATTAGCTTTAGTAAGCTTTAATTTTATAGAAAATGACCAGAAAAATTACATACTATGCTAGTCTTCACAGGAAGAGGCCAGGCAGATTTTAATCAAGAAGTAAAAATTAGAGTGTGTTATTTCAGGCTCCTCCATGCAAAGTAAGTAAGCACTTTTATTGGCAGCCTGCCTCAGATCTTCTTTGAATGGCTGGAGTGTTATATGAAAAAACACATTCATGGCATCCCTTTAGATTTGCATGCCCCTATCTGCTGACCAATGGATGCTGCAGATTTCAGCTGTGCAATCTACTGACCAATTGCTTGGTGACATTTAATAGCGTATCATCAAGCAACTGGGGCAGCACAGTGGCTAAATGGTTAGCACATCCGCCTGGCAGTACTAGGGTTGTTGGTTTGAATCCCAACCACGGTACCACCTGCCTGGAGTTTGCATGTTCTCCCTGTGCCTGCGTGGGTTTCCTCCGGGTACTCCGGTTTCCTCCCACACTCCAAAGACATGCTGGTAGGTTAATTGGTTCCTGTCTAAATTGTCCCTAGTATGTGTATGTATGAATGTGAGTTAGGGACCTTAGATTGTACGCCCCTTGAGGTTAGGGACTGATGTGAATATATGTAAAGTGCTGTGTAAATTGCGCTATATAAGTATCTGAAATAAATAAATAAATATTGGGCCACAGTTTAATGGAGAGACCTGGCAGGTTTTAATCAAGAAATCAAGCACATAGTGGTATTTTTATATTTATTTTTTATTATTAAATAACTTGTCATAAAGTGTGAGGTAATTATTTACTGTTTACATTTTTTATGATTGGATGTATTTTGTACTTGTGCACATAGAAGGTTCAGTGTCTGCCAGCCATGTGATCTTAAAGGCCAGGGTTGTGAGGAGCAGGCCCTTGTCCTCAACAACATAGGAACAAAGTGCTTTTCCTGGGGCCCCTCTTGCAAGCTACTCCCTCATGTTGAGAGCATTCTGAGCACCTGGTAAGCTCCCCCCTAAAATTAATAATAGACTTGAATGGCCAGAAATATTGGACCAACTAGTTGAACACTATGTCAGACTTTTTATTAGACTGCAATTTCACGGACAGAGACCAGGCCAGTTTTACCTTGAAAAAAAATGGGATGCATTGTTTTTAAAACAAAATCCAGAAATATTGTACAGACTTGATGCACACTATGTCCACTTTTTTTACTAGGTCACAATTTCAGAAGAAGAGACCAGGCAGGTTTACCATGAAATAGAAAAAAAGAGTATATTATTTCACAGACAATAGCCAAAAGTATTGTGCATTTGCTGAAAAGTATGTTAGGAGCTTGATTATTCCTCAGTCTACTGGGAAGTGACAAAGTAGTCCTTTCCAAAAAAATATAAATTACAATATTATATTTCAGACAGCCAAGATCAACAATATTTTTAATTACAAATTTAAAAGACCACAAAATACGAGACACAGATCATGATTTACCCTGCAACAAACATTGCACATTTTGAAGCTGAGGCCCAACTGCAGAAACATTATGTGTGGAACATTTACAGTGCCTGATCTCCAGAATAGGCAGTACAATTGGATATACAACACAAGATTTATTCTGCAGAAAAAAATACAAATCTTGCAGCTGAGGCCCATGTTTGGCACATTTATAGTGCCAAAGCACCGTAATAGTGCAGGAGTGTCCATAGAAGCTAGCAATGATGGCAAGTCAGCAAAGACACGGAGCTAATAATGATGGCAAATAGAACAGCAGAGGCATATTTGCCATGAGAAGGGATCCTGCCATTCTTTGGAAGTGCTTCCAAGATATTCTTTCACAGCACCTCTTCTAAGTGACACAATTTTGGGATGGCAGCATGAAATCTGACATTTTCCCTGGCATCATTGATCTAAAAGGATGGCCAACCTCTCCTTTGCAGCCCAAATTCTAGGTTCCTTTAGCAGCCCTCCCAGAATGAATGAACCCATTCGATGAATATTGCCTTCAATAGAGGACCCCGAGTCCTTAGAGTCACTGAGAAAAACAGTGCCCTCAGTGATCTCATCCCACATACATACAAATCCTGGGGTTTGTTGAGGAATGAAAAGTATGCCTTGATGCATGCCTCATTTCCTCCTTCTCACTGCAGCCCTCCCAACCCTCCTTCTTTTCATGCTCATCAATAGACAGTAGGCAAAGGATCCTGCTATTCATAAGAAAGCAGGAAGTTCCCCTCTTCCTCCTGCCACTGTGCCTGCAGTGCCTGGACTAATACGCCATGAAGTGTGCGCCAATGAAGCAGGAACATCGGAGTAAATACATCGCTGATCCTGCCGTGTGGCAGCTCACCATTTTGGTCATATCTTCAAATGGTAACAAGATGATATACATGTTCTGAATCAAGAGCAACTGCCATAGTGCAAAGAACACTGGCATCCTAGAGTCCTCATCCTGTTTTCATACAAATGCTCATTGCCGATGCAGCCGCTTTAGCAATGCCAAAGCTGAATTCCAGGTAGGTAGGTATATCGCATATTGGGTGATTGCCAGGCAGTTTGTGTTGTTGCATTTCACTCACTGGTTATGACCATCTAAAGTGGTAGCACACTGTTTTGGTCTGGCACAGGACATCCTGTTGAACATGGTACCTAACCATGAACCATTGTACCAAAGAGTTCAGGACATGTACCAGGAACATCAATGACAATTGCTTCTCTTTGTGTGTTGTCCCTCATTCTATGCTCCCTTTCCTTAATACCCAATAACAAGAATTCTTGCACATCTTCCTGTATCTGGTTACTGCTAATGTGCTAAAATAATTCAGCCAACACCTCAATACAAGTTTGGGAGCCAACCATGGGATTAGCTGTAGAGGAAGAGGACAAAGAAGGTGCATTTGCAGCTGCTGGGAAAATTGCACTGTTCATTGACTGGGAAGAGGAGGATCAGGAAGACTTGGTTATTCACTCTTCCATCACCTCTGCATGCTCTGGCTGTATTGCATGCCCACTGTGAAAAAAAAAGGTACAGTAGGTGTGCCTTGCCTCTCAAAGGTGTGGGTAGACCACTGCTTTCTGTCTTGTGGATGGAAAACCTGCTTGCCTCTACTAGCTGCACTTGAAGAACCTCTGCATCTCCTTTCATGCCTTATAGACATTATGAATACAGTAGTTTCCTAACTTTATCAGCAGCTATAGCAGTCGGCGGATTGACAATGTGGTGCTACGGTTCATGTAATGTGGGTCTTTTGTGCAATAAATTGTACTGTACTAGTATGCTGTGATATGATGCAAACAAAAAGCAACTTTGCCTGTGAAAGGAAAACGTTCACACTGCTGACCCAAATATAAACAGAGTAAAACTATATTACTTTAAAAGATACATCCCTGTAAAAAAATAAAACCTTAAACACTAAACCCCAATCCTAAAACACTACACCCTTTATCATTTTTAACCCAATTCAAGTAAAAAAGCAAACAAAAACAAAACACACACACAAAAAAAACAAGGGGGGGGGAGCAGCAGCTGAGAAGCAAGCTAAGTTGTTTTTGAGACACACACACACAAATGTAGTTCTATAAAGGACTGTTGAGTGAATGCAGTGGGAGTACACCATAATATGTGAATAATCTGCAATTAACAGATTAGTAGCACAATACAGCACTGTGAACACAGTGGAGTACACACTATACAACCCACCACACTGCAAATCATAGTATTGTAGCACAATACAGCATTGTGTATAGGATTGTATACAGCATTGTTCAGCGCTATATAGTACAGCAGCAAATATCTCTCCCTGAAAACACTCAGCTCTCCCCCTCTATTAAAAATCTCCACACATGGTGGAAAAAGATTGCTGGAATGTCTGCCTTTTTAGGGAGGGACCTAGAACATATGAAAAACCCCATTATTATCCCTTCTAAACCACCTGACCACAGTTCGAAGGCCATGAAGTATATTATTGGTAATTGGTTGCTATAGCAGCAAACATCTGCATTCTTCCTTTATTTTCTGGAACTGCAAATGACTTGAGCTCATCTATACTCAGGAAACACAAGCATTTTTTATTGGAGCGCAACAGTTATGACTGTACATGTGGCTTCTGGGACCTCCGATATGCTCTGTGCAGCAGTCCCGATCTCAGGAAATTGCTGGGAAAGACTGCTAAGCATTTGTTTGGAGCACTAATATTGAAAAAAAAATATTTTTTATGCAGCTTCACTGAATAGAACTAATAAAAACTAAAGCTATGACAATGCTTAAAAATTCTACAGTAGCTAGCTGATACTAAAAATCATGGGCAATGGAAAGGATGGAAAGCCTGGCCTGCTGAGACAATCTCACATGGGGAGTAAGAAGAAGGAGCAGTGGTGTCTGAAGCTGCTGCTATGAGAGCTGGCGGAGATAGGACACCAGCTTCTGCTGGGAGATTGCAGGGTGACAACTGTGCTATAAGAGAGAAGGGGACAATGTACACGCTTCGTGCCCAGGGCTGTGCTGTGACCTAGGACTGTGCCCTGGAGTGGAGCAACCCACAATGCTGTGGGTTGAGGATCATGTTGGGAAGTAACTGTTTCCCTGTGCTTGTGGAACTTGGTGAATTTGCAGTGTCCAGATCCATGGTGCTAGATCTGGACACTGCAACTGTGGGAAAATTCTCTGTCAGATTCCAAACTGATTAGAGGCTCTTAGCCAAAAATCTTTTTCATATTTCTGCGTAAAGGGGCAGCATTATTCCCTTCAGAGATCCTTAGAATTTTCCCTTTGGAGAGTTCTTCCCCCTGGTTTTTGGGATTACAAACTCTTTTTATAGTGCTACAGTGCAGACTTTGGGCCCCAACACCAGCCACTGACAACTATTTACCACTGGCCAATGGAAGGGCGATAAGAAGGGGCTGTGTCTTTCTATCCCCAGATTGTTGGTTACCCATTATATGTGGTTCGGCCATTATCTCATTTGCAAGTTGGGTTATTTAATACATTGTTTATTGTCTTTGTTTGTCACTGTGTATTTGTATTGTTGTTTTATTACTATGCTGGGAGTATTACCAGAATAAACAACCCTTCTTTCAGCCTTAGTGTATCAGAGAGTGCAGTACTAGTGGACTGTGGATTGCTAACACCAGAAACAAGGGAACCCAAACATCAGTGACTCCTTTAGTTTTAAGTGCTACAGGGACATTTAACATCTAGTAATAGTAAGAGATTTGTAAATGTGCATTTAACTGCAAGGTCTGCTTTAAACCATTTGTTGTAAGGGTTCAGAAAGTGAACCTCTTTATCTAATATAACTACAGTTAAAAAGGAATATCTGGGTATATATAATGTAGTAGAAAATTACCCTATGTAATATAAAGAAGTCATTTTCATCCTTTGTTTCACCAGGACCCCAGGAGGTTGAGATATGTGTTTTTTATAACTTTAGGTCCTTATTACTAAAAATTCTACCAGTAGGCTCCCTTTAATGGTGGATCTGTGGCACATGCCTTTTTGGCTTTGGTTTAAAAACATGAATTACTGAATTAGATTTAGACAATGTCCACATATAATGACCACATAAAATATTGTAATGGTTCTGAACACAATAACACTTGGTCTATTCGTTCAAATGAATATTCCATATTCATTTTGAATAATGTATTAAATTCATAGAATGAGATACATTTTCAATGTAATATATTTTTTTCTCCAATTACTTTGTACAATGTGCAATTCAGTTAATGAAGTTGATTGCCAATTTATTATTGATTTCACAGCACATAAATTTTGAATTGTTCTGCTTTATTACTTAAATATTTTACAAGGACATATGCATAATCACCTCTGTGTATTGGCAAGTTATGATCCAGAATATGGACATTATTGCAATCATTTATTAAATTGCTCTTGCCTAAAATTAAAGTGCCTATCTATTCCTGTGCTTTCACATTGGATTAGTTTACACTTTTAATTCAGGTGCAATAGGCACACTACTGTTCTGATGATCTTTTGGCTTTTAGTACAAGATAACAATTTGCTTCCCAGATCAATTTGGTTGCTGAACTACCTTCTCATAAAAGAGTGTGGTACATACTGTACATGCTTGTTGTTGGGCAAATATACATGTTTTTGCCTATGAAAAAGCAAAAGCAAAACATTTTGGCTAGAGATAATTTTTAAGAATCTATTAACACATATATGTTGCTATACAAAGTGTTTTACTTGCATAAGGCCCCATTCACACCTTCAAGTTCCAGAAATGTTTGCAGAAACATATGTTTCTGTGCTCATTGCTGAAAACACAGCAAGCAGCACATTACACTTGTGGTGCCCTCATTTTTTAATGACACTCCAAATGTAGCTAACAGACAACAAAATGCGTGAAAAACATGCATTATAAAACTGAGAGGCTCATGAGCTGCTTTGGTGTGTTTGTTATGTTGTAAATGGGCTTCCCTATGGTGTCACATGACAAACTCACAGAAAAAAGGGTGAAAAAATGTGGAAATGTGCATTGTGCAGGTGAGATCAGAGCCTAACAGAAATGCATGGCCATGCACTTATTGGTGTGTTGCAGGGGCAATTCATTTTGAATGGCAACTCAATGCTCTAATACACTAGGGGCAACACACCCAAACTGCTGTGCAATACAATGCATGGTATGTGCATTGTGGTGCACTGCACTGGAAAAAATAGGCCATGCCTAGTATTGACTGTGTTGTGGCACATTGGCAGCCTATTCAAAATGAATGGGCTGTCTTAATGCAACACATGTTAACACATGGCACAGTGTGAGTTAAAATATGTTCATTAACACACCATGATGCCCAATGGGCTATGAAGAAATAAAAAAGCTCTTTACTAAACATCATAAAGCATAAAAACATATTTAAACATAATATAACTACATGTATCACTTACATTGCCAGCTAAAAAAAATAGTGGGTTCATTCCACACTTTGAGATATTGTGCAGAGCCATGAAACAGCAGAGACATATAGATACCTTTTGCTTTATTAAAGAAGTATGGCTAAAGCTCTTTTGGTCATACTTGTCCTGTGGATCACAGTAATACATTTAGTTCTGAACTCCTGTGACCCAGTTGGCTGCCATCATAGAGCCGGTCCAGGCTCTGCAGGGATCCCAACAATAGCTTTGGGATCCATAGAGATGCCTGTCTGGCAGGTGGCTTAGCCTCTCAGGGTGCCACTGAGAACCTAAGCAAGCCACTCCTGCCACTTCACAGCCTAATACACCAGTGAGCACTGGATAGACAGAGCACAGAGCAGTAATTGACAGTCACTGCTATCTGCTCAGAGTGAGCCCAAGAACTAAGTGATCAGTGGTCATGTGATTGTTCAGTTCTCAGTGTAGAGCAGTTGAGGGACAGCTGCAGCATCAGATCAATGCTGCAGCCATCTATCTGTTTTAAGAATCTACTGTGCTTTTTCCTAGTGTAATGGGGGAATTTGTGGTTGTACCTTTCTGGTAATACCTTCTAGTTGGTCTGCAAGCTCTATTCTATAGAAGCCATGGCTACCATACATAACACTGCTGATGACCAAGAATCTGTATTCAGATGGTGCATTAAAATTGGGTTACATTTGTAGTGTAAACCAGTGGTTCTGAATTCACTGTTCTACCAGGGGCCAAAAAAGAAAGATTTCTTGGCTCCACATATTATCCTGTAAAGAGAAACAAACATTATAAATATGGGAAAAACTATGTGCTTTCTCAAACTACATTTGCTTGGAGTTTCCAAATGGAACTCCAGGCTAGAAATTAAATACACATTTTAACTAGAAATCTGTGAACTACTATACCTTCCAAAATACCGTATTTTTAATTGTTGATAGTCATTTGTGTGATCCATACAACTATACAGGGCTGCACAATCAAACAAGGGTCACACCCATAGTCTAGATTAGATTTTTAGTTTCTGATGTCTGCTTACTATCTTTAGCCAGTTTAACAGAATCTACAACATAATCCCTGTCCAATGAGATAACAAGAGAGCTGGGTATTTAAACTATGAGTTTGGCTATTTGCCTTATGTTTCTCTTTAAGGAAAAATACATTTTGATAATTTCAAAATAAATGTGTGTATCTTTGCTCTGCAGTTTAAATTCTATTCCAGATTTAAAGAGAAATCCAAAGCTCTATGTCATTTTAATTTCCTGACCCAGTTGAACTGGATTCAGCTCAGGGTGTGTGGACTTCTTTACATACAGTATATGGCAGCACCTGCATAAATCACTTTTCAGAGGGCAGCTGACATGTGGCTGAGAGGTGATATGTTACCTCCTTATTAACTGTTTTAACCCTTGAGCATTTGCACCACTACACCAGAACTGTATTACAGACCCTAAGGGTTTAGTATGGATTTCCTAAGACATCATGCATTTTTTTGGTGAGTAGCCCTAAAAGGACCTCCAAAATACATAACAGACCCTTGGACGGCTTTTTTTTTTAAACAAAGAAACTGGTAATGGCAGCTGTCAAAGTCCTTTTTACCTTTGTAAATGTCAGTGATGCTACAGTCCTTTGTGTAGATGACAGAGTTGTGGTCCTTCACAGGCATGGTTAGGACATCCCCTCAGGCATGTTGAATATAGAAATGGATTTTTATTTTTTTTCATTGGTACATGTTCCCTAGGGCAGTGCCCTTCCCCTATGCTATTTTTGACAAGCCCTTGCCTATTAGCCCATAAAATGGGCATTTTTAATTTGACAGTTTGACTTACATTGATTTTAGTGAAATTCAAGTTGGGCATCCAAACTTCCTTGAAGTTCACCAAACCCTGCTCGAATTGAACCCAAGGAAGTTTGGCTCATCACTATTTATGAGTAGCTTTAGAATATGCCTCATAGAATACCTGTTTATAAATTCAAATGAGTAAACTGAATTATAATTCTGTTATAATCAATTTTTCTCATTTTACTGTAGGCAGTACATTTGGTAGCTACCGGTATTTCTTTAAAGTGACAAAACAAGGACTTGATTAGTTCTGTTAGTTCTGTTTTACACACTGTTTTACCATTATTACTAGTTTAATACAATTTTAAAAGTGAAACATTTTTCTACTTTTTTAGGGCATATTTTTCTTAAAATACAAATACAGAGTATGTTCAAATGATGTATGTATATGTACAGTCTCTATACAGTGATATTCAACTGTCATGCGTGTATCAAGACAGAGCAATAGCAGAAAAACAGAAATATGACAGTTCTGGATGGAAAATGGAAACAATTATGAATATCAATGAGAACTAGATAATGTATTTTTTAGCTTATCATTTTTATCACCATCAGAGTACATGAAATATGCCACCTGATAGATACATTAGTCAGGCATTATATTATTAATTAGGCAATTTAGGTTCAACTCATAATTTCTGCTACACCTTGTGGACTCTTCCACTTGAACACCATATTCCTCATATATTTTCAGAATTTGCATGTAAAGTGTTCTTTTTATTGCTTTTGACAATTTATTATCTGAGATTTGCAACAAAATTCTGCAAATTACAATTTACATGTAAATGTGACTGTGTGGGGATGTCATGAATTGTGAAAAGAAATGGGTGTGTTTCTTTAATCTTCAATAAACACAATAAATATATTACCCGCATACCAGTAAGTAGCGAACTAGATAGGACTTTCTTATACTGTACATGAAAAAGGGGGGATGTTACTGACCTAATCACTCAATGGCCATGTCTTTTTGAATTATAACTGTAGGGCTCAACATTCTAGAGATCTAAAGGTACAAATCATTGAAATGGATTTTTTATCCATTCTTATCCTAAAACAATTTGTTTACCATCTTAAACACCTGCAATTTGTATTGCAAATGGTCAGTGGTCAGATCAAGGGTAACCAATTCAAGGGCCATCTTCGAAACTGGGGACTTAGGGAAACTTTTGGGGATTGCACGCTGCTGTGCTGATGTGCACACGTCATAACTATTAAACAAAATAAAGAATATACAAAGAACTGCTGAAAGTACAACACAAATGTTTCAAAAGCAAAACAAGGAAAACTAGAAGAGATTTAAGGAAGTGAGAAGCTTGAAAAAGAAAAGAAAGTGGGAAGTTTGAGGAGTATTGTGATTTTATTATGTACATAAAAAGTTATGAGTCTGGACCACATTACTGATTTATTGAGCAGCTGTTGAAACCTAAAAATTTAACTTTTAAATGTGTCATTACCACACATGTTAGATGCTATAGAATTGTATTTTAATTTGGGGGTCTTGACCTTGAAAAGATTGCACACACCAGACTTGACTTTCATTAAAATAATCTATGACATTAAAATCTATGGCATTTCATTATTATGGCACATTTTTACTTGAAGGAAAAGGCCTAAAATTGTCACAGGTAATAATCAAATGACAATGCTGTTCCAGGGTTAATTTGATTATTGGTTATTACGTAACATAATAAGATAAGATTACATAAGAAGTATATAGGCTTATGAAAAGTGCTGAATGTATAAGGTGTTAAAGTTATGAGTTATCAAATAGATGACTGATTAAGTGGAGGCAACTCCTACTTACTTGGCTGCCAGAGCTGATTGAATGCAGTCAGATGCTGGTTTTCCAGCATGTCCATTTGACAGTTGCAAGACCAGTTTCTGTAGAACAGACAGCTGTATTCAAAAGTTGACTGGTTCCTGCCGAACCAACCATTTTTGACCAATTTTTGGCCTATGTGTACAAGGCCTTAGTCTTTTGGACCTGCTACTCAAAATTAAAAATCTGGCTGATTATCCCAATTATCTTTTCACCTATGTAAACATTTTAGTTCACACTCTTTGTTGAGGATTTGCCTAATTAGCCAACTGTCACTTAATATTATTATTACAGGTATTATTATTACAGGTATTTATATAGTGCCATCAATTTTACACAGCAATTTACACAGCGCTTTACATATATATTGTACATTCACATCAGTCCCTAACCCTCAAGGGGTGTACAATCTAAGGTCACTAACTCACATTCATACATACACATAATCGACACGCTAACTAAGGTTTGGTATGTTTGGTATAATAAGCAAGGTTATGGGTAATACAATAGACCTTTATTTCATATTTTTATACTTTTGGTTAAATCAATACTAGTCAGTGGTGTGGCCAAAAAGGGTACACTAAGTTTCTTGGTTGGACCTTTGAAAGAATGTAAACATGCTCAGCTCAACTGATTTTTTTTTATATTAGCATTGACTTACTTGAGATGTAAAAAATATTAATTTTAGCTATGTGAATATTGTGAAGCTGTGCTCACTTTCAATACCCAGTTATGTGTAGGAGAAATACCATTTTTTTTCTTTAACGTGCTTTCATGATGGAAATGACAGCATTTTCACCTTGTTTTCTTCTACCGTATGTGTAAACAGCCCATGCTCTTTTAGTAAATTAACCTTAATGAGTGGCCCCTGGAAATATTTCTATTTTGTGTAATTTATTTTTTATGCTATATTTTTTAACCTGAGTTTGCTTACTATAACTTTTCATGAAGTTTCCACAGCATTTTGTATAACTATCAAGCGTGTCAAACCTGTTTATGGTGTCAAACCTGTTTACGTCAGCAGGACATTTTTCTCCCTGCATCTTGAATTGCAATGGTTATTCTTTGACCATTTAAACAGTATGCATTATATTATTTCTTTTTATCTCTGACACAAAAGCCATATGCAGGCTAGGGACCCTGGTGGATCATCAACAGTTCAATATTGCTGACAGTATGAAAAATTTGTACTGAACAAATAATTCAATTACAAATGTTACTGCTTTTCTGCAGTAAAAGTATTGAGAGCTACTGTCAGCATGGTCTATACTCACCAACACTAATCTGTCAATGTATGAATGGTTTGATAAGGTTTTCAAGTGATCCTCAGGGCTCCAATTTAGTGAAATATTTCTGAACACCTGACAACCACATCAAAACTGCATCACAACTGCATGTAAATTTTTCATAGAATTTTCATGCTTTGAGGTCTCTGCATGCACAGCTCAAAAGAGTGAACACACAGGCATTAGGAACCTCAGCACTCAACACTGAGTCACTGAAGTCTACAGCTGGCTAGGAACTTTCAGATTTTATTTTTTTTGTATGTAAAATGATCACGCATTAAAGCATTTTCACCATGCATTTCATGAAGTTTCCGTAATGTGAAAGATGCAATAATTATGCCAAGATAAAAATCCTTTGTCTTGGTTGCAGGAATCAGTGGATGGAATCTTGTATTTTCCACCATGAAAGAAAACATCAAAGAAAGGAGCTCCTGAACAATGGCCATGTAACAGCATAAGATTGCAGACATGCCAAAGAACCTAACAGCATGTAAAATATTCCTTCTCCAAAATAATGGTTGAGGTTGAGAGTTAAGTAGCCCTTCATCACTCTATGGTTTAAAGAACAAAAAACATGCAATTACTGCAAGTATCAACAGCTTTTATATTATTTGTGATGAGCAATAAAATATGAAAATCACAGATAATATGCACATATTCTAAAGCTAAAGCAGAACTCCAAGCAAAAAACTCTTTATATGTCCTTGTTGCTGATTTCCTACCTTCATTGAACACCGTCATCCATCTTCTGGTTCACTCATTAGTTGCTCTGAAATAGACTATTCATTTTCAAATCAAACTGTTAATTCTCTTTGGTTTCCTGCTTGTAGGACCAGTGGTTGCTATGTCTCCTATTGCCCCAGCCACTGGCCTTGGCACATCCCTTTCGTAGTTCTTTCTTCAGGAAGCAGTGATGTAATTCAGCCCCACTTGCAGTGGTGGGTGGACTGCAGAGAGAGGAGAGGATATGATGTAATCCCTATTGTTATGCCTCCTCCTTGGCAGAGAAGATACTGTTTTCTTTTAAATTACAGAGAAGAGGTCATTAAAATTCAGTTAGATTTTTCTCCTAAATAGTAAGCATTTTCAAAATGTTATTGACTGTTTAATATTTTGTATAGGGGGTATATTAATGGGTGATTTCTTTTAATACTTGAATATTGCAGGCTGTTCCAAGATTTGCTTTGATTGGCACCAGCTGTTGGGCTTCGACCTTGCTGGGCTGCTTTTGTCTATCTACTATTTCTCTAACATTATGGGGGCTGTTTACTAAATATGAGTGCAAAATCTGGTGCAGTGCTGCATAAAACCAATCAGCTTCCAGGTGTTATTGCCAAAGTTTAATTAAACAAACTGAAGTTAGAAGCTGATTGGCTACCATGCAAATCTGCACCAGATTCTGAGTGCCTCAGTTTTCGTAAATCTACCATTCTGTGTTGTTGCTAAAAATATGTGCCTTTTATCAAGTCTGCTATACCTAGCATACAAGCAGGCATAGGGCAAAATCCATGTAGCCATATCAGTCTATGTATGTGCCATTAAACAACTGGAGGATACTTCAGAAAGGTGGCCTAAATAATGCCCCTTCTCCAAAATACTGTAAAAACACACCAACTCTTCCTGCACTCCAGTGTAGAAAGACACTTAGGACTTGTGTTGATGAGCATTTATTTACTTTGAATGGGTATTGATTTCCCACACAAGTCTCTGGATGTGTAAAATCCACTTAAAGCAGGTCAAATGCAGGTTAAAAGGAGGTTAACTGCCGGTGAAATGCAACTATTAATAAATTCTGCATAATCTCAGAAGCATCTCAAGCTGATGTCAAACTGATGCCATCGACACAAGCTCAAAGCGTCAAAGTGTCTAAACCAGAAACAATACTACTGTGGTCACAAGAGATCCCTCAGCTCCTTGGTAATTGATTCTCTATGGGGTATCATTATGTTCTTGACGACATAAACAAAGTAAATGGAGATCTTACTGAACTCAAAAACATGTATACTGTGAGCATAGGAATTTCAGCATCATGCACTGTATGTAGCGTGATGATGTATTATATTATATGCACATTTTCTGTCTAGTACCATGAATATTCCAAGTTTTATGAACACTGTTTTCTCTTGCCTTATTATTGTGATGTAAAGAGCTATGGCAATGCTGATGGAGGCAACAAATCATATTCAAAGTCACAACACTGATATTTGTTATATGCTGGTGTTATAGTACTGTTATTTGGCTAGTGAATTGCATTCATTAGTATGAAGAATAATGGATAATTCTTATTAAAGACACTCACAGTAGATAAATGAAGGTCTTGTGGTTTTGTTATAGCTTTTTAGTATTACTGTGGTAGAACACAACTGTAGAGTGGGATGTTCTTCCAATAAACAATAGGGTTGATTCATTAATTCAATAGAGACTTGTTCACTTAGTGAAGTAAAAGTTCACTTTGGAAAATGTATGCTTACGTATGCTCACTGTGCGCTTAGCTTTGTGAATAAGGTTAAGTTATGTTTATTTTTCTGATCAATTTTCCAATCTAATTTCATCTAATCATGTGCAAACAAAAAAGTCTGTAAACATTAACTTACAAAGTGTCCATACACTAATGCGTCTATTCATAAAAACAAATATGTCTATTTCCTGCATTTTTCAGCTCCATCTAGTGGTCATAATGTGGCATTGTCCTGATTTCAGGAAAGAACTGCTTTATGGCCACTACTTGGAGCTGATGATCATAGGAAATAAACAAATTATGGAAATCATTTGTTATGGCTGTGCGAGTGCTTGATGCATTTGCACAATGATTTTTTTTTTTTTTATAAATAGACCCCTAAGTGAATTGAATAGTCTATATTCCTTTACTAAGTCAACCCTCATCACTCATACAGTATGACCAACATATATATATATATATATATATATATATATATATATATGTGTGTAATTTGTTTTTTCTCTCTGCTAACCTGTTTCATGTTAGCGAATGCTGAATACTGGCAATAAAACAGGTAGGATGTAGATAGTATATATGGAATAGATAAGTAGGAATATGGCACATTTGTATTAGAAATCATAAAAAAGTCAACATTTTTCAAGGAGATACAGTAGAAACTTGTGAATATGTAATTATCAGTCATAAAATTATAATATGCTTTTATCTCAGTATTACGAAAGAGAAATAAAATGTGCTGTACCTCCTGTGTATCATACATTTGTAATTGGGCAGTAATATCATTGTTTAATCCATATTTTTTCTTTGACAGATCAGAATGCAAAGTATCCAATCAGACATTCATTATAAAGAAAAAAATCCTAAGCCAGGATGGCTGCATGGAAGTCTCCAAAGTGTAATTATAAAGCTCTCTCAAATAAAGATGTGTTATTATTCTCTGCAGCTTTCTGTGGAAACAAAACAAATGGACTCTATAGGTCCCATGTACCTACTGAATCCACAGGAATTCCCTTTAAAGTAAATTAGATCTCTTTGTTATATACTGTATTTCACAGCAGATATCATTTATGTAGAAAAACATATACTTTACCTAAGTAAGTGAAGTAAGAAGGTTTCAAGCCATATTGATCTGTTCTATACAAATATCAAGATAAAATTAGAATTCCAACAAATGTCTTTTAGATATATTGCTGTGCTATTGTCATTATTAACCTAGGCTTACAAGACCTTATACAGATGTTGTTAGAAGATTTACATAGATATGGCCATCAAAGGGAAAGTAAATGCATAGGGGTGAGAATACATTTTACACCACTAAATTGTTATGCAAGAAAAAGTTATACCCTGTTTTCTGTATTATCCATTAGACATGTGCAATTCGTTTCAGTCTGAATCTAAATTCGGACAAATGTTTGGTTATTTTACAATGTACCCCACACTCATTCACATGAGGGCTGGAATCTGCGCTCCCCTTGTGAAAGGGGGCTTCTAGATTCTGATAAGTCATCCCGACAACCGTTGGGCCAGGGTTGTGGGGAAGAGGCCCTTGTCCTCATCAACATGGGGACAAGGTGCTTCGGGCAGGGGGACATGCTGAGGGCATGTGGCCTGGTATGGTTCAGAGGGGGGCACTTGCTCGTCTTCCTCCCTTTCCTGGCCAGCTGCATGCTAGGATAAGGGTCTGGTAAGGATTTTGGGGAGCGGGGGCATGCCATTTAAAAAAAATTGGTGTGGGGTTTCCCTTAAAATCCATACCAGACCAACAGGGACTGATAAGGATTGGGGGGACCACCACACTGTATTTTTTTTTTACATTTCTTTAAAACTAGATTTAGTTTTGTTTACATTCAACTGACAGCAGGGAACCTGCTGACAGCAGAGGAGTCATCGGTTGTTAAGGATGCACCAACCAGCTTGCCAGCCCGCTCTCTAACAACCAGCTATTCTTCACATAGAATAAAGATCAGTCAGTCAATGTTCAATCGATTTGAATTGTAATGGTTCTGAAAATTTGGAATTCATTTGAAAACGAATAAATTAAATGAAACTAAAAGAAACTAAATGAATTCCGAAAATGAACAACAAAATAAAATTAATAAGGAGACGAATCTATCTGAAACAAAACTAAACATTTTTTTTGTTCTGCACATGTCTATTATCCATAGAAATCAACCAACATTCTTAGATTTTTTTAAATGTAACATTCTGTTGACAGCAATGCAACATTTTTCAGCTCTGCTAGCACTTAAAATAGAATTAAAGACATTTTTTTTTCATTTTGGATAAAGTAAGGGAGCGTTATAACCCCTGTCAGTTTTTTGTTCCATTTGTGTCCCATAGGGGAGATTTCCCTACACTTCCTGTACCATAGCCATAGGAACCATAGGAAGTGAGAGGAAATCCCTCCAAACTGTTGTCCCATATTTTGGGATTTTATTTTACTTTCATTTTCAATGATAATGGTAAACAGGACAAATAGGATGAATTCCCATAATGAAGGGACAGACAGTAATAACAACTGACAGGTGTTCTAATCCCTCTCCACTCTATCCAAAACCTACTCCAGCCAGAACATCTTTTAGTTTGGCAGCTGTTGGCAGCTTTTATTCTATTCTTTCCCCCTGTTGCAAAGATTTGCCCTCTCCTCCTTTTAGAATGTCTGAAATAATTTTTTTCAGTAAAATACTGAAGGATTAGAATCTCTGTCAGGGTATTATTACTGTCTGCATTGACCAATCCATCATTTTGTATTCTGCTGTCAAAGACTATAGGCATAGCCCTGTTAATTATTTTTCCAAATGTGAAGGCTTAAGAGTATTCATCATGGAAGAAAAATATATTTGAAATATATTTTAAAAATATTCTTCCCAAACATATTGACATATATTTGAAATACTAAAATTTTGTTCATATTCAACATATAAAAAAAAATAAAAAATAATATATATATATATATACACTGTATGTTGAAATGCATTTTTATATATTACAAAATATATGAAAAATATTTTTTAAAAATATATATTTTTATTAGAGATGAGCGAATCGAACCAGGCGAAGTGGAATTCGTTTCGAATTTCAGGAAAAATTTGATTCGCGGCGAATCCGAATATTAGCATACTTCGGGTGCGCGAATCGGATTTTTCCCGATCAGCCGGCAAAAGTGTCCCTGCAGAGAGCTCCGCTATTTCTGACAGTTCTCTGACAGTTCCTTCACATGTACAGCGGTTGAAACATTGTATCTATTTGTTTCCATTTAGGATACAGATGTTTTTATTCGGAAATAGATACAATGTTTCAACCGCTGTAAATGTGAAGGAACTGTCAGAGAACTGTCAGAAATAGCGGAGCTCTCTGCAGATACACTTTTTGCTGTACTGGAATACTTCTTCTTTTCATTCTTCTCATTCTTCTTTTCATTCTTCTTCTCATTCTTCTTTTCATTCTTCTTCTTTTCATTCTTCTTTTCATTCTTCTCATTCTTCTTTTCTTCTTCGTGAAAAGAAGAATGAAAAGAAGAATGAGAAGAATGAAAAGAAGAATGAAAAGAAGAAGAAGAATGAAAAGAAGAATGAGAAGAAGAATGAAAAGAAGAATGAGAAGAAGAATGAGAAGAATGAAAAGAAGAATGAGAAGAATGAAAAGAAGAATGAAAAGAAGAAGAAGAATGAAAAGAAGAATGAGAAGAAGAATGAAAAGAAGAATGAAAAGAAGAATGAGAAGAATGAAAAGAAGAATGAAAAGAAGAAGAAGAATGAAAAGAAGAATGAGAAGAAGAATGAAAAGAAGAATGAGAAGAAGAATGAGAAGAATGAACAGAAGAATGAGAAGAATGAAAAGAAGAATGAAAAGAAGAAGAATGAAAAGAAGAAGAAGAATGAAAAGAAGAAGAAGAAGAAGAATGAAAAGAAGAAGAAGAAGAATGAAAAGAAGAAGAAGAATGAAAAGAAGAATGAGAAGAAGAATGAAAAGAAGAATGAAAGAAGAATGAGAAGAATGAAAAGAAGAATGAAAAGAAGAAGAAGAATGAAAAGAAGAATGAGAAGAAGAATGAAAAGAAGAATGAGAAGAAGAATGAGAAGAATGAACAGAAGAATGAGAAGAATGAAAAGAAGAAGAAGAAGAATGAAAAGAAGAAGAAGAATGAAAAGAAGAATGAAAAGAAGAAGAATCTTTTCATTCTTCTCATTCTTCTTTTCATTCTTCTTCTTCTTCTTTTCATTCTTCTTCTTCTTTTCATTCTTCTTTTCATTCTTCTTCTTCTTCTTTTCATTCTTCTTCTTCTTTTCATTCTTCTTTTCATTCTTCTTCTTCTTCTTTTCATTCTTCTCATTCTTCTTTTCATTCTTCTTCTTCTTCTTTTCATTCTTCTTCTTCTTTTCATTCTTCTTTTCATTCTTCTTCTTCTTCTTCTTTTCATTCTTCTTCTTCTTCTTTTCATTCTTCTTTTCATTCTTCTTCTTCTTTTCATTCTTCTTCTTCCACTTCTTTTCATTCTTCTTTTCATTCTTCTTTTCATTCTTCTTTTCATTCTTCTTCTCATTCTTCTTCTCATTCTTCTTCTTTTCATTCTTCTTTTCATTCTTCTCATTCTTCTTTTCTTCTTCATGAAAAGAAGAATGAGAAGAAGAATGAAAAGAAGAATGAAAAGAAGAAGAAGAAGAATGAAAAGAAGAATGAGAAGAAGAATGAAAAGAAGAATGAAAAGAAGAATGAGAAGAATGAAAAGAAGAATGAAAAGAAGAAGAAGAAGCATGAAAAGAAGAATGAGAAGAAGAATGAAAAGAAGAATGAGAAGAAGAATGAGAAGAATGAACAGAAGAATGAGAAGAATGAAAAGAAGAATGAAAAGAAGAAGAAGAAGAATGAAAAGAAGAAGAAGAATGAAAAGAAGAATGAAAAGAAGAAGAAGAATCTTTTCATTCTTCTCATTCTTCTTTTCATTCTTCTTTTCATTCTTCTTCTTCTTCTTCTTTTCATTCTTCTTCTTCTTTTCATTCTTCTTTTCATTCTTCTTCTTCTTTTCATTCTTCTTCTTTTCATTCTTCTTCTTCTTCTTTTCATTCTTCTTTTCATTCTTCTTCTTCTTTTCATTCTTCTTCTTCTTCTTTTCATTCTTCTTTTCATTCTTCTCATTCTTCTCATTCTTCTCTTCATTCTTCTCATTCTTCTTTTCTTCTTCATGAAAAGAAGAATGAGAAGAAGAATGAAAAGAAGAATGAAAAGAAGAATAAAGAATGAAAAGAAGAATGAGAAGAAGAATGAGAAGAAGAATGAAAAGAAGAATGAAAAGAAGAATGAGAAGAATGAAAAGAAGAATGAAAAGAAGAAGAAGAATGAGAAGAAGAATGAAAAGAAGAATGAGAAGAAGAATGAGAAGAATGAAAAGAAGAATGAGAAGAATGAAAAGAAGAATGAAAAGAAGAAGAAGAAGAATGAAAAGAAGAAGAAGAATGAAAAGCAGAATGAAAAGAAGAAGAATCTTTTCATTCTTCTCATTCTTCTTTTCATTCTTCTTTTCATTCTTCTTCTTCTTCTTTTCATTCTTCTTCTTCTTTTCATTCTTCTTCTTCTTCTTTTCATTCCTCTTCTTTTTCTTTTCATTCTTCTTCTTCTTCTTTTCATTCTTCTTTTCATTCTTCTTCTTTTTCTTTTCATTCTTCTTCTTTTTCTTTTCATTCTTCTTCTTTTTCTTTTCATTCTTCTTCTTCTTCTTCTTTTCATTCTTCTTCTTCTTTTCATTCTTCTTTTCATTCTTCTTCTTTTCATTCTTCTTCTTCTTTTCATTCTTCTTTTCATTCTTCTTCTTTTCATTCTTCTTCTTCTTCTTTTCATTCTTCTTTTCCTTCTTCTTTTCATTCTTCTCATTCTTCTTTTCATTCTTCTTTTCATTCTTCTTCTAATTCTTCTTTTCATTCTTCTTCTTCTTCTTTTCATTCTTCTTTTCATTCTTCTCATTCTTCTTTTCTTCTTCATGAAAAGAAGAATGAAAAGAAGAATGAGAAGAATGAAAAGAAGAATGAAAAGAAGAAGAAGAATGAGAAGAAGAATGAAAAGAAGAATGAGAAGAAGAATGAGAAGAATGAAAAAAAGAATGAAAAGAAGAAGAAGAAGAATGAAAAGAAGAAGAATGAAAAGAAGAATGAAAAGATGAATGAGAAGAAGAATGAAAAGAAGAATGAAAAGAAGAATGAGAAGAATGAAAAGAAGAATGAAAAGAAGAAGAAGAATGAAAAGAAGAATGAGAAGAAGAATGAAAAGAAGAATGAGAAGAATGAAAAGAAGAATGAGAAGAATGAAAAGAAGAATGAAAAGAAGAAGAAGAATGAAAAGAAGAAGAAGAATGAAAAAAAGAATGAAAAGAAGAAGAAGAATCTTTTCATTCTTCTCATTCTTCTTTTCATTCTTCTTCTTCTTTTCATTCTTCTTTTCATTCTTCTTCTTTTCATTCTTCTTCTTCTGATGAGGATGAGGATGAGGATGAAGAAGAAGAAGAAGTAGGATGAAAATAAGAAGAATTCCAAGCCGGGAAAAAGTGTATCTGTCAGAAATAGAGGAGCTCTGCAGATACACTTTTTGCCGGCTTGGAATTCTTCTTATTTTCATCCTACTTCTTCTTCTTCTTCATCCTCATCCTCTTCTTCTTCTTCTGAGGATGAGGATGAAGAAGAAGAAGAAGAAGAAGTAGGATGAAAATAAGAAGAATTCCAAGCCGGCAAAAAGTGTATCTGCAGAGCTCCGCTAAGTGTATCTGCAGAGCTCCGCTATTTCTGACAGTTCTCTGACATTCACTCCATACAGCGGTTGAAACATTGTATCTATTTGTTTCCATAAATGGATCCATTTATGGAAACAAATAGATACAATGTTTCAACCGCTGTATGGAGGGAATGTCCCAGAACTGTCAGAAATAGCGGAGCTCTGCAGATACACTTAGCGGAGCTCTGCAGATACACTTTTTGCCGGCTTGGAATTCTTCTTATTTTCATCCTACTTCTTCTTCATCCTCATCCTCAGAAGAAGAGGATGAGGATGAGGATGAAAAAGAAGAAGAAGAAGAAGTAGGATGAAAATAAGAAGAATTCCAAGCCGGCAAAAAGTGTATCTGCAGAGCTCCTAAGTGTAAGCTCCTAAGCTAAGTGTATCTGCAGAGCTCCGCTATTTCTGACAGTTCTCTGACATTCACTCCATACAGCGGTTGAAACATTGTATCTATTTGTTTCCATTTATGGAAACAAATAGATACAATGTTTCAACCGCTGTATGGAGTGAATGTCAGAGAACTGTCAGAAATAGCGGAGCTCTGCAGATACACTTAGCGGAGCTCTGCAGATACACTTTTTGCCGGCTTGGAATTCTTCTTATTTTCATCCTACTTCTTCTTCTTCTTCTTCTTCTTCATCCTCATCCTCATCCTCTTCTTCTTCTTCTGAGGATGAGGATGAAGAAGAAGAAGAAGAAGTAGGATGAAAATAAGAAGAATTCCAAGCCGGCAAAAAGTGTATCTGCAGAGCTCCGCTAAGTGTATCTGCAGAGCTCCGCTATTTCTGACAGTTCTCTGACATTCACATTTACAGCGGTTGAAACATTGTATCTATTTGTTTCCATTTATGGAAACAAATAGATACAAAGTTTCAACCGCTGTATGGAGTGAATGTCAGAGAACTGTCAGAAATAGCGGAGCTCTGCAGATACACTTAGCGGAGCTCTGCAGATACACTTTTTGCCGGCTTGGAATTCTTATTTTCATCCTACTTCTTCTTCTTCTTCATCCTCATCCTCATCCTCAGAAGAAGAAGAGGATGAGGATGAGGATGAAGAAGAAGAAGAAGAAGTAGGATGAAAATAAGAAGAATTCCAAGCTGGCAAAAAGTGTATCTGTCAGAAAAAGAGGAGCTCTGCAGATACACTTTTTGCCGGCTTGGAATTCTTCTTATTTTCATCCTACTTCTTCTTCTTCATCCTCATCCTCATCCTCTTCTTCTTCTTCTGAGGATGAAGAAGAAGAAGAAGAAGAAGTAGGATGAAAATAAGAAGAATTCCAAGCCGGCAAAAAGTGTATCTGCAGAGCTCCGCTAAGTGTATCTGCAGAGCTCCGCTATTTCTGACAGTTCTCTGACATTCACATTTACAGCGGTTGAAACATTGTATCTATTTGTTTCCATTTATGGAAACAAATAGATACAATGTTTCAACCGCTGTATGGAGTGAATGTCAGAGAACTGTCAGAAATAGCGGAGCTCTGCAGATACACTTAGCGGAGCTCTGCAGATACACTTTTTGCCGGCTTGGAATTCTTCTTATTTTCATCCTACTTCTTCTTCTTCTTCTTCTTCTTCATCCTCATCCTCATCCTCTTCTTCTTCTTCTGAGGATGAGGATGAGGATGAAGAAGAAGAAGTAGGATGAAAATAAGAAGAATTCCAAGCCGGCAAAAAGTGTATCTGCAGAGCTCCGCTAAGTGTATCTGCAGAGCTCCGCTAAGAAATAGCGGAGCTCTGCAGATACACTTTTTGCCGGCTTGGAATTCTCCTTCTTCTCATCCTTCTTCTTCTTCTCATCCTTCTCCTTCTTCTCATCCTTCTTCTTCTTCTCATCCTTCTTCTTCTTCTCATCCTTCTTCTTCTTCTCATCCTTCTCCTTCTTCTCATCCTTCTTCTTCTTCTCATCCTTCTTCTTCTTCTCATCCTTCTTCTTCTTCTCATCCTTCTCCTTCTTCTCATCCTTCTTCTTCTTCTCATCCTTCATCTTCTCATCCTTCTCCTTCTTCTCATCCTTCTTCTCATCCTTCTCCTTCTTCTCATCCTTCTCCTTCTTCTCATCCTTCTCCTTCTTCTCATCCTTCTCCTTCTCCTTCTTCTCATCCTTCTCCTTCTTCTCATCCTTCTCCTTCTCCTTCTTCTCATCCTTCTCCTTCTTCTCATCCTTCTCCTTCTCCTTCTTCTCATCCTTCTCCTTCTTCTCATCCTTCTCCTTCTCCTTCTTCTCATCCTTCTCCTTCTCCTTCTCCTTCTTCTCATCCTTCTCCTTCTTCTCATCCTTCTCCTTCTTCTCATCCTTCTCCTTCTTCTCATCCTTCTCCTTCTTCTCATCCTTCTCCTTCTCCTTCTTCTCATCCTTCTCCTTCTCCTTCCTCATCTCCAAGGGCATTTAAATTAAAGGTACAGTGTTCTGCACTAATATAAAGGCTCTCTGAAGCCTAGAAACCCTTTTTATAAGTTAAATTCGCAGCGAATAAATTCGTATCGAATCGAATTTCTTCCTCAAATTCGGCGAATCAGCTGAATCGAATTTTTGAATAATTCGCTCATCTCTAATTTTTATAAATATATTCTTCAGATTTTTTTTAACATATAAAAAAGTCACTTTAACATATATTTTTACATATATTTGTAAATGCATTCCAAAAATATAGATTTGTATTTTTAAAGACATACAGTATATTTGAAATGTATTTTTAAAATAATTTTTTATATATTTTGTAGTAAAAATGCATTTCAACATACAGTGTATATATATATATATATATATATATATATATATATAGTGAAATATATTGAACATATATATTGGTCAAAACTGTAATATTTCAAATATATGTCAATATATTTTGGAAGAAAATTTTTTAAATATATTTCAGATATATTTTTCTTCCATATGGGCTACAACAATGTCACTCATCCATCACCAACATGAACACTAAAATTAATGGAGAATGCTCTTATATCTCCTTTTGTCTGCAATGATTTGCAGCAATGTATTTCTGAATTGGAATTTAAGTTGGCTCACTTGAAGATATTTTGCAGCCAGCAATTGTCTGCTGCTCCTCTAACATAAACATATCAACCAAATTGTCAGGAAAGGCAGTCCAGCAAACAGGATAGTTCCTTTGGATGGGTTTCTGTACATAGGCACAGCTCCACATACTGTACTTCACATAAATTGAGGAAACCTTCACATGCTCATGAATGGTCACAACTGGCTCATGCACATCCGCCTTCACATTTTGCTTATGCCCTGCCCTGTGTGAGCATACATGCGCTCCTGCACATCTCTCACTTATCTTGGCACTTGGCGGGCTACTTAAATGGAGCCAGTGCTCTGACTCAGTACTGTCTTGTGTAGAGCATTCCTATGCATCTGTGAATTGTTACTCTGCTTCTGAATCCAGGTATGGACCCTCCTCATCTTGAATATTCCTGAACTCCATCTGCACCGACCCCGGCTTGTTTCCTGACCTACACTTCTGCCTGCTCACGCTGCCTCTGTACTACTGATTTTTACTGGCTTTGGTTAATACTCAGACAGAGGTGGACGGACAACTCATGGGGCCCCCGGGCAATAGGGGATCATGGGGCCCCTGTGTCCTTGCCCAAACTCAAAAAAGTCTATGAAAAAGGTACCAGGGGCATCTCATGGGGCCCCCTACTGACCCCGGGCCCTCGGGCTGTGCCTGAGTTTCCAAATGGTCAGTCCGCCCCTGCGTCAGACTTAACTCCTGACTTTGCATTTGTACCAGATTTGACTGCAAGTTCCTCATTCTGACTTACAGGCACTCGTGCCTCTCTATGCTCCTGGGCCACCAGTTTTCACTACCAGGGGTCCCAAGCCAGAGGTGTAAGAGAGGCATTCCTCAGCACATCAGGCACTTGCACCACATATGTGACACAAAGAAACAAAATTTAATTTCTGAAAATATATTATTTCTGAAAATATATTATATCCTCAATAATCCAATAAGTAAACAATTGCCTTAGTGAAAAACATACATCAGGGTGATGATACCACAACAATAAAAACATCATAAAAGTCCTACTCTTCAAAATGATAAAATACTATCCGATTTTAGAAAGAGAAGGTAGTGTTGCTGCAGGTAGGTTCTCCACTCCCACACTCCACAATCCTTCAGCATGTGTGCTGGCCCAGTTTGCACACCTGTGCTGTAGATCAAAGGAAAGTCTAGGAGGCCGCACTAAAGCACATATCCACTTTATTGTATAGAAAAGCAGTTTAAAGACACCATAATGTATTACAGTGGGAGAAAAAAAGGTTTGCACGTATCATGTTCATCTCAGTGCTTAATCATGGGTTGTGATTAAGCATTGAGGTTAGCACGTTATGTGTGAACCTTTTATTTCCCCCCACTGGCAAATATTATGCTGTTTTTAAGCTGCTTTTATATGCAATAAAGTGAATATGTGCCTTAGTGCAGCCTCCCAGAATTTCCTTTGACATATCCCATTTTAGACTGTGACCCTAAAGTATGCAATGTGCTTTTCAGTGCTCAATTTTGATACGATGTTCCACTTGAATCCTGCATGGAAAACATCGACACACACCACCACTCCGTGCTCCTTTACCAAGGTATAAATAAGATGGACTGTCACCTTTAATGTGATATATGTGGCTTTACCACCTCATCTCCTCCACTTTACAGTAAGTCCTATTAGTTCCCCCTCCATTTAAAAGAGATACCACTCTGTAGGTGGGCACAAATATATTCTCAAAAGATAAACTGAAAACTAATTGTGCTCTCCATTTAAAATTTTTATTTAAGATAAAAATATAAAAGATATACTCATATTAAAAGGTACACAAGACCAATGCACAAGGATAAAAACTCATCCAAAACCTGCCTCTGTGTCCCTCAGTGTTGTCAGCTCTCATCGTACTTCCTAGTCACAATGTGAAGATGTCAACAAGCTCCACCTCACATGTTTCATCATTAAGACTTTGGGGTTGATTTACCAAAAGCAATAGCTGAGCACTTTGCAAGTGCAGTTGTACCCATTTTCAGCAGAGCTTAGTGGATGTGGTTAAGCTTCACTTTGCAAAGAATAACCAGTGAGGTGGAAGGAAAATAAAAAAACTTCATTTTTGGTTGTACAGGATTGATGGAAATTAAAAGACCTTCAGCACATTCATTAAGCTCTCGGGAAAATGACTGCAAATGCACTTGCAAAGTGCACAGTCTATTTGCCTTTAGTATATCAACCCCTTTTCCACAGGGCCTATCTGCTGCTTGGCTAGAAAAATAGATGATCTAGAAAACTGCCTGCAGCTTAATAATGTCCACTTCATAGGTTTTCAGAACATGCCAAGGAAACAAATGCCACTGTCTTTGCTGGAAAATTGTTATTTAGGACATTTGGTTCATTTTCTCTTCTACATAAAGTAATCAATAAAGTAAATGCACAGGTTTCCCACCAGGCACACCATATAGTCCTTTCTCTATATGTTTGTTAAACTATCTTGACATAGATGCATGTCTACATTTTGCTAGAGAATGCACAGAGGCATTATTTAACCAGTTGCCACCCGTCCACAGTACATTTACTGTGGGCATGGACAAGCTGCTTCATGTACATGTACGTCCTCCAGTCTGGGGCGCACAATGCATCTCTCCCACGACCCCTGTGCATTGTAGTTTCTGGTACCTGGCTGCCTGAACGCAATGTCAGCAAAGCTGTTATGAAGGAATCTCATTCATAACAGCTGTGATTCCTGAAGATTGATGGTGTGATTGGCCCACAGTTATCACATGGTACCTGAGCCAATCACAGCATTCTGTACCATGTGATAGCTGTGGGACAATGACATCACACAATAATAATCACAGCTGTTATGAATGTAACCCATTCATGACAGTTCAAAACATTGCTGTTACAGTGATCATCAGTGTCACTATGCCAATACTGAATTACTCTGATGAAAGTATTAAAAAATAGTATATAAAGAAAACAAAATGTTAAAACATTCATCTTACTAAATACCATCTTACTTTCCAAAAAGGGGTCATTTGGGGAAGGGCAGGGGGTGTTTGTACTGTCCTGGCACTTTAAAGGCCTCACGAAATGAGATAGGCTGTCAGTACATTAGGACTTGATCAATTTTTAAATATACTGTATATACCATTTTTTTGTAGATGGTATAAATTTCACACACACCAATTAATATACACTTATTGGCATTTTTTTTTATATCAAAGACATGTAGCAGAATACATTTTGGCCTAAATTTATAAATAAATTTGATTTTATTGGATATGTTTTTAAGTAGAATATATATTTACATATATATATATATATATATATATATATATATATGTATTTAAATGTCCATATTTTTTCATTTATATAGCAAAAAAGCCCAATGGTGCTCAAAAACCACGAAAAGAAAACTCTATTTGTGTGAAGAAAACAATGTAAATTTCATTTGTGTACAGTGTTGCACAAACAATTGTCAGTTAAATTAGCACAGTGCTGAACATAAAAAAATGGCCTGGTCATGAAGGGGGTAAAACCTTCCGGAAGTTAAGCAATCAATGGCTCCAAAGTTTCTTTTTTTCTATATTACTTTCAGGGCAATCAGAGACAAAAGTTAAAATTTCAAGAAGCCGCAGACTCTGAATTCCCCTGAACTATTCTATATCTTACATATATGTGGGTGGTGTACAAAATAGGAAACCCTCTGTTTTGTTAATCCTCAAGAAGTAGCTAAATAGCTAGACACTCATGCTTAGGTTTTCAACAGCTAAGTACTACGCCGTGCAATTTGCCTAATCACTATTTGCCTATACCTTGTGCAACCTGTGATTTCCTTGGGCCATTTATCTAAATGTACTCTTGTGTTCTACTTAGTGCCTGTTGCACCCATCAGTTAAAATTCTGACACTCAAGCTTTGTGAAGCTTTGTCTTTTTTTCCCCATATTACCCTGTGGAGAAAAGTTAAAGTGTTACTAAACCCAGGACCCTGCATTCACTATATCTGGTCTCCCACAGTACACAGAACATGGAAATGCAATTATTTTGGTAAATATAAACTGCTAAACACCTTTTCTCATCAGCAGTTAGAGCAGTCTTGTGACTTCTATCAGTGTCCCGCAGAGCACTGGTTAAAGCTTTTTGGAGGAGTTTTCATTTTGCCCTGATTTTCCTTTAAGGCTACATGATCCCTGACCCTTTGTCTGGACAGCACTGATTGGCCCTGTGCTGATCACATGCACTATCCCAAGAAAAATACATTCTCTAGCAATACACACCAAACTGAGCATGTGCAGCTTGCCCTAAAGGCTCTGTTGTGTCAGCAGATGGATGGGGACAGTAAAAAAAGGGGAGGATTACAGAAAACAGGATCAAACATCCTTTTTAGACAATGCGGAGGATTAACCCCTTATGTTCCACATTGAGTATAAAAAGTATGTTTTACTGCATATACAAACTGATTTTACTGTTGTGGGTTTAGTAACATTTTAAGAAAGGTGGACCCACAAAATGCATTTCCTTGACAACCAGGAGCACGGAGAGTTATTTACAAGTACAACTGACTCCCACAGCTTTAAGTGTGCTCCCGAATGGAGCCCATTGCTAGTAAAGTCTGGTCTAACACAGTTGTCTGGCTGACAGTTGTCCTGGAAGTGCAGGGTGGGGAAAAACAGTTTAGCTCAGTACAAATTCCCTGCAACTTTTACTGCCTGCCACAGCTTCAGTTTACACTTTGGATTGCATGGTTGTCAAAATAATATGCCTATATGCCTTCATCCCTGTGAGTGCATTTTATATAGTTTTTTACTGACATTTATTAAAAATTGTTTACGTTGTGCACAATCTTTGCACTTTTTCTCTTTGTTATTGCTTATGCTCTCAAGCACTCCTTGTTTTTGTATTGGAGAGAGCCTCTGATTCAGCTTTCAAATGTCTTTCCTTGAAATGCAAAGTTAACCTTTCACCTGACTAGTGTACTAGTCAAGAGAAGGGTTTCCCTACTGGTTGTTTGGATGTCATTTCTCAGGTAAATGCATTTCCCTAAATGCTATTTTTATGAATACATAAAAGCTACAGGCTCCTTCCTGGCCTGTCCAATCAGCTGTGGCTGGGCATTCCTGATCCACAAGCTGCGTGTGTAAAAGGGGGCAAGGATGCTCATGACCTCATTGACACAATATGGCTAAATGGTCATATTAGGTCAATGACATTGAACAGTGTCTATTTTCCCAAAAGGAAGTTCCCAGGTCCAGATAGGCTTCTCATAAAGGTCTATAAAGGCATGGCTCCATTTGCTACAGCACTTATTAACTTTCCTTAATGATTTTTTGGAAACTGACACATCTTATTATCAAGCAGTTGTTATTGCACTCCTGAAATCAGGAAAGGTGTACTTTCTACCAGACTCATACCATTCTATTTCTTTATTGAATGCTGGTATGAGGATATTTGCTAAAGTTTTGTCCCTTACACTAAAGTTGTTGCCAACTTCATTCAAAATAGGAACACTTCCATGAACATACATTGATCATTTCTAAATTTACAGCTACCACTTACCAATGCTGGTAATAGGGCTATTCTTGCACTGGAAACAAAGAAAGCTTATGACTCCATGGAGTGGATATACAGTATTTGTGGGGGCAGTTTTTCCCAGATACAATATTGACCCAAATTAGATCCAACTTTAATATAAACACAGCTCAGAGGCATCAGGACTGGTGGTTGTTAGCTCCCGCTGCTTCGGGGCACAAGACAGGTTTTCACTTTCCCCCTGTCCTGTAAAGCCTGGTGGTGCCACCATTGCCTAACTTGGTACAGCGCTCTTCTTCCGTTATTGGACTGTGGTATACTTTTAGCGCATTTCCATGTATACTGACATCCCCTTAGTTTGTTGAGGTGAAACTGGTGATTATTTAACTTACTTAGTAATGGTACTAAATACCTTTGGCTACTTTTTTCTTGTTTCCATGTAAATTGGCACAAATTTGCCCTTATGGCTATTATTCACTCTTTCCCATATTCCATGTGTCATCTCCTTGTGTTATCTTATACAAGTTTCTACTAAACTAGCTGAATATATTGAACTAAATTAGAACTCCCTTATGGAGGTTACAATCCCAATCTAAGTTGCATTTGCCAGCCTACGTTGTTATATTATATTATATTCAAAATTGCTATTGCCAAACTCCAGAGGGCAAGGTGAGAGAAGACCTGGCAGTCCCACGCGCTTAGCTTTATCTGTCAGGTCAAACACCAACATTTTGGCAGCTCTGCCAGATGTATTTTGCATAAAATGATCACTGCCTCAAATCAGCTTGTTCTTCTAGGCACTTCTTAACTCTAAAAACATCTTCAGAAATATTACTACATAAACTCTGACGTACATGTAAACATTTCCACTCTGCGGGATGCTACACTATGTTTACCCTTTTATGGGACAATCTGGACCTCCCTGAGCTAACCTCTCAACAAGGGCATATTATTTGGCAACCCCATGGCCTATTTAAGCTTTCTCAGCAGTATGAAAAATCTATTTTAAAATCCCTTTCTACTCAGCAAGTGGAGTTTGAAAGTCCAGAAAAAGGTTTCTATATATATTTACAACTTATTCATGCTCTACAATCTAAATTCCATCCTCTGTGCAGTTTACTACATTTCAGCAGATGACAGATGACATTTGCTCTGCAACATCTACTAAGGAAATGATCTCTAAAGTATGCATATATTTACTGTACTTGGTGACTATCTCTCTAATAATAACTAACAAGTTGTTCATTTATGGTCCACTGACATAGGTAGAATCTCTGATGATCATTAACCTGTTGCCACCCTGCCAATGGCAGAATGACGGCTGAGCGGGACTTTCGTCGATTCAGGTGGGTGTCATATGACGTCCTTCCCAGATTGCGCCTCACACGTGCCCACGGGGAATTGCTGTGTTGAGATCTGTCACCGGTGTGTACCTTCAACACAGCCAATGACATATATGTGTACCGGCCCATTGCCAGTACCATGTGACCTGCTGTGACCAATCACAGCAGGTCACATGACAATTGTAAAAAATGGATGGCTTCCTTTCATGCCATCCATTGTATACAATTGTGTCACTAGCTGTGATCACAGTGATCACATGTACAGACTGGGATAATCACAGCCTATCTGTGTCATGTGATTAGCCGTGGCCAATCACAGCTAATCACAACAAAAAAACCTGAATTAATTGATTTTATTCAGTTAAATGCTTGCTTATAGCAAATAAATTCTTTGCTATACGCAATCATGTGTAAAAAAAAAATAATAATGATCACTTCCCCAAAGTAGTACAATCTTACTATGGTAACATTATACTATTCTGGTCACAGTGTATTATGAAAAAAAAATCTTAAAAAAGAAAAAAAAATGTAATAAAAAATTATAAAAAATAAAAAAAATAAAACAAAAAGGGTTTTTTTTTTGTACTGTCACCGTCAGTGTCCCTGATCACTGCCACACCAGTTATATGATGACACTGTACTGCACTGGTGACAGTATGTAAAAAGAAATTGTGAAAAATGTCTTCATTTTTCCACAAAATTATGACAAAAAAATAATAATTTTAAAAAACTCGCAATGCCTTGTACTAAATACATTGGACTGTCTACTTTGTAAAAAGGGGTCATTTGGTGGATATCTGTACTGTCCTGACATTTTTGATCCTCAAGAAATTAGATTGGCCCATCAGGATTGATCAATTTTCAGATATATACCATAGATTGTGAACTCTATAACTTTCCTACAGACTAAATAATAAATACTGATTTGGGTTATTTTTACCAACCAAATGTAGCAGAATACGTTTTGGCCTAAATATATGAAAAACAATAATTTATTTGCAAAATTTTATAACAGAAACAAAGAAAACTTGTTTTTTCCCCACAATTTTCAGTCTATTTTGTTATTTAGCAATAAATAAAAACCCCAGCGGTGATTAAATACCACCAAAAGAAAGCTCTACCTGTGTGAACAAAATTATAAAAATGTAGTTTGGGTACAGCGATGCATGACCACGCAATTGTCATTCAAAATGTGAGAATGCTGAAAGCTGAAAATTGACCTGGGCAGGAAGGGGGTAAAAGTTACCAGTATTGAAGTGGTTAATCTTCCTTTCTGAAAGAAATTTCCATTGCTTCCCTGAATCACCTACAGATGCTCACTCAACTTTTTCTATAAGACTTATACGACTCCTGAAAAGCTCTTTAAAGTTGGTCTGCACCCCATATTAGAATGCCCTAAATGCCACCTCTATATGGGTGATTCAATTCAAATAACATGGCATTTCCCTAAACTACAGTGCTTTTGGGAGGAGGTTATACAGGAAATATCCTTTTCTTATTTCCTTCTGACATAGAGTCATAGCTGTCTCCTGGGATATGTAGAAGAGCATCTTTTTCTTTCTCCTTTTCCTTGATTTATGCGCTTATTATAGACAATCTACAGTATTATCCTTATTACATGCTTACCGAGGTACAGTAAATATCTCCTAAACGTGCACTGTTTAGAAGATATTTACTATAGTAATGCCAGTGACTTCATTGGTGCATGTGCACTGGGCTCACAATGGACAGCATGCTGTCCATTGAGATAGCCATGCTATGACTCCAGCTCGCATGCGTTGTAGTGACGTCATCACAACTTGTCAAATGGCTGTAGCATGCAAACCCAGAAGGAAGACCAGGTAAATATGGAAGCTCTGTCAACCATGCCAGCGCACCACTGGAGGGCTTTGTTTTAAAGTGGAGTTCCACCCAAAAGGGGAAGTTCCGCTTTATGTCTTTGTCCCCCGCTCCCAATTAAGGATTGGTACCTTTGGGGAGTGGGGGGGAGCTGGTATCTGAATTTGACAGGTACCCGCTCCCACATCCACTGCGATAGCCTAAGGCGATCAGAAGCAGAAGTTGTCCTCCCTCCCCATAGTCTTCTGGGACACGTGACAGGTCCCAGAAGACTATGGGGTCATTCAGAAAGCACAGTGCTTCTTGCGCATGTACAGTGGGCATCCGGCTGTGAAGCAGCAAGCTGTCACAGCCGGCCTCCCACACTGAAGATGCCAGCACCAAGGAGAAAAGACGGCCGGTGAAGCCAGCTGTGGGGAGGACACCGCTGGACTGAGGGACGTGTAAGTGGCTGTATTTTAAAAGTCAGGAGCTACAGCTGCTGACTTTTTTTTTTTTTTCAGGTGGAACTCCACTTTCAGGTACATTTTTCATAATATGCTTGTATGCGATGCATGCTAGCACATTATGCTCTTAACTTGCAGGAAGCTTTTTTTTTTTTTTTTTGCTGTTTTCAAATGCTTTAAGTTAACACTATATAAAAACTACATTTTGTAGCCAGAAAGACAAAGGAATAGCTAAGAATTGGATTCCTGACCCTCATATTAAACAGGCCCTGCAATAGTAAATTCCTATTTCTGTATCATTCTCTTTGAGATGCATGAGTGTATAAATGTCACCTCCCTATTTACTCCTGCCTTTCTGTCTGATCTCTCTGTCTATCTCTCTCTGTATTCTGTTTTTTGCCTACCTGATCAGAAATGTATGTGGCAGTGCTAATCCTTGTTATTGATACTTCCTCTTGTTATATTGAACTATCTGGAAAGTTGTACTACCTTTGCTGTATAATGGTGGACTGTGTGATTGACCTGTTTTTACATACTTACTACCATTTTCTGTTGGCTGAATTTGGTCTTTCTCGGAAACCACTGAAAAACTTTTATTAAAAGGTTTCTACTTAAAAAAGAGATCTTCCTACATAAGTCCATTCTCCAGACGTGATAAAAGAAAACTTCCTTTTCCCATTATGAACAACTTAACATCTTCGTAAAAAAAATCCTCTCTGTTTTCTAAAGCCATCCATAAAGGCTTCCATCCCCTACAGAGAGTTGAACTTTTTCAAGGAGGACCTTTGAATGATGTCAGTACTTTGAAGAAGCAAATCTAACAAGCTGAGATCTTTGAACATGGAAACATATGGGCATGAGCTTGTTGTTATTTAGATATATAGCAGACATATATAAAAGCAGGCTAAAAACTATTTCACTGTATTCCTGCAGAACAAGTCATCATTTAGCATCATGTGATGTAAGAGACTGCTTTTGATGACTTTTTAAGATGGAAAAGAAACTAGTAAAATATAAAAATATACCAATGTATCCCATACAGAACCACATAGCAAAACACATCTAAGACAAAATACACACTGTGGTTGAGTTACTAAAGGTAAAGTGAATGGTTATTGAGCTTAGTAAATAAGGTTAATCTGTGTTTACTTCAATCATATGCAAGAAAAACTCCTGCTTTTAATTTTCCTAGATTAGTATTAAAGAGAAACACAGGTATACCTTGTTAACTAACATTCACACTGTGGAGAAAATATTGATGTTGCTAAGTAAGGAATCTCTAATCCTTTATTAAATTAACACAATTGCTTTAGTCTTCTCTCCACATGCCACACCATAATGCTTTAGTGCATGCCATAATTTTTCATGTAGAGATCATTGATCAGTGAAGAACACAGAACTCATTCACTCTTCAACACACTTTAAAAACTGAGTCAATTGCACAAAATATTATTTCCAAACAACTCATTCACTCTTCAACACACTTTCAAAAATGAGTTAATTTCACAAAATATTATTTCCAAACAACTGTTTGCGCTCCAATTCAAAATTTCACAAGAGATATTCCTTTATTCACCACATATCATAAGTTCTCACGAGCTGGGAGAACACTTGCCCTACTAAAGCTGTATATTGTTTCCCAAAGAGTCTATAATATACTGTATTCATATACAGTATATACAGTGTGTACGTTACATACATACTGTATATATAGAAAATAAAATGAACCCCGCACACAACAAAGAAACACATTAAAATAAGAATTTTGCAGAACTTTGCATGTTACTCTTCCACATTTAAAAATGTGTCAACATGTCTTTGTTTTCTGAGCCAAAGTTAAAATTTAAACGTAAATATATCTACAGTCACAGATGAGCAACTACATGAGCTTCCATATTTAATTATTAAGCTCAGTCCTAAAACTGCTTTATTTGAATTTAAAGTTTATTTATATTCTCTTTCTTGCTTATAAATGTTCTCCTTGTCTACATATACAGTTCTATATTTTTATAACACTAGGCTAAAATACACCTTTCATAGTATGGTAGCGAAGCATGTAGCTAAACACTTTGAAGGAATCTCTTACAGACTCTTTCCCGGGGAGGGGATTTTTCAGATCCACTCTGGTACATATCAATCTACAATCTGCATCTCTGAGATTTTTTCAGATTTTTTTGTTTCTTTTTGCTGTTGTAGTTGACTGTATATTTTTGTTTTGCCAGCATTGTAATGTAAGTCCTCATGCAGACAGGATGTTATAAAAAAAACATCAGCATAGCTGTAGATAGCTGCGTTAAAAATGCGAGTTTTGCTGCATTTTGCCACGCTTTTACATATGCATTTTGCCACATTTTGCCGAGTTTTACATCGTTAGGGTTTTTTTTTTTAGCAACAAAATACCACTCTGCTATTTGTAACTCCCACTTTCTCACAATGCATCTCTCACTAGTCATCGAATAGTTCTTTAGTCACCATTTTCAGAGCAGGGAGAGTACTAGAGCAGAGAGAGCATTGTATTGTTCAGGAGCTATCTTTCTTTTTCTTGCTGCATCTATTATGGATCCTGTAATGCAGAAAATTGATGAGGCTATGCTACTGATTCTGTTAGGGATTGTGAGGAGACGGAGCCAGCTGGAGGAGAGAAGCAACCGTTGATGAGGATTCTGGACCCATCCTTTGATATCCCATTCTGTATCCTCTGGATATTTTGCCAACATGTACAAGGGGTGCGTAATTATCCAGAAAAATGTTTCAACTTTATTCAGATGTCTGTTACATCTTTTGATGATCTTCTGGAGAGGCTCTGACCAAGACTGACAAGAATGGATACCCAGATGAGGATGAGGAACATCTCCTCATAACATTTAGGAATCTAATTTTCCATATTGCATTTCCTATAAATGTTTTATACATACCCATAATTAATTTTTTTGTTAATGTAATGTATAAATATTTCACACATGTTTGTTGTAGCACATTGCCTTTTTTTCTTAAATTTTTTATGTTATCATTTTTTCCCTAGGAGTTTTTATGTTGTAATGGTAAAAAGTTTTAATTATGATATATATCATTCTAGGTTTCTGGCAACAGGACAAACGTTTGTTTCATTGCACCATTATTTTCTCATTGGTGTCTCCACAGTAGCCAAAGTTATCCAGGAAACCTGCTTGGCATTGTGGGAGGAGCTGCATGAAGCCAAGATGGCTGTGCCAAAAGAGGACATGTGGGAGGTAATTGCGGAAAACACAGTTCCCTAACTGCATCACAGCCCTCAATGGGAAACATGTGAGAGTTAAAAAGCTTCCCATTCTGGATCTCTCTATTTTAATTATAAAAAATATGTTTCCCCTTTTTCTCCTCTCATTGGCTGATGCAAATTTATGCTTTGTGTGTCGATGTTAGTGAATACGAAAGCCAAGGAGATGCACACAGATGCAATCTGCCTTGAGATGTCGCCTGCATGAAGAATGCCTTAACATTCTCCCAAGTAGGCCTCTACCCAGCAAAACAGAGCCAAATCTGCCAATGGTCATTGTGGCAGATGAGGCGTTCGGACTGGCTGAGAATTTATTGTGGCCATACGGTGCTTTTGGCCTTAGCCACACACAGAGAATTTTTAATTATCTTCTCAGCCGCGCCCGTCGTGTTGTCGAATGTGCCTTTGGCATCCTCAAGAGTCTTGCTGTTATGCATGCAGCTGGATGATGAAAATGCCATTAACCTCCCTAGCGGTAATCCTGAGTGTGGCTCAGGGTTCATTTTCAATACCAAAAGCGGTAACCACGAGCCACACTCAGGATTACACTGTAGTGTAATTTACCTTGTCCTGTGATCCACCCATTTCCTCCCGTTACGCCCTCCGGCCATGTCCGCCAGCCGATATCGGCATCCGACTTCCGGGTTCCCTGCAAGAGTCACAACACAGGGGGCGGAACTTGCAAGAGATTCAAAAAAGTAAAAACATGACATACACACAATACATTGTAATCTGTTAGGAATACATTACTGTATCAAACCATTCCACCTTAGTTTTGTCCCTAGTGCTTTGTCCAGTGCCCTGCCTGTACGTTTACCGTTCTTTCTGCCTGGAAACTTGAGAACGTCCATGGCATCCAAAGTGCGTCCCTTTAGGTCAAAAGCATTTTTAGACCAGCTAGAAAACAGCGATAGTGAATTAGAATCACTTGCAGAATTGAGTGATAATGATTCGTGGGGAAATTCATCATCAAACACTGAAAGTGACAACAGCAGCGATTCTGCGACTGAGCTCAGTGATGTATGAACTTGGTGCTCTATTTCAAATTTCAGTGTTTTTGGTTTGATTACATTATTTAATTAAATTTATTATTATTATATTATTATTTTTTATAATTATTTATTGTATTATAATTTATGATTTCTTGTTTCAAACTCTATCATACCTGAGATGTTTACTAGACTCTTGTTCGGACAGATTTAAGTGAGTTATTCCTAAGAATTACAGGCCTACAATATATAACAACAAATTGCCATGCAAAAGAATGTACAGCTGTGACATTTGAAAATATTACCGTAATCAGACTGCCAGGGAGGTTAAAGTGGTACTTGCCTGCTGTGTTCTTCATAAATTTCTGCAGGACAAAGAAACAACCACTGGACAGCCAGCAAATCAGTGTGTCCAGTTTATGGACTTATGGCCAAGTAAACAGGTCATGACCATTCACAACCAATTGAAGAATTTTTTGTCTCACCGGATGGTAAGGTGTCATGGCAGGATCAGTATGTGTAATGTTGTCTGTTTGGTTTGCATGTTTGCCGCAGAATTTTTTGTAAAAAAAAACAATGTTTCTTTGAATAAAAAATGTATAAGTTACCTTTTGTCAATTTTCACTTTATATATATATATATATATATATATATATATATATATATATATATCAGGGGCGGACTGACAACTCATGGGGCCCCTGGGCAATAGGGGATTATGGGGCCCCTGTGTCCTTGCCCACACTCAAACCACACCCAAAAAAGCCTATGAAAGGTACCAGGGACATCTCATGGGGCTCTTCACTGACCACGGGCCCTCGGGCAGTGCCCGAGTTCTCCAATGGTCAGTCCGCCCCTGATATATATTGATATATATATATATATATCTGTTTGATTACAAATGCCCATAAAAACTGCTTATGTGAGCTAGACATATTCATGTTTCGTCTGCATGGAGCATAAATATGCAGTTGGCCATGCTAACTGCATACACGAGTAACACTGAGGAAAAAAATGTCAAGTATTTTCTGTGTGGAGCACAAATATGCAGTTTTCCATGCTAACTGCATATGTGAGCTACAATCACTACACTTGTGATCAGGTCTGTTTGAGATATGTCATTAGCCATATCTTCAGTGTAAAACAGCAAAACTCAAAATGAAGAGCTGCCACCCAGCTCAGACGAGGCAGATTAGCAAAGGACCTTGGGAAATGTCCATAAAAGGCATTTCCTGTATGCACACAGCTCGGCAAGCTGACACAATGAGGCAGTAAAGGACACTGGGAAATCTTCCTGTATGCACAGGTCAGACAATGAAAGCAAGAACAGCAAATCACACTGGAAATGTAGGAATTTACTGTATAATGTCCATTGCTTCAAAAAATGGCTGAGGCTCAAAAATGAGCCCTAGTCGTGCTTTACTGCGTTTTATCACATGTGAACATTTTTACAGATTAAAAACTCCTCTTCAAACGTGGTAGTCCTGTTTTTTCTCATCAGCCTGAAAACGTCCCTGCTGAAAAAAACGCTGATAAAAGCCTATGTATGCATGGACACATTAATATTAGATGCTGGGGAGTTTTATGGCTGTCTGTAGAAAAAAAAGCCTGAAGCCAAAAACAGTAGCTGTAAAAACATACAGTGTGCATGCGGCCTAAAAGGGCATAAAAGTGTCTTCTTCCACATGCATTTCTTTAGCCGATATATAGTTTTATAGCAACATTGGTTATGTAAAATTTTTGAAAGTCAGACAGTTAGAAATTCAAAAGCAAATTGTCAGAAAAATAACGTGTATAAATATCATACAATTCACATAATTCTATTAGTTTTTCAGTGATATTGGTCTAGAAATGTAAAAGTCCAATATGTTGCTACTGCTGTTGTCAACTGATAATTTACAAATTAAAGAACAAACTGCACATGGTAATTCATGTGTTATGAGTAAAAACATATTTTAAGGCTGTGGTGAATGCATTGTTTGAATGCTTGCATTTCTTGTTTAATCAAACATATGCAGACTTGCAAATGAAAATAAAAACAAAAAAAGTCTTAAAGCAGCATTAAACCCAAAACCAAAATGTAATATATTGTAGCTTACCACTCGTTAGATATGGTGGCTGCATTCATTTTCTTTTTTTTATACTTTTTCCCACTGTTTTCACCTGTGATTTGGCCAGTAACACTCCTCCTGTATAGAGTGTCTCCACTCTGGATGAAGGAGTAGCAGCATTGTTGATCTGGGGGTAGGGGAGTGTTAGATGCACTAGCACATTTAGATACACTAAACAAATTGAAGCTGAACTCCAGCTAACACTTTGTAAGCAGTTACAGCTAACAGTGTTTTCCTTAAAGATTTTACATACCTAAATCAAAACTGATCATAATAAATAGCCCTGTCAGTACTAAATGTTTTTTTTTCTCAGTCCTGTAACTTATTCTGTTAACCTCCCTAGCGGTCTGATTATGTCAATATTTCTGTGCTCAAAGCGGTACATTTTTTTGCATGGAAATATGTTGCTTTTTTATTGTAGGCCAGTAATTTTTAGGAATAACTCACTGAAATCTGTCCGAACAAGAGTCTAGTAAACATCCCGGGTAGGATAAAATTTGAAACACAAAATCATAAATTTTAACTAACTAAATAATCATAAAAATGATAATATAATAATAAATTTAATTCAATAATGTAATCAAACCAAAAACATTGAAATTTGAAATATAGCTCCAAGTTCGCACATCACTGAGCAAAGTCGCAAAATCGTTTTCAGTGTCTGATGACGAATTTCCCCACAAATCATCACTCAATTCTGCAAGTGGTTCTAATTTACTATCGCTGTTCTCTAGCTGGTCTAAAACTGCTTTTGACCTAAAGGGACACTTTTTGGACGCCATGGACTTTTCTCAGTTTCCAGGCAGAAAGAACAGTAAAAATGCAGACAGGGCACAGGACAAAGCATTAGGGACAAAATGTATGTGAAATGCTTTGATACAGTAATGTTTTACTATGTGATGTTAGTGTATTGAGCGAATGTCACTTTTAAAATGTTTTAATTTCCCGCCAGTTCCGTCCCCCGTACGTCTCGCAGGGAATGGAACCTAGAAGACGGATGCCAGCATCGGCCAGAGGAGATGGCTGGGGACACTGCAGGAGGGCCATCACGGGAGCTCAGGACAAGGTAAGTGAAACAGGGATCCCGGAGTAATTCTGTAGCGTAATCCAGGGGCGGACTGACAACTCATGGGGCCCCGGGCAATAGGGGATCATGGGGCCCTTGTGTCCTTGCCCAAACTCAAAAAAGCCTATGAAAAAGGTACCAGGGGCATCTCATGGGGCCCCCTACTGACCCCGGGCCCTCTGGCAGTGCCCGAGTTTCCAAATGGTCAGTCCACCCCTGGGGTTATCCCAAGTGTAGATTGGGGTTACCGCTTTTAGTACTAAAAGTTAACCCCGAGCTACACTCGGGAATACCACCAGGGAGGTTAAAAAACAGACTTACTTGTTATATCACCATGTGAAAAAATAAAGAAAGCCTAAAAACAGAAAACAAATGCAGCCATCGCATCTAAGAATTGGTAAGCTGCAATATAATAAATGTTTGCTTTTCAGTTTATTACCACTTTAAATTGTGTTGTAGTTAGTTAACAAAACAGATGGGTAGATGAATGCACCACATTTGAGATTTCACCTAGTTCATGCCATTTCATGGTGGAGACATGCAAACATCACCTGATTTGCTGATGTGATAACAATGTTTCCCTTTTAAGTGCAATAGCTCTGAATTTATTAATTTTTTGTCAATGGCAAGGGAATTTGGACTTAGGAATCTTAAATGATCCAAAGGTTCACTTATTAATATTTGTTACTAATAGGAATATTAAATTGCTTATAAAAGAAGCCCAAATGTAACATGAGTGAGAAGTTTTCAACCCTTACTGGGGCTTTCACAGAACAGGAGATATGGTATGCATAAAGAAAGATGGATGATTTGAAACTTTTTTTTAATTAAAGGAGGATTGGGAGGAAGAGGAGTTTATTATCAAATTTAGGGTAAGGCATTCAATAGACTCTTTAACCCCTTCACACCTAAGGGTAAAACAAATCTAAATGCCTAAGCACAATTCTGCAATGTTGACATGTGTTAGTAAAACCGTACATATCATCACAACTACTTTGTACATCCAGGTGGATTATACCTTGTTTTTTTCAGGACAAATTGGGCTTTCATTTGGTGGTAAATGGTAATGCATAGCTCCTAATTTTTTTTTATCATCAAAGGAAAACTGGCCCAAAATAGTAAAGAAAAAAATCATTTTTTTTTATTTAGCTGTGTGTTTCTTGTTATGACCATAGCCTACCTCCATAGAACAACCCAAAATAAATTCTCCAGCTCTTGACGATCGCAGCGATACCATATATGTGTATGTTATTTGTTGTTTGTACCCATAGTACAGCCCATAAACAATAGTACGCATTTTGTTTTTGTCTTTTTGTTTTTTTACCTAAAACACACTGACACTGACATTAACGCTAACTGACACTGATACCAATTTTTTTTAAATCCTGACCTTTGACCCTGACCTTTGACCTTGACCTTTGACCCTGACCTTGACCCAAACTCTACCCCTGGCACTGAACTAGATCAAACCTTGATCTAGGTATTTTTCTTTATTTTTTCTTTTATTTTTTAATATTTACTTATCCTCTTTTTTTTTTTTTACAAACTTTTTTTATGTCTCTATGGTGTCCGTTTATGAACAAGCAGTAATAGATAGCTGCTCAGTTCTCCGGCATTCTCGGAGAACACAGTTCTCCCGTGAATGCCTTTTATGAAGCAGTTCTTCGAACGAAGGGAGAACGGTCTCCAAACGCTGGAAAACGGCTAATCTTACTATAATCTCGCGAGATTACAGTAAAAGATCAGTTTAACTAGCTGCCGACCGCAGATAGCCGAATGACGGCTACACTGCGGCTGGCCAGTTCTGGGTGGACGTCATATGACGTCCTCCCAGAACGCGCTCTCCTGCGCTCCCCAGGGGGCGCGCATCCGGCGATCTCCGTGATCGCTGTGTCCTACGGACACAGCTGATCACGTGATGTGGTAAAAGGCCAATCACAGCGGCCTTTTACCACGTGATCAGCTGTGTCCAATGACACGCTGATCAGAGGGAAATGCAAGTGCCGGTTCTCGGCTGCACTTTCCTCACGCTGTCAGATCGTTTGCAGTTGTCAGAGCGGGGATCGGCACCGATCATCAGGGCTCTGATGATCAGTGCCCTGATGATCGGTGCCCAGCAGTGCCACCCGCAAGTTCCGCCCAGCAGTGCGCCCACTAGCTCTGCCCACCCATGCCCAGCAGTGCACCCACCTGTGCTCAGCAGTGCACCCACCTGTGCCACTCTGCAGAGCCACCTACCTGTGCCCAGAAGTGCCACCTACCTGTGCCCAGCAGTGCCACCCACCTGTGCCCACCCACCTGTGCCCAGCAGTGCCTCCCACCTGTGCCCACCCACCAGTGCTGCCCACCAGTGCCACCCACCAGTGCTGCCAGTCAGTGCCACCAGTCAGTGCCCAGGGGTTGTGCCAGTCAGTGCCGTCTATCAGTACCCATAATTAGTGTCACCTATCAGTGCCACCTATCAGTGCTGCATATTAGTGCTGCCTATCCGTGCCCCCTAATTAGTGCTGTCTATCAGTGCCGCCTATCCGTGCCACCTCATTAGTACTGCCTATCAGTGCCCTTTAGTGCTGCTTATCAGTGCCCATCAGTGCCGCCTATCAGTGCCCATCAGTGCTGCCTCATCAACGCACATCAGTGAAGGAGAAAAAATACCTGTTTGAAAAATTTTATAAAAGAAACAAAGAAACTTTTTTTTCTTTTCAAATTTTTTGCACTTTTTTTTATTTATAGCGCAAAAAGTAAAGTGCCCAGTGGCGATTAAATACCACCAAAAGAAATCTCTATTTGTGAGAAAAAATGATCAAAATTTCATATGGGTACAATGTTGCATGACCGCGCAATTGTCAATCAAAGTGCGGCAGCGCTGAAAGCTGGCCTGGTAAAGAAGGGGGTATAAGTGCCTGGTAGGCAAGTGGTTAATAAGCAGAGTTAATTATCACTGCTTAGTTTGCGGTCCCTCCGATTCTCCAGCTCTGGGCTGGAGAATCTGGAGGGAGAACACAGATCTCCAGTGAAGAGCTGAACATGTTCTCCGCTGATCTCCTGAGTGTCATAAACTGTGAATGACCAGAGAATAGCTGCGATCCTCTGAATCACAGCTATTCTCTGTGTCATAAACGGACACCTATGTCAGGAGTTAGAGAGATAAAATGTATCTCTCTTCTCCATTCATAGAGAAAGAAAAAACAAGGGGGCCGGGCTACACAGTAACTGATCACTGTGATATCCAATCAGAGGCTATCACAGTGATCACGTGACCTGGAATCGGGAGCCCTGGGTCCCGATCGTTAGAATGGGACCCGGGGCTCTCAGTGACACGTGCGGCACGCTCTCAGCACAAAGACAGGTACGCAAATATGCGGCCCCACGGAAAAAAGCCCAGTTCCGGCATCAAGGGGTTAAAGAAGAAGAAACAATTAAGTTGCAGATAAATTGCTCCCAAACTCTGAATCTACCCCTTGGGGTACACGTTATGTGAGATAGGGATGGGTAAATAGACCTGGATATGGTTAGCAGGCCAACCATCATAACATCTGAAGATTGTGACTGTTAATCCAAACCCCAATGAAACATATAGGGGTGAATCTTGAAAATCAGTTCTGACCATTTTTAAAGCTAATAGGGACACGGGAACTGGGCACTACAATGGGAGACCAATACAAAAAACAAACAAAATGCTAGGGTTTTCCTTTTAATGCACCTTCGGCAAAATTGGTTAAACACTAATCTTTTCAATTGCATGGTTGAGAGATGCCTTTAGGCTGTATGTGGCATTACAAAACAGCATCAACAAAACCATATTCTGGCATCACATATTCTGCATGTGTAATTGCTTTTTTAACTTTTACATTATTGCTTGGTTTAAATACAGAATCAGCATCCAATTGTGATTCATTAGAACTTGAAAAAAAGAATTTTGTAGATAGCTTTGTCTGCAACCAGCAGTAATAGGTTTGAAATGAACAGTAGAAGCAGGAACCACAATACATCTAAAAACTATAGTAAATCTAAAACCCTCAGACTTCAGTTGTGTGTTTGGGATGTTTATGATACACAAGTGTGTAATCCCTCTGAAGTAGGATGGGTGAGCCTAGTTGTATGACACAGGGCTGTAGATAATTTTTTTTTCTGGGGGGGTTCAGCTCATAGCTGAGCTGCATTTTTACTGCTCCCCCCCCACTAACGTCTCCCCCTTGAAGGAAGGAAGGGAGGGGTGGAAGGAAGGAAGGAAGGAAGGAAGGGGTGGGTGGAAAGAAGGAAGAAAGGGGTGGATGGAAGGAAGGAAGGGAGGAGTGAGTGGAAGGAAGGAAAGCAGGAGTGGATGGAAGGAAGGAAGGGAGGGGTGGATGGGTGGGTGGAAGGAAGGAAGGGAGGGGTAGGTGGAAGGAAGGAAAGAAAGGAGGGGTGGGTGGGTGGAAGGAAGGAAGGAAGGAAGGGGTGGATGGAAGAAAGGGGTGGGTGGAAGGAAGGGGTGGGTGGAAGGAAGAGGTGGATGGAAGGAAGGATGGGTGGAAGGAAAGAAGGGTGGGAGGAAGGAAGGGTGGGTGGAAGGAAGAGGTGGATGGAAGGAAGGATGGGTGGAAGGAAAGAAGGGTGGGAGGAAGGAAGGGTGGATGGAAGGAAGGGGTTGGTGGAAGGAAGGGAGGGAGGGGTAGAAGGAAGGGAGAGGTGGGTGGAAGGAAGGAAAGGTGGGTGGAAGGAAGGAAGGAAGGGAGGGAACAGTGGGTGGAAGGGAGGAAGGTAGGGGTGGGTGGAAGAAAGGAAGGAAAGGATGGGTAGAAGGGAGGGTGGATGGAAGGGAGGAAGGGAGGGGTGCATGGAAGGAAAGAAGGGAGGGGTGGGTGGAAGGAATGGAGGAAGGGAGGGGTGGGTGGAAGGAAGGGGGGGTGGGTGGAAGGGAGGGGGGGTGGGTGGAAGGAAGGAAGGGGTGGATGCAATGAAGGAAGGGGAGGTGGAAAGAAAGGGGGGTGGTTGAAAGGAATGGAGGGTGGGTGGGTGGCTGGAAGGAAGGGAGGGAGGGGTGGGAGGAAGGAAGGGAGGGTTGGGTGGAAGAAAGGGAGGGGTGGGTGAAAGGAAGGGAGAGTGGGTGGCTAGAAGGAAGGGAGGGAGGGGTGGAAGGCAGGGAGGGTTGGGTGGAAGGAAGGGAGGGGTGGAAGGAAGGAAGGAAGGAAGGGAGGAGTGGAAAGAAGGAAGGAAGAAAGAAAGAAAGGAAGGGAGGGGTGGGTGTAAGGAAGTTTAGGTCAGACTTACCATAACTCATTAAGATGCGTCAGAGCTGTCGGCTGCTGTGTTCAGTTTCCCACCCACACCTCCTCTGAAGCTGCATGGGCTGGAGTGTGGGTGGCCACAGGGGGAGGCAGAGCAGATCCAGTCTCTCTCCCCTCTTCTGCTATTGGTGCGGAGGATGGAGGGAGTGGCTGGGCAGTGAGAAGAACATAGAGGCGGTGGGAGGGGCAGAAAGAAAACTTAACCGTCAGGTATGTTCTGTGCAGCAGTGGGGGCAGTGATAAGCAGCAATCTCCTGTATGGTTTTCAATGAAGCAGCTGGAAGCTGATTCTCCTCCTCTCCCTCCCGCAGCTTTCAGCTGCTTTATTGAAAGCCATACAGGAGATTGCTGCTTGTCACTGCCCCCATCACCACCCCTCCCACATACGCCTAGTCCTGGCACTGCTCAACACTTCCACCTTATTTCCACTCATGGGAGAGTGGATCGAGGGCTGCAAGGATGGTTGAAAACTTTCCTCTGGCATGGTTCAGACCCCCCCTGACCACCTCTTATCTACGCCCCTGGTATGACACGTATATTATTATCATATCTACTGGCCACCTGAACTTTTCCCACAGTGAGCTCTTCATCACAGGGAAGAGCAGCTATACCACAGTGATGGCTCTACTGCTATTTTGATATCCACCAGACTGGACTGTGCTAAAGAACTTTCACACACACTTAGTCTGTGGTTCTTTATTTAACTTATATACATGTTCACATCTGGATGTAGGACTATTAACACAGCACTCATACCTATGGATAGCTGAGGTTGCATTCACGATACGGATCTATTGCCCTATAGTGGTACCTATTCACTATTCATGGACTTTAGTCCTTCTTGTTAATTACCACTAGGTTAATCCATAATGTGTGGATGAGTATTGTGATTGTGTGGTTTGTTGGCTGTACAGCTCTCCAATTTGACCAGACAACATTGTGTTTTTAACTTTTTATAACGTGTGAAGGTAATATATTGCTCTTTTATGTTTTTTGCATATTTTGGATTGAAATAAAGCCTGTTTTTCTTAATAAGCAGCCTGGTCCACCTTGTAACCTCCTATCGGGCTCCTTTTGGCCCTAGTTGTTTGCAGATTAGCTGTGAGTTACACGTATTGCGCCATTTACTTGATGTATTTTTTTTTTAGGTGAGTCGGCTTCATCACACATGGTTTTTACGATTTTTTACCACATGATAGGGCAGCTGCTACGTGTTGGTCATGGCGTCATTTTTAACTTTTGAATAAGTGAGAAATAAGCACATTTGGATGTATGTTAACAGATGTATTAGTTCTCAATTTATGAGAGAGAAACCAGGCAGGTTTTATCCTAAAATAAAATAGAGTGTATTATTTCATAAACAATAGCCAGAATATAGCTGGAATAGCATTATTTCATACACAAAGAAAAACTGTACAGATTTGACAAGCACGCTATGTAAGTGGCTTTAATAAGTTGGCTCCCGCTGCTGTAAGTAAAGCCTGTGAATGCGGGAAGAGGGGAGAGTGGGCTTGTCAGTGGGGACAGCGCTGGATTGGGAGACCTGACAGGTAGGTGCTTGGGGGGGAGGCACAGACAATGGAAGGTTTTTCCCAGTTAGAGAACAAGCTATAATGGTGCACTAACTTTTTTACCCAGAAAAAGTGTGAATGATTGAGTGAGTGATCTATTACACAGAGAAATCCAGAAAAATTGTGGTGATTCCATACTCAGTATTTAGGAAATTCTAATAGGTCACAGTTTTAAGTAGAGAGACCAGCCAGATTTACAGTCAAGAAATGAAAATTAGAGTAAACTAGTTTTCACAGATAAATACAGAAATGTTGTACTGACTCCATACATTGTATTTCATCAATTTTACTAGGTTGCATTTTCACAGTGGGACACTAAGCTTTTCATCAAAAAATAAAAATTAGAGTGTATTAGAAAAACATAAATATTGTATTGACTCCAAGCATGGCATTTCAGCACTTTTGCTAGAAAGCATTTTCAGATGGAGACATTAGAGATCTTTTTATCACGAAATCAAAATGAGAGAATTAGAGTGTATTATTCCACAGAAAAAAAATGCCAAAAATGTACTGACTTCAAGCACAGTATTTAAGCTCTGTTTAATAGAATGCATTTTCACAGAAAGACCATCCAGCTTTAAAATCAAGAAATCAAACTTAGTTTGAATTATTTCACAGAAAAATGTAGAAATATTTTACTGAATCCATGCTATGGTTAATTTAATAATGTGGTGAACTGGTGCACTAGACTGTATCACACAAGTATGTGGTTCAACAAGGGCTTGCCTATGTCAGGAACAAGTTCACAAAGCTGATTGTGAAAAAAAAAATGCCCTAGCAAAATTATAGTTAAATAAAACATAAAAAATAAAACATACCACTTTCAAAAAATAAATAAAACCTAAAACTCAAAATTCCAACCTTTTTTGTTTGTATTTTTTAACATAAGTGAAAATAAACAAAATAAATATAATATGTAGTCTACCACACTGAAATTCCCAATTTATTTTAGCACAATACAGCACATTGAACATGGAGGGGTAAACACTATGTAGCTCACAACAATGGGTAAAGCACATTTCAATAGAACTGTATAATATAGTAGCAATTATCTCTCCTTGAAAACATCATTTTTAACAGAAACAAAAAAGAAATATGAAAACATGAAAAAAAACAATAAAACATGGAGAAACCTGCAACTGGAGAGAGGCAGGCAGCAGCTAAACAGCAACTGTAGTTGTTATTGACACAAACAATAAACTACTCCCGGAGTGGACTGTTGGGTCTATGCCAGGGGCGGACTGACCATTTGGAGACTCAGGCACTGCCTGAGGGCCCAGGGTCAGTAGGGGGCCCCATGAGATGCCCCTGGTACCTTTTTCATAGGCTTTTTTGAGTTTGAGCAAGGACACAGGGGCCCCATGATCCCCTATTGCCCGGGGGCCCCATGAGTTGTCAGTCCACCCCTGGTCTATGCATTAGGAGTGAGGGGGTTACAGAATAATATGTAGTCAAATTTACAAAGGTTAGCAAAATGCAGCACAACTAACACAGGGAGGTGCACACTATGCAGCTTACCACACTGCATTTCACTGTTATGTGGCACTATATAACACTTGGTAAAAGATTTTTCAACTATATAATATATCAGCAACTATCTCTCCCTGCATATGTTATGTGAACTCTCCTTATCCACTCCAGGTTCTCCCAACATGGACTGATAGTGCGTATAACTGACTATAAATATAATACTATTCTGGAGCACTGTATAGTAGTGTAGCAGCAACTATCTCTCTGTAAACACAAGGCTGCAGAGAACCCTAATGGCTGACTCTTCTAGGCCACTTGACTACAGTAGAGAGCCTATAAAATGCAGCGAATAGGAGCTCCAATGATTTAAGGTGTCCTCCTTCAAGTACCTGTTGTGGTGAAGCAAACTGGACCTTATAGTATCATGAAACTGGGGAAGAAGATTACATGTTTTTTTTTAATTCTGTTTAAACAGTTTTTTTGAAATATCCAAAGTGGATAGTGTCACAGGAAAACCTGTGTATCATATTGCACTCACCCCCCAGGGAAATGTCACCTGTAGTTTAAATAGCTGGGATGAACCTAATAAGGCTCTCCACTAGCTGAGCAATTGTCAGAGCCTGATAAGGACTTTGTGAGTGTGATGAAAAAACAAAACGCTGGAAAATTATGCTGAAGATAAATCAATCAATCCAAGAGTACAATATACATTTGATCAATGATTAAAAGCATGCCAACAGGGATAAACCAAGATGGACATAATAGTATCTACAGGTGGGTAGCCCAGATTTAAAAAAACAGTCCAAAAGCTGATATAACTAAGAGGGTGCTGCTGCTGAGCTGTGTGAGCTGACACTGCAAACCTGTGTAAAACAAGAAAAGAGAGAATGGAGTGCACAACCCATAGTGTAACATGCATAAAAGAGTTTAATGGACACAATAAAATCAATGGTTGCACTCACAGACATTTGTGGTGTTTAGAGGCTTGTAAGGAGGCTTGGAGGATAAGTCTAGAGTCAGTGTATGAATTATCCCAGATTGCCACCTTGGCCACAGGCTGGGGAAAGCATGGGCTGAAGTTGCAATGACACTGCCTGCAGAGATGGATAGAGCTGCTCCAAGGTCTGGAGAGCAAGAGCCAAAAGCCTCCTGCTGTAACTGCTGTGTACCCCAATATTGAAGGATGCATTTCACAGCAATACTGCTTCTTTATCACCCCCCTCCCACGTATTAGCACCCAACTGTGCTTTCTGTAGCGATGCTGTGATTGTCCCACAGCTATCACATGGTATCTGGACCAATCACAGCATGCTGTGCCATGTGACTAGCTGTGGCCAATCACAGCATGTCAACAGAATGCAAGCTGTCATGAATGGAAACCCATTCACGACAGTTCAAATGATTGCTGTTACAGTGTTCATCACTGTAACAGCAATCAGTGTAAAAAAAAAATCCCAGATCACCCTCCTAGAGTAGTACAGTGTCATACTGTCACCAGTCAGTATCCCTGATCACCACACTAGTATATGATGACGCTGTACTACACTGGTGACAGTATGTAAAAAAACAAACAAAAAGTGAAATAATTTTTTTATTACGTTTCCTTTATTTTCCTAAAAAATGGTGACAAAAAAATAACAACTTTAAAAACCTCACCATACCTCTTGCTAAATACTTCACACTGTCTACTTTCCAAACAGGGGTCAATCGGGGGCTATTTGTACTGTCCTGGCATTTTAAGGGACTCATGAAATGAGATAGGCCATCAGTACATCAGGATTGATCAATTTTCAAATACATACAGTATACCATAGTTAGTAGATGCTATAACTTTAATGCAAAACCAATTAATATACACTTATTGAATTTTTTTTTTTACCAAAAACATGTAGCCGAATACATTTTGGCCTAAATTTATGAAGAAAATTGATTTTATTGGATATGTTTCTCAAACATTTCAGTCTTTTTTACTATATACTGTATATAAATAGTGGAGATCACATATCACCAAAAGAAGCTCTATTTGTGTGAAAAAGTGATGTAAATTTCATTGTGTACAGTGTTGTATAACTGTGTAATTGCCAAGTAAAGTAGCACAGTCACTCTAAAAATATTGTGAAAATGGTGCCACATCCCTAAATGCATCAATCTATTAAAGATAAAATAGCATAAGATAGGACTTTGGAGACACGACATTTACAATAAAAACTTTAACAAAAATAGTAGAAAAGCACATCATAGACAATATCATATATTATATTGACATGTACTGATTCTTCTTTGCTCGACACGTTTCTTGGACATAATCCTCTTCTTCAGGTGCCATCAGTATTGTCTATTGTATGCACTAATACAAATATACAATAATCATAATCAATAACACAATGAGGTTTATTTACCAAAGCTGCTTGACTCAGAATCTGGTGCAACTGTGTATGGTAGCCAATCAGCTTCTAACCTCAGCTTGTTCAATTAACCTTTAGCAATAAAACCTGGAACCTGGAAGGTTTCTATGTAGAAGTGCATGAGATTCTGAGTGAACCCACTTTAGTAAATAAACTCCAATATATCACCCACTGCAATACACTCCCAGGTCCACCAAGCACACCACTCGGTGTGCATAGGTCCATCCATGGAAAAATTCAGGGTGCCCACCCCCACACATCCATTGCCTTCTTCTTGCAAATTCCCCATGGGGGAATATGGGGGAAGGAAAACGCTATTTTGTTTACTTGTGAGTGAAACACTTAATCACATTGTACTTCTGCTGCAAGACAATTCATTTCACTCTGACCTTTGGATTGCATCACATAAATGTACTTTTTTTTTTTTTTAGAATATCACTACCCTGCTCCTTAAAATACTTTTTTTTGTTGTTGATTGCACTACAACATCCCACTTTTTATGTTGTTTATTGTCATTAAAAGTTCAAAAAATTCAATGATTGTTCTTCACTGTAACAATCTTCTCTGCAAAATCAGTCCATCAAAACCCATAGGTCATGGCATGCAACATACTGTATTTCTTTCTTTAAATTGTACTGCCAGAAGTTTCATGCTCGGGGACCAAACACTGTCAAGAGACAACAGGTGCTCTTTAGCTGGGTTTGTCATCATTACATAGAGCAAGATCAAGACATAGTGCTTTAGTTGAGTTTAACAACAATAATTATTTTTTACTAGTAGTCTATAGGAAACATTGTACATTGAATCTATTATTTTGTCAACAGCTATCTTGTCCATTACAAGGCTTTTTCTGGAATGCTGAAACAACCAATAAAAAATTTATATGAAAGTCTGACACTTTGATTTGCTATGGCACATCTAAAGTAAAATAAAGAAACCAATAAAAAAAATTGTTATCACCCTTGCCTCCCTAGCCGGGATGCTAATAGTACTGCTGGGGTATTTTTTCTCCCATAATGTTTATATCTAGATGTGTTTAAACATGTGTGTTCTTTTTTTATCACACAGTAGTGCATTATGTATGTGAGAGCTCAGTAGGAACATTATTCATACTGCTTCTCACAAGCAAAAACATTTTTTAGCCCAATAAAAATTTAGAGAATGAACATTTGAGAGTCATGGCAGATTTTCTGGATATTGGAGCACATTTGTAAAATTGTAGGTGGAGTAGATGTTAAGCAATTCTTTCAAATAGAATATTTAGCATTTATATCTACTCAGTACATGATGTATGTCTGCTTAATGCACAATTGAATACAAGCAACCAATCTCTTAAAATAAAAGAACTGCTTAACATTCCCATTGTAGTTTATGAGAGAATGTTCCTTTAAAAAATGTCAAGTTTATGTGTGTTTAAAAGGCCACATTAGCAGCAGGAATGTTAATATTTACCTTTTATTTACTATCCATTTAAAAACTGTGCACTTGAATTGGGAAATACCTAAGGGATCAGCATTTGCTTTACAGACATTAAGTTTTAATTAGTGAGATTTACATTCAAAGCTCTTGTGTACTTTTCATCAAAGCTGTGTATTTTAGTAGCTTAATCTCAATTAAAATATAGTCCATAAGGATTTTAAAAACTTAAAATGATATTCACACACAAATGGGGAGTACAGATCTTTTAAAAATTTGTCTGAAAGTATATTATTACCTCTAATTAAACAACTTTCCACTCTCATTGTAAGCTTGTCATCTATGTAAATAACATTTTGTCCAGTTACCATGGATTGAAAATCCCTCACATTTATTCATCAAGGAGTAACCTTGCGTTTTATGCATGTCATTCAGGGTATATTCAAATTTGACAGAACCCCTTGAATTCTACCCCTTGTCCCCATGTTGTGCTTAAAGTAAATATACCTTTATGGTAATTAACCACTTGAACTCCGGAGGGTTTTTACCCTCTTTATGGCCAGGGCATTTTTTGCTATTCAGCACTGTGCTATTTTAACTGCCAATTGCTTGGTCATGCAAAGCTGTAAGGGACCGCCCGGCGGTACCTCTAGCAATCCACTGGTCAGGTGCTTCCAGAGCGCGGAGTCTAAGTCCTGGAGCACTTTTTCACCAGGGCCCCTGATGGTGGGGATGGACTTGGAGTGCTCCAAGACCAGGTCGCGACTACTGGGCACACCCACCAATGGCAGAGATATCTGCCGAGGGCTCCCGCAGAGTAAGAGCCTGATGTGAGGAGGTCGGGTGATCCCGATGGGATGGATGGATGGCTGAGCAGGTGCAGGGTCAAACAAGCCGAGTCGGGAGCCGTGGGGTCTGCGAGGTAGAAAACAGCGGGCAGAGAATAGTCGGGTCACACGCCAGGTCAGCAACAGTAGATCAGAACAAACGGGGCATCCAGGAGAGAGGTCAGGCAAGCCAAAGGTCAGGGCAGGGGAGTACAGCAATGTCAAAGCAATCCGGGTCAGCAACTTATCCTAAAAACAGGTACACAGATCAGGGAACAGAAAGGGACCAAACGGCAACCAGTGACAGCTCAGGGCGATTTAAATACAGCGCCCTGTGCTGTCATTGGTGCCCGACGTGCACCCGTGTCACTCAGTGCGCATGCGCGAGTTCGCCGCCGCGGCCGGCCTGGACCTAGTGCCCGCATCCCCGTGCGAGGCGGCGCACTGCACCTGTGCCGGGACCAGCACCGCAGCGATCCCTGACAAAAGCTGTACCCCAATTAAATTTTTATTTTTTTTCACAAAAATAGAACTTTCCTTTGGTGATATTTTATTACCACTGTTTTTCTATTTTTTGCTATGTAAATGAAAAAAAATACCAAACATTTTTAAGAAAAAGTTACACTTTTCTTAGTTTCTGTTATAAAATTTTACAAAGAAATAATTTTTGTTCATAAATGTAGGCCAACAAGTAGTCTTCTACATTCCTTTAGTAAAAATAAGCCAAATTAGTGTAGATTATTTAGTCTGTGTGAAGGTTATAGAGTCTACAAACTATGGCATACACTGTATACTTCATTTGAAAATTGATCAGTCCTGATGTATGACTGCTTATCTTATTTCTTGAGGCACTAAAATGCCAGGACAGCACAAAAAGCCCCCAAATTACCCATTTTCAGAAAGTAGACAGTCCAAGGTATTTAGTCAGATGCGTTGTGAGTTTTTTGAAGTTGTATTTTTTTGTCTTCTTTGGAAAATGAAGAAATTTAATAATTTTGTTCCACAATTTTTTTGTTACATACTGTCACCAGTGCAGTACAGCATCATCATATGACTGACGAGGCAGGTGCAGGAAGTGCGCGCCGCACTGGGTGACACCGACCGCCCGGGGTCACACCGGACCCGCTCCATGAAAAGGTAAGTTGTAAAGAAAGCCGACGATCCCCGCAGGATGGATCTGATCCATCCTGCGTGGATCGTCAGCTTTCTTTCCAACTTACCTTTTTGTGGAGCGGGTCCGGTGTCACCACATATAAGTTGCATGCTGATGATCCCTGCAGGATGGATGGGATCTGCGGATTGGGGAGCATAATGGATCGGATTCTGATCTATTATGCTCCCCAATCCGCAGATCCCATCCATCTTGCAGGGATCGTCAGCATGCAACCTATACATGGTAACACCAGACCCGCTCCACGTAAAGGTAAGTTGGAAAGAAACCTGATGATCCCTGCAGGATGGATCGGATCTGTGGATTGAGCATAATGGATTGGAGTACGATCCATTATGCTCAATCCGTAGATCCAATCCATTCTGCGGGGATCGTCGGAGGGGGTGTCACCAAGTGTTACCGCAATGGGTGACACCAACCCTAGGGACGCCTCTGGTGACACTGAACTACTCTGGGGGATGATCAGGGATTTTTCTATTTCCTAAATTGTATTCAATGTTCATTGATGATGAAAGGAAGAACATTTGTGCACCACCACACTGGAATAGATTTCCCTATCAAGGATTATACCAAGTCAATCTTCCTTGGTAATATATGTATTAATGCACTCTTGTAAATGACTGTACATTGGGGAGACTACACAAAAGGTAAAAGATTCTATTGCTCAGCATCAGAAACAACCAGGTTTACGATAGCTAGACATTCTGATTCCGAATTTAATTTTATTATATTGGAAAAGATCCCCAGGATCACTCTTATGACTTCAACAGAAATTATAATTTGTTTCTTTACCTTTAATATTATACAGTGATTGTTTAGTATCAATTATATTTTATGATGATTGATTTACTGTTAGGTCCATATATATTTGGACACAGGCAAAATTTCAGTTTTTTCAGGTATTGACCAAAACATATTCAAGCTAATGTTCTATAATGGATATGGGCTAAAAGTGCACACTCTCAGCTTTAATTTGAGGGTATGTACATCCAAATTGGGTGAAGGGTTTAGGAATTACAACTCTTAAGAGTAGCCATCCCCCCATTTTCAAGGGACCAAAAGTAATTGGGCAATTGAATCAAAAGCTGTTTCATGGCCAGGTGTGGGCTTCTTCTTCATTATTTCTCCATCAGTTAAGCAGGTAAAAGGTCTGGGGTTGATTCTAAGTGTGGTATTTCTATTTGGAATCTATTGCTGTGAACCTACATCATGTGTTCAAAGGAGCTGTCCATGCAAGTGAAACAGGCCATTGTAAGGCTTAAAAAATTAAACAAATCCATCAGAGAGATAGCAACAACATTAAGGGTGGCCAAATCAACAGTTTGGTAGATTCTGAGGAAAGAAGGACACACTGGTGAGCTCAGCAACATAAAAAGTTGATGTCCACGAAAGACAACAGTGGTGGATGATCGCAGGATCCTATCTATAGTAAAGAAACACCCATTCACAACCCCAGACAAGTGAAGGACACTCTCCAGGAGGTGGGCGTATCATTGTCAAAGTCTACAATCAAGAGAAGACTTCACAAGAGCAAATACAGAGGGTTCACCACAAGGTGCAAACCATTCATAAGCCTGAAGAATAGAAAAGCTAGATTAGACTTTCCCAAAAAACATCTAAAAAGCCAGACCAGTTCTGGAAAAGCATTCTTTGGATGGATGAAACTAAGATTAATCTGTACCAGAATGACAGGAAGAAAAAAGTGTGGAGAAGGCTTGGAACAGCTCATGATCCAAAGCACACAACGTCATCTGTAAAACATGGTGGAGGTAGTGTGATGGCATGGGCATGCATGGCTTCCAGTGACACTGGGTCATTGGTGTTTATTGATGATGTGGCAGAAGACAGAAGCAGCTGGATGAATTCTGCAATGTTTACAGATATACTGTCAGCTCAGATTCAGCCAAATGCAGCAAAGTCGATTGGACGGTGCTTCACAGTACAGATGAACAATGATCCGAAACACACTGCAAAAGCAACCCAGGAGCTGTTGAAGGAAAAGAAGTGGAATATTCTGCAATGGCCGAGCCAATCACCTGATCTCAACCCAATTGAACATGCATTTCACTTGCTGAAGGCAAACATAAAGGCAGAAAGACACACAAACAAAGAACAACTGAAGACAGCTGCAGTTAGAACCTGGCAAAGCATCAGAAAGGAGGAAACCCAGTCTTTGGTAATGTCCATAGGTTCCAGACATCAGGAAGTCATTGCCAGTAAAGGATTCTCAACAAAATATTAAAAACTAACATTTTATTTATAATTATATTCAATTGTCCAATTACTTTTGGTCCCTTGAAAAAGGGGGGGTGGCTACTCTTAAGAGCTGTAATTCCTAAACCCTTCCTCCAATTTGGATGTACATACCCTCAAATTAAAGCTGGATGTGTGCAGTTTCAGCCCATATATAACTATAGCTTGAATATGTTTTGGTAAATACCTGAAAAAAGTAAAATTGTGCTTGTGTCCAAATATATATGGACCTAACTGTATATCACATTGTCTTTGCAGTTACTTTAAACCATCTTGATTTTTCTGGAGAATGTATCATTTATCTGAGGCAATGGATGAACTACTTTACATTACAAAGTTATATATATATATATATATATATATATACTGTACATACTGTATATTGTGGGATGCTGTGTGTGACTCCCTGAATGAGCCCACAGCACTGTACACAGCAAACAGCAGATCTTCATCATGACCAGTTACACTGTATATTGAGAACAGGAAAAACAGCTTCTTCAAATACTGCTATGTAATCCCCCTTACAGAGCTACATAGTTACTGTACATAGTTAGTAAAGCTGAATAGACACTGGTCCATCCAGCTCAACCTGAGTGCGTTTGTGTATGTTTATGGCACTATAAATTACAATGTACATTTGTGTTTGCTAAGAAACAAATCTAATACATTTTTGAATTTATATATACTCCCCTCTGACACCACCAACTGTTGAAGGGGGATTCACATCTTTACCGCTCAAACAGTAAACAAATCCCTTACGCAGTTTAAGTTTCAACAGCTTCTCATTCAACTTCATTGTGTGGCTGAGTGTCCTTTTTGGAGACCTAAGATTAAATAATTTTCTCCCAATGGTACAGTCACCATTTAAAGATGTGTACATATTTCGATCATATTCACTCTTAAACTTCTCTTCTCCAAGGAGAATACATTTAATGTTTGTAGCCATTCCCTATAACTGTGTTCCTCAAGCCACTTTATTAGCTTTGTTGCCTTCTCTGGACTCTCTCCAGTTTAGGGAACTGGTGACCAAGAATGCATACTCAAGATGCCGAACCAGGGTTTTTTTAAAGTGGTAGAATTATAGTTTAATCTCTTGAGTAAACACCTTTTGTAATGCATGCTAATAGTCTGCTAGTCTTGCTTGCTGAAGCTTGGAATTGCATGCTTTTGCTGAGTCTGTGATACACTAGGACCCCCCATATCCTTTTTCATCCTTGATAACCCCAGAGGTTTACCCCCCCCCCCCACCCAGCGAGTGACTGCATATATTTTTAGCTCCAAAGTGCATTACTCTACATTTCTCAATATTAAACCTCATCTGCCATATAGCTGCCCACCCCTCTATTGTAATTAGTTCTTCTTGTAAGATTGCTATATTCTGTTTTGAGGTTATTGCCCTGCTTGCTTAGCATACAGTGAAATTGAACTATTTATTTCAACCACTATTTCATTTATGAACAAGTTAAATAGATTCAGTCTGAGGAGAGAGACATGGGACACCCTGACCACAACTGTAGACCAGTCGGAAAATGTGCTATTTTTCACAACCCTCCTGTGGTGCTCCTGCAGCCATTTTTTATCCAGGTACATGCAAAATCAACAATGCAAAACTACCTTAATTTTTAAATAAAGGATTTGTGAAAAATGTATCAAATGCCTTAGTGAAATCTAGTTATACCATGTCCATAGGCCTTCCTCTATCCAAATTACACCTCACTTCCTCATATAATGATTAAGTTTGGTTGGCAAGAGCGATCTTTCATAAATCTATGTTAGGACCCCCACCCCCAAGTGGCTTTATGTAGATTCTGAAAGTCATTTGAATATTTTTTTAGTCTGAGGGTAGTTTAAATAATAAATTTACCTTTTAACAAAAAAAAAAATGCACATTTTTTTGCTGGTAAAAAAATGTGCATTTATAAATTTTTTGTTTCTGGAGCCTCTAAAGCATTGCACCAGCAATCAGCAGTACCTCATACGGTACTCATCTCAGTACATCATGCGGGCAAGCAGATACTCAATGAACTACCACAGCTCTCCACAGGGTTGTGGTAGTTTATTGAGTACTACAAGTTGACAGCCGCAAATGCTTCTGAGACTTGGATATAGGTGTAACATGTAACATGTTACAAAAGATAAACTTATCCTTTAAGTATTGCCTAACAAGCCTTTAAAGCCTACAGCCAGCCTTATCTTTTACCATCTTTTCACCCAATTCCTTCCTAACCAAAAGACCACTTGTGCTCTTTTTTTTCCTTCTTTATCAATCTGTTTCACTGTTTATGACATTCCCTCCCTCTTTCTATGCCCCTTTTTGTCTCTTTGTGCTATCAATACTCTCTCTAGTTATTATCTCTTCCATTTCATTGTTATTATTATTATTATACAGGATTTATATAGGGCCAACAGTTTGCGCAGTGCTTTACAAAATGAATGTAGACATTACAGTTACAATACAATTTGGTACAAGAGGAAACCGAGGGCCCTGCTCGTTAGAGCTTACAATCTAGGAGATCCTTTCTTTCCCTTATTTTCAAAGTTTTACTTTTTGAAGTTGGAAAGTCAAGGTCAAACCAATGCATATCTCTATAACTCTATATGCTTTACATTTTGTTTTCATTATTTGAGACATAATTAAAATTAATTGAAGTTTAGGAAACTCACAAGCATGATTGCTGCTACTAACTTTTATGTGTATCCAGTAAAAGAGTTTTATGTACATCCAGTAAAAGAATTTATATTAAAACATGATTGTTTTGCAGATACTTGACCTAGCAAATGTGCATTAGCATCTATTCATCTGTCATTCCTTCGCAGATAAATTTTGCATAGAGCATATTTATTGTTTTCTTTTGGACGCTCACATTATTCTAAATGCGTTTTGTCTTTGCTATGCCATTGATTTTAATGTTTAACAGATAAACAGTAAATTTAATTTACATAATTAAGTTAATCTTTTAGATTTCAATGTAGTGTATCGTGGGTTTTCTGGGCATCTAAATTGGATTCTACCATTAAAACTCCTGTTAATCTTTTTTCATCCTATTTTCTTTATTTTTATCTTTTAGCATCACTTATTGCCATCGATCTCTTATCTTGCTTATCTATTTTACAATAAAGTGGCATTTGTATCTTTTCCACAGTCACTTAAAACTGGTAATAAAAAAAGGAAAAGACTGCTGTGAAATGGTTGAAAGTCTATTGCCTTATTGAAAAATAAATTGTACTTCTAAGCACCCTCAACCAGAATGTCTCTTTCATAAAGATTCCAGCCTTTCAAATTCAACTTTTTGTGCTGGGTGAACAGACTAATGTACCATGCACTGTTCTGAGTATCAGTTTATGCAACATTGAAAGAGTCAATTCATTTGCATAATTCCATTGGTATTTCTAGCACTTTAAGGTAGGATGGTTTGAACAGGAGTACTTCCAGCTCACATTCCAGTTTCCATTATGTTTGCCATCTTGACAAATTAATCATGACATGGAAATAATTAATAACACTTATGACAAACTAAACCTTATACCCATGGGCATCAACTTTTTTTTACATCAGCAATCTGATATTAATGCGAATAAGATTTAGTGATTTAGTGTGTACCTTAACAGTTGACAATGCCTAAGGCTGAACAAAATTAATATTTTCTTTCCCATCTGGAGGCTTCAGCAAAATTAATGAGGAATAGCGATCTTTTGTAATGTATGGGAATATTCACAATTCATAGGCTAGGCTTGTCTTCATATTTTATATTCTGTGTGTGCTACTTAGTGCATTTATGGCTGCAGTTCACAGTAAAAGGATTGACACTAATGAAAACAGCAGATTAGTGTACTGGTGTAAAACAATGAAAGCTTTAGTTTGTTATTTTTTAATTGCATACTAAAATCAATGTATTGTTATTATTATGATAATGAATATTATTAATAATAATTTATATTTCACCAATCCTATAAAGATAACATGTTTTATTTAATTTAACTTGCCTGCTGGAAATGTCTACGGCTGGCCATACATTGTACAATTTTCTTGTACAAATTTCCTTTAGATTTACCAAAACCATATAATAGGAGGTCAATCCTAAACACTTTTAATTTGTATGCAATCAGGCAGGCACTTGTACTACAAAGCTGAAGGCAAATCTAAAGGAAAATTAACAAGAAAATGGTTTGACCAGCATAAGTTACCATCTAAAATCTCCCTTTCCCCCATGTATAAGAGAGAATTAAAAAAAAAAGAAGGAGAGAGAAATGGAAATTTTGTATGTACTCTTTATTACAATTAATTCTAGACTGACAAATTGAAAATGCTAATAAATGGCAGAAGGCATAATTTGCCAGAGGGTTGCTTAGTTTTAGTGAGTCTTATTTTACTAGCATAGTAAGTTTAATTTCAGAGAGTACTTATACTGCATTCCCAAATAGAGGCTAGAGATATCTATATAAATCCTTGGGGGGTGTGGTCACACACTGACCATGACATAATCCCTCTTCAAGTACACATCACTACGTGAAGTGGTTCTAAAGGCTGAAGATTTTTTTACCTTCATGCATTCTTTGCATGAAGGTAAAAAAACCTTCTGTGTGCAGCTCCCCCCTCAGCCCTCTCTAATACTTATCTGAGCCCAATCTCAATCCGGCAAGATGGGGCCGAGCTGTGCTCTGTGTGTCTTATAGACACACAGAGGTGGCCCAGGAACGAGCTTGCATAAGTGCCCCCAGAGCAAGTAACTTGCTTTGAGGGTGGTCAGAAAGGGGGAGAAGTCAGGAGCACTGATCGGGATCCGAGAAGGGGAGGATTGGGGCTTCTCTGCGCAAAACCATTAATATGACATGTTTGTTGTTTTTTTTTTAATGTGAGCTTTTAGTATCACTTTAACTGCAATGACTTATCATGCCTTATGCAACTACCATTTCATTCAGATGGGGTGTGCAACGTCGATGATGCATTGGTGGCTGTGCAAATTGAGAATGTTTACAAACTGCAGTATTTTATATGTTTAGGTTATATAGCTTTAGGTGTTGTTTGCATGTGTTTCTGTGTGTGACTTCTACCAGTCAAAGTAAAACCATGACTGGGGTATTGCCTATATCCCGGCTGCTATAAACCACCCAATTCTAATATAACCCCCCAATTGTTATTATAATAATAATGCACACCAACACCTTTATTTGGATTTTAATCGCCATAGCAGCCAATTTATTTAATAACATCCATAACAAAATACATACTTAAATAGCATCATATGTAAAACCATAACAAAATACTGTAACTGACTAACCTTCTAATAGGTCTTTGAAGGCACATGAGCACTAATAACCGGCTGTATCTGCCATCAGCTTCCAAATTAAGGCCCCCAGCAGCATGTACACTGGCTCGGGGACAACTCTTTACTAAGTTATTATCCAAAACAGCCCCAAAAATCCAGCAACCCATTTCTGCTGCACTTAGAAGAGAAGGTACACCCATACCTAGGATGGGCCCAACCCTTTTTCTCCCAAACGTTTTACCATCCCCACCTTCAAAAATCTTGATACCTCTGGCATCAGAGCTCAAGCATGACACCTTATGCTTGAGTGGCCCGGCACACCCGCAGCGCTCGTTGTATACCCTCCTGCAAACCCAAACGCCCCAGATCAATCCCCATCTCATTCAAATGCACCCCATCACCACGCAGAAAAAGCCACGTATCTTGTTCCAACTCCAAATGGCAAATCGCTAACCCACCATTTTGAACAAAAAACCTAGCCACTTCCTTATTGACTTATATCCTGGCTTTGTTCATCCTTTCCACCGACTGGGCCATGTGCCAGGAAGACCTGCCCACAATATCAGACCAGAGCATAATAGTGTCAGGAAAAAATGACCGAAAACGAAGGAAATCAAATTTGATATCCCTGATCAAATCACGCATGGAGCGGATGCCCATATTCCCTCCCATGTGCAGCATGAGAACATCCGGGGATCTATCTAGCCTGGCATAATGATGCACCTCAGAGCAACACTTGGGACCACAACGTACCAGGAACCCCAATCCACCGCACCCTAGCCACCCCCCTAGAGAAACCCAATTACGTGCCCTCCTGGTGCACAGCCACCCTCTTGGCCCCCCAAAAAACATAGTAGTGGCTGAGGATCCACACCAAACATTCCGACCCTGGAAAAAGAAATACAAAAAACATCACCAGCAACTGCAACTCACAACACCACAAAAACACGAACACAAGCAGAATTGTTTGCCCGACCTCTGCCATGTTTGAAGAATTTATACAAGGAATGCGCACCCCTGCAACTGGAGCATTTGTGGCAAAAGTGACAGGAACCACTGAATCTGCATGATCCCTCATTAAATTGCCCGAAAAACCCCTTTTGCTTAGCTGCCAATGGCGACAAGGTTCCAGGTCCACCCCCGGCCCCCCGAAAGGGAGCAGTATTGCTCCTGGCCTGAGTCATGAACTTCATCCACAAACTGCCATGTTTGAAGAATTTATACAAGGAATGCGCACCCCTGCAACTGGAGCATTTGTGGCAAAAATGACAGGAACCCCTGAATCTGCATGATCCCTCATTAAATTGCCAGAAAAACCCCTTACGACATAGGAAGAGTGTGAATTGCAAAAAGCTCTATATGCTTTGAAAATATATTTCAAATACTTGAGTCTCCTTTTCTGGTTTTGCTGACTTGTCCTTTGAGTGCATAATGTATATAATCCCAAAAATAGTTTAGTATTAGTGTTTCACACCAACGCTCATTTCTTTGCAGTTTCTTTTGAATTTGTTCTAGTGCTAGAACCTACATTAGTATGTGTTAACATGCTTTAAAGTAAACTATGGATCATATTTCTAAACAGTAACCATGACTTTTGCCAGTGAATGTTTCTAAAGCATATTTGTCCACTACACATTTGCAGTTATAATGAGCAAACTTGCACTTAGCAAAACAGAGGTCCAATTATGATCCCAGAGCAGCTACTTATAGATGCTATAGGAAATCTGGCAAGTTAAAAAATGTAAAATAGGGGTGTGACTATGACATTAAAGAGTGAAGATGCTCACTAACTGAGCTCCTGGACTTCAAGACCTTTACAACGCAATATTGGGCCATGGACCACACTTTATCAGCCTCTGTAGGGAATGTCCAGCACAAGAAAAAATCAAGAAACTCCAGCAACCTGGGGCCTCCAGTGTCATGTACTGTTTTCTAAAACAGTCTGAGTCAACAGCCTTGACCGTGGTGATGACCAAGATGGCACCCAAGGCTGCAACATGTGTATCCATAGCTTTAGGAGTGGCAAAGAAACTGTTTCTAACAACATGGAAATAGAGTACACCATGCCTCAATTCTCCCCACCAAGCAATGTATCTTCATGAGGACTCCACTTGTTTATACTGTCACCAGATCACAGTTCTGAATACAGTGAGCAAGATCTTCTACATGGCTTTGGCAGCACCCCCAATAGCCTGTCCTTAAATACAACCTCCAGCCTATCAGGACAATCACTGGCTCCCTTTCTCTATCTGCAACAATGGGAGCACACAGTAAGTCCCTGTTCCCCATGACTCTGGGTTTTTGGCTTCAGCTACACCAGGGAAGCTGGCACTATGGACTCTAATTCAAATGCTACCCACTAGTTCAGACTTTGATGCACTGGCCAGTGGAGTGGAGACTGGTGCAACCACAACCTACAGAAACTGCTATTGATAGGATCCATAGGACATTAAGCCTCACAAATTAATAGGCCTAGAGAGGTCCACTATCATCTCCACTGTTACTCTGTCAAAGAAGATATCCTGCAAAAAGCCTAGAGCAAGGACCATATAGATTTTGATGGGGCTTAGATATTACGCTTCCCTGATATTTCCAGAAAAACACTCCAAATGTGGTCATTGAATCCACTTCAAGATAAGCTCAATAACCGTGGGCTTGTTTGTAAATGGGGCTATCCTTTTTACTGACTTTATGCCTCTTCTGTCGTCAAGATGCCTGCTTAATATGGAAATGGGACTGTGTGTCTTGGAATTAGTTTTCCTTCCACCTCTTGGCCTACACAATTTCAAGAGCTAAATTCAGTCAAGGGCCATAAGACTCTGTGACTCCTATTACAATATCTTTTGCAGGGATTATTCTCCTCTGTGTAGAATATGAAGGGTCCCCGTACCTACATACCCCGGGCTGTATTACAGAGGTGAACTTCAAAAACTAAGCTCTGCCTTACTTTTTGACATAGGCATAGGTCTGGTACTATGGTGATCCTTGGATGATTTCTATAATTCAGTGTAAGTATTTCTGGGAATCTGTGGTGGGATCCCAGCTACTTTAAAGACCCAGTTACAGTATATGATCCTTCAGGGAACACATTACCCTCCATAAACATTTGTTTTACAGTTTTCTCCATCAAGAGTTTCATGTTTCAAGAGTTGTCTTGTTTTTCCTTGCACACCACCTATTTACACCTTGGTGGAATACCCAGGACAGGAGAAGACCCTGAAGTCTGATCTGCACCTATGACCTTAAGTAACTAGAAATCACAATGTAATGGCAAAACTATACTTTTTGCTGCTGTTCTTTTGCTTCTAGCCAGGGGCTTGGTTCACGCTCCTGTTTTCACCCCTACTTTGTGCACACCTATTTGTTCTTGTTATACACTTTTACACTGTTATACACTGCTTAGCAGTTGTGAATCACCCTATCTTCTGACTGTCAAGTCACCATCTAGGCCTTTTGAATTTATAACTGAAATCTTGTACCTCCCTAACACTTATCAGATTTCTTAAATCTCTTCTGGGCAGACTTGATGATTTTGAAGAAGGGTCTGATATCATAGGAGGGGACTTCAATCTGACTCTAGATCCCCATAAGGATGCCTCTGCAGACTCCTCTCATTTATCCCTGGCAGGCTGGACCAAGCTTAAAATGACCTTGCATACAGACTAACTTCTAGTCATTTGAAAGATAATCTACCCACGGGTGAAAAATTTCACCTACCACTCCACAAATCATGACTCTCACACCAGAATAATTTCTTACCCATGATCGTTAATGTGGGTTTACACCAATTCTCCTTGTCAGATCAAGTCCCAATATTTTTACAGATGCAACCTTACCAAACACTATCTAAATCAGTTATCTGGTGTCTCAATAATCCCCTTTACAGGACTCAGAAATAAAAATAGACCTAATCAAAGAATGACAAGCCTTATATGACTTTCATAAGGGAATAGTGGACAACCTCCTTACTTTTTGGGTCTCTCACAAATGCTATATACTATATGTAGTATTATAATAAAACATGATCATATTGCCAAAAAAGCAAGGCAGAAGACTACCAATAACCAACTGCTCCAAATCCATAGCCTAAAACTATGCCACAAGAAAGCTTCATTCAAACAAATAGACGCAGAGCTTCTAATCTGAGGGAGAGGCTAAGAACACATTTACTTTATAAAGGAAAACAACTCCTGATGAGAAACAGCTGGTCTTTCAACAAGTATGGTAATAAATATAGTTATTGCTTAGCTTCCACTCCCAAGACCCAGAGAGCTCAGACATATCGACTTTACCTACTATATCCTTGCCCACTGGAAGTAAACTGCATACTACCCCTGACATAGCAGAGAAATGGATCCATATAATTTGAAATCATCTAAGGAACAAGATAAAATTAAACTGACAGATATAGAGTGAAAAAAGGGGGAGAGAACAATGTTCTTGGACAACTTGCCAGCCAGCTTGCTAACAACCGAATTAACCTGTCTAACAGTATACGTTTATAACAGGGGTTTAGTTAGCACACATTTGCAAATACATACGTAGGCCACAGAGCCACGACACGGCACCCTGATCATCTGTGGTCCTAACTCTAAAATTTGTGAGTCCCCATAGTAGAGGCACATGCATTTAATGGATAGATCAAGGGCAGGTGGACCTGAGGGAGCCACCCCTCTTAAAGGCAAAGGAGTGCACTGGACCCCAGCATGTAGCACAATGGCAACCAGGGTCCTAGTGCACCCACGTACCAAAAAATCAAACATGCATAAAAGTGGCCACCCGCCCAAGTCTATAACTGGCTTATGAAGCAAGGACACATAAACAGGCATCACATAGTGAAAAAAGGGGGAGAGAGCAATGTTCTTGGACAACTTGCCAGCCAGCTTGCTAACAACCGAATGAACCTGTCTAACAGTATGCGTTTATAACAGGGGTTTAGTTAGCACACATTTGCAAATACATACGTAAGCCACAGAGCCACGACACGGCACCCTGATCATCTGTGGTCCTAACTCTAAAATTTGTGAGTCCCCATAGTAGAGGCACATGCAGAGATATAGAGACCTACCTGGAGTCAATGACCTTCCCTTTCTATATAGACAAGGAGATGGATGCTATTTCTCATCCTATCAACTCCAAAGAATTACTTTGTGTGCTCACTATTGCCTACTGTGGCAAGGCACTGGGCTTGGATGGCCTTACGGTCTTACTACAGAACTTGCTCACCCCAATTATCTCCACATTTTCTAGAGGCATTCAGTGTCATTAAAGAGGGCCATAGTTTTATCTTAAACCTGCTGTATGCCAGTATTTCCATAATCCTTCATCGAATTGTGACAAAGTTTTTCTTCCCAAAAATTATATTGAAAAGACTTTGATCTTTCAATGCATTGTTTCCTCTGACCAATGTAGATTTATCCTGCCACGAGCAACACCATTTGAGCTATAAATCTCGTAGCAAAAGGACAGAACAATATTAATCTCTATGCTACTTTTGTCCAGCAATGTAAATATATTGACAGGGTATAATGGAAATTTCTGCATCGAACTCTGGCATACATAAGCATCTCAACATCATTGCTCTCCTAGATCAAAGCCCTTTACTCTACACCATCAACTTCAGTCAATAGCACTAACTATAAATCTTTTTCAAAACTGCACCAGACAGGAATGCCCTTTGCTCCCCTTATTATTTGTTCTTATTCTAGAACCCCTTCTCCAACATTTTCAGAACAATCCAGACATAAATGGCCTACTGTTAAGAGGGTACTACCACAAGGTTGCAGCTTATGCAGATTACCTTCTCTTTTACATCACTAGTCCAACTAGTTATCTACCAGCTCTTTTTCCTGTTCAATTGGCATCCCAGGCCATTCAGTATCTGGGCACACAAATCCTCTCAGATCCTAACCTTATACTCAAACTAAACATTCGATCTATCACTCACTTACTCCTTAAAAGCTGGCCTTGAGAAATGGAAAACACTTAGCATTTTCTTGGCCAGTACAGCATAATGTGCTTAAGAAGAATGTGTCTCATATATAGTATCTGCTGCAGACACTGCTCACTCGTTTCCCCTACTATTTCATCTGTCCACTCCATGCTGACTTTGCCAATTAATTTGGCAGATGAATGTGGTTTGTATTAGCTAAGAAACCATGATTGGATCAAAACCTAGAGGTTGAGTAAGATTTCAAGACCCATCCTTTATTATATGGCTACACAAATGGCATGGGTAGTTGACTGATATGGGTGACACAAGCTTTTTGTCTCCCTAGAACAGAACTATTTCCCCTTCCCCTTGGTTGGGTCTCTCTTGGCAGGGAGGAGTGCTTTGAAAGCTCTTCAAAAACATCCCTTAAATTGGCCAACCATATGGGAGACGGGTAAATATTTTAAACTGTGCTGTGTTACCCCTTCCCTATGACACCTATCATAGGTCACCCAGACTGTATCTCTCATCTTACAGATCACACTTTCTGAATCTGGTTAGATAAGGAAATCCCACAACTTAACTGCTGCCAGAGCATATATCCCCAACATCTGGAAAGAAACACGCTCCCTGACATGTAGCCAATGGTTTGTCAGGGTGATTGACCGTCACCTCTGCCCTTAGGATTAAGTTGGGTGAAAAACATCCATATGGTTCTACTTTGAACAATTTCAACACTATGCGGATTATCTGCAGTACACATTTAAAATTACTTCTGTCACAAGCTTGCTGAGGCCACCCTCTCCCCTCCTGAACCCTTGTGTCTTATCCCACCAATTTTTTCATAACCTGTTTCCTCTCCCTCCCCCCATTGATCCTTCACTCTCTGTCCTCACATGCCATGATTTTCCACAAACACTCTATGGGGTTGATTTACTAAAGGCAAATATACTGTGCACTGCATGTACAGTTGCCCCAGAGCTTAGTAAATGAGGTAAAGCTTCACTTTGCAAAGAATACCCAGTCACATGCAAGCAAAATAAAAAACAGCATTTTTGCATGCACATAATTGGTTGATAGAAAATAGCAGAGCTTCCCTTCATTTCAGAGCTCCCCTCAGAGCTAAAACAACTGCACTTGGAGTGCACTTGCAGTGCAGAGACTATTTGCCTTTAGTAAATCAACCCCATTGTGTGCATAGACACATAGGCTAACATAGAGGAATGTTTAGAGGTAGAAAACAAAAGTTAACTGTGCTTCAAGTGTGCATGAGGCATTATTGTCAGTATACAGTTATATTAACACATGTCAAAGTTGAAAAATTGGGTTTGGGCATCAAGGTTTGTTTTGACCTTGGTCACGAGGATGCTTACATCATGTGCATCAAGCTTCTACAATATTTCTGGTGTTTTTATGTGAAATAATGCATTCTAAAATTGATTTCTTTAGTAAAACCTGTCTTGTTTCCTACATTGAAACTGGCCTACAAAAACTGCTTACACAGAGTGCGTGAAGTCTGTACAAAATTTCCTGGCTTTTTTCTGTGACAAAACACTCTCTAATTTAGTGAATAAAATCTGTCTGATGTCTCTTTCTAAAATTGAAGCCCACTAACGTTGCTTAGTAGTGTGCCTTGAATCTTTACTATTTTGGTGGCTTTTTTATGTTAAATACCGTATAATAATTATTATGAATTCTTAATAAAAACCAAACTAGTCTTTCCCTCTGAAACTGCACCCTACTAAAACCATGTATGCATTGAGTTTTTGCATTTTTGTGAAATATTACACTTTAATTTTGATTACTTGATTAAAAGATGCTGGGTGTATCCTTTTCCAACTTCAGCCTATTAAAGTTGCTCTCATGGTGTACATGAATTCAGCACAATATTCTATTTTTTCTGTGAATAATACATCATTTTGATTTCTTGATTATTAACCTACCTTGTCTTTCTTTTTCAAACTGCAGCCTTGTAAAGGTGCTTAAACACTGTCTCTACAATATTTCTGGTGATTGACACAGAAATAGTACACTCTGATTTTTATTTAATCATAAAACTTGCCTGGTCTCACCCTGTTAAACAGTGTCATAGTAAAGTGTTTTTATATTGTGAGAAGAGTTTATAAAACATGTCTGGCTGTTTTCTGTGAAAAAGTAGGTAAACCCTGCCTGGTGTCTCCCTCTGAAACCAAGGACTGTTAAAACTGCTTATACAGTGCACATCAAGTCATTGCAATATTTCAGTTTTTTTCTGTGAAATTATAGCCTCTAATTTAGGTTTTGCATTTTACTTCTTCCTGGTCTCCAACTCTTTAAATGTGGCCTATTGATAGTGCTTACATAATGTGAAGCTCTGCTTTTTTAATATTTCCAGATCTTAACTCTGAAATATGAACACTTCTATTTTAAATTTTAATGAATAAATCTGCCTGGTCTCTACCTCTGAAATTGGGTCCTTGTGAAACTGCTTACACATTATACATTGACTACACAATATTCATATTTCTGTGAATGTGTTTTAAATTTAAAAACATTTTTATTTAAATTTTAATTCCTCTTCTCTTTTACTGAGTACCTTGAGCGTGACTTCAAATTTTTTTTATATGTTGGTGTCCATCTTTTCCATTATGCTTTAAATACCCTACTAAACATTGAAATAACAGCCCAGGGATGCAGCAGAGGCAAAATAAAAGGGATGTTTTACCTCAGAGAATCATGTGCAGATAACATAACATAACTATTAGTGTTTTGCCTATTAGTGCTAAAGATTACATACTTGCTTGCTTCCATTCCAAAAAAATTATAATCACAGAATCTGATGGCCATGTTCGTTGACCTACTGTGGAGCTTTACGGAAAAGCTTATGTATTAGGAAGGAAGGAAGGAAGAATCCACCTAGCCGGCCCAATATGCCACAACAACCATATCAATCAATGAGGTTACAGATGTTGAATCCAGATAGACTCTACATCTGGTTGTTATAAAATTTCATCTGCTTCCTGCTGCATGAGCATCTTCCACACAGTCACACCCTCTAATTTTTATAAAGAATGTTCATCCATATTGAAAAGATTCTTGGCACCGTACAAGAGAAATGGCAGATGTCACTTTCAGCGCTTCTTGTAATCTCCATGCTTGTATTAACATCCCAGCTTTATATTTTCTCAAGTATATCTATTCTAGCCTTGCTAATAAAACATTTTCTTATGGGCAATATTTTTTTAAATTATAAGCTTTGACTTGGGGTGATTAGACCATACCTGGCTGTTATGCTGCCAGTCTATTAAAGAGCTGATTTTTGTTGTCCCAGGACCTTAGTGCATTTTCTTGAAAATCCAAAAAATTTTAAAAAATATACCATGCACCACAAATTCTGCACACCCTTGCCCCAGGTTATTAAAATTCAGCATCACAAATTTCCCTCCTTGAATTCCCTCTCTAACATGTCATGTGCAGCAGGGAAGGCCAGTACCTCCTGTGCATATTAAGCCATCTCTACCCTGTTCTCCATCTTTTTCACCCAATAGTTCAAGGATATGATTGCATGTAAGCATTTTAGTTATAGCCTTGCCATTCCTGCCCACTGTGTTTGCTTGTCTAAGACAAGAATGGCCATGCAAGGCACAAAAATAACAAATGTTAACAAATAAAAACATTACATTGATTTAAAAAATATAAATATTGTTCAAAATAAATAATAATAAAAAATACTGTTGGTGAGTGAGAAAATGGGTCTGGACCAGTTTTTGGCTCTCAGCATATTCATAGGTTGTGTTTCTGCTCTTTCTATCTAGCTTCATAGACTATTTCTCTTTAATTCCTTGAATAAGAATCCCTAATCTGGTTCTTTCTGTGCTTCAAAATGGCATTGTTTAACAATCAAAAAATTTCCCTTACTATTCTTACTAACAAAATGGGATTCCCTGTAGCCATCACCTCTGTGAAACCAGGGATCTTTGCAAAGGACCCCTTTTTTAAATTTTTGCATAGGAAAAAGGTGGTGTTTAGACCTAGGATCTAGACATGACCACAGACACAGTACAGAAAGCATGTCCAGAAGTGTTACATTTCTTTTATAGTGCAATCGATACATTTTCTGACAGCCAGGACTAATGAAAAATGGGAAGCACTGCTAGAGCTAGTGTGCTGCCCCATGTTGTTCAACTTGGTGATTACTGTATGACTCTATCACCTCTACCCCTTCCTTCTCAAGAGCCTCATCCTGTGTCTCATCAGAACCACCAATCCCCCCATGTGACCAAGAGCCTAAGCAATGCCCCAAGAAAAACGATGTCATGCTATTTTGCAGCTGGTATACCTGGGGGACAGGAGACACACTGGAGCAGAGATTCTGTCAGGTCTTCGGGGGCAAGCCAAAAGGTAGCTTCCACCATGTCATCTTGTGCCAGAAATGTTTGTGTGTGAAAACAGCATCAACCTGTTGTATGCCCTTTGGTAAAGAAAGTTCACACACAACACCTTCGCCTGTCAAAAATCCTTGACCTGGTGGAGCAATAGCCCCTAGCTGTATACTCTGACTCCCATTATGGCCTATGGCAGGCCTGAAGAGTATGTGGGTACTTCAGGTAGCTAAAGACAGTGAGTGCTAACCTGGCCAAAATTCTACAAGCTTCCTACTAACTGCCTAATGTGAGATAAGCTCACATGCTGGAACTTAACATTGGCCATACTGAGGTGGACTATTAATGAGTATATATGTGAGTACAGCACAAGGACAGGCTCTTTCATCCTGTCTGGGGTTCCTGATTCAGTGTATTATCTTGTCTCCATTTGAAGAGGTGACTAGGATGTTGAACTAGGATGAGGTGGAAATCAGTGACCCCTTTGGTGGCTTTTTTTGGAATGCACACTCATTGGTGTAGTAAACCAGACACTGGAGGTATAGCAAAAGGGGGAAGAAAAGGACTTTCTGGTGCCTTAAAGCCTGAAAGATACTTTCACAATTGACAGGCAGAAGAGCATGAGGAGTAGGGTTAGGGTTCTGACAATAAGGAGGAGAAGGACATGGTGTAGACATTCAGGAGTATGTTTCACCTCCCTCTCAAAACCCCTTCATCTGGCATCACTGAGAAACATGGGTGCTGTAAGTAACCTTTTAACCACTTTCTAGACAGTGACATAATTCCCTTTCCAACATGCCATGCATCTTCTGGACCTCCTTTACAACACATTGTCCAGAGCTTGGCTGCTGTCAGTAGACACCTGAACCACACGATTTTAGATTATCTGAGGTCAAAGGGGGATGACCTTCTTGCAGCGGGTCATTTCGCGACAGGAAAGGCAAATCCACATGTCCCTAGACATAGTTGACTTGATCACCTTTGTAAAGATGAACCAGCCCTGGATCAGTAATGCTAACAGAATTTGCTGCAACTGATGCTAGCAAATACATATTTTATTGGAATCTGGCCCCAAAACTATTATTATACCATGAATACCATTTCTTGACGCCACTGCTGATTTGCAGCCATTACCATTTCCTACTTTTTCAGTCTATTCCAGTACTCTGTCAATAAGAAGTATTTGTGGCTATTGTCTTTCTGAAATATTGAATGAGTACTCTGTGATTTCTTCATTAAAATATGCCTTTGCCTTCCCCATTAAACTGCTGCCCAGCAAAGGTGCTTTCATACATTTCATTCATTTTGTCTGGGAAATAAATACACTCTAGTAATTTTTTGATTAAAAGTTTACTGTTGTGTTCAAAATGTGTCAAGAGTGCATAAATAGTGCCATCAGAGCTACTGAAATATTTCTTTTTTATTATGAAAAATACAACTGAAATGTGGATTTTTGGGTGGTGAAACTTAATGTAATCTGTCATTTTCAAAATGCCTGAAAGATATTTTACTGAAATGCTGTGTATGCAATATATCTGCAATATTCCTTCATTTATATAGTTTTTATACTTTGTTTTTGTCCTCAAAAGCTGTATGAGGTAAGTGTTTTTTCAAAAAAGGCTTCACAGAAATGTAATAAAATTACGCCTATGCAGTGTGTATCATATTACTTCCATTTTTTGGCCTCCAAAGTTAATTGTGGACGTATTAATGAAGTCAAAATGGAATTATATAAATAATATATATGCTATTTGTACCCTATTACTTCTATTGCAGCCCAATAAATATAAACTTTAAATTTATTTTCTCCAAAGCTAAATGTAGATGTGGCTTAGACAATGAGGTCTACAAGAAATTGTAGATATACCACATACAGTGGGGATCGAAAGTTTGGGCAACCCAGCTAAAAATGTGTATTAATGTGCATAAAGAAGCCAAGGAAAGATGGAAAAATCTCCAAAAGGCATCAAATTACAGATTAGACATTCTTATAATATGTCAACAAAAGTTAGATTTTATTTCCATCATTTACACTTTCAAAATAACAGAAAACAAAAAAAATGGCGTCTGCAAAAGTTTGGGCACCCTGCAGAGTTAATATCTTGTACTGCCCCTTTGGCAAGTATCACAGCTTGTAAACGCTTTTTGTAGCCAGCCAAGAGTCTTTCAATTCTTGTTTGAGGTATCTTTGCCCTTTCTTCCTTACAAAAGTCTTCCAGTTCTTTGAGATTTCTGGGCTGTCTGTCACGCACTGCTCTTTTAAGGTCTATCCATAGATTTTCAATTATGTTGAGGTCAGGAGATTGTGAAGGCCATCCTCTCTTTAACTTCAGTTTTTTCACAGATGGCATCAAGTTACCATCCAAAATTTGCTGAAATTTTATTGAATCCATTTTTCCTTCTACTCGTGAGATGTTCCCTGTGCCACTGGCTGCAACACAACCCCAAAGCATGATTGATCCAACCCCATGCTTAACAGTTGAACAGAGGTTCTTTTCATTAAATTCTGTGCCCCTTCTTCTCCAAACGTACCTTTGCTCATTCCGGCCAAAAAGTTCAATTTTAACCTCATCGGTCCACAGAACTTGTTTCCAAAATGCATCAGGCTTGTCTATATGTTCATTTGCAAAGTTCAAACAATGATTTTTGTGGTGAGGATGTAGAAGAGGTTTTCTTCTGATGACTCTTCCACGAAGACCATATTTATACAAGTATCTCTTTATGGTGGAATAGTGTACCACAACTCCAGTGTCCGCCAGATCTTTGTGGAGGGATCGTGCAGTCAAACGTGGGTTTTGAATTGTTTTTCTCATAATCCTGCGAGCTGTTCTGTCTGATATTTTTCTTGGTCTTCCAGATCTTGCTTTAACTTCCACTGTTCCTGATGACTGCCATTTCTTAATTACATTCCGAACAGAGGATATTGACATCTGAAAACGCTTTGCTATCTTCTTATAGCCTTCTCCAGCTTTGTGAGCGTCAACTATTTTCAGTTTCAGTTTTCTAGACAACTGCTTAGAAGAACCCATGGTGCCGATTGTTGGGGCAAGGTCAGATGAGTCTGGGCATTTAAAACCTTTGAGATTGACATCGCCTGGTCTTCCCAGACGATGATTGAGAACAATCCATGACACTGGCAGGTCTCAGCCTTGCAAAGGGGGCAGTGCATGCTATAAATTCTGCAGGGTGCCCAAACTTTTGCAGACGCCATTTTTTTGTTTTCTGTTATTTTGAAAGTGTAAATGATGGAAATAAAATCTAACTTTTGTTGACATATAAGAATGTCTAATCTGTAATTTGATGCCTTTTGGAGATCTTTCCATCTTTCCTTGGCTTCTTTATGCAAATTAATACACATTTTTAGCTGGGTTGCCCAAACTTTCGATCCCCACTGTACAGTATGCTGTGTGTGGCATATTACTTCTATTAATCTGAAAAATAGAAATAGAAATAGTACATATGCTGAGTGCAGTATAATACTTCTATTGAAATATAAAAATACAGTTAAATGTATTTTACCCCTAAAACGCTGACAGGGAGGCCAAAGAAGCATACAAGAAATTGAACTCAACATTTTGTGTATCTGACATAATAGTCTCTAATTTGTATTCCATGATAAAACCTGTTATGTGCAAGTGCGCATTGGCTCCAGTCGAGCTATTTAAGTTACACAAGTCCACTGTGTCATTGACGTTTAGTCTACTACATTTCTGTGCATCTGTGATCTATTCCTATATTGATCCTTTGTTGCCAATCCAATCTGCGCCTGATTCTTGACTACTCTTCTGCCTGGTCTGCTCCCTAATTGCTGACCTGGACTGTCTGACCATGCTTTTGATTCTTCATCCTGTATCGGAACCAGCTGATCCATGTCTGAGGCCAGCTCCAGTCCTTCTGCCAGTGTGCACCAGCCAATCATTCCTGCATATCTTGATGCACATCAGCATCTATCAGCAGGAGACTTACCAGGCACTTGTGCCACTCTGTGCTCTGGCGTTCCCTATACCTTTACCAGGGCTCCTGAGCCAAAGCTGTAAGAAAGGCCTACTTCTGCGCATCAGGCTCCATCACCAGGTACATTAGAGTTAGGGCCTATTACTGATAGATTAAAAAAAATCAGTTGTGGCAGTAAAAACGACTTAATAGATACTTATTTACTGAGTTATAATAAATCATATTGGGGTGCTGATGCAGTATGTAAGCAAAGGAATACCGGCAAAGTATAAAAAAAATACACATTTTTAATGCAAATGAAGTAATACCAGAATATGATGTCTCTGATGCTGTTCATGAGAATCACACTGCTCTGTTACACCAAATACACTTTCCAGGCATCTTCCAAGCATGTATTATGAAGAATTGGTGTTTATCTCATATCACCCTCAAAGCTGCATAAAAGGAAGGGCCATCTCCCCTCTAAACAGCATTTGTTTAAATAGTTTTTTGCACTGGTACACATCCTTATGGAAGTGCCCAGCCCCCTTTGCCCTTTTTTTGATGATCCTTTGCACATTAGCCTTGAAAATGGACAGAATTTATTTTCAAGATCTCCCCCCCCCCACTCGCATTGACTTCAATTGGGTTCAGATTAAAAATTTCCATTTTCATAATTTCTAGTGAGTTTGGTGCATGGCACATGAATGAAAACCAACCACGTTCACTCATCACTATTGGCCATGTATTGTCTCTGTTTATGGCCAATGGTCGAGTCAGCAGCTCTGCCTGAATAGACACTGATATCAGACAGCAAATTTAGAAATGCAACCAAAGGTTTTGGAAGTCATCTTATTACAGGAAAAGGCTGTATTTGTGGACTTCTTTTATTTAACTTTTTCATAATATAAAAAGGAAACTCAGAGAATCAAAGTATATGTCAAAACAATAATAAATATACAAATAAATAATGATCATTTTTCCAATGCTGTTTTTATGTATAGTTATGATATGGAAGCTGGCCTATTTCTGTCCAACATCCCAGCAATATTCTATGCAACTGTAATCCTAACTAGGAGTAGGTTATGAAGATTAATGGTTGGTATGCTGATGTATCCTATAACAAATAAAAGGTCTTTTTCATTTTCTGTTTTTTTTATAAATTGCTGAAAGCTCACACACACATTTCTGAGAGGTTGTCTCTATCTCATTAATTATTTCAATCATTGGGTCAGTATATTTTCTACTAGCAGCTAGGCTTTAGGTGCTAACCAATAATTATATACATGTATACAAATGCAGTCAGCGATCACATAACATTTGTCATCACTTGATCAGCTGCAACATTTTTTTTCATTAAATTTAGGCTTGAAGCAAGATCAAACTGATTGCTTCTAGGAAGTCAAACATTGCTTCTGTATTTGTTTTTCTCACTTTTAAGTAAAAGGATGGAGCTGTATTTCTATATATGTATATGCACAGCTTTTACTACCTTCCACTGTACACACTGAAATTTTCATCCATAGTAATGTATCAGTCAATCTTTTTCAGTTTGGAAATATATCCTCCATGGGAAACCTAGTAAATGATCAGTTACCTGGCTACCATCATTCTCAGTCTTGTGATAGCATTTCATTGTATCAAATAAAATATGAACATAATAAAATATGTATAAGTTTCTAAGCATTAATTCATTAATATGAGACCTAAGATGATATGCATTAGTCTTTTAGAGTTTGAGGTTTTGGTCAGGAAAGTCTACAGTTGAGGTCTTCTGAATGTGGACCATAGCTCCTTCCTAGTTGTCACTACATGTCACACTTACATATTCACTTCAATTAAATTATTCAGGCAACAGTGAAAATTAGTAAGTTAAAGGGTAAGCAAAGCAATCGTTTTTCAGACAGCAGGACAGGAAATAAACAATAGATTAAAAATGCAATAACCATGTTGCAGTAATGGAATCAAATAGGCTATAATGACTATACTGTCTAATTTCCAAGATCATACTGATACTTAACCATCGTGTGTGTCACAAGCAATTCTCAGGTAAACCTGCATCAAACCACAGAGCTCTGCCCCAAACACTCAGTTTGCTCAGCAAAAGTTCTGTGGTGCTGACTCCTATGATATTTACCTCAGAAAGGTCCAGAGCTGTGCATTGAAGAAATGGGTTAGAAGAAAAGATACTGCCAGGGAACCTTAACTTTACCACAGAGGAGTTATATTTTTGCTGGTTATGTTACAGCCAAAAAACAGAATTCTTGGTCTATAAAAGCTTTTTTGAGACCAGACATATTTGAAGTTCATGGACACAGACACAACTCTTCTTTTGTATTTATTTGGTGCTCAGCACACTGGGACCGTGACCCAAAGCCAATAAAAAATAGACAATACTTTTTGGTAGGTATTTAGAGTATCAATTTGACAGTGACTTAGTAGTTTTTTTTTATCTGAGAATGAATAGTTGAACTGAACAAAAATGAATCCATTTGAGCTGTTAGTCATAAAGAGGCAAATTTGAAACATTGGGTCTAATAACCCAAACTTTCACTAAAGAATTTATTGCAGCTCTCCTTGGGTATAATGTGGTGTTTATGGTAATTCTGGTGCATTGCTTCCCTATGGCAGGCAGGTGCCATCTTAGTTGAGATACTCTGCAAACTGCATTTCAAATAATAGGTGACGTTGCAATGCTTCAGTAGTAAAGAAAGTCCAGATCTCTTCCTATCAAAACATATTTCTTTACGGAAAGGACATGGGACAGTAATAGGTAGTGGGGTTGATTTACTAAAGAAAACCAGGCTGTTCCCTTTGCAAAGAAAGTTGTACTTTCAAATAAATCTTCCCAAAGCTTAGTGAATGTGATAAAGTTTCACTTTTCAAAAAATACTAACCATGTGCAAAGAAAAGGAAAAAAAAAACGCATCTTTGTTTGCACCTGATTGGATGATGAAAATCATCCACCTCATTCATGGAGCTATGAAGGAAATTTCATTGCAAAGTGCAACTTCCCTAGTGACGTGAAAGCTCTATTTGCATTTAGTAAATCAATCCCACTGTCTTTTCTCGATCTCTTAATTTCTATATGTAATAATATTTATACTGCACAACTCCTTATCCTTACAATCCCTAGCTACAGAAACTAGTGAACCCCACAAACGCTGATATGTATAAATATTATCTGATCCTCTTGAACTTTTGATAGGCCCTTTTCACATTTAACTAAAAAAAGGTGCACATTCTCTGCAATTCACTTACAGCAAAAAGGCTTTAAACTTGCAGAAGGGATTTGAAGTAAAATAGGGCCAACAAGTAGTGAGGGTTTGATTAAAGTGTTACTAAAGCCAGGGCCCTGCATTCACTATATCTGGTCTCCCACAGTACACACACCATGGAAATGCAATTATTTTAGTAAATATAAACTGCTAAATACCTTTTCTTATTATCAGTTAGAGCAGTCTTGTGACTTATATCAATGTACAGCAGAGCACTGGCTAAAGCTTGTAGGAGGAGTTTTCATTCTCCTCTGATTGCCCTATGAGGCTGCATAACCCCTGACCCTCTGTCTTGACAGCGCTAATTGGCCCAGTGCTGATCACATGCACTCTCCTAAGAAAAAAAAAATCTCTGGCAATACACACCAAACTGAGCATGTGCATCTTGCCCCCAAGGCTCTGTTCTATCAGCAGATGGATTGGGGACAGTAAAAGAATGGTAGGATCAGAGAAGACAGGATCAAACAGTCTTTCAGAGGATTACCCCTTAGGTTCCACAGTGAGTATAAAAAGCATGTTTTACTGCATATACAGACTGCTTTTACTGTTGTGGGTTTAGTAACACTTTAAATAAGGTGTAAACGGTTATTTGGATATGTACCCCTGTTTTTTTGTCTTCTCCCCTTTGTGTCATGTCCGTGTGTAAAAATATTAAGTAAGTGTAAGTGCAAAAAGTATGACATTTTTGTATTGTAAAATAAACTAGAAAAGCTACAATTTCTGGGGAAATGGTGTGAAGTGTTCTTGCCTCCACCAGTAGTCTACAACTGGAGTGGGCGGAGTAACTGGGTGGAGTGGCTTGAGCTGGGCGGCATGAGTTGCAAACAAATGGTCATATTGTGAAAACTATCAGGACTATGGCTTAGCCATCGACATGTTTAGTGGCAGCAGGGATAGCTAAACGTTTTGATATAAGATTTGTGTAGGTGGGCTTGAAAATGAGGGAGTGATGGCAGTTTAGAAATCATGTCCTGATTTTTCAGCTCACACTCTAGCTTTTGTCACTCTGCTGCCTGCTCACACACCTGGGTTCCTGTGGCAACTCATTGTACAGCAAGGGCAGAGAAGATCAGTTAAAAACAAACTGCTCCAACTTGCTCACTTCACTGGCGGTTGCCATCTTCAAACGGTTGTAGTTTAAAAATTATAAATCCTACACGAAGAGCTTTATATTGTGAGAATCACAAGACCCAGACCTACATTTTGATGCATAGTATGTCTCTGAAATATTAAAAATTAAGGCACACTCACAGTTTAGAAATTGCCCTTCAAATTTGAGGTGGCTAGAGTGGAGTTTCAATGAATGTCTTTTCAGCTCACACTCTAGCTTTGGTCAGCTCCCACTCTAGTTTTGAACATTCCGCCATTCATTCCTATGGGACCAATTTCAGCACAAAAACGCCGATATTTTGTGAACCATTTGGCGAAACGTTCCACAAAGTAATAGCACACCAATCGGGAACAATCCGCACGTTTCAGTATATTACTGTCTATGTAGTGTAAAAACTGTGGGAGGAGTTAGGGTGGTAAATTTGGCTATAATAATAAGAATATATATGTGAGATAACAGTAAGTGGTCTTGCCATACAAGAACACTTAACTAATAAAAAGTTATGAAAAAAAAACTTGCAGACCTCTGCTGTAGGCTGTGTTCACAGCAGTGTGCTGTGTTTTGGGTGCAGCACAAATATATGTGCATTTTACACATGATTTTAGATGTTCTCCTATAGACATCTACAGTCATGGCCGAAATTGTTGGCACCCTTGATATTTTTCCTGAAAATCAAGTATTTCACACAAAAAAGGTATTGCATTAACACATGTTTTGCTATACACATGTTTATTCCCTTTGTATGTATTGGAACAAATATAAAACAGAGGCAGAAAAGCAAATATGACATAATGTCACACAAAACCCCAAAAATGGGCTGGACAAAAGTATTGGCACCCTTAACTTAATATTTGGTTGCACACCCTTTGGAAAACATAACTGAAATCAGTCGCTTCCTATAACCATCAATAAGCTTCTGACACCTCTCACCCGGAATTTTGGACCACTCTTCCTTTGCAAACAGCTCCAGGTCTCTCTTATTGGAAGGACACCTTTTCCCAACAGCAATTTTAAGATCTCTCCACAGGTGTTCAATGGGATTTAGATCTGGGCTCATTGCTGGCCACTTCAGAACTCTCCAGCGCTTCTTTGCCATCCATTTCTGAGTGCTTTTTGACGTATGTTTGGGGTCATTGTCCTGCTGGAAGACCCAGGATCTTGGACGCAAACCCAGCTTTCTGACACTGGGCCCTACAGTGCGACCCAAAATCCTTTGGTAATCCTCAGATTTCATGATGCCTTGCACACAGTCAAGGCACCCAGTGCCAGAGGCAGCAAAACAACCCCAAAACATCATTGAACCTCCACCATATTTTACCGTAGGTACTGTGTTTTGTTCTTTGTAGGCCTCATTCCGTTTTCGGTAAACAGTAGAATGATGTGCTTTACCGAAAAGCTCTATCTTGGTCTCATCTGTCCACAAGACGTTTTCCCAGAAGGCTTTTGGCTTACTCAAGTACATTTTGGCAAACTGTAGTCTTGCTTTTTTATGTCTCTGTGTCAGCAGTGGGGTCCTCCTGGGTCTCCTGCCATAGCGTTTCATTTCATTTAAATGTCGACGGATAGTTCGCGCTGACACTGATGCTCCCTGAGCCTGCAGGACAGCTTGAATGTCTTTGGAACATGTTTGGGGCTGCTTATCCACCATCCGGACTATTCTGCGTTGCAATCTTTCATCAATTTTCCTCATCCGTCCACGACCAGGGAGATTAGCTACAGTGCCATGGGTTGCAAACTTCTTGATAATGTTGCGCACTGTGGACAAAGGCAAATCTAGTTCTCTGGAGATGGACTTGTAACCTTGAGATTGTTGATATTTTGCCACAATTTTGGTTCTCAGGTCCTCAGACAGTTCTCGTCTCCTCTTTCTGTTGTCCATGCTTAGTGTGGCACAGACAGACACACAATGCAAAGGTTAAGTGAACGTCTCTCCTTTTTATCTGCTTTCAGGTGTGATTTCTATATTGCCCACACCTGTTACTTGCCCCAGGTGAGTTTACAGGAGCATCACATGCTTGTAACATTCTTATTTATCCGCAGTTGTGAAAGGGTGCCAATACTTTTGTCCAGCCCATTTTTGGAGGTTTGTGTGACATTATGTCGAATTTGCTTTCTTTCCTCCCTTTTTTTGTTTTGTCCCAATACACACAAAGGGAATAAACATGTGTATAGCAAAACATGTGTTAATGCAATACGTTTCGTGAGAAATACATGATTTCCTGGAGAAATATCAAGGGTGCCAACAATTTCGGCCATGACTGTATGAGATCGTGCCTTTTCTAAAAGCACATCAAATATGCAGCAATCAGGACTTTGTTGCTCTCTCATCAAAAGGCATGGTCTAATATTATTCAATAATATCACACTTAAACCATGTGTAAAACATGCATACAATCATGCTGTGCCCAAACTGCAGATCGCCGGAGTGAACCCAGCCTTACAGATACCAGTCCACATGCCCCTCAGCTTTGGCCTGTTGTTTCAAAGAAATCAGGTCCCAAAGGGAATGCCCCTGTCAAAACCCTAACCTTACTCTTCTACAAAAAAGGAAAGACAAACAGCAGCATCTAAGTGTAGGATAAAATAAAACTTTTATTTCTACAAAATTGCCAGCTCACAAAATAAATAGAAAGAGAGCTTATCAAGCTAAAGGCTTAGAGCTTAAGTGGTTCTGGTCCTTCTAGCTGTAGATCCCCAAAGTGTTGTCCTTGGCTTTGCTGGTGGCTCTCAGCGCTCCCCGGTTGGCCAGGGTCCACAGATTGGTGGAGATGATGCCTTCAGGCATGATGAAGAGGCACGCATGATCCAAACGCGTGCCACGCCCACAGCTTCTACATCTAGAAGTGACATCATCTCCCTCCTGTCTGTGGACCCTGGCCAAACAGGAAGAGCTGAGAGTCACCAGCACAGCCAAGGGCAGCACTTTGGGGCTCTACAACTAGCAGAACCAGACAGGAGCCACACAGCGGTGCCTGTAGCATGATAAGCTCTCTTCCTATTTCTTTTTGTGAATTATCAATTTTGTGGAAATAAAACAGTTTGATTTTGTGCTGCACTCAGATGGCACTGCTTCTCTTTCCTATTTTGTATTCACACAGATTTCCATCTAACTTTGGCTGAAACAGCTTCTGCTGATTCAAGCTTTCTGAGAATCTTTGATTCCTTTGGGCTATAAAGAATTTTATTTGTTTTTTAAATATTTGCTTTTACATTATATACCTGGTTTGACACCTCTTAGTGAGCCAAATACTACTCTTGTCTTAACCATACTCTTCTGCCCTTCATAGGCCCAGAAGAGGTGCAAGAATGTTGGACAGATTATGTACTGGGAAACTACATATTTGTTCCTTTCTTGTACTGAGGTATATCAGCCCATGTTGCTCTTGTGTTGGGTTTTGTGTTGTGGGCCCAGACATTTGTGTCTCTCTTGTTATAGGAATAACAGCCCATATTACCCTTGAGGTGGGTTCAAGGAGAAAATTCCTCATGAAAAATGTTTTAAAAAAAATATATATAAAAGAAACAACAGAAGATTCAAACCTAGTCAATATGATGATGTGAACCAATTAAATAAAATTCCAGTACTTTTCTCATCACTTTTTAACTATTTTACATTGTTGCTCATTTTAAAACCTCAACAAGAAAACTGATTTCTGATCCAAACAATTGCCCATAAATATGGTAGTGCCCAAGGACAGCATCTAAATACTTTATAAAGAAGCTTATAATACAATTGTGTTAGATGGTGATTCAAGTACAAATTTACATGTATTATAACCACAAAAAACATAAAGACATATACAGCATATACTAAGCATATTCAATAAAAATGATTTCTTCAAATGACCAAGGAAAATTGATCTTCTTTACATCGATTTAATGGAGCAGAATACTAGAATGTAGCTGTAATTCAGTTGTTTGAAATTATCGCATTTTACTGTTTCACAGTAGTCAGTAGTTTTTTTCCTAACCAAATAGTGAAAAGGTGGGCTATGCTTTGAAGTATCACTCCAATTATGGGATTTAACCTTGGAGGTCACAGTTTGATTATTTAAACAATGGCAGTGTAATTGTGTCTCAATTCTAGGCTTTCTGCAGTTACTAAGCATTTAGTTTCTACAGAGGAGGAAATTTCACAAGGCTGCTTAGCTGGCATTGACCTGTGTTTGATCGGGTTAGACAGCATTTGGCCGATCACTTTCTACTTGGTGAATTATTCAGCTTTTTGTAATATAACTTGATGGCAGAATCAAAAGACATCTCAAGTACATTTCATGTTTTCACGGTAATGTCTAAACATAACCTACAAAGCTAAAAAACAAAGAAGCTTACCATGCGTTGAAATATATTTTACATTGTTTTCCGTCTTTACAAAACTTCAAACAAATCTAAAAACAGGATGTGAATTGTTGTGAGATTCATGTGCCTCTTTATTCAGGGGTGTTACTGTGTCATTATTGATGTTGGAGAGCTGAAATGGTCCATTCTACCCTGCTGGTTAAACTGCTTAATTCCATTATATTAGATGTCTCTGAGAAAGTACATCTGCTGGCTGAAAATGTAAATGATTCTTTTTACAACACATTGCTGTCTTTATCATTATTTGTGAATTCAATAACATCCTATGCTCATGCCATAAAACCTACTTAATAATAACCCCCAAAAATATTTCAAATGCAATAATTAGCATGGCAAGATGAGAAAAAATGGAATAATATAAAGGTGAGTCTTATATTATCATAGACTGCTTTCACAAAGATGCTAAGCAGTGCTCCTGTATATTCCATTGTAATTATGTAAGCAATTATGAGAAAACAAATGGTATCTCTTAAAATGTTGCTGTCATTCAAAGAATTCGACAAGTTGGATGGCTTTTTTCTTATGCATTTTAGCCAAATAAAAGGATGCAGTGCATTTTTTTAAATCCAAATATTACATAGGAGTGCAATGTAATCAACTCTGCAGGTCCTACTGACATTTCACTGTGACTTGGCTTTTAAATTGACAGGTTTTCAGACTCAAGTGTTGGTGGTTTAAATCTCATGCAAAACTTACTTTTAAGATGCTTTTCCTGTTAATCTCCAAACTCCCAAAATTTATTTTCTTCAATTGTAATAAAACTAAGAAAAAAGCAGACATTTACAGTAAATACAGACATCATATGCAAGTTAAGATATAGTTGCTGTGTGGGAATGATACAAGAGATAATCTACTACAATAAAACTTGGACAAGATCTCCTAAGTGGTTCAAAGACATATGTCCGAACTACCTTTGAAGAAGTGAAAGCATTAATACCCTGAAATATATTGTATATTGGCTGTACCTTTAAAATATAGTACCAATAAAGTCTGAAACCGAATCCTTTGGTGTACAACTCTTTATTAGAGGTGCTCCTCACTACGCACACACACACACACACACACACACACACACACACACACACACACACACACACACACACACACGGAAAGTAAAGATAAATGTACCCTATGTGGGTTTTACACCTTTTTGCTTTCCAAGGAACCAGTTTTACTGATTTCTGCTATGGTACCTGAGACTGCATTTGGACTCCGTACACACTTTCAATATTAGATAAATTGCCTACCTAAAGGTATTTCTGCAATTTTGAGGAAGAAGGACTTACCTTCAACTATACCTGCACTTATTTAATTTATGAGTCAATATACACTATATTGCCAAACGTATTGGGACACCTGTCCAAATCATTGGATTCAGTCACCTCCATGGCCATGGGTGTAAAAAAACAAACATCTAGTCATGAAGACTGCTTCTACAAACATTTTTGAAAGAATGGGTTGCTCTCAGGAGCTCAGTGAATTCACCCGTGGTACTGTGATAGGTTTCCACCTGTGCAATAAGTCCATCCATGAAATTTCCTTTCTACTAAATATTCCACGGTCAACTGTTAGTGGTATTATAACAAAGTAAAAGCAACAGGGAGCAAAAGCAACTCAGCCGCGAAGTGGTAGGCCACGTAAAATGGGTCAATGCATGCTGAAGCACACAGTGCACAGAAGTCGCTCTGTCTGCAGAAGCAACAGCTAAAGACCCCCAAACGTCGTGTGACCTTCAGATTAGCACAACAACAGTGCGTCATGGAATTAGTTTCCATGGCCGAGCAGCTCCATTCAAGCCTTACATCACCAAGTGCAATGCAAAGCGTCGGATGCAGTGGTGTAAAGCATGCCACTACTGGACTCTAGAGCAGTGGAGACATGTTCTCTGGAGTGATGAATCACCGTTCTCTATCTGGAAATCTGATAGACGTGTCTGGGTTTGGTGGTTGCCAGGAGAACAGTACTTGCCTGACTGCATTGTGCCAAGTGTAAAGTTTGATGGAGGGGGGAATATGGTGTGGGGTTGTTTTTCAGGGATTGGGCTTCGCCCCTTAGTTCCACTGAAGGGAACTCTTAAGGCATCAGCGTACCATGACATTTTGGACAATTCCATGCTCCCAACTTTGTGGGAACAGTTTGGTGATGGCCCCTTCCTGTTCCAACACAACTGTGGACCGGTCCATAAAGACATGGATGAATGAGTTTGGGGTGGAGGAACTTGACTGGCCTGACCTCAACCAGATAGAACACCTTTGGGATGAATGCAAGCCAGGCCTTCTCGGCCCACATCAGTGCTCGACCTCACAAATGCACTTCTGGAACAAACATTCCCATAGACACACTCCTAAACCTTGTGGATAGCCTTCCCAGAAGAGTTGAAGCTGTTAGAGCTGCAAAGGGTGGGCCAACTCAATATTGAACCCTACAGACTAAGACTGGGATTCCATTAAAATTCATGTGCAGGCGTCACAATACTTTTGGCAATATAGTGTATATCCCAAGATGGGTGTAATCTAAAATTAGGGATCACATCACATCTGTTTTTTTCACATAAAATATTGAAACAGCATACTGTTTTTTTGTTTGCTGGCTGGTATTAGTACTAGGAAGTTGTTGTATTGTGTTTGTTCTGTAAGAATGCACCTTACTTTAAAATAATAATATAATTTTATTAGAATGGTTGGCATTGTTGCTTTACTTGATTCATTTGCTGCAGAGACATACTGGAGGTCTTCAGCTGCTATTAAGTCATGATTAGAGATGAGCGAATTATTCAAAAATTCGATTCGGCTGATTCGCCGAATTTGCGGGAGAAATTCGATTTGATGCGAATTTATTCGCCGCGAATTTAACTTATTTAAAGGGTTTCTAGGCTTCAGAGAGCCTTTATATTAGTGCAGAATACTGTACCTTTAATTTAAATGCCCTTGGAGTCTGCTGGGGAAGAGAAATAATACTGTCAGTCAGTATGACATGCAGATGAGTGCCGTCGATCTTAGAATCACCGCACACTTCACTCATTTGGGCAGTCACGGGGCACGACGAAGAAGAAGAAGAAGAAGAAGAATGAAAAGAAGAATGAAAAGAAGAAGAAGAAGAATGAAAAGAAGAAGAAGAATGAAAAGAAGAAGAAGAAGAAGAATGAAAAGAAGAAGAAGAATGAAAAGAAGAATGAAAAGAAGAAGAAGAAGAATGAAAAGAAGAATGAAAAGAAGAAGAAGAAGAATGAAAAGAAGAAGAATGAAAAGAAGAAGAAGAAGAATGAGAAGAAGAATGAGAAGAAGAATGAAAAGAAGAATGAGAAGAAGAATGAAAAGAAGAATGAAAAGAAGAATGAGAAGAATGAAAAGAAGAATGAAAAGAAGAAGAAGAAGAATGAAAAGAAGAATGAAAAGAAGAAGAAGAAGAATGAAAAGAAGAAGAAGAAGAATGAAAAGAAGAAGAAGAAGAATGAAAAGAAGAATGAGAAGAAGAATGAAAAGAAGAATGAAAAGAAGAATGAAAAGAAGAATGAAAAGAAGAAGAGGAATGAAAAGAAGAATGAAAAGAAGAAGAAGAAGAATGAAAAGAAGAAGAAGAATGAAAAGAAGAATGAAAAGAAGAAGAAGAATGAAAAGAAGAAGAAGAAGAATGAAAAGAAGAAGAAGAAGAATGAAAAGAAGAAGAAGAATAATGAAAAGAAGAATGAAAAGAAGAAGAAGAAGAATGAAAAGAAGAAGAAGAATGAAAAGAAGAAGAATGAAAAGAAGAAGAAGAATGAAAAGAAGAAGAATGAAAAGAAGAAGAAGAAGAATGAAAAGAAGAATGAAAAGAAGAAGAAGAAGAATGAAAAGAAGAAGAAGAATGAAAAGAAGAAGAAGAATGAAAAGAAGAATGAAAAGAAGAAGAATAAGAATGAAAAAAAGAAGAAGAAGAATGAAAAGAAGAATGAAAAGAAGAAGAAGAATGAAAAGAAGAAGAAGAAGAATGAAAAGAAGAATTAAAAGAAGAATGAGAAGAATGAAAAGATGAAAAGAAGAAGAAGAAGAATGAAAAGAAGAAGAAGAAGAATGAAAAGAAGAATGAAAAGAAGAAGAAGAAGAAGAATGAAAAGAAGAAGAAGAATGAAAAGAAGAATGAAAAGAAGAAGAAGAAGAATGAAAAGAAGAAGAAGAATGAAAAGAAGAATGAAAAGAAGAAGAATGAAAAGAAGAAGAAGAAGAATGAAAAGAAGAATGAAAAGAAGAAGAAGAATGAAAAGAAGAAGAAGGAGAATGAAAAGAAGAATGAAAAGAAGCAGAAGAAGAATGAAAAGAAGAATGAAAAGAAGAAGAAGAAGAATGAAAAGAAGAAGAAGAAGAATGAAAAGAAGAATGAAAAGAAGAATGAAAAGAAGAAGAAGAAGAAGAATGAAAAGAAGAATGAAAAGAAGAAGAAGAATGAAAAGAAGAATGAAAAGAAGAAGAAGAAGAATGAAAAGAAGAAGAATGAAAAGAAGAATGAAAAGAAGAAGAAGAAGAAGAATGAAAAGAAGAAGAAGAAGAATGAAAAGAAGAATGAAAAGAAGAAGAAGAAGAATGAAAAGAAGAATGAAAAGAAGAAGAAGAAGAATGAAAAGAAGAATGAAAAGAAGAAGAAGGAGAATGAAAAGAAGAAGAAGAAGAAGAATGAAAAGAAGAATGAAAAGAAGAAGAAGAAGAAGAATGAAAAAAAGAAGAAGAAGAATGAAAAGAAGAAGAAGAAGAATGAAAAGAAGAAGAAGAAGAAGAATGAAAAGAAGAAGAAGAAGAAGAATGAAAAGAAGAAGAAGAAGAATGAAAAGAAGAAGAATGAAAAGAAGAATGAAAAGAAGAAGAAGAAGAATGAAAAGAAGAAGAAGAATGAAAAGAAGAAGAAGAATGAAAAGAAGAAGTATTCCAGTACAGCAAAAAGTGTATCTGCAGAGAGCTCCGCTATTTCTGACAGTTCTCTGACAGTTCCTTCACATTTACAGCGGTTGAAACATTGTATCTATTTATTTCCGAATAAAAACATCTGTATCCTAAATGGAAACAAATAGATACAATGTTTCAACTGCTGTAAATGAACTGTCAGAACTGTCAGAAATAGCGGAGCTCTCTGCAGTGACACTTTTGCCGGCTGATCGGGAAAAATTCGATTCGTGCACCCGAAGTTTGCTAAAATTCGGATTCGATGCGAATCGAATTTTTCCTGAAATTCAAAACGAATTCCACTTCGCCAGGTTCGATTCGCTCATCTCTAGTCATAATATTGTTCTTTTGTTTCTCTGCACTTTTAAAGACGAATGGGCTAACTCAATGTGAACTTGCTTTCAGTTTTTTTCAGGGGCCTTGGCAAAGCAGTGTGGTCTAAAGATATTTGTGCAAAAAAATACAGGAACATGTACAACTAAAACATATTTTCAGTGCAACTTAAAGCACTGTGATTATTTTTGTGCTGGCCAGCTGGTATGAGTGGTGGAAATGTTTGTTTTTGTTCTGTGAAAAGCCCTTTCTATGTGCACCTTACTTTTAAAATCTATTTATAATTATATCAGAATGGTTTCCATTTTTGTTTTGCTTGCTACAATGAAGAATGGATTGAACCTTTGTCAAATGTTTATTTCTGTCTGTGTCCCAATGAGGAGGTTTACCCTAATTTTATGTTTATTATTCTGGGAAGGAATTGAGGGAAAATCTCTATAATTGCTGTGAGAGTGAAAGGGACTGGAATCCTAATTGGGGAGATTTTTCCTCACTTCCTATCTTGATAACAGGAGTCACCAGAATTGGAAGTGATTCTGATATTCACCTCTACAGTGATTCCCATTATGCCTTCTGGCATTGAAGCTATCAGAAAAATAACCAGTATCGACATGTGTCAGAGCCTAGAGGGAGCGTTGATGTCATGTGCTTGGACCCAGTTGCCGACCACTAGGCCTGAGAACTGTATCTCATATTATCTCATACCCTGGGTATTTTACACTGGCTGTGACAGTGGAAGGAGCAGTGAATAGGTGTTTAATAGTAAGTTGGGGGTATCAATGGATTGGGGGATCCTTTATACATACACCACCAAATTTACTTATATAAAGAATACTATCTTGGCACAAGACACATAGGTGATACAGTCCATAACTTTCACAACTGCACATATGTTTCTCTGCTGCCAGGCCAGGAATGCACAGATACATGCACCTGGAAAGGGCATAAAGCAGCTTTACCAAGGAGAAGAGGCCACACTGAATCCATAAGTAGTTTTTACCCATCTGAAATATCTAAGAGTGAAAAGTATATATTCTTATGATGGCATACTTCAGCCCTCCAATCATCCCTGCTGAAGTAAAGGCCATTGCTAGTCATCTTACAAAGAAAACCACCATTTATTATCAGCACTATGCAGAGGAACTAATGAAAACATTTTATCAGGATTCAGGATCACGGCATAATCAACTTTTTATTATGTAGATTTGTAACACAATTTCATCGGGGGTCACATTTATTGAACAGCAGTGTTAGTTCTTATTTACCTGTGAGTAATAAGTGGAAGGGGCACTGACCTTATGCATGCTGTGAATTGAGAGTTAATATTACCATAGAGGGTGAGCTGTCTAATTGTACTGTTCCCATAACAATGAGGGATCCAAAAAAGTATACATTCACAAGTTTTTATAAGCAGCACTTTGACAATCCATGGCTGGCTGAAATTGAGGACAAGCTTTGCAAATATGTTGTTTTGTAACATGTAGCACCAAAACACACATAACATACATTATAACATTATTATTTACAATATTGTTTGTAAAGATTTTTCCATAGCAACGCACTTTCATAAATAGAACATTTTCCCCATTTCACTTTCTTCTTCTGTGCTCAGGAATACCAGTCACTGTTCATAATAATTTAAAACCTATGTAATAATAAAATGGGCCTGAATAATAGATTGATACTTTGACCAGAAAATGTTTGCTTACTCACATAAAGTAATCTGCCTCTTAGCACAGCTGGGTCCCCCTTTTCAGGGTGTTTTATTTTTTATGAAGTAACGAGAAACATTATTTTTGTAAACCAGTGTTTTAATTTAATTGATCACAGGCCACTGGCCTAGAATACCAATACTTACCTTCAATGTACCACTCAATTTGCACATTTTAGGTTCTGCTAGGTGGAAAAAGTGAAGCATGAAGCAAATGAAAAAATATGAAGATAATAATCTGGAGAGACCTGCATTGTGCATCCATAAAAGCGACAAATGGCAATTCAGGTGGAAAAATGGTGAAGTGAGAAAGAAATGTATTTAATAAATAGAAGACACAGCATGGAGCAAGAAAGTGTGCATGAAGGACTGGTAAGTAAATGGCAATAATAGAGAAAATGAGGTGGATCACTAAATGTATATAGTTTTTGACTCATCTGTGAAAACGCATTGTATCCATCAGGATTTTATAAAGTTAATTTACTGCATGCACATACACATGATACATTATATATATATATATATATATATATATTGCGCATGTTTATGTTTTCATTTCAATGTGTTAACTCTGATCTTGTCTTTTTATTACAATATCTTATCAAAACTCTCAGACAATACAGTTTTCTCTACTCGTGCATGTGGATGTGGTAGCAGTAAACTTAAGATTTTCAAGAAATTATTACGTAATACATAAATCAAAAGTGGCATTAAAAAGGATATACATTAATGTAAGCTACTAATACCATTCATCAAACACTGCAATACAACAAACAGACTACTCAATTTACCCTAAACACTCTGTTACCCAATTTTATCATATAAAAATATGTCCCACTGTCTTATTCTATGACACCACTTCTCCACCACAGAAACTATTGTCATACTTTAATCATCGAATTTCCTTTGTATCAACTCCAAACAAATTGTACAAAAATGTCATAAAATATACATAAAAGAATAAAGAATCGTTGTTGTTTTCCAGGATCACAACTATACACTGTATGTAGCACAATATTTCCATACAATTATCACTACCCTTCAGGGTTCAACAAAATTGTAACAACATGTAAATTATACAGACATAAGATTTAAGATTCTGTCTTACAGATGACATTGGCATTTCAATTGCAGAATGGTTATGAGTTTCATAGATTTTGCCTGCTTCCTCAGACTGTATTGAAATACAACATATATTCAGTTGTTGCATAAAGATGATATCCAGTACAGTGAGTCCTGCTTCCCTGAAAATATCTGAAACCTATATAAATCCTTTTCATTCTACTGCAAAAATAGCAGCATGCTTTGGGTCTGGATGAACCTTTCTTCATCCTGCACCATCACTGGTCTGCAGCATCCAACTCATTGGACTTTCACAGCCTGCGTGGGGACCCTTAAGCATTTATAATGGGTCCTTTTCATTTTATGGATTCTGTTGTACTTCAACTTATGGAGCAATAAATGTCCTTCCCCATAAGTAGAAACAGGCAAAATCTGTGAAGTGCTTAACCACTCACAATTTAAATACTAATGTCATTTGTAAGTCAAAAGTCTGTATAATGTATATGTAGATAAAATCTTGACTTTAGACATTTTTGATACAAAGGAAATTCTGTGATTAAAGCAGAACCTTATCCATAAAAACTTGATATAAAAAGAATATTCTTTAGCAAAGAACATACACTCACTGGCCACTTTATTAGGTACACCTTGCTAGTATTGGTTTGAACCCCCTTTTGACTTCAGAACTACCCCAATTATTCATGGCATAGATTCAACAAGGTGTTGGAAACATTCCCCAGAGATTTTGGTCCGTATTGACAGTTGCTTTTCTATCATCTTGAACCAGTCTGCCCATTCTCCTCCACCCTCTGACATCAACAAGGCATTTTCATCCACACAACTGCCACTCACTGGATATTTTCTCTTTTGCAGACCATTCTCTGTAAACCCTAGATATGGTTGTGCGTGAAAATCCCAGTAGATCAGCAGTTTTTGAAATACTCAGACCAGCCCGTCTGGCACCAACAACCATGCCACATTCAAAGTCACTTAAATCCCTTTTCTTTCCCATTCTGATGCTCGGTTTGAACTTCAGCAAGTCTTCTTGACCACATCTAGATGCCTAAATGCATTGAGTTGCTGCCATGTGATTGGCTGATTAGCAATTTGTGTTACCAAGCAATTGAACAGGTGTATCTAATAAAGTGGCCGGTGAGTGTACATTCCACATGAATAATTATGCTACCAAAATTAGTGTGTGCTGTAAATTGCCTCCAGCATTGCTCCTGTTTCTTCTTGCTTGAAGCTGTCATTTTGCTGAAACCCAGAGCCCCAGTAAATCATAAAATGGAAATAAACTCATCATTTTAAAAGTTAAAAAAATCAGTTACATTTCTGGAATGCCAGGATTGCTAACTGTCACATTTGCTGTCCTCAACCAAACTGCCAAACCATCAAATGGCTGGTATCATAACTGATCTCATGTGCAGCACCAAGGCAGTTGCAGATCAAACAGAAGCAGCTTCCTTGGCTGTAAAGGGTAAGAGGGTTTAATTTTGCTTTAAGGCTGTCGGCAGATCGGCCTCTACAAATTCGTCAGTGCCTAAAAATGCCTGAAATGGAGAGCAACTGAGCATGTGCAGAGCAAGATGAAGCAGTATATTACAGGTATGGACACTGATTTTTAATGTTTTACATTAAAGCTATACCTGCAAATGCGACCAGCCTGAAAAGATTTAGTAGGACTTAATTTTCTGACTAAAGTTCCACTTTAATGTTTGACACCTTTAACCATTTAAGGACCACCCACATCCTTTTTACTGTGACCAGGACCTGCTGATCAGATTAGTGAATCACAGTACAGAGCACTGAATTTACTAACAACACAGGGCTCTGTAAAGAGAGCAGTGATGTGGCTGTGTTTTCTCCCATCCTATTGATGTCAGTTTCAGTCAGTTCGTGTCCCTCCCAGCCAGCATCAGTTAGTGTCAGATTGCCAACCACACTATCACAGTCCCACTATAAGTCACTGATCACCACCATTACCAGTATAGCATCATAGCTGCTTAAATTCCAATATATATACTATATGGCTAAGTCGGAAGTGATGAAATGTGTCAGAGAGAGGCTGTGCAGCAACCTGAAGTGACACCTGACCCAGAACCGGAAGTGTTTGGGATCCGGCGTTGGTGAGAGCATTGCCTGTGTATCCCACTACACATATTATCTACAGGCGTTTTTTAATCAGTTATTCTGTGAGTGGCTATCTATTCATTTAACAAAAGGTGTTATTGGTACTGCACCATTGGAGTTTATCTCTTATTTTTTCATAGCTATTGCATCTGGCAGAGAGGAGTAAGGAGATTTGTGGAGATGCTGAAACTTTCACATTTACATCCTATTTGGAGATTTTCAAACGATACATGCTGATCATGAGAGTGGAAACAATGTGGGTTTGGTGAGTGCATACCCAAAAGGGTAATGCTTTTTTGAGCACGTGGTGATTTCGGTTTTGGGAAATAATAGAAGATTATCACATTGGAGCTGATTTTTATGTGTTATTATGGACTTTAATTTTACACAATACTGTTAATGAATATCATCTCAATGATTGATTTTTTTTTTCACAGCGCCATTGAATCACTTAGGTTTATTTATTGTTCATATAGTTTGTAGATGCTATAACTTTTGCACAAACCAATTAATATACACTTACTGTTAATTTTTAACTTTGAACATAAAATCCTGTAAGCAAATTATTTACTTATACCTTAATACTTATTTAAATGATAAAAAAAGGTTTCTTCCAGATTTTGTAATTGCAAAGTCTTTGATCAAATCCTGAAATCTGCTTCTATCTTTAGGTATGACAAGACATCCAGCCTTGCTGCATAGTTGTTCAGCGGGATTTTTAATACTGTTTACTTGAGTTGAGAAAATGAACTTATTCTTTAAGGACATAATAACTAAGAGAAAATCTCTATTGTGCCCCTTCCCCTTCGTACCCTAACCATGCACTTATTCATCTTAATGGTAATTGAGACCTGCTCACCTTCACTGCAAGCATGAGCTGTAAGTCTATAACTGCCAAAACAGAACAGGAGGAACAGAAAAATGGAACATTGAACAGCTAAACTGTGCTTCCTATATTTATGTTAATGTTTATATTTTAAGGGCTGTGTACCCTTAAACCTTAAAAATATCACATTCCTGCCTTTATAGTTATGGAATTTTACCTGGTCATAGGGTGATATTTTAGACCAAAGAAATTCTTGTGCTAATGCCATTAAGGTGATAAATTCTTCATCAGAGACTGTGAACCTATGTTGTTCTAAATACAATGGACCTCTACATGTACATCCTGTGATACACTAAAAACCTAATTTTGCACTCTGGGTTGTTTTTTTCAACTGAAAAGGTCTGCAAAGGGAAATACATATTATCCTGATGCCACAATGTAGGTAGCCTACACAGATGTGGGGGATTTGATCCTCCACAGTTATCATATGTTTTTCTTATATAAGGTTACAGAAGCCACTATGCTCCTGTGTGTTCACTTCTCTGTGGAGGCTTTTAAATTTAAATGTTTACATATACAGTACCTAACTCATATTAAATGGGCTTTAAAACAAGCCCTCACTCACCTCTGTGGTGGTGTAATACATCCTCATCCTCAAACTTTAGAGCAGAAAGTTTTTTCACTTTTATTTTCAGCAGCTCAACTCATTTTGCTCCTCCCCTTCCCCCAGCAATAATGTGGCAGCCTACCCGACTTTTAATTTCTAACGTAAACACAGAGCAGGTGCACAGAAAGAGGGGGAAGCAGAGTTATGAGACCCATATTAGCAAGTGCAGTCTCTCCGCTCCACTGCAGGTGGTGCTTGGCCAGAGTGGTACTGCATCTGGACAGGAGGTCAAGAGAAACCTGCTTTCTCTGTGTTTTCCATCATCCCCTAGCATTTCGGTTGGCTTCGCTGCATCCAGGTGACCCTGGTGGCCATCTTGGATCAGCAGAGCCTTTTTAAGTGCCTGCCCCCAGGCTTTGGCGCATACTCCTCTGAGTGGATAGCATAGGAACAGTTCACCAGTCTGTCAGGGAGAGCGAATAGCAGTAGGGAAAGGTTCCAGATGAGTAGCAACAGGCTAGGGATTAGCCATGCTGTAGCTGAATCCTCCCCATTGGGCTAAGACTTCCCAGGCCAAATTCTGCCCTCAGAGACAGATGCTGTCTGTGCATCAGAACTTGCTCCAATCTACAGGTTTGCACAGAACTGTGTTCCCAGCTGGGTGCCTTCCCACAAGGCTGTCTGTATCTTTGGCCCATTGCTTCAATACAAGTTTTGTTAATTGCAACCAGACTCAGTGTGTTTTGTGCCACTGCGCAACACGGCACCTACCCAAACCCCGAATTAAACAAACTATGTGACCATAGTTATTTTAAGGCCCAAAAGTGCTGTAGTCTTGTTAAGGGCCAATAATTATTATGATGCAAATTTGTTACAGCACCTGAGGCTGGTCACCTAGGTAGGGGATTTGGAGTCTCATTTGGGAAAAAGGCAGTGGAAGCACCATTCCTGTATTTTCATCGCCAGTGCTCACCAAGAATTAGGAGATGTAGCAGATTAGCTTTGCCTGCCACTACTATCAAGGAGCCTCTGACCCTGCAGGCCATCCTAGCTTCCCCTGGATTCATACCTAGTCTGCCTGATCATAATATATTTGCACTATGGGCAATGCAGCTACTCACGGGGCACCCTTGAGGGCCTGGCTTCCTACCTTATGCAATAAATTCCTCAAGCCTTTGGACAGCTCTCTGAATTTTGCTCTTCTGCAGCTTTGCAGTACTGGGGACCCCTGCACTTCCTTTGTCTAAGAGCAAGATCTTGAGGACTGCTCTTCCTGGCACAAATATGCCCACCCCATGCCGTTACCCTTCCGACACATGCCTACATACATGTCTTTCCAATTTTCCTAAACTTTCTAAAAAGTATACACCTTCCTCAATTTCCATATATCCCTAGAAGTAATTGAGCAGATTATAAAATTCCTAATTATTAGCCCAGGGACCTGATGGTCTTCCATAATTCTATTATTCTTACCCATTTTATTCCCCATATGTTACCACTCTTCAAAGGCCTCCTCAATTGCAACCATTTTATGCTTTACTGCCATATTATAGTAATCTTCAAACCTTTAAAAGACCCACAAGACTGTGCCAACTATGGCTTGATGGCTCTTGAATTCTAACCTAAAGATCTTCAGTACACGTTTTACTGATAGACTCAACATGCTACTCACTTCATTAATTAATGCACAAAGATCAGGTAGGATTCATGCCATTAAGGCAAAATGGTTATAACACAAGACATACTATACCAAATACCATAATAGACAAATAGCCAAAAACAAGCACTGAAGTTCCTCTCTTGCACCTTTAGGCTGAGGAGGTCTTTGCTATAATTATCCGGCCTTATATCATTGTCACTTTAAAGTAGAACTATAGGCAAAACTTTTTTTTTCATTTTGGATAGAGCTAGGGAGGGTTATAACCCCTGACAGTTTTTTTTTTTTGCAATCTGTGTCCCATTGGAGACATTTCCCTTCACTTCCTGTCCTATAGCCAAACATGAAGTGAGAGGAAATTCCTCCAAAATAAGGGGATCCCTTGAGGACCCTAGGTCACCAGAACTAATATCCCCATTGGAAGATTTCCTCTCTATTACTTTTCTGGGAACAAACCAAAATTTTAGATTTTCTTTACTTTCACTTTCAATGATAATGGTAAACACAACAAAGAGGGTGAATCTCCTTAACGGGGGCACAGACAGCAAAACAAACTGGTAGGTGTTCTAATTCCTCTCCACTCTAGTGAAAACTAAAAAAAAGTTTTGCCTTCAGGTAAAACTTGTGATGAGGTGGAGATTAGTGATTCCTCCTAGAGTGTACACTGTATGGCCTTATAGACCAAGTACTGGAGGCACAGTAGCAGAAAGTACAGGATGACTTGCTGCTCTCTCAAAGCCAGCAGAAACCTTTGCTTATTGGATCCATCTCTGTAAGGCAGAGGCAACAAGGGGCAGAGAAGGACTATAAGGGAGAAGAAGGGTTGAGATGCAAGCAGTGAGGAGGAGGAAATGTTTAACCCTTCCCATATTCCAGGAGTTATGCATGGGTGAGGTGGTTGAGGACAATGTTGTACTATGCTGCAGGCAATTTGTAGGAAATGGGGTCTTTTATGCTCAAATGCCTGTGCAAGGTGGGATTCACGTCATCAAAAGAGCAACCACCCTATTTGGTGGCCACCCTTATACATCCCTGATAAAAGGATAAAATGGCTGATATACTGCTGATATGATCCCAGATGGAGCCCAAAATGCTGTACTTTAAGGAGGTGCATAAAATCTTTTTGCCACATTTTCTTATAGCGTCAGGATCCCCTCTGATGAACAATATGCTTTCTGTCCTTTTATCCTTTAAAGGAGGAGCAGTGATGGAGGCTGCTGCCTCAGTGCAGTGCTCGCAGACAGTGCTTCAATCATATGATTACTGAGTACACTGATTTCAGGGCTGATGATGACACTCCCAACAGTAGGAAAGTATGGACTATTGGATGTCTAGGCTTGACCACTGGCTGGAGCTTGCTCAATAACTTCTGGGATTCCTTGCAGCAAAAGTGCCCTCTGAGAGAGCCTGCTGTACAATAGGAAGTTTTATTATCAAGAGGTAAATCTGCATGTTCCCTGATAGTATATATCAGCTCACTGTCATTAAAATGAACCCATCTTGAATTTGTCAATGGCTAAACAAACCCTGCTGCTGATGTCACAGAATAAATTCTTAATTGTCACCTCCCCCCAAATAAAAAAATCCTGCCACCATTACCAGCTCCTGTTACCAATCCTGGCTGACATTAGAAAGGGGCCACATAATGTTCTTGCAGCTGGGCCTCAGCTTCCACATTTCTAATATGGAATGCCAAATGATGGCTATAGCGCGGTCATCCAGTTCTGGTAGGATGTCTATTGACATCCTTCCAGAACCCTGACCCCCCGTGCTCCCTTATGGCTCGCATCGGGCACGCTCTGAGATTGCTGTGTCCTTCAGACACAGCTCATCACAGATTGAGGTAAAGGGCCAATCAGAGCAGCCCTTTCATCAATGCCCTGATGATCAATGCAGCCCCATCAGTGCCGCCTTTCAGTGCCCATCAGTGATGCCTCTCAGTGCCCATCAGTGCTACATATCAGTGCTCATCAGTGCTGCCTATCAGTGCTTGTCAGTGCAGAAGAAAAATTATTTATTTACAAAGTTTTATAACAGAAGTAAGAAAAACTTTTTTTTCAAAATGTTCAGTTTTTTTGTTTGTTTAGCAAACAATAAAAAACCCAGTGGTGATTTAATACCTCCAAAAGAAAGCTCTATCTATCAAAAAAAATGCTAAACATTTTGTTTGGGTACAGTGTTGCATGAGTGCATAATTGTCATTCAGATTCTGACAGCACTGAAAGCTGAAAATTGGCCTTTGCAGGAAAGGGGTGAAAGGTAAGTGGTTAATTTAAGTCCATTTTTGAGATATGATCTACACATGATTATATTTTATGTGTCTGTAACATATTCTGTCCTTTTAACTGTATAATAAACATTATTTTGGTTTTACACACACATATGTACAGTTGTGTTCAAAATAATAGCAGTCAGACATCACTAACCTGATCAATCACTGTTTTTGGTAGAAATGTTATTTCTACATGGCAAATAATTTACTAGCAGGTGTAGTAGAGTAATAGAAATCCTACAGACCCAACAGTCATGACATGCATGCTGCTGATTCTGTGTAATTGAATCACTAATTGAAAGGGGCATGTTCAAAATAATAGCAGTGTGGAGTTCTATTAGTGAGGTCATTTATTCTTTGAAAAACAGGTGGCAATTATTGCCCTTATTTAGCCACATGCCGCCCAGCCACTGTAGAAATACGGCGGCAGGGTGGCACGGCTGGGCAAAACCATGTTTTAAAATGTGTGTTTTTAAAACAGGTAGGGGGTGCGCGCAAGGCGCGCCGCCGCCCTACCTGTCCCGCTGATCACGGCCACGGATGTCAGTCAGTCGTTACCGGCTATGTCCCGGCGATTAGCGGCAATCAGTGACAGAGAGCACAGCTGCAGTAGCTGTGCTTTCTGTCAGTTCCCTGACAGCTCCTGACACGCTGATCAGGACAGAAGAGTTTATCTGTCCCGATCAGTGGTGTTCCCTGCAGTACACACCCCCGCCCCCTAGTAAAACACTCCCCTCACACAGTTAACCCTTTCACTGAATAATAAAGTTAACCCCTTCCTCCCCAGTGCCATTAGTACAGTGTCAGTGTTTTTTTTTGCACTGATCACTGCATTGGTGTCACTGGGGATGTCAGTGACTCCAAGTCAGTTCCCCCCATTGTCAGAATGTCCACCGCAGTCCCGCCATAAGTCGCTGATCGCCGTCATAAGTCACTGATCGCCACTATAAGTCGCTGATCGCCGCCATTATTAGTATAAAAAAAATTAAAAATTCCAGTATCTTTCCCGCCATTTGTAAACGCTATAACTTTCACGTAAACCAATTAATTTACACGTATTGGGTTTTTTGTAGCAAAGACATGTTGCAGAATGCATTTTGGCAGAAATTTATGACTAAATTTGATTTTGAAATTTTTTTTTACTGGACATGTTTTATAGCAAAATATTGTTTTTTTTCCTCAAAATTGTCAGCCTTTTTTTTTTTATAGCGCAAAAAATAAAAAACGCACAGGCGATCAAATACCACCGAAAGAAAGCTCAGTTTGTGGGGAAAAAAAGGATGTAAATTTCATTTATGTACCGTATTGCATGACCACGCAATTGTCCGTTAAACTAGCACAGCACTGTATAGCAAAAAAATGGCGTAAATTGCAGTATCTATACCATAGTTTGTAGATGCTATAACTTTCACACAAAGCAATCAATATACACTTATTGGGATTTTTTTTACCAAAAACATGTAGCAGAATACGTTTTGGCCTAAATTTATAACTAACTTTGCATTTACTATATATTTTTTATAGCTGAAAGTAAAAAATATAGTTTTTCTTTAAAATTTTTGGTCTTTTTTTTGTTTATAGCGTGAAAAATAAAAAGCGCACAGATGATCACATACCACCAAAAGAAAGCTCTATTTGTGTGAAAAAAGGACGTAAGATTTGTTTGGGTGCAGCATTGCATGACCGCACAATTATCAGTTGAATTAGTGCAGCACCGAGTAGCAAAAAGAGGCCTGGTCATTAAGGGGGGTAAATCCTCAGGAGGGCAAGTGGTTAAGGAAGGAAGGCAGCAAATGTTGTACATGCTGGTTACGGTGCATTTCTCTCTGAAATTCTGAGGAAAATGGGTTGTTCCAGACATTGTTCAGAAGAACAGCGTACCTTGATTAAAAAGTTGATTGGAGAGGGGAAAACATATAAAGAAGTACAGAAAATGATAGGCTGCTCAGCTAAAATGATCACAAATGCTTTAAAATAGCAACCAAAACCTGAAAGACGTGGAAGAAAGCGAAAAACTACCATTGGAATGGATAGAATAGCCAAAATGGCAAGAACTCAGCTAACAATCAGCTCCAGGAAGATCAAAGAAGGTCTAAAGTTCCCTGTGAGTACTGTTACAATTAGATGCCTATGTGAACCCAAGCTATCTGCAAGAAGCCCCCGCAAAGTCCCACTGTTGAAAAAAAGACGTCCTAAAGAGGTTACAATTTGCCAAAGAGCACACTGACTGGCCTAAAGAGAAATAGCGCAACATTTTGTGGACTGATGAAAGTAAGATTGTTCTTTTTGGGTCTAGTGGCCGGAGACAGGTTGTCAGACGACCCCCAAACACTGAATTCAAGCCACAATACACTGTGAAGACAGTGAAGCATGGTTGCGCAATCATCATGATATGGGGATGTTTCTCATACTACGGTATTGGGCCTATTTATCACATACCAGGGATCATGGATCAGTTTGAATACATCAGTACACTTGAAGAGGTCATGCTGCCTTATGTTGAAGAGGAAATGCACTTGAAATGGGTGTTCCAACAAGACAACGACCCCAAACACACCAGTAAATGTGCAACATCTTGGTTCCAGACCAACAAGATTGACGTTATGGAGTGGCCAGCCCAATCCCCGGATCTTAATCCAATAGAAAACCTGTGGGGTGACATCAAAAATGCAGGTTTTTTTTTCAGGTTTTTCCCCTCTGTTTTCACCTGGTGATCTGGCTAGTAACACACCTCCTGTTTTTGATGCACCCACTCTGGATGAATGAGCACAGGTGGCACAGCAGAAAGCAGCATTGACAGTATGGGGGTGGGGGGGGGGAGATAGTGTTAGCTCTACTAGCAGATCTAAGAAACTGAAAGCCAAACTCCAGATCACACTTTATAATAAGTTACAGCACACAGTTTTTTCCTTTTAGGATAAAGGTTTCACATGAATAAATAAAAGCAAATCATTATAAACATTACTGCCAGAGTTAAATGGTCTGGACAGTATAAACTGATCTATTTAGAAGAGAGTGTGAGCTTTTGAAAAACAACAGACTTACTGGCTAGATAACCAGATGAAAATAAGAAGAAAATGAAGAAAGAAATCCTAAGGCTCCATGTACACTGCAGCTGATAAACTTACGTTCAGGAGCTTTTATGCATTTTTTTCCAGCAGCCTCTGGACTCTGCATGCTTGGATAAGTATCTGGTACGAATTTTGGGGGGAACCCCACGCCATTTTTTTTTTACATTTTGGCGTGCGGCTTCCCCTCAAAATCCATACCAGACCAGAAGGGCTTGGTATGGATAGGAGGGGGGGACCCCACGCATTTTTTTGTTATTTTTAAATTGCGGGCAATTCTTTCTGTTACATTCAGCTGTCAGTGGGGAAACCCGCTGACAACTGAAACATTAATGCATTCTTTTCACTACTAAAATACCTCATGACTTGATAAAATAACTTGTGCGGTATTTAATAGCCTTTTTAGTGAATTTACAATTTTTCAGTGCATTCTGGGCATTTGGGAGGGTATCCTGAGGTTACCGTTTAAAAACGCTTCTAAACGCAAACATGCATAAACGTGGCTAAACTTGTTATGCAAACGAGGCTAAACTGACGTTTTTTAACCTACGTTTTCCAGCAGTCAGTTTCCATCATTCAGAAGAGTTTTCCAACACCACATGTACATGAACCCTAAAAAAGAAAACAAATGCACTCATCACAAGTAAGAATTGGTAAGCTGCAATATGATAAATGTTTGCTTTTGGGTTTAATACCACTTTAATCTACCCCCCCCCCCCAGAGAAAAAAAGGGGAACAGAGGGACACTCAAACATTCAACCTTTATTCACTCTGAGCCCTTGGTGTACACTTGTCCCAAGACCCTTCCATCTATACTGTTCTTTATGCACAGAAGTATATATTCACAGTATTTTATTGCAAATAATTTACTATATATGTGTTAACATTAGTTGCAATTACACAAGATATTCTCAAATTAGAATGTGCTCTGAGAAAGTCTTTTGTAACATCCAACAGCAACAGTAATAAAATCATTCTCCAAATTGACTAAACAATAATAATAATATATATTATGTTTGTTATTATTATTATTATTACTTTGCTGTTATTTATTTAGTTATGTTTTTAGAATCTAAAACAATACTGTCCATTAAGTTCATGGTGTCAAGGGACATTATGAAAAAATGATTTGTGCTTTATATGTGATTTTCTGAGAAATCAGAAGCTTTAGCATCTGCTTTACGTTCGATAAGGCCTGGGTTATAACCTCACAGCAAGCTCAGTTATGCTACCCGTAATCTTTCACATGAACACTGCGCATTGCCGCCCCTGCTTTAAGACAAGACATATCTGAGAAGTCGCAATTGATATATCAGTCACAGCATAAAAAGCTATCGTTCCTATAGGCCAACTGTTTAGCTGAGTGCAACATAAACTCTCCTCCTGTGTCTCATTTCATCACATTGTTCCACACAGTGATGCTTTAATGTGAAATGGACTTTATGCATGCTGTGCTTCTGAGTAGAAAAGAGACAGTGGAACATGTTTGATAAATGGTGAGAATTCCAGAGAAATTTAGCAATGTACGCTATAAAATTTAGAAGCATTTCCTCTGTGTAAATAATTTAGTATGTTACCAAGCCTTTAATTTTTTATAGCTAAATACTATTTATTTATTTGGAGAAATTTAAAGGTACATGGCACATGAACAAATGTATTCCTGGTAATAACCATTTATCCTTGGCAGGAGATGTACGCTCTGTGAGACAGAACAAAATTATTTTCTGGGTCACTGCCTCCTTGCTTAAATTTTGATCAAAGGTATAGCAATACAGCATAGAAATCATCACATGTATTTCTTGCTGTAAGCAATAAAAAAGCAAAAAAATTATGATGGAATTTCAGAAAATTATGTGAATAATGTAACATATATGAATAAGGATCACACATATATTTATCAAGTATACTAAGAAATATGTGATAAAATATATTCTACCTATACATACTGCATCACTAGAAAAAAACAAAATGATCAGTGAGCTTAATGATAGTATAGCAGCTAAAAGCACAAAAAGGCAACCAGAATAAAACCTCATAGAATACTTAAAAAGAAAGTGCAGCGCTAAAATGAATGCAGATTAATACTTCCAATCCATAAAACCAGTTGAGCATATAATCATGAATAAATAAATCTCAGTATGTTAAAATAAATATAAAAAATGGTGGCAGTCTGTGATAAGTGATGATTACAGGAGATGTTGGAGACTTCACGTTCCAGGTGGCGAGGTGATAAAATAGTTAAAATACGCACTCACCAGATGCGTATCTTTATATACGCATATAATCAATAACCAGAGGACCCCCTCATGGCATAGGATGGATGAGCTGAACCGCTTGTAATGGACTCTCCCCCTCTTGGTATAGGTCTGGTCAGTGGTCATCTTTCTTGGGATAGCCCCAAATGCCACCATGGAAGCCTCTCAGATATATGGCCGGGTGCATCACACAGGACCTGGCGTTCTCCTCTAGTAGTGGTAGGCTGATGTCAGCAATATGGGGATACCTCCTGTGCCATGGGGTGTGGGCTCTGGGAATGAATTGTTGGCTCATGGAGGAGTCAACAAAAATAATAGCCCATAGTGTAGTATTTTGATAAAAAATTAATTTATTAATAAACGTGGGTGAGTGATAAATTGATAAAATCAAGGTATGTATATAAAAAAATAACAATAACACTGACCGTACAGTAAAAGGAGGCCACTCGACCTACAAGAGGTGCCGGTGGCTGGACGTCACGGCGTTATGGCCCCTTGGACGCGTTTTGTGCAATTGCACTTCCTCAGCAAGGGATAGACGTACTTCATCACTATTGAACCTAAAAATTATATGTGTTTTTTTGAGTTTCCAATTAAAATGAAAGCTAGCTATTGCCAAATAGTTCTATTTTTCAGAGTCGATCATATTTATAAAAGTGTTTTTTTTACCTTAACTTACTTTTATTTGCATATGTAAATTTATGCAAGTATTGGTAAAAAGTAAAAAAAGGAAAGTCATAAAATAAAAGAAAAAATATTCAAGAAAAACACTCTACACTGGTAGAGTCAGTGGGCAAGCATTTTGAACCTCAGGGTGGACTCCTTGACATTTTTGAGGGTTGGCAGAAACTGGGCATCAGTAACTTTAGAAACTTTACAGATAGAAAAGGAGGGCACAGAATACTCCAAAAAGTGACACAGATACAACTATAGGGTTCTTTGCTAGCAACAGTTAATGCACAAATAAGAACCCTTAAGACAGGACCAACAATCTGTACTCTTTAGACTGTTCAGCAGATTCTGGTTGTGCAAATACCTTTATCATTTAGAAACCTGACTTCCTCTAACACAAACTCCTTCCCAGGCACAGTCTGGAAGAATAAAGACCTTTTTAGAAGGTCACCTCAAATATTTATATCCTTCCTCAACATGCACCATGGGCAATAAATTGCCTAGTGGTTGGCTCAGCAATAATGTTTCTCATTACAGTATCTGCTAAGGAACACTCTCCTGCAACATGCATCAGCAAACAAAACAAATGATCTTAGGTTAAATCAATTAAAGCAGAATTAACAATTGCAGCTAAGACTGACTACAGTCTAGCTGAAACACAACATTTAAGCTAGGGAGACTTCTGCTTAGGGCAGGGTCCCTTCAAATGCCTTTATACATTTTTTGTTCAGTACAGGCTATCAGACAATATGTCTATGGTGACTGCTGCCTTGGGAAGTCAAATGTTTTGCTAATGATGCTTTTAAAATGTTGTAGCAATGATTTTTTAGGTGACAGATGCTTGATTGACAGTTGGTTTGTAAACAAGGTGGCTGATGTCATTAACCTCTTGCCCCCTGCCTTATAGTAGAACTACTGCTACAGGGTGGCAGGGCTGTGCAAAATCAAGTATATATGTGATTTGCATTTCCGGGTAGGGGGTGCGTGCGTGTGGGACGTCCTACATGCACCGCCATTGGCGGATAGGAACATCAATCACTGGGTACCAGCTGGAGATTCCAAGCCAACACTCGGCAATTGCTGAGTAAAGCTGACAGGGGAGAGACCTGTGTGCAAAGAACACAGGTCTCGCTGCTGTCAACAAGGACATGCAGCTTTATATTTTTCTGCATAGAATATATTTGGCCTAAATTTATGCCAAAATTAGATTTTTTAAATTTTTTTGGGATATGTTTTATAGCAAAAAGTCAAAAATATAGTTTTTTTTTTTCAAAATTGTCGGTCTTTTTTGGTTTATAGCGCAAAAAAATAAAAACCGCAGAGGCAATCAACCACCAAAAGAAAGCTCTATTTGTGGGAAAAAGGACATAAATTTCATTGTTGTTTCATTCAGCAAATTGGCCATGGCCATATTTGGTCAGTGATGTCAGCCACTATGCCACCCCTTTGTTTACATTAAGTTGTCAGTCATAAATCCCCTGCTGGCAGTTGAATGGACAGGATTGCATCACTGGTTGAGAGGTAGCTGCCAGGTACTAGCTTCCTAACCAACTAGCCTGAGTGGGAAGCTATCTTGTTTAGCAATGGTAAAATCTTTTTTAAATTAATCACTTCCTGCTATTTAGCTTGCCTTTTCTACAAATGTGTAACAAACAATGTTCAGACAAAATTCTACGTTGGTCTGAACAGGAAGCTCATCCCCAGTCTTCAACATATACCAGGGTGGCATCATTGGAGAATTTGCCATGTTTCAGTTGATTTACCACAAGAGTAGAGAATATTTGCTTAGCAAAGCAAATGTATGTTCAACTTGGTAAGTAAGGTAAAGGTTTGTTTGCTGCACTATCATGTAAACAAATACTATTGTTTTACCTCATCTGTGATTGGATACAGTGTTGGGACATGGTGTAGATGAAGATGCCAAAGTGTGTCCCCCTCCACTAGAGTTGAGACTGATGGAGCTTGCACATCCTCAAGAACATTGGTCAAGCTGGTAGAGGAGGCAGAAATTACAGCCCTAAGTTTACCAACTTTGAGACCGAATGGGTTGGAGATGGGTATAAATGGTCTGATCTTGTCAAAAGGAACATGAGGAAATAAAGCCAGGATTCATAGCGTCAACCAACATTTCTTCTCCCATTTGGTAACTATGTAGTTTACAACTCTGCACAAGCACAGGTTTTATTCTAATATTATTTCCTTTTGAAAGGCACTAAAATTACAGTTCTGGTACAAGGTATTTCTTAATGTGGTTCTAATAAACAAACACATTTTTTTAAAGTTTGCAAATCAACAGGGATAAAAGCTAAGGGGAGAATAGAATAAAGGAGGTTAAAAAAATGTAAGAGCAGAGTAGTGTTTTTTTTATTATATCTTTTATTGAATATTTTTTTCCAATACTTAAAACAACACTCTTTCATAATTATCAAAAAAGAAATACAAGCCATTCCTCTACATTTTTATCCCCCCCCCCCCAAGTCCCTTCCCACCCACCAGTTTTCCCTGGTCCATATACTTCTGTCCAACTCTTTCCATCATTTCCTGTCCATATCAATGTCTTTTTTCTTTAATCCTCTCCTCCAATACACTACTTAGTCGTTCAGTTCAATTATCCTACGTCAGGCCATCTAGAGCTCCCACTACTTCCAGATATTTTTTAGATGTCTTAAAATTATACCAACTAACCCATTCCTTTCTAAACTTTTCCATTTTGAAAAGATCAATCAGTGTAGCTTAGGGTGTGGTTGCCATCATCCCTATTTTCATACAAATTTAATTTTTACCTTACATTTTTGTGGTATTTTTAAGGCAACCTTGAAACATATACAGTATAGAGAGTCACTTGTAAAAAAAATCAACATTTTATTTTAGCAAAAAAATTGTTTTTGTTTTGACACATTGAAGTATATCAAATAGGTAGTGCATACTTGACCAATATCAGAAACAATGGTTTATAACAGAGCATTTAGTACACAAATTTGCAGTTTATGCAGTATGTATCCAGTGGTATACCTCAAAAGTTGATTTCCATCTTGCAACCTCAAATTTGACTGCAGATATATATTCATCCTAGGATCCAACACGTTTGAAATACATTAGAACAAATTCTTCTTCAGGGAAAGGATACCACTCTTACAATTGAAAACAATAATTTAGCCATACAAAATACATAACCACCAAAAAATAGTTAAAAGGAAATGTTTCACTGTATTTAGAAGGCAAATTTCTTCCATAGCTAAGGCCATGAAATGACGTGCAACAGGGATAAAAGCTAAGGGAAGATGAGAATAAAGAGGTTCATAAAAAGTAAGAGCAGAGTAGTCCTTTTTTTTATTATATCTTGTACTGAATATTTTTTTTTCCAATACTTAAAACAACACTCTTTCATAATTATCAAAAAAGAAATACAAGCCATTCCCCTACATTATCCCCCCCTCAAGTCCCTTCCCGCCCACCAGTTTTCCCCAGTCCATATACTTCTGTTCAACTCTTTCCATCATTTCCTGTCCATATCTATATCTCTTTTCTTTAATCCTCTCCTCCTATACACTTCTTGGTCGCTCAGTTCAATTCTCCTACGTCAGGCAGTCTAGAGCTCCCACTACTTCCAGATATTTTTTAGATGTCTTAAAATTATACCAACTAACCCATTCTTTTCTAAACTTTTCCATTTTATCTTCATCTATATGGCATAGCTCTTCCATCTTGTTTATATAATCAACTCTATCAATCCAGTCCCTCAGTGTTGGGGGCTCCTGTACCTTCCAAAATTTAGGAATAAGTCCCTTGGCTGCACTAATTAGATGATATAATGCACTGTGTTTATATTGTTTCACTGGTATCTCTGACCTATAAAATAAACACTCCCACAGCTTTCTGCATAGTGATCCCCAGTATCTCTTGTATAAATTGTATTATGTCTTGCCAAAACATCTGTATTTTGGGACAGTACCACCATATATGTGCCATAGTTCCCTTAAGTCCACATCCCCTCCAACACAGTCTGCCTATGTATGTTTGCCACATAAAATAAAAATAAAATACCATCTAGTTAAACATTTATAATTCATTTCAGCTGTGCTTATGTTCATTGCCCCATGTGTCAATTTAAACAATTTATTTTTATGCTGTTCACTCATTTTCATTCCTAGCTCCCTTTCCCATTTCTCTAAGAACAACAGAGTACCCACCTTTATTAGTTCCATAAGGATCTTAGATATCTAAGAAGTAACATGCTTTAGGACTCTGTCAGAGCTCAGCATTTTCTCAAATGGAAGTATATCCTCCGGCATCCTCAGTGGCTGGGGAAGCTTTGAAACAAAATGTCTTAATTGATAATATCTCATTTCATCTAATACAACAAATAAATCTTTTTTTATTTTTAAATCCTGAAACGTGTACAACTCTCCCTTATTTACTATAACCTTTAGACGTGCATCTTCATTTTTAAACCACTTCCCTGAAATATTGTCATTCCTTCTTGGAAAAAACTCTGCCTGCCAGGGGAATCATTAATGAATTATATTTCCACCCCATATACTTGGGTACTCCAGACTCTCAAAACCTCCTATGTCAACATGCTGCTAATCTCATCCATAGTGCAAAACTTTTGTGGTATCCAAATAATCTTCTCAAGATGTGTTAATTGTGTGTCCAATCTACAACTTGTGACAGCATCACCGCAGTATAATAATTCCTAATGTTGGGTAGATTTATTCCCCCTTTCCCTTACACAAAACTTCATATTTGATTCTCGGTTTCTTATTAGCCCATATATATTTAAGTATACATTTTTTTTATTATCGCGAAAAAGGATCCTGGTCTATAAACTGGGAGCATATAAAATTTATACAAAATTTATACACCATCTTAACCGGAATTATACGCCGAATCCAGGAGACCCTACCCCTTGAAATTCTTCTCAACTCTTCCTTTATTTCATTTATTAATGGAATATAATTTACCTGGTATATATTTTTAATAGAGGGGGTTAACTTTATTCTCAGATAACCTAGTTCCTTCTTCCTCCATGTAAATGGAAAGTCTTTTTGTAGGATCTGCTTCTCTTTCTTTGAAATATTAACATTCAACATCTCTGATTTTGTAGGGTTTATTTTTAAATTTGAGAGCTCACCATACTGTTTTAATAATCCCATTAGGTTAGGTAGCATTAATCTGGGGTTCACAATATAAAACAGCATGTCATCTGCGTACGCTGCCACCTTGTGATCCACCTCTCCTATTTTAATTCCTCTAACATCTACACTCTTTCTTACTGTTGCCAACAGAGGTTCCAGGGATATAACAAATAGCAACTGGGATAATGGACATCCCTGTTTAGTGCCATTATACATTTTAAAAAACCCTGAAAGGGATCCATTTACCTTAACCGCTGCTGATGAGCAATTATAAAGCTCCTTTATCCACTTTAACATCCTAGCCCCTACTACTAAATCCTCTAGCGTGTTTTTCTCCTTGCTTTTTGTAGGAGAAGCAGTGTTCTTAGGCCATTATCCCTTCCTTCTCTGCCTGGGACAAAACCCACTTGATCTAAATGTATTAATTCTGGCCTCAACTCCTTTAACCTGGTAGCTATCACTTTCGCAAAGAGTTTTGTGTCTGTATTTAATAATGCTATGGGTCTATAACTGGTGCATTGTGAACAATCCTTCCCCTCTTTAAGAATGATTGTTATATGCACTTGGAGCGATTCTTCTCTTATTCCCATTCCTTCTCCTTGGGCACTCATATATGTACAGAGTTTAGGGGTCAATAGATCTTTAAACCTCTTGTAATACCCCACTGTGTACCCATCGGGTCCTGGACTCTTTCCTCCCGCTGTATTCTTCAGGGCCGTACTTATTTCATCTTGGGAGACTGCTCGTTCTAGGGATGCTAATTTTCCCTCTGATATTTTTGGCACGTCTGCTGCTGCTAGGTATTTCTACCTTTTCCCTCTCTTTTCTTCCTCTGTTACCTTCTGGTTCTTGGGGTTCACATCATACAGCCTACTATAATATTTTTGGAATGTTTTCGCAATATCAGTGGTGGAATATACTAGTTCTCCTTTATCGTCCTTTATTTTTTTAATATAATTCATCGATTTCTTTTCCTTCAGTCTTTTCATCAGATATTTTCCTGGTTTATTCTCTTACTGATATCTTTCCTATGAGACCCTATTAAAAATCTTCCTTGTCTCCTGTTCCAACAGGTCCTTTAACTCTTCTCTTTTAAGGATGATCTTATGATGTATCTCTGTATCCTGTCTCTTTTTATGTTCCTGTTCTAATCTATATAATTCCTCCGTCAACTTCTTTATTTTTCTCTTGCAATCTTTCTTTTTTTTTTGGCCCCTGTGGCTATGAACATTCTCCTGATGTAAGCCTTATATGCTTTCCAAATAGTAGCCACAGAGACTCCCTCAGTTTCATTCAGAAGAAAAAATTGCTTTATTTCATCCCTCAACCTTTTTTCTATTTCAGATTCCTGTATAAGCTCCTCATTTAATCTCCACATAGACCTCTTATTCCCATCCCTTCCTACCTGTAGTCTCACTATGACAGGTGCATGATCCGAGATGGACATAACTTCTTTATTAGATTTAACCAAAATGTCCAGTTGTCTATGCTCGACCAATCTAAATGTGAGTACGATCTATGCTCTAGAGAGAAGGTATAATGTCTTTCTCTGGGATGTTTCACCCTCCACGTATCTATTAATTGACTTTGATGTAATATCTTTTTTAACAATCTTAATTTTTTTCCCCATCCTCTCGGCGCATTTGAAGTCATATCCATCCATGGATCCAAACATAAATTAAAATCCCTTGCCAGGATCAGATTACCCCTCTTAAAGTCCATAATTTTCCCCAACACTCCCTGCAAGAATACTTCTGGGTTTTGATTCGAACCGTAGATGTTAACCAATGCATTTTCCCTCTTACACACAAAAAAACTATTTCCCCTCCACATCAAAGCCCGCACTCCTTGAGAACCCAATCACTGCTCCCTTAGTCCTCTTTATTGGTGATTCTCTATAGTACCAGGTTGGGTAATACTTCATATATAACTTAACATTGGATTCATATGTTAAATGTGCCTCTTGTAAAAACACTACATCTATAGAATGTTGGTGGATTTCTCAAAGTATCTTATGCCTTTTAGTGGGAGAATTTAAACCTTTCACATTATAGGTCATGAGATTAATCCTGCTCATACCCATTTGATGTTTCTCTTCTCATTCTGTGTTTCTGTTCAAAGGAAAGGGGATATGTACAGCTCAAATAATGGACTTTCCCCCTGCCCCACCTAACCCACTACTCCTCTTCCCCCATCTACCTAACTTACTCCTAAAAAACCCCTGGCCTACACATTGCCCTTGAATCTGACGTGAGATTCCCCCACTAGTGATTCCTATTCTGGGGTACAACTCTGAACATGCACACCTATTCTTACCCCCAGTTCTCAACATAAGGTTGAGAGCTGTTCTCTTCTTTAGCCTCCTGATGCCCTGCCTTCTCTGTTTTACTATTTCCTCAATTAATCCCTGGGAATACTAGAGAAGGGGGGGGGAGAGAGTGAGAGAGAAGAAAGAAAAAAAAAAGAGGGGGGGGTGGATGCGGGGGGGTTGATCGAATTCTCCAGATTAATGATCAGCTGAGATTGTGTCTCTATTTTCTCCACTGCTTCTTCTACTCTAGTTAACATTAGTCCTAGAGCCTTATGAAATACCGCCATTTCATTGTTAATAGAGACTTCTAGTTTTGCAAACATTTCCGCCATCTCTGTTCTTGTAGGGATTTGTGATATTGTTCTCTGTTGTTCTGAAACATTTTGATCATTTACATTATCGACAATTATAGATTTGTTGATCTCATTCCCTTCCCGTACTCCAGATGATAATCTAGACTGCTCACCAACATATTTTCTACTTCCTTCCTGATGTTTCTCCATACCTTGTAGCTCAGGACCTTTTTCTTGTAATAACATACAGTATATTTCTTTATTGTACTAGTATTTACATTGGGTTGTAGGGTTTTTACTCCCCCCCTTTAGCAGATCTATTATTCATATTAACGGAGCTTAACCATACATTTTAACTCAAAGTTCAAAGTACAGTATTGTGAAATCTGAAAGAAAGAAAAGAAAAAAAAAATCCCTCCTTTCCACTCTCAAAAAACATGTACAGTCCCAGGTATCCCAGGGATCCAAAAGAAAGCACACGTTCTTTACATTGATACTTGGCCTCTTTGCTCCTTTCATTCCTTGTTCTTCCAACCACCCAGCCGCACTACTCAGGTGTACATTTATTGATGCAAATAACAGAGACAGTGGAAATTTGTATCTCCGGCCATTGCCCACAGCAACCCACCATCAGCCTCCGAGGTTCCGGATCCCTCTGGCTCTGTATGCTTCTTCTGTTCCAATCTGAGACTCGTGTCCCTATTTGTATCCTGAGAGGGGCTGGGCAGTTACTCAGGGTGCTTTGTATTCAGATGTCTCCGGGTCTCATGGTCTCCCAGGGTGTCAGCCTTTCCTGGGCCGGTGTGGTGTCTAGCCACTTAGTTGGCACAGCCCCATGTGTGCAGACCGTCCTCGGGTTCTTCCGTGCTCAATCCTTCAGGCACCTCCACTTTCTAACTCTCTTTATGCTCCTGCAGCCTTCAGGGAGTGCCTCTGTTGGTGAGCACCTGATCCGCCGGGAACTCCGGGATGACAGCCCCACACTGCCGCAGTACCACCCTGTTCACCAGGCTCACCACCACCGGCCGCCACGTGATCCTCACCAGCACCACCAGCACCTCTCAGGCCCCTGACTAGAGCCACCGACTTGAACAGGTAGGCTCACGGGGGTACCATCCAGGGAAGTCTGGCACAGGCCAGATCTGCATGGCGGGTGTCAGGAGCTCCTATGCTCAACAGCCTCCTGATGCCATGTTCAGGCCCCTCCCCCTGCACTGTACTGTTTATTAGAGCAGAATAGTATAATCAGCAATAGTCTGTGGTCAGCTTTACAGCTGCTCTACTATTCTCAGTTTATCAGATGAGCACTGTGTTTCTGACAGAGCAGGGCCAGATGTCATTATGACAAAGCAGTTTCACTGATTATATAGGGAGAGCTGCACCCTCCCACTGTAATTAGCAGGGATAAGCTGTTATTTTGACAATCTGGTCCTGCAGAGCACAGGAGATGATGGAAGACTTGCGGAGCCAAGAGCATCCCCAGCTAGGACCCATCACCAAGAGGCCTAAGGGGGTGCTTCTCCTTCTTCTGCATCAGTTCAGCCTTGACTCGGTATTTAAAGTAAACACAATTTCCTTTTACTGTAAGTGGACAAGTGGACACTCTCTGTTCCTTTAGTACACCAGTCTTTTGGCCTAGGTTCACAATGTGAATCACATGCGAATCGCACAGAAATTGCACAGGAATCGCACTGCATTTCTGTGGAAATCACATGTGATTCTGTACAGTGCAATTTGAGCCCTTTCATTTTGGATGGCTCAAATCGCACCGCATCCACATCAAAAAGGTGCGGGCAGCTTTTTTTTATTTGCACTGGAACTGGATTGCATGGGTGTTTATATCCATGTGATCTGGTTCAGGCAAGTGCACTGTGTTTGTGACCTGCTTTTGGGGTGTCATTAACTTTTAACTGACACCCGCAACAGATTACAGAACACAGTGCGATTTCTATACGGTGTGGAAAATGCACAGGAATCACTGTGTTTCCCGATCTACATCAGTGTGAATCGGGGCTTACAGTGTAATGTCTCTAAAGAGATCTATAATGTCTTCCAGAAAGTAAAAAGTAAAATTAGGGGTGATAAGCATCCAAGAGCAAAGGAAGCATTGTTAATAAATGAAAGCTCAATATCCCTGTTTTTGTTTGAATTTTATTAGACTGTTAAAATCCTATTAAATGATTTTTAGTCCACACTGATCAACACATACCATACAGTAAACTGACAGGATAACAACAATGGCACAACAAATTACGTTTTTGTTGGAGAAAGTTTGGAGTTTAGGTAATAACCTTTATTGAATAACTTAAAGTGACACTAGGAGATATCCTTTGTCTCAATAAATAATCTGTACTCTTCCACTTCTTAATGGCCCTACAAACTATTCTTTATTAAATTGTTTCTTGCTGTGTTTTTGCCTCCTTGTAACATCCTCCATTAACTCCAGAATATCTCCTTCTCCTCCTCACTCTCATATGTTTTGAACAAGCAGTGCGCATCAGTTACAGTCATGTGCATTGTTCTATGCACACTAGAGTTCCATAGTCCCTAGTCCATCTTGGGAGCAAACAAGAGAGGGCAATTGCTTTCTACATAGAGTGGGACCATGGAGAATGGTCATAGTCTACCCTCTAACACACGTGTCAAACACAAGGCCTGTGGGCCAAATATGGCCCGCCAAACCATTTCATGTTGCCCTTGCACCTCTCCTGCAGCTGTGGCACTCTACTAGTCTTTGCTCCACCTTGTCTTAGCAGTTGGCACCAGAGAGGAGAGCAGAACTCCTTCGTCAGCTCCTGCACATCTCTATACAGCCATTGCACCCCCTTGTCTCAGCCTCCCCCCCTGGTTTTAGCATTCAAAAGACTCCAGCAGCTGACTCTAGCCCTCCTTTAGTAGACCCTGCGCTTTCTGCTTTCCATCTGTGCTCCCAGATTCCTCCCAGCAGCAGCACAAGGTAAGGGGAGTGCACAGCGATGTAAGAAAGGATGGAGTACTCTTGATTTCTGATGGTGGGGGGGGGTCTCCTGACATCTGATGTAAGGGAGAGTTGGGTGCTTTGGACATCTGCTTATAATTATTTAGAAAATAATACAGTTCTATGGAAACAATTGAGTACTGTCCGTGATACTTTTTTTATTTGCACTAACATATAATTTTGAGGACAAGCTTTCGGGGAGTGTCCCCTTCTTCAAGGTCCAAGCAGTACTATAGTTCTATGCCAACTGAAAAGGAGGGTCACACACCTCTGATATCATAGGAAATTGTATTGGAAGACTGCTTTGACAGAACACCATGGCAGAACCATGTTCTGTCTGAACAGTCTCAAATAAAGTTTCTTGTGGCTACAGGAGTGTGAGTGGGCTCTTTGCCAGTCTCCACCTACCCTTCACAGCTTAAGCCTTAAGTTATTACTAAAACCAGTAGTAATCGAATGTAGAGGCAAATATTTACTATAATAGAGAGTAGAAACATTCATATAGTCTTCAACTGGACCTTTGAGGGTAACCATAATGCTGATGCATTCTGTGATGAAATAGAGTTTGACACCCCTGCTCTCAATGGATTCAAATTACAGCAGCAAAATAAAAGGAATTTTGGAATTTGGAAGATGCTGACAGCAATAGGTACATTTTTGAATTAGGAATATGTACTTGAAAAAAATATTTTTTAAAGCAAAGTTATTACAGATTCAAGCTTTCAGGACCTTCCTTAGGTTTAGGTTCCTTCCCCAGGCAGTTGAACCATTTAAATACTACCGTATAAACCATATACAACAATGAAGTGAAACATCTCACGACACTATATGAAACGTATAGTCATTCAGTCATTTCATCTTGTAATTTGTTTGCATTAAACATTTCATATAATATTTTATGAATAAAAAAAACACAAATATCCTAAATAAAGAAATGTTCCATCCAGGCATTTTGTGTTAGTGATAATATTACTAGGAACAGCCTGTAAAAAAAATCCCTACAACAATGCTAAAACTTTAGCATTAGCCCTAATCTGTCACTCCAACATAGGGATATCATTCAAAGTTTCTCCTTTATTTGAAAGACAGGATATATAATTATGCTCATGCAGACCTATTCCTTAACATTAAGTTTTGGTGGGGGTCCCTCTTCTAGTACATCTAAAAATACATTGGCACAAATAAAAATGTTTTTTTTCCCCCAATGATGGGACAGTGCTAAAACAATCCTTTTGCAAATTCTTAATCTGTGGTAGGTATGAACAAGTGCCATAACGTGTAGTTTGCCATTGTTTATAAGCAGTCAGGAAAGCAAGGTAGTATCATTTACAAGTGGTATTTTCTGACTTGCCCTTTAGGGTCTTATTTGTCCTTGAAGTGTAGAGTCTGAAAAAGTAATCACCCACTTCTTGTTTTATTGTTGGATCATTGGATCACAGATGTTCATTGGATGGACAGTAGAAAATTTGCAAGCCACCAACTAACTTAAATCAATCATTAGGAAATTAAAAGAGTGAGGCACAGCTACAAATGCCAGGACCAAATACCTCACCAGTGATTGAATGTGCAAGGAGATTATTGAGCTAGGCCACTAAGAGACCTAAAGCAAATCTGAAAAAGTTGCATGCCTCATAGGGATTGGAGAGAGTATGCATACCATCGTTGCCCTGGTGTTTCAGTGGTGTAGCTTAATAGGGGAATGTCAAATAGAAAGTCACTCCCTACAGTTTTCCAGAAAGCAAGTGAGGGACTCTTGAGTTGACTTTTATACGTTTTTGTGTTCTAAGGAGACTACAATAGAGCCTTTTGACTTCAGACCATATACCATGTTTGGTATAAGCCAAACACTGCACATCATCATAAACACACCATTCTCTTCATAGACATGGCAGCATCATGCTGGGGGCATGCTTATTTGAAGCAAGCCTTGCAAGGCTTGTGAGTGTAGAGGTAGAAAGAATGTAGCCAAATACAGGAGGAAAACTTGATACAGTCTGCAGAAATCATTTAAATCTAATATGAAAGTAAATATAAGATTTTACATTTTGACCATATACCGTATATACTCAAGTATAAGCCGAGTTTTTCAGCACATTTTTTGTGCTGAAAAACGGCCCCCTCGGCTTATACTCAAGTCAACGTCTGCAGATGACATGCCATCCCTGTCATCTGGACACACCCCAATCAATCCTCGCCGGTGATTGGCCGCCGGAACTGTAGCTCAGGAGAGGCACACAGGCGCCCAATCACCGGCGAGGAGGTGGAGCTTGGAGAGGAGGAGCCGAGCTGCACCACGAAGATGGAGCGAGTGAAGAGGAGGAGAGCGGCCGGAGAAGGAAGACATCTGACCGGTAAGTGTGTACCATGGGAGAGGGAGGGAGCGAGCGAGCCCAGGCTGGAGCAGGGGTCACCAACGATGGGGCACTATTCCTCCCCCCACTGACACCAACGATGGGGCACTATTCCTCCCCCCACTGACACCAATGATGGGGCACTATTCCTCCCCCCTCGGCTTATACTCGAGTCAATAGTTTTCCCAGTTTTTTGTGGTAAAATTAGGTACCTCGGCTTATATTCGGGTCGGCTTATACTCGAGTATATACGGTATACACTTTTTTTAAATTGTAGATTTTTATTAAGGGCCGATGCCCAAATTTTTAAACAGAACAAAGTTACAACAACAAAATTTTATGTGTAAACGTTGTAATGACAGGAATCTATCATTAGCATAGAAGAAAACAAAATCAAAGAAAACATAAACACAAGTGAACAGCATGAAATCTGTTCAATTCAAGAACATGAATCAACATAAACCTGCACATCATTAGACTACGTTATACTGCATTATTTGTCAAAGGCATATTGCTTGAAAAAGTGTCTGGACTATATAAGAAGAGGGGGGAGGATGGAGGTTTACCAAAGGGAGAGTGATCCCATGGCCCCCAAATAGAGTAGAAATGACCTGAATGCTCACTCACTAGATCTGTAAGATATTCCATTTCCCTGATTTCAGAGATCGCTCTTAAAAGGTGATTTTGCAAGGGGACATCTGCAAAATCGTGGTATCACCCTTCTGGTGGCTGTCAGAATATGCACTCCAAACCTTTTAGATTGTTTGGGGATACCCCTGAAGGGTAAGCCCAGGAGATAATGTAACGGGCCTAGGGGCATGACAACATGAAGTACTTGTTCCAATACCGTTTCAACCATGACCCAATAACCCACAATCTGTGGACAAAACCAAAAAATGTGTGCCAGTGTACCAACTCCTTCCATGCATCTCCAGCACTTATCAGACAGATTTGGTTTAATTGCATGGAGCGCTACAGGGGTCTTATACCAATGCATCAACACTTTATATAAGTTTTCTTTAAATACAACACAGCGAGAGGTCTTGGCAGCAGAATCCCATATCACCTGCCAACACTTCAAAGAAATTGAAGAAATTGGAGTTCATCCTCCCATCTCCTCATATAACGGTGGGGATTCTAATCCATAGATTCCTTATTGAGAAGCAATTTATATAGAGAGGTGATAAGATGCTGTTGAGAGGGACCCTTAATAGCTATCCTCTCAAAGTCTGCAGGGCGGTATGACGTTAAGGAGGAGTTCAGGGAGCGGAAGAAGTGACAAAACTCCAGATAAGTGAATCTGGTCGATACAGGTATTATGGATTTCTACGCCCTAATCTCCTCAAATGATCGAATTCTGCGTGAAATAGGATTGACCAGATGAAGGAGTTGGAATATTCCATTAGATGCCCAAGGGTTCATCTGTGAGTAGGACAAACTATCTGGGAAATCTGGATTATACAATATGTTCAACAGGTGAGAACACATGGACAGTAATTGCTGTGATTTCACGCAAAGTGACCAAATCTTGAGGGTAATTTTCATAGGCTCTAGCAATGGAGGAAGGGGAGAAAGAGGCGGTGTGTAATGATGGGGACGCAGTAATGAACACGCGTGGATTGGGTGAATACAACTTAATTCGATCTCCGCCCATCTATGTTGAGGTTTCTGGGTGAACCATGATAGCGTTTGTCTCAGATGAGTAGCTAAATAATATCTGGTACTCCTAGGCCTCCATAAGTTCTAGATGACAAAAGAACTGACTGTGCTATCCTGGGTTTTCTGGCATGCCATATAAATCTAAGAAATGCTCGCTGTAAAGTTTGCAGTTGGGCACGAGGGATTGCAATTTGTAGAGTCTCAAAAAGATAAAGTAGCTTCGGCAAAATGTACATCTTTAAGACATTTACTTTACCTAAGGACATCTTATGAAAATCCCATTGATTAAGAAGGGTATAGATTAACCAAAATAATGGGGGGTAATTAGCTTCAAATAACTGAGCATAATTCGGGGTAATTTGGGTAGTTTTGTTGGAGCAGCGAGAGGTCTTGGGATGGGATATTTAGGGGCATAGCTTCCATCTTTGAAGTGTTTATTTTATAGCCAGAAAGATCATTGAGGCAATGATAAGGGAGGTTTAGTTATAGTTAGGAGAACGTCATCTGCAAAAAGTGAGAGTTTGTATTCCTTCCCCTTCACAGTCACTCCTGCTATATCAGGGTGTGCCCTGATCGCCACTGCTTATAGTTCAAGACATAATACAACAGGAGTGGGGATAAAGAGCAACCCTGTCTAGTTCGGTTTAGCATGGGGAAAGTATCAGATGTGGTGTAGGGGAGTTTGACCTGAGAGGTCAATACACCACATTAATAGCATTGAAAAAGGGCCCCGTATTACCACATGTCAAAATTCAAACATGTAAGGCCATCCCAATGATTGAACACCTTATGGGCATCTAAGCTTAACAACAGTGCCAGCGGTTGTGAGCCATGAAGCATATTCACTAAATTAATTGTACGCCTTGTATTATCCCCTGCCTGTCTCGCCAAGATAAATCCCACTTGATCATTATGAATAATTCTAGGAAGCAAATGGGCCAAACGATTTGCTAAGATTTTCGTAAAAATTTTATAATCCCTGTTTAATAATGCCATAAGTCTGCAATTGGCTGGGGTCATTAAATTTATGCCAGGTTTGGGAATAACTGTGATATGTGAGTGTTGGAATTGTGGATGGGGAATTTCACCGTTCAACAAAGAGGAGTAAAATTCCAATACAGCAGGACAGACATCTGCAATAAATTGTTTATAATATGTGTAGGAGAATCCGTCTGGTCCCGGTGCTTTGTGTGTCGGTAGCTCCTTAACAGCTGCACATAATTCCTCCATAGTGATAGGTGCGTTTAGAAGTAGCTTATCCTCTCTTTTTAATTTGGCGAGCTGGAGAGTTGAAAAAAAAGCGTCAAAGGAATCCTTATGGAAAGGGGGATGTACGTCCTGTACTAAGCAGTTATAAAGCTTACGATAAAAATCTCCAAACACTTGAGCTATTTGTTGTGGCCAAAAGTAGGGACACCATCTGCCTTAAACAGAAATTCAGGAGCAGAAGGTTGCAAGTGGGCTTTCAGTTTAATAACTACCATCCTATGCGTTATTAGCGTAATGATAAAACTTCTGTTTCATCCAAAGCAGTTGCTGTGCGACAGCCTCAAGTGTCTTAAATTGATCCTTAAGTTGTATCACTAATAGAAGCTTAGATACAGAGGGCGAGTCTATAAGCTTTTTTTCCCGCATGGGCTAATTGGTTCATAAAATCAGCTTTTTGGTGGAGCCTAGACTTCTTAAGACGCAAGCTTTCCATTATAAAGCGACCGCTAATAAACGCTCTGTGGGCTTCCCACAATGTTGAAGAGGCTGACAGAGAACCTGTATTAAGTTAAAAAAATTCATGCAGTCCTTTCGAAATGGAAGCGTTGACTTCTGTTGACTTTGTAAAAGTGTGTCATTTAAATGCCAGTGGCAAGTGCAAGAGTATGGTCGATCCAGAAACAGATCTAAAGCCAAAAAAGAGTGGTCTGACCAGGAGCTTGGAACAATATCAGAACTGACATCTGTTTAAGTAGGGGAGATGAGAGTAAAAAATAGTCTAATCTGGTGTAGATATGATGAGAAGAGCGAAAACTGTCTGGCACTCAGATGTTGTATTCTCCAGATATCAAACAGCCTATGTCCCTTAATCCACTGACGGAAGGACGCAGACTGTTTCAAAACATATTTTGAAGACAGTTGGCCCCGGAGGGATCTCCTATCGCACGTAGCTGACATAGATAAATTGAATTCCCCACCAATGATCGTGAAAAGGTGTGATGAACTTAAAACTGGAGAAATGGTTTCCATAAAGAATACCGATTGACTAGCATTTGGAACATATACATTACGGATTGTAAGGTAGGTATCACAATTAGAGATGAGCGAAGTATTCAAAAATTCGATTCGGCTGATTCGGCGAATTCGAGGAATAAATTCGATTCGATGCGAATATATTCGCTGCGAATTTAACTTATAAAAAGGGTGTTTCTAGGCTTCAGAGAGCCTTTATATTAGTGCAGAACACTGTACCCTTAATTTAAATGCCCTTGGAGTCTGCTGGGGAAGAGAAATAATACTGTCAGTCAGTATGACATGCAGATGAGTGCCGTCGATCTTAGAATCACCGCACACTTCACGCATTTGGGCAGTCACGGGGCCAAAACCAGAGTGTGGAGCTACAGTGTGGCGGTGGAGGCAGCAGCAATGGGAGGCCATACAGCACTCTATGACAAAATGGAACCCACCAGCAGTGTGAGGAGACCTGAAAGTGGCACATGGCAGAGTGTGGCGATGAAGACAGCAGCAATGGGAGGCCGTACAGGGACCCATGACACACTCTGGACCTGGCAGCAGCATGAGGAGGCGGTACGGGGGCCCATGGCAGATTACGGGCCTGGCAGCAGCAATGGGAGGCCCATAATCTGCCAGCAGCCTATGACAAAATGGAACCCACCAGCAGTGTGAGGAGACCTGAAAGTGGCACATGGCAGAGTGTGGCGATGGAGACAGCAGCAATGGGAGGCCGTACAGGGACCCATGAGAGACTCTGGACCTGGCAGCAGCATGAGGAGGCGGTACAGGGGCCCATGACAGATTACGGGCCTGGCAGCAGCATGAGGAGTCGGTACGGGGGCCCATGGCAGATTACGGGCCTGGCAGCAGCAATGGGAGGCCCATAATCTGCCAGCACCCTATGACAAAATGGAACCCACCAGCAGTGTGAGGAGACCTGAAAGTGGCACATGGCAGAGTGTGGCGATGGAGACAGCAGCAATGGGAGGCCGAACAGGGACCCATGAGACACTCTGGACCTGGCAGCAGCATGAGGAGGCGGTACAGGGGCCCATGGCAGATTACGGGCCTGGCAGCAGCAATGGGAGGCCCGTAATCTGCCAGCACCCTATGACAAAATGGAACCCACCAGCAGTGTGAGGAGACCTGAAAGTGGCAAATGGCAGAGTGTGGCGATGGAGACAGCAGCAATGGGAGGCCATACAGGGACCCATGAGACACTCTGGACCTGGCAGCAGCATGAGGAGGCGGTACAGGGGCCCATGGCAGATTACGGGCCTGGCAGCAGCAATGGGAGGCCCGTAATCTGCCAGCACCCTATGACAAAATGGAACCCACCAGCAGTGTGAGGAGACCTGAAAGTGGCAAATGGCAGAGTGTGGCGATGGAGACAGCAGCAATGGGAGGCCATACAGGGACCCATGAGACACTCTGGACCTGGCAGCAGCATGAGGAGGCGGTACAGGGGCCCATGACAGATTACGGGCCTGGCAGCAGCAATGGGAGGCCCGTAATCTGCCAGCACCCTATGACAAAATGGAACCCACCAGCAGTGTGAGGAGACCTGAAAGTGGCACATGGCAGAGTGTGGCGATGGAGACAGCAGCAATGGGAGGCCGTACAGGGACCCATGACACACTCTGGACCTGGCAGCTGCAAGAGGAGGCGGTACAGGGGCCCATGGCAGAGTGGCGAAGCGTAAGCAGCTTAAATTGAAGGCCATACAGAGGCCTATGTTAAAAATAATAACATGTTTGGGGCATGATTCATGGCGGATTTAGTCAGTTGTGTCAGGAACGGGTGGTTTGAAATCCAGACTAATCCACGCCTGATTCATTTTCACAAACGTGAGTCTCTCCACACTTTGGGTGGACAGTCGTGTCCTCCGCGGAGTTACAATACCTCCTGCCGCACTAAACACGTGCTCCGATGCCACGCTACTGGCCGGGCATGACAGCCTTTCAAGGGCAAATTCAGCTAGTTGGGGCCAAAGGTCAAGTTTCGTTGCCCAGTAGTCAAGGGGATTGTCTACCTCGGTTGGCAGGGTGCTGTCCAAGTAGGCCCAAGCCTGTTGTTTGAGGTCCTGCTCCAGGTCCACGTGATGCTGCTGCGGCTGGTTAGTAGTTTCCTCACTGCGCTGGTGAAGAAAGCTACTCATCATCGACTGCAGACTGAGGCAGCCGCTGCTGGTGGAGCTGCCACTGCTCCTACCACCCCACCCCTCCCCTGCTGCCATGGCAACGGAACGCGAGCGCACAGGGCCCACAGTGTCTGAGGATGGACGTTGGCGCAGAAAGGCAGAGACCAACTGACTACATAGGTGGTTTTTATAGTACGTTATTTTGGCCTCCCTCTCAGCAGGTGTGAAAAAGGCCACCATTTTTGAACGGTAGCGAGGGTCCAACAAGGTGGACAGCCAAAAGTCATCCCTCTGTCTGATGGTTATTATTCGGCTGTCGCTACGCAAGCAACCGAGCATGCTATGGGCCATTTGTGCCAAGGAATGCGAGGGACTCCCTGCCTCCATCTCCACAGCATACTGCCACGGTGCGTCTGGGTCCTCTGAATCCTCCTCTACCAGATGCTCCTGCTCCTCCACTCCTGTCCGCTGAGTGGAAAAACCACCCATTTCACTCAATAATTCCTGAGCACCAATGTCCTCCTCTACCTCCTCCACTTCTTCCTGTCCTGCCCCCACAGGGGTCATGTGGCGTTGAGATCTGTGCGCCACGTCTACAGCACCCTGACCAGCCATTGTTAACAGCATTTGTTCCAGGACGTGCAACAGAGGAATGACGTCGTTCATCCCATAGTCCTGCTGACTCACGAATAGCGTGGCCTCCTCAAAGGGCCTGAGCAAGCGGCAGGTGTCACGCATGAGCTGCCAATGGCTGACATCTAAGTTACACAGGGGAGTACCTTTATCCGCTTGTAACATCAGGAAATCGGTGATGGCCTTTCGCTGTTCGTAAAGGCGGTTAACATATGTAGGGTTGAATTCCACCTTGTTGCAAAGTCACAGCATGAGGAGTCGGTACGGGGGCCCATGGCAGATTATGGGCCTGGCAGCAGCAATGGGAGGCCGTACAGGGACCCATGACACACTCTGGACCTGGCAGCAGCATGAGGAGGCGGTACAGGGGCCCATGACAGATTACGGGCCTGGCAGCAGCATGAGGAGTCGGTACGGGGGCCCACGGCAGATTACGGGCCTGGCAGCAGCAATGGGAGGCCCGTAATCTGCCAGCACCCTATGACAAAATGGAACCCACCAGCAGTGTGGGGAGACCTGAAAGTGGCACATGGCAGAGTGTGGCGATGGAGACAGCAGCAATGGGAGGCCGTACAGGGACCCATGAGACACTCTGGACCTGGCAGCAGCATGAGGAGTCGGTACGGGGGCCCATGACAGATTACGGGCCTGGCAGCAGCAATGGGAGGCCCATAATCTGCCAGCACCCAATGACAAAATGGAAACCAACAGCAGTGTGAGGAGACCTGAAAGTGGCACATGGCAGAGTGTGGCGATGGAGACAGCAGCAATGGGAGGCCGTACAGGGACCCATGACAGATTACGGGCCTGGCAGCAGCATGAGGAGGCGGTACAGGGGCCCATGACAGATTACGGGCCTGGCAGCAGCAATGGGAGGCCCGTAATCTGCCAGCACCCTATGACAAAATGGAACCCACCAGCAGTGTGAGCAGACCTGAAAGTTGCACATGGCAGAGTGTGGCGATGGAGACAGAAGCAATGGGAGGCCGTACAGGGACCCATGACACACTCTGGACCTGGCAGCAGCATGAGGAGGCGGTACAGGGGCCCATGACAGATTACGGGCCTGGCAGCAGCATGAGGAGTCGGTACGGGGGCCCATTGCAGATTACGGGCCTGGCAGCAGCAATGGGAGGCCGTACAGGGACCCATGACACACTCTGGACCTGGCAGCAGCATGAGGAGGCGGTACAGGGGCCCATGACAGATTACGGGCCTGGCAGCAGCATGAGGAGTCGGTACGGGGGCCCATGGCAGATTACGGGCCTGGCAGCAGCAATGGGAGGCCCGTAATCTGCCAGCACCCTATGACAAAATGGAACACACCAGCAGTGTGAGGAGACCTGAAAGTGGCACATGGCAGAGTGTGGCGATGGAGACAGCAGCAATGGGAGGCCGTACAGGGACCCATGAGAGACTCTGGACCTGGCAGCAGCATGAGGAGGCGGTACAGGGGCCCATGGCAGATTACGGGCCTGGCAGCAGCAATGGGAGGCCCGTAATCTGCCAGCACCCTATGACAAAATGGAACCCACCAGCAGTGTGAGGAGACCTGAAAGTGGCACATGGCAGAGTGTGGCGATAGAGACAGAAGCAATGGGAGGCCGTACAGGGACCCATGACACACTCTGGACCTGGCAGCAGCATGAGGAGGCGGTACAGGGGCCCATGACAGATTACGGGCCTGGCAGCAGCATGAGGAGTCGGTACGGGGGCCCATGGCAGATTACGGGCCTGGCAGCAGCAATGGGAGGCCGTACAGGGACCCATGACACACTCTGGACCTGGCAGCAGCATGAGGAGGCGGTACAGGGGCCCATGACAGATTACGGGCCTGGCAGCAGCATGAGGAGTTGGTACGGGGGCCCATGGCAGATTACGGGCCTGGCAGCAGCAATGGGAGGCCGTACAGGGACCCATGACACACTCTGGACCTGGCAGCAGCATGAGGAGGCGGTACAGGGGCCCATGACAGATAACGGGCCTGGAAGCAGCATGAGGAGTCGGTACGGGGGCCCATGGCAGATTACGGGCCTGGCAGCAGCAATGGGAGGCCCGTAATCTGCCAGCACCCTATGACAAAATGGAACCCACCAGCAGTGTGAGGAGACCTGAAAGTGGCACATGGCAGAGTGTGGCGATGGAGACAGCAGCAATGGGAGGCTGTACAGGGACCCATGAGACACTCTGGACCTGGCAGCAGCATGAGGAGGCGGTACGGGGGCCCATGACAGATTACGGGCCTGGCAGCAGCAATGGGAGGCCCGTAATCTGCCAGCACCCTATGACAAAATGGAACCCACCAGCAGTGTGAGGAGACCTGAAAGTGTCACATGGCAGAGTGTGGCGATGGAGACAGCAGCAATGGGAGGCCGTACAGGGACCCATGAGAGACTCTGGACCTGGCAGCAGCATGAGGAGGCGGTACGGGGGCCCATGACAGATTACGGGCCTGGCAGCAGCAATGGGAGGCCCGTAATCTGCCAGCACCCTATGACAAAATGGAACCCACCAGCAGTGTGAGGAGACCTGAAAGTGGCACATGGCAGAGTGTGGCGATGGAGACAGCAGCAATGGGAGGCCGTACAGGGACCCATGAGAGAGTCTGGACCTGGCAGCAGCATGAGGAGGCGGGACAGGGGCCCATGACAGACTATGGGCCTGGCAGCAGCAATGGGAGGCCCGTAATCTGCCAGTACCCTATGACAAAATGGAACACACCAGCAGTGTGAGGAGACCTGAAAGTGGCACATGGCAGAGTGTGGCGATGGAGACAGCAGCAATGGGAGGCCGTACAGGGACCCATGACAGATTACGGGCCTGGCAGCAGCATGAGGAGGCGGTACAGGGGCCCATGACAGATTACGGGCCTGGCAGCAGCAATGGGAGGCCCGTAATCTGCCAGTACCCTATGACAAAATGGAACCCACCAGCAGCGAGGAGACCTGAAAGTGGCACATGGCAGAGTGTGGCGATGGAGACAGCAGCAATGGGAGGCCGTACAGGGACCCATGACACACTCTGGACCTGGCAGCAGCATGAGGAGGCGGTACAGGGGCCCATGACAGATTACGGGCCTGGCAGCAGCAATGGGAGGCCCGTAATCTGCAAGCACCCTATGACAAAATGGAACCCACCAGCAGTGTGAGGAGACCTGAAAGTGGCACATGGCAGAGTGTGGCGATGGAGACAGCAGCAATGGGAGGCCGTACAGGGACCCATGAGAGACTCTGGACCTGGCAGCAGCATGAGGAGGCGGTACAGGGGCCCATGACAGATTACGGGCCTGGCAGCAGCAATGGGAGGCCCGTAATCTGCCAGTACCCTATGACAAAATGGAACACACCAGCAGTGTGAGGAAACCTGAAAGTGGCACATGGCAGAGTGTGGCGATGGAGACAGCAGCAATGGGAGGCCGTACAGGGACCCATGACACACTCTGGACCTGGCAGCAGCATGAGGAGGCGGTACAGGGGCCCATGACAGATTACGGGCCTGGCAGCAGCAATGGGAGGCCCGTAATCTGCCAGCACCCTATGACAAAATGGAACCCACCAGCAGTGTGAGGAGACCTGAAAGTGGCACATGGCAGAGTGTGGCGATGGAGACAGCAGCAATGGGAGGCCGTACAGGGACCCATGAGAGACTCTGGACCTGGCAGCAGCATGAGGAGGCGGTACAGGGGCCCATGACAGATTACGGGCCTGGCAGCAGCATGAGGAGTCGGTACGGGGGCCCATGGCAGATTACGGGCCTGGCAGCAGCAATGGGAGGCCCGTAATCTGCCAGTACCCTATGACAAAATGGAACCCACCAGCAGTGTGAGGAGACCTGAAAGTGGCACATGGCAGAGTGTGGCGATGGAGACAGCAGCAATGGGAGGCCGTACAGGGACCCATGAGAGACTCTGGACCTGGCAGCAGCATGAGGAGGCGGTACAGGGGCCCATGACAGATTACGGGCCTGGCAGCAGCAATGGGAGGCCCGTAATCTGCCAGCACCCTATGACAAAATGGAACCCACCAGCAGTGTGAGGAGACCTGAAAGTGGCACATGGCAGAGTGTGGCGATGGAGACAGCAGCAATGGGAGGCCGTACAGGGACCCATGAGAGACTCTGGACCTGGCAGCAGCATGAGGAGGCGGTACAGGGGCCCATGACAGATTACGGGCCTGGCAGCAGCATGAGGAGTAGGTACGGGGGCCCATGGCAGATTACGGGCCTGGCAGCAGCAATGGGAGGCCCGTAATCTGCCAGCACCCTATGACAAAATGGAACCCACCAGCAGTGTGAGGAGACTTGAAAGTGACACATGGCAGAGTTAACATGTTTGGGGCATGATTCATGGCGGATTTAGTCAGTTGTGTTAGGAACTGGTGGTTTGAAATCCAGACTAATCCACGCCTGATTCATTTTCTCAAACGTGAGTCTCTCCACACTTTGGGTGGACAGTCGTGTCCTCCGCGGAGTTACAATACCTCCTGCCGCACTAAACACGCGCTCCGATGCCACGCTACTGGCCGGGCATGACAGTCTTTCAAGGGCAAATTCAGCTAGTTGGGGCCAAAGGTCAAGTTTCGTTGCCCAGTAGTCAAGGGGATTGTCTACCTCGGTTGGCAGGGTGCTGTCCAAGTAGGCCCAAGCCTGTTGTTTGAGGTCCTGCTCCAGGTCCACCTGATGCTGCTGCTGCGGCTGGTTAGTAGTTTCCTCACTGCGCTGGTGAAGAAAGCTACTCATCATCGACTGCAGACTGAGGCAGCCGCTGCTGGTGGAGCTGCCACTGCTCCTACCACCCCACCCCTCCCCTGCTGCCATGGCAGCGGAACGCGAGCGCACAGGGCCCACAGTGTCTGAGGATGGACGTTGGCACAGAAAGGCAGAGACCAACTGACTACATAGGTGGTTTTTATAGTACGTTATTTTGGCCTCCCTCTCAGCAGGTGTGCAAAAGGCCACCATTTTTGAATGGTAGCGAGGGTCCAACAAGGTGGACAGCCAAAAGTCAACCCTCTGTCTGATGGTTATTATTCGGCTGTCGCTACGCAAGCAACCGAGCATGCTATGGGCCATTTGTGCCAAGGAATGCGAGGGACTCCATGCCTCCATCTCCACAGCATACTGCCACGGTGCGTCTGGGTCCTCTGTCTCCTCCTCCTCCTCTACCAGATGCTCCTGCTCCTCCACTCCTGTCCGCTGAGTGGAAAAACCACCCATTTCACTCAATAATTCCTGAGCACCAATGTCCTCCTCTACCTCCTCCTCTTCTTCCTGTCCTGCCCCCACAGGGGTCATGTGGCGTTGAGATCTGTGCGCCACGTCTACCGCACCCTGACCAGCCATTGTTAACAGCATTTGTTCCAGGACGTGCAACAGAGGAATGACGTCGTTCATCCCATAGTCCTGCCGACTCACGAATAGCGTGGCCTCCTCAAAGGGCCTGAGCAAGCGGCAGGTGTCACGCATGAGCTGCCAATGGCTGACATCTAAGTTACACAGGGGAGTAGCTTTATCCGCTTGTAACATCAGGAAATCGGTGATGGCCTTTCGCTGTTCGTAAAGGCGGTCTAACATATGTAGGGTTGAATTCCACCTTGTTGCAACGTCGCAGATCAGGCGATGCTGTGGAATTCCGTTCTGCCGCTGCAGCTCAAGGAGGGTGTGCTTTGCGGTGTAGGAATGGCTGAAATGCATGCAATGTTTACGTGACATTTTAAGGATGTCTTGCAGTGGGATGGTGGATTTTAGGAACCGCTTGACAACCATATTGAACACGTGAGCCATGCATGGCGCATGGCACAACCTTCCTTGACGCAGAGCAGACACCATGTTCTTTCCGTTGTCGGTCAACATGGTTCCGATTTTCAGTTTGCGCGGAGACAGCCATCTGTCGATTTCTCTGTTCATTACACTCAGAAGTTCCTCCTCTGTTTGACTACGTTCGCCAAGGCATACCAGGTGCAGCACAGCGTGACACCGTTGCGCCCTGCACATGTGATATGCCGGTCGGGTAATGGGACTTGGCACGGGGGTGGCGGCTGAGGACACGGCGGAAGAAGAGGTGGTAGAGGCGGACATCTTTTCTGGACCAAGGACGTGCAAACGTGGAGGCAAAAGCGGCGTGACCTGTCCAAGTTGCTGGTGCGGCTGTGCCGGCACCACGTTCACCCAGTGGGCCGTAAATGACATGTACTGTCCCTGACTGTAGTTACAGCTCCACACGTCGGCGCTGCCGTGCACTTTGGCTGAGACCGACATGCTCAAAGACTGGCCCACCATCTCTTCTACATGTGAATGCAGGGCTGGCACTGCCTTTTTGGCGAAGAAATGCCGGCTTGGCACTCTCCACCGTGGCGCGGCACAAGCCATCATTTCTCGGAAAGGTGCTGAGTCCACCACCTGGAAAGGGAGGGACTGCAGCACCAGCAACTTGGACAGGAGGACGTTCAGCTTTTGCACCGTCGGGTGTGTGCTCGCAAACTGTTGTCTCTTGGAAACGGATTCCAAGAAAGACTGCTGACGGAATCCGTGAAGAGGAGTAGCAGGAGAAGGAGCATCTGAACGAGCGAAAGATGCCAACGAGCGACAACTCCCCTCAGCAGAGGTGTTGGAGCCTTGACTGGCTGATAGAGGGCGATTGACGTCGGGTGACGGAGCAAGTAACGGAGCGGGTGATGGAGCGGGGGCTGGGGCAGGCAGAACCGCCGTATCTTTATCACGGTTTTCCCAGGCCACCGAATGGCGACGCTGCATATGCTGACGCAACACTGTAGTCCCAACATGGGCCCCCTGGCCACGCTTGACTTTCTGGCCACATAGTCGACATACGGCTACGTTTACTTCCTCGGGCGGCTTGACGAAAAATTGCCACACCGCCGAGTAGGAAACTTTGCCCCCGCTACTCCTCACTGGCTGACTGCTACTTCCTCCGTGCAAACCGGCACCACTACTGGCCGCGGTGGTAGGCTGCAGTGGAGCTGGTGCTCTACTCCATGGCCGTTTGCCTCCACTGACACTGCTGCGACCCTGCTGCCTCTTGGGCAACCCACCGACTGTTTTGCTCGCTGCCAAGCTGGCACCCTCTTCTCCTGATGATGCGGAAGAAATAGCCTGATGAGGACGAGGCTGCCAAGTGCGATCAGCCTCATCATCATCAATTAGGGTCTCCGCCTCACTACTAGCCCCCTCGGCTGCGTGTGGGTCAGGAGACAGACCTGTCTCTAGACCAGCTACCGAGCCACTCTCCTCGCCAGTACTTCTTCGCCTGGCTGCTGAAGAGGCGGATGTCTCCCCCCGTTCCTGACTGCCCTCTGTTAGCTCTTCCTCACTGTACAGTGGGGCTGAGCCCACAGCATGCGATACTTCGCTTGGTGAGGGAACACCAAAGGACAGGGGCAGGTAGAGGACACGTGATTTCAGTGGGCTTGCTCCCGGGCCATGCCAACTAACGGTTGTGTCTGACGTACCCACCGACCGTTGGCTGTAGGTGTCAGAGGTGACCTGGGAAGAGGAAGACGACCAAGCCAACCAATCGATGACGGCAGGGTTGTCGGTGGAGACACGACCGCTGGATGACACCGGGAGCACTGGCCTCTGGCTGCGACTAGTGCTGCCTCGACCCCTTCCTCTGCTGCCACGTCTGCTCGCTCCTAAAACATGGCCTCCTCTGACACTCCTCTGCGTGTTGTCTGACATACTCTTTAATTCAATGATTCTGTGTCCCTGAGTAATGATTCTGTGTCCCTGAGTAACAGTTCTGTGTCCCTGAGTAACAATTCTGTGTCCCTGAGTAACAGTTCTGTGTCCCTGAGTAACAATTCTGTGTCCCTGAGTAACAATTCTGTGTCCCTGAGTAACAGTTCTGTGTCCCTGAGTAACAATTTTGTGTCCCTGAGTAACAATTCTGTGTCCCTCAGTAACAATTCTGTGTCCCTCAGTAACAGTTCTGTGTCCCTGAGTAACAGTTCTGTGTCCCTGAGTAACAGTTCTGTGTCCCTGAGTAACAATTCTGTGTCCCTCAGTAACAATTCTGTGTCCCTCAGTAACAATTCTGTGTCCCTCAGTAACAATTCTGTGTCCCTCAGTAACAATTCTGTGTCTGTCCCTGAGTAACAATTCTGTGTCCCTCAGTAACAATTCTGTGTCCCTCAGTAACAATTCTGTGTCCCTCAGTAACAATTCTGTGTCCCTCAGTGACAATTCTGTGTCCCTCAGTGACAATTCTGTGTCCCTCAGTGACAATTCTGTGTCCCTCAGTAACAATTCTGTGTCTGTCCCTGAGTAACAGTTCTGTGTCCCTGAATTACAGTTCTGTGTCCCTGAGTAACAGTTCTGTGTCCCTGAGTAACAATTCTGTGTCCCTGAGTAACAATTCTGTGTCCCTCAGTAACAATTCTGTGTCCCTCAGTAACAATTCTGTGTCCCTCAGTAACAATTCTGTGTCCCTCAGTAACAATTCTGTGTCTGTCCCTGAGTAACAATTCTGTGTCCCTCAGTAACAATTCTGTGTCTGTCCCTGAGTAACAGTTCTGTGTCCCTGAGTAACAATTCTGTGTCCCTGAGTTACAATTCTGTGTCCCTGAGTAACAGTTCTGTGTCCCTGAGTAACAATTCTGTGTCCCTGAGTAACAATTCTGTGTCCCTCAGTAACAATTCTGTGTCTGTCCCTGAGTAACAATTCTGTGTCCCTGAGTAACAATTCTGTGTCCCTGAGTAACAGTTCTGTGTCCCTGAGTAACAATTCTGTGTCCCTGAGTAACAATTCTGTGTCCCTGAGTAACAATTCTGTTTCCCTCAGTTACAATTCTGTGTCCCTGAGTAACAGTTCTGTGTCCCTGAGTAACAATTCTGTGTCCCTGAGTAACAATTCTGTGTCCCTCAGTAACAATTCTGTGTCCCTGAGTAGCAATTCTGTGTCCCTCAGTAACAATTCTGTGTCCCTCAGTAACAATTCTGTGTCCCTCAGTAACAATTCTGTGTCCCTCAGTAACAATTCTGTGTCTGTCCCTGAGTAACAATTCTGTGTCCCTGAGTAACAGTTCTGTGTCCCTGAGTAACAGTTCTGTGTCCCTGAGTAACAGTTCTGTGTCCCTGAGTAACAATTCTGTGTCCCTGAGTAACAATTCTGTGTCCCTCAGTAACAATTCTGTGTCCCTCAGTAGCAATTCTGTGTCCCTCAGTAACAATTCTGTGTCTGTCCCTGAGTAACAATTCTGTGTTCCTGAGTAACAGTTCTGTGTCCCTGAGTAACAATTCTGTGTCCCTGAGTAACAGTTCTGTGTCCCTGAGTAACAATTCTGTGTCCCTGAGTAACAATTCTGTGTCCCTCAGTAACAATTCTGTGTCCCTGAGTAACAAATCTGTGTCCCTCAGTAACAATTCTGTGTCCCTCAGTAACAATTCTGTGTCTGTCCCTGAGTAACAATTCTGTGTCCCTCAGTAACAATTCTGTTTCCCTCAGTAACAATTCTGTGTCCCTCAGTAACAATTCTGTGTCCCTCAGTAACAATTCTGTGTCTGTCCCTGAGTAACAATTCTGTGTCTGTCCCTGAGTAACAATTCTGTGTCCCTGAGTAACAGTTCTGTGTCCCCGAGTAACAGTTCTGTGTCCCTTAGTAACAATTCTGTGTCTGTCCCTGAGTAACAATTCTGTGTCCCTCAGTAACAATTCTGTGTCCCTCAGTAACAATTCTGTGTCCCTCAGTGACAATTTTGTGTCTGTCCCTGAGTAACAGTTCTGTGTCCCTGAGTAACAGTTCTGTGTCCCTGAGTAACAGTTCTGTTTCCCTGAGTATCAATTCTGTGTCCCTCAGTAACAATTCTGTGTCCCTCAGTAACAATTCTGTGTCCCTCAGTAACAATTCTGTGTCCCTCAATAACAATTCTGTGTCTGTCCCTGAGTAACAGTTCTGTGTCCCTGAGTAACAGTTCTGTGTCCCTGAGTAACGATTCTGTGTCCCTATGTAACGATTCTGTGTCCCTAAAGTATCTGTGGCCCTAACTCTTTCCCTAATACAGAGAAGTCTGTCTCTCTTGAATGACCGGAGGCAAATGGAGAATTGTAAGATGGCCGCAATTTATAGCTCCACCATTACACAGTGCTGGCTGGCTGGCTGCTGATTGGCTAATGCGATCACATGTCATAAATGAATGCATTATGGGTCAGCGCGCCTTGTCTGCGCGCCTTCCCAGAGATCCCCGCTCCGTCGCCACACATGTCACCGCCATTTTTGGAAAAATTTCTCCGAATTTTTCCTAATATTCGAAACGAATTCCACTTCGCCAAGTTCGATTCGCTCATCTCTAATCACAATATTGGCATTGGAGCAAGATATATCTACCTTGAGGGTCTAACACTGAGGAAACCATCCAAATTGGGCAGCCTTTTTTAAGATGAGAATAGCAACACCTGCTTTACCTGTATTGTCTAAAGCAGAGTATGCTATAGGAAAATATCTGAGGGTAAAGTTAAACAAGTTACCCTTTTTGAAATGTGTTTCCTAGATAAAAATAACATCAGCTTTCGACTGTTGGAATTCCCTAAGAGCTATCGACCTCTTCCTCAGTGAATTTAAGCCTTTAACATTGCAAGAGTATAATCGTAAAGACATATTAGTGTGGTCTGAATATTAAGCAAATGTATGCAGGGTATTATGATAAATAAACCATGCTGTTTCAACAGAAAATAACACAAAAACATTGGCTAAGGAAGAAGCATCCAGTGCATCGTAGCATAACTAACAAGCATAAAATGAACAAATCAAAAGAAGACTTGTAAATACAGTATAAGGCCAAAACATGGAGAAGGCCTGAGTAGCCTAGGCCCCCCAGGTATCCACAGCAGTAGCTGTAGATGGATGGGGATGACATTGGGAGGGCGAAGATCAGGCGGTGACTTCACTTCTCTCCTCTGAAATAATCAGCAATTGACAGGATATTATCTGAAAAAGAATCTCGATGGGTTGTCGGATTTATCTATGAAGGAATAACCAAATTGTCGAGCAGGATGTGTCAATAGACGTTACGTCTTAGGTGGTTTCAGGTATGTTGCATAACATCATCAGGTGGCAGAAGACAACCAAGGTGCAGGAGACCTTTGTGGGATCGGCAGATGTGTCTTGCTCTTGGATCTTGCTGGTGTCCACATCTTGTTAGGGGTAGTGGTTGATCTTGGCTTAGGCAGAGATAATGCTAGAGCTTCATCCGGGAGAGGAGGTAGGACGAAATTATGCAGGAACGCCTCTTCTTCTTGAAGGTCTCTGATTGTGTGTTGAGCACCATCTTTGGTTACCGTCAATCTGAATGGAAAGCCCCATCTGCAAATAATGCAGTGCTTCTGTAAGTGGACGAAGTGTACGCCTCTTAGACAATGTGATGAGGGACAGATCACTATAGACGTGGATTTTTTCCCCTCTGAAATCAACGGAAGCAGCATTACGTGTGGAATTCAGCAAACACTCCTTACTTACACAATAGTGGAACTGGACGATAATGTCTCTAGGTCTCGCGCCCAGTGGCGGTTTTGGAGCGAGAGAACGATGGACCCTGTCCACTCGCCAATCTATATGCAGTACCACCAGGGCCAGTGCAGTAAACAGACATCACGGATAATCCTGTAGGTCGGCATCCCCTAGAGATTCTGGGATCCCACATATTCGGAGGTTCTGTCTCCACTCCCTATTTTCCAAGTCTTCTTGTAGGGATTGTAACTGAGACATCTGTTGTTTTAAAACGTGGTTATCTTCTTCTAGCACATGTACATGCTATCTCCTCTCTAAGTTCCTGCAATATTTTCCCCACTGCTGACGATATAGTATGTGTCAGATTCTGCAAAAGATTGTGTAACTTATCATCCAAAACGTCTGCTGTGAGATATGGAACAGGGGAAGGAGGAAAGGGAGCAGATTGGTGCATTACCTCTGCTGTGCGACCCGACCGAGCATCCAGTTCCAGCATTGGGGCTTCAGAATCACTTGAGGCCGGGGATGCGGCCTGAAACACATACCTCTCCATGTGGGTAGGCCGCGGCTGTTTAGTGGGTGACGGAGGGAATTTCTGCCTTCCAATTTTGCACATCTGTGGGTGTCGCTGAGCCAGTAACTGATGTTCCCCTGCTGAAGAAAATTGCCACCAAAGAGTGCCAGAGTTTGATACAGATTGTGAATTTATATGGAAGAACTTCTCAAGATGTATTTCAAGTATCAAGTAATTGTTGGGGATTTGTATAATGGACGAAGTTACGTGCCAGAGGTTGTGTGGTTTCAATAAGTGGTTATCTGAAATAGTAATTGAAACCGGTCTGACCACATTATATTGCCTATGGTTGATGTGGTAACAATTTGCAGTAGCCATTTATCTACCAATATAAGGTCAATTCTCGAATAAGATGCTTGTCTAGCCGAAAAAAAGGTGTAATCTCTTTCACCTGCATGTTGACACCTCCAAACATCACAGACATCTTCATTTATTAGAAAGGGGTATAGGGTTGGGGTACTCTTTTTTGGGATTTTGTTGAGTCTAGGTTTCTGTCAACTATGAGGTTGAAGTCACCACATAGTATAAGGGAACCAGAATAATTTTTGGAGATTAGTTTTCATAGCTTGGTAAAGTATCTTTTTTGATGAGTATTAGGTGCATATGAATTTACAATACTGTAATCTGTATTATCTATAGTACATATAAGAATCAGGTACTGGCCTTCGGGGTCTGAGATATTTTTATGAAGAACAAAGTTTAGTGTATCTCTAATAGCAGTGAGTACTCCTCTTTTTGTCATTGGCAGTATAGACATGTGGAAACTTTTTGTGTGAGCATTTAGGAGGGTCTGAATCTATGAAATGAGCCTTTAACACAGAGTATATCACATTTATCTTTAAATGCCTGTTTCCACATATTTGTATGTTTGGTCGGATGATTCAAGCCATTGACATTAATAGAGATAATTTTTATACCCCTTGAATAGATATATTTACCGATATTAATCTGGGCTTAACTAAAAGACCCCTAAAGCGGTAATACATTTTTGTGCACATATCAGTTAATACAATTAGGCTATCAGGAATTACACAATAGTAGAAACAAAAAGGAAAAATATAAACAAAAACAGATAACTGAACAGATAACAAACTAGTAAAAAATAGGATCTTAGCCAAGATCCGAACGCAATGAAAATTGCGTAGTACTTTTGGGGCAAAAACAAAACAAGTGATCTTGCAATGGGCAAGCATACTTACAGGTAGTGTGTTCTGTAAGGGTAGTACCCTCAGTGCCTTGCTTAAACATGTGAAAGTACATCTAAGCGGGGACCATGAGATAAGATTGCAAATATATGGTCAATATTTTGTTTGGTATTTGTGAGTGACTAGGTTCCACTCTGGAAACGCTCTGGTGGTGGTAGAATGTTGTGGGTCACTTTCTGGGAGAATGTCCCACTCTCTAAGGCATTGCATACCTTCCTCTAGGCTGTTGTTTGTGATGATTGAGTCATTTCTGGTGACGATCAATTTAGTGGGGGTGACCCCAACAATAAATAATTTTGTGGTTTCGTAGAGCTTTTGTTATTGGGAGGAGATTTTTCCTGAGTTGCATGGTGAGCTTAGAAAAATCTGTGAAAAGCTGTAAAGAGGAGAATTGTGCAGGCAAATTTTGAGGTTTGCACGCAATTTCCATGATTTTTTCTTTGACTATAAAAAATGAATTCTCATTAAGACATCTTGAAGTATTTTATCTGGCACATATGAGGGTTTTGGAAGGCGATGTATTCTATCGATGGTCAGATTTGTGTTTGTATCATCAGGTAGGAGGGCAAGAAAGAGCTCTTGGGTATATGCTCTCAATTGGTCAGGTTGTATCAATTCTGGAATGCCTCTTATTTTAATTTTGTTACATTGTGATGTATCCTCCAGATCTGCGACTTTATTTTTGAGCCATTCAATGTCTTCATCCCTTTCATTGTGGGCGTCTACTAGGGTGTTAAATGAAGTGGCGTATTCTCCCATTTTTGTTTCAACATGCTCAACTCTGTCGCCAAGATCATTCATCTCTTATTTGATTTGTTGCATAGAGTTAATGATATCTGACTGTATCGATGATCTTAATGAAAGGAGCATCTCCTTCATTAATGTATCAGAAATAAGCTGACTAGTAGTAGGAAAGTTAGCCATTGGATCTGAGAAATTACTTGCAGAATCCGAAGTATTAGTGTGAGAATCTGTTACAGCATGCTGTGGGTTAATATCTATCATTCTAGGTTTAGATTTTGCTGGGCTCTCAATAGAGGAAGTAGAGAAAGCAGGGGAGACAGGCTGCATTAAGATAGAGCTGTTTTTCTGCTTAACAGTTGTCACAGGAGAAGCTGCAGAGACTTGCCTGTGTGATGAGTGAGAGAAGGAGGATCCAAAGCTGCTGCAAAGTTGGGGTTTGCTGTGATCCGGCTGAGGGGGGAACTCTGTTAATTTCAGGTGTTTCCTCTCAGCTTTCCTCTTCTTTGTCATTTCCCTGAGGGTCACCGGTCTGTTGCCTCTCCTCTGGTCGTTTTGGTAATGTCAGGTCCACCGCTGCTGTGTGCTGGCACTGTGAGTACAGCAGAGCTGTGAGGTTATGCAGTCATTCAGCTTCCGCTCTAGCCACGCCCCCCGATACCCACACTTTTAAACTTTGATACAGGAGAGAAATGTTGGATTTTTTTAAAGTTGTTGCATTGTGCACTTATTACTAGAGATGAGCGAATCGAACATGGCGAAATGGAATTCGTTTCGAAGATCAGGAAAAATTCGATTCGCGCCGAATCCGAAAATTAGCAAACTTCGGATGCACAAATCGAATTTTCCCAAAAATGGCGGCGACATGTGTGGCGACGGAGCGGGGATCTCTGGGAAAGCGCGCAGACAAGGCGCGTTGACCCATAATGCAGTCAATCATGACATGTGATCGCATTAGCCAATCAGCAGCCAGCCAGCCAGCACTGTGTAATGGTGGAGCTATAAATTGCGGCCATCTTACAATTCTCCATTAGCCTCCGGTCATTCAAGAGAGACAGACCTGTCTGTATTAGGGACAGAGTTAGGGCAAAAGAGACTTTAGGGCCACAGAATCGTTACTTAGGGACACAGAATCGTTACTTAGGGACACAGAATCGTTACTCAGGGACACAGAATCGTTACTCAGGGACACAGAATTGTTACTCAGGCACACAGATTCGTTACTCAGGGACAGACACAGAATTGTTACTCAGGGACACAGAATCGTTACTCAGGGACACAGAATTGTTACTCAGGGACACAGAATCGTTACTCAGGGACACAGAATCGTTACTCAGGGACACAGAATTGTTACTCAGGGACACAGAATCGTTACTCAGGGACACAGAATCGTTGAATTAAAGAGTATGTCAGACAACACGCAGAGGAGTGGCAGAGGAGGCAATGTTTCAGGAGCGAGCAGACGTGGCAGCAGAGGAAGGGGTCGAGGCAGCACTAGTCGCAGCCAGAGGCCAGTGCTCCCGGTGTCATCCAGCGGTCGTGTCTCCACCGACAACCCTGCCGTCATCGATTGGTTGGCTCGGTCGTCTTCCTCTTCCCAGGTCACCTCTGACACCTACAGCCAACGGTCGTTGGGTACGTCAGACACAACTGTTAGTTGGCTATGGCCCGGGAGCAAGCCCACTGAAATCACGTGTCCTCTACCTGCCCCTGTCCTTTGGTGTTCCCTCACCAAGCGAAGTATCGCATGCTGTGGGCTCAGCCCCACTGTACAGTGAGGAAGAGCTAACAGAGGGCGGTCAGGAACGGGGGGAGACATCCGCCTCTTCAGCAGCCAGGCGAAGAAGTACTGGCGAGGAGAGTGGCTTGGTAGCCGGTCTAGAGACAGGTCTGTCTCCTGACCCACACGCAGCCGAGGGGGCTAGTAGTGAGGCGGAGACCCTAATTGATGATGATGAGGCTGATCGCACTTGGCAGCCTTGTCGTCATCTGCCAGGCCCGTAATCTGCCATGGGCCCCCATACCGACTCCTCATGCTGCTGCCAGGCCCGTAATCTGTCATGGGCCCCTGTACCGCCTCCTCATGCTGCTGCCAGGTCCAGAGTGTGTCATGGGTCCCTGTACGGCCTCCCATTGCTGCTGTCTCCATCGCCACACTCTGCCATGTGCCACTTTCAGGTCTCCTCACACTGCTGGTGGGTTCCATTTTGTCATAGGGTGCTGGCAGATTACGGGCCTCCCATTGCTGCTGCCAGGCCCGTAATCTGTCATGTGCCCCTGTACCGCCTCCTCATGCTGCTGCCAGGTCCAGAGTGTGTCATGGGTCCCTGTACGGCCTCCCATTGCTGCTGTCTCCATCGCCACACTCTGCCATGTGCCACTTTCAGGTCTCCTTACACTGCTGGTGGGTTCCATTTTGTCATAGGGTGCTGGCAGATTACGGGCCTCCCATTGCTGCTGCCAGGCCCGTAATCTGCCATGGGCCCCCATACCGACTCCTCATGCTGCTGCCAGGCCCGTAATCTGTCATGGGCCCCTGTAGCGCCTCCTCATGCTGCTGCCAGGTCCAGAGTGTGTCATGGGTCCCTGTACGGCCTCCCATTGCTGCTGTCTCCATCGCCACACTCTGCCATGTGCCACTTTCAGGTCTCCTCACACTGCTGGTGGGTTCCATTTTTTCATAGGGTGCTGTATGGCCTCCCATTGCTGCTGCCTCCACCGCCACACTGTGGCTCCACACTCTGGTTTTGGCCCCGTGACTGCCCAAATGAGTGAAGTGTGCGGTGATTCTAAGATCGACGGCACTCATCTGCATGTCATACTGACTGACTGTATTATTTCTCTTCCCCAGCAGACTCCAAGGGCATTTAAATTAAAGGTACAGTGTTCTGCACTAATATAAAGGCTCTCTGAAGCCTAGAAACACCCTTTTTATAAGTTAAATTTGCAGCGAATATATTCGACTCGAATCAAATTTATTCCGCGAATTCGCCGAATCAGCCGAATCGAATTTTTGAATAATTCGCTCATCTCTACTTATTACTCACAATAAGTGCACAATGCAACAACATAATCAAAAGTAATCTTGGAATTTTTGAATGTCTTTTAAACAGAAGATATATAATGTTGTAAAACTCTACTGTGTGCCAAATCAGCCCAACCTTTTCTAACATCTCTGCTAGATGGAGACCCCTCTAAAACATCAAGAATCTTTATTGTCTTCAACAGCACTATCAAAAGAAGAATCACTACCAACACCAATATCATTCAAGTGGAACTCTTTTTAATACCACTACCATATTTTTCTTATACTTTACAATCTTTAAATTAATCTTTACAATCTTTAAATGAATAAATATATATATATATATATTTAATATATATTCTTTTTATTAAAGTACTGACTTTTTTTTTGTAAGTCGTCACTCAAATTTGCCACATGAAGGCTTAAAATAGTATTTGACAAAATCCCTTGTGTTAGTTTTATATGCTTCCTTTAAAAGTATTTTATGTTACTATTTGTGTGCAATATCAGCAGGAGATGGTCATCATTTTTACAGATCTATTACTTTAAAATTTGTTGTGTTACATTGATTCTCCACATTGATCAGTCCTATTATAGGAGATTTCATGATGAGTACAGCATGCTAAAGGATTATTGTTTTACTTCATTATTTATTAAAACAGACAGTATGTCAATCCCTGTTCGATAACACTCCAAGCATCCAGTATCTAAGTTCTCAGCCAGAACTTGTAGACTGTCCCACAGTTGATAAGATTCACTGATGGACAGCGTAGATGAAAAACTGGCACACAGGGGGTGTGGAATATATTTGATCTGCATCTTCCACAGCACTTTTGCCTCTATAAATTACTTGCCAACCCACACAGTGCAAAATTGAAGTAATGTACCCCCTAAGAGAAGAAGATGAATAACACAACCCATGCAGCACTCATTAAAGAACTGTACATATATGTTGTTTGTCACTAGGGTATATAAGGATTCACACATATTAAATAGAAGTTACAGCTACAGTATAATAGATATATTGATTATTTTTACACACTGATGTACAAATTATATAAAAAAAAAATCAAAAGGTAGTATACTATATGTAGCACAGACCTAGATGGACTGCTGTGCAAATATTACATTCTATTAAAAATGCATAGTTTTCTGGGGAGCAACAGGCAGTGAGACATCTGCCTGCCCTTGATTACATCTCTGTGCTGCCAAGACCTGCTGAAGTAGTTTCCCAAACATAGCTGATAGGTACTGTATATCGAGCATGCAAAGTGAATGCTTTGTTACCTTTTCTCTATTAGAAAGAAAATGGTCAACAATTGCACAAAGAGAAATTCTCCAACACTTGGAAATATTTAGAATTTCTACATGTCTTGAACTCTAAAGGATGAGTACTGTGTTAAATATAATACTGGAAATACGTACCACTGATTTATATTCTCTGTTGGCTGTTTTGATCCCTAAAATATCTTGGATGATGGCAAGGAGAGATTACAAGTATAAAACAAATAATAAAGGTGACAGAAGCTATCCTTGCTGTATTCTGCTTTAAAGATGAAAGGTTTGAGTCAATGTATCATTGATTCTCACCTTAATCATTGAATGGAAGCAAAGTACCCAGACCAGGTGATCATTTTTGAATCTAGCACCTGGTGTCAAAGAATTGCTAACATAAAGCCCCATGACCATAACAGATCCTGGCATCTGGTTGATTATTTAAACCTGAGGCCTGCATGGAATTATTACTGGATTGTCTTTCAGTTTATTCCCTTCAATGTCCAAAACATGCTGCCTCAACCTACATAACATCTCTAAAATACGCCCATTCCTAACCAATGACACCACAAAGCTCTTAGTCCACTTCCTGGTTATCTCCCACCTCAATTATTGCAATTCCCTTCTTATTAGCTTACCTTTACATAGGCTATCCTCCTTTCAGTCCATCATGAATGATGCCAGACCCATCTGCCTTACCAACCGCTCAGTGTCTGCTACCCCACTTTGCCAATCCCTCCATTGGCTGCCACTCACCCAATGAATTAAGGAAGAACTATGGGATAGGCAAAAAAATCACCCATTAGCACACCCCCTACACAAAACACTAAACAGTTAATACATTTTTGATTCTTTGCACTTTTAATAAATTATACTACGCCATGGGAGAAATCTATTTTTCTGAGTGTGTATATTGTCATACTGTATCACTTAAAAAGAAGACCCCGGGGACATCCGCTTCCTCCTTGATCTTTTTTGGGTTATGTGATGTGCACAAATTGATGGAGATCTGGTAAGCACGTGTTGGTGAATTGGCATTGAGTGGATTTCACATAGGTATTGGGCACACAGTTGAGTGAAGTTTCATAGAAAATCATTGAATGGACTTTAATTTGTTAATGCACACAATGAAGCAAATGATTTAGGCTGGTCATTATTAATATAAGGCTTATATATATTTTTATTGAGTGGTACTGAGCATGATTTCACTTTAAGTGGGTTTAGCGCCTTTGTAATATTGGAAGCTAAAGAATATTACATCACTTCCGCTTTCAATGCAAAACATGTGGTCACTTTCACACCTTTCAAATCATGTAGTGTTCCACTTTTTTTGCTTAACCTCTGGCAGAAATCATGACATTTTGGCATTGCTAATTGATATTGAAAATATGACTGATCATGGCAAAAAAACTGTATATTATTTAAGGATAGTGATCATATAAAGCCATTTATTGTCACATAGTTGTTTGGATCTTTTTAAATCATAACAGAAATCACCCAAATGGCCCTGAACAAGAGTTTATAATGTTTGGCCTTAGTACAGACACACAAGGTGACACACAGGTTAAAATGGCAATTAAAGGTTAATTTCCCACATCTGTGGATGCACTAAGCAGGCTAGATACTGAGTCATGGGGAACAGAAAAGAACTGTCAAAAGACCTGCTTAACAAGGTAATGGAACTTTTTAAAGAGGAAAAAAGATATACAAAGGATATCCAAAACCTTGAAAATGTCAGCTGGTTGTGTTTAATCAGTTATTAAAATAGTTGTAAAGGCTCAAGGTTTTTTACCTTAATGCATTCTCTGCATAAGGTAAAAAACCTTCTGTTTGCAGCAGCCCCCTCAGCCCCCCTAATATTTACCTGAGCCCCATCAAGATCCAGCAATGTGCAGAAGAACCTCTGCTCTCCAGGTCTCTCCCTCCTCAGTTGCTGAGACCACTGTAGGAGCCATTGGCTCCTGTTGCTGTCAGTCACAGCCAGTGAGCCAATGAGGAGAGAAAGGGGGTGGGGATGGGCTGCAACTCAGCATGTGAATGGACATACAGAGCAGTGGCTTAGGAGTGAGCCTGCTTGGATGCCCCCATAGCAAGCAAGCTGCTTGCTCTGGGGGTACTAGGTAGGAGGGAGGGGCCAGGAACGCTGGCGGGGAAAACGAGAAGAGGACGATTGGTGATGCTATGTTCAAAGTATGATTTGTTTGCTATCTTTTTAAATAATTGCCTTTAATATCACTTTAAGAACATACTGTATGACAGTTAGTACTGTTCAATTGCTTATTAAGAAGTAGAAAATTTGGGGTAAGCCAAGGTTAGGTAGACCAAGAAAGTTTGCAGCCACAACTGCCAGATGAATCATTTGGGATATAAAAAACCCCCACAGGTAACCTCAAGAGAAATACAGGCTGCTCTGGAAAAAAGGAGATGTGGTTATTTCAAAGAGCACAATACCACGAACAAAAATAAGCTGCAGGGTCAAATTTGCCAGAAAAAATCCTTTACTGCCAATGCCACAAAAAAGCCAGGTTACAATATGCCTGATGACACCTTGACACATCTAACTTGGCTTTTTTGTAGCATTGGCACAGTAAAGGCTTCTTTCTGGCAACTTGATGCAGCTCATTTTTTATCAAGTATCATTATATTGTGCTCCTTGAAACAACCACACCTTCTTTTTCCAGAGCAGCCTGTGTTACTTGTGGGTTTTTCTTTGTATCCTGAAAAATTCCTCTGGCAGTTGTGGCTGCAATCTTTCTTGGTCTACCTGACTGACTTGGAATCAAGCGATCCCAAAATTTTGTACTTCTTAATAAGAAATTGAACAGTACTGACTGTCATACTCAAGGCTTTGTATATCTTTTTATATCCTTTTCCATCGTTATACAGTTCCATTACCTTGTTAAGCAGGTCTTTTGACAGTTCTTTTCTGCTCCCCATGGCTCAGTGTCTAGCCTGCTCAGTGAATCAATGTGATAGTTAGCAAACTCATTGACTATTTATGCACAGACACTAACTGCAATTTAAAAAGCCACAGATGTGGGAAATTAACTGTTAATTGCCATTTTAAGCTGTGTGTGTCACTTTGTGTGTAGCAAAACCAAGCATTCCAGTGTATGTAAACTTTTGATCAGGGCCATTTGGGTGATTTCAGTTATCAATATGATTTAAAAAGAAGAACCCCACTGATTGTACCGCCCTGAGAGTGAAAAACCCCCTATGCAGTTTAAAGTTAAACCACTTCTCCAATTTTATTGAGTGGCCATATGTCTTCCTATATTCCCTGTTACTGAATAGTTTATTCCCTATGCTAGAATCACCATTAGGATATTTATATATCGCTAATATCCCCAGATCTTTTTCTATCCTAGATTCCCCTGAGGGTCTTCCCCTAGCATGTAACTTACATTCTTATTTTTATCCCCTAAGTGCATTACTTTACATTTTTAACATTAAACCCCATTTGCTATTTATCTGCCCACCTCTTTATTTTATTGAGGTCTCCATGTAAAGTTTCAGCATCCTGTTGTGAAGTTATTGCCCTACTTAGCCTTGTATCATCAGCAAACACTGAGATTAAGCTATTAATACCAACCTCTATATCATTTGTGAATAAACTAAACAGAACTGGTCCCAGTAGAGAGCCCTGGGGTACCCCACTTACCACTCTGGACCAGTTTGAGTATATGCTATTTATCACCACCCTCTGGATGCACCCCTGTAACCAGTTTTCTATGCATGTACAAACCCTATGGTCCATGCCTACGGACCTCAGTTTGTAAATTAAGCGTTTATGGGAGACTGTATCAAATGCTTTTGCAAAATCCAAATATACCACATCCACTGGCCTCCCTTTATCTAGATGGTAACTCACTTCCTTGTAGAATGTTAACAGATTGGTTTGGCAAGAATGACCTATCATAAATCCATGCTGATTACTACTAGAGATGAGCGAAGTATTCAAAAATTCGATTCGACTGATTCGGCGAATTCGTGGAAAAATTTCGATTCGAGTCGAATATATTCGCTGTGAATTTAACTTAAAAAAGGGTGTTTCTAGGCTTCAGAGAGACTTAATATTAGTGCTGAACACTGTACCTTTAATTTAAATGCCCTTGGAGTCTGCTGGGGAAGAGAAATAATACTGTCAGGCAGTATGACATGCAGATGAGTGCCGTCGATCTTAGAATCACCGCACACTTCACTCATTTGGCCAGTCACGGGGCCAAAACCAGAGTGTGGAGCCACAGTGTGGCGGTGGAGGCAGCAGCAATGGGAGGCCATACAGCACCCTATGACAAAAATGGAAACCACCAGCAGTGTGAGGAGACCTGAAAGTGGCACATGGCAGAGTGTGGCGATAGAGACAGCAGCAATGGGAGGCCGTACAGGGACCCATGACACACTCTGGACCTGGCAGCAGCATGAGGAGGCGGTACAGGGGCCCATGGCAGATTACGGGCCTGGCAGCAGCATGAGGAGTCGGTACGGGGGCCCATGGCAGATTACAGGCCTGGCAGCAGCAATGGGAGGCCGTACAGGGACCCATGACACAATCTGGACCTGGCAGCAGCATGGGGAGGCGGTACAGGGGCCCATGACAGATTACGGGCCTGGCAGCAGCATTTGGAGTCGGTACGGGGGCCCATGACACACTCTGGACCTGGCAGCAGCATGAGGAGGCGGTACAGGGGCGCATGACAGATTACGAGCCTGGCAGCAGCAACTTGGACAGGAGGACGTTCAGTTTCTGCACCGTCTGGTGCGTGCTCACAAACTGTTGTCTCTTGGAAACGGATTCCAAGAAAGACTGCTGACGGAATCCGTGAAGAGGAGTAGCAGGAGAAGGAGCATCTGAACGAGCGGAATATGCCAACAAGCGACAACAGGGGCCCATGACAGATTACGGGCCTGGCAGCAGCATGAGGAGTCGGTACGGGGGCCCATGGCAGATTAGGGGCCTGGCAGCAGCTATGGGAGGCCCGTAATCTGCCAGCACCCTATGACAAAAAATGGAACCCACCAGCAGTGTGAGGAGACCTGAAAGTGGCACATGGCAGAGTGTGGCGATGGAGACAGCAGCAATGGGAGGCCGTACAGGGACCCATGAGAGACTCTGGACCTGGCAGCAGCATGAGGAGGCGGTATAGGGGCCCATGGCAGATTAGGGGCCTGGCAGCAGCTATGGGAGGCCCGTAATCTGCCAGGACCCTATGACAAAAAATGGAATACACCAGCAGTGTGAGGAGACCTGAAAGTGGCACATGGCAGAGTGTGGCGATGGAGACAGCAGCAATGGGAGGCCGTACAGGGACCCATGAGAGACTCTGGACTTGGCAGCAGCATGAGGAGGCGGTATAGGGGCCCATGGCAGATTAGGGGCCTGGCAGCAGCTATGGGAGGCCCGTAATCTGCCAGCACCCTATGACAAAAAATGGAACACACCAGCAGTGTGAGGAGACCTGAAAGTGGCACATGTTTGGGGCATGATTCATGGCGGATTTAGTCAGTTGTGTCAGGAACTGGTGGTTTGAAATCCAGACTAATCCACGCCTGATTCATTTTCACAAACGTCAGTCTCTCCACACTTTGGGTGGACAGTCGTGTCCTCCGCGGAGTTGCAATACCTCCTGCCGCACTAAACACGCGCTCCGATGCCACGCTACTGGCCGGGCATGACAGCCTTTCAAGGGCAAATTCAGCTAGTTGGGGCCAAAGGTCAAGTTTCGTTGCCCAGTAGTCAAGGGGATTGTCTACCTCGGTTGGCAGGGTGCTGTCCAAGTAGGCCTAAGCCTGTTGTTTGAGGTCCTGCTCCAGGTCCACCTGATGCTGCTGCTGCTGCTGCTGCTGCTGCGGCTGGTTAGTAGTTTCCTCACTGCGCTGGTGAAGAAAGCTACTCATCATCGACTGCAGACTGAGGCAGCCGCTGCTGGTGGAGCTGCCACTGCTCCTACCACCCCACCCCTCCCCTGCTGCCATGGCAGCGGAACGCGAGCGCACAGGGCCCACAGTGTCTGAGGATGGACGTTGGCGCAGACAGGCAGAGACCAGCTGACTACATAGGTGGTTTTTATAGTACGTTATTTTGGCCTTCCTCTCAGCAGGTGTGAAAAAGGCCACCATTTTTGAACGGTAGCGAGGGTCCAACAAGGTGGACAGCCAAAAGTCATCCCTCTGTCTGATGGTTATTATTCGGCTGTCGCTACGCAAGCAACCGAGCATGCTATGGGCCATTTGTGCCAAGGAATGCGAGGGACTCCCTGCCTCCATCTCCACAGCATACTGCCACGGTGCGTCTGGGTCCTCTGTCTCCTCCTCCTCCTCCTCTACCAGATGCTCCTGCTCCTCCACTCCTGTCCGCTGAGTGGAAAAACCACCCATTTCACTCAATAATTCCTGAGCACCAATGTCCTCCTCTACCTCCTCCTCTTCTTCCTGTCCTGCCCCCACAGGGGTCATGTGGCGTTGAGATCTGTGCGCCACGTCTACCGCACCCTGACCAGCCATTGTTAACAGCATTTGTTCCAGGACGTGCAACAGAGGAATGACGTCGTTCATCCCATAGTCCTGCCGACTCACGAATAGCGTGGCCTCCTCAAAGGGCCTGAGCAAGCGCAGGTGTCACGCATGAGCTGCCAATGGCTGACATCTAAGTTACACAGGGAGTACCTTTATCCGCTTTTAACATCAGGAAATCGGTGATGGCCTTTCGCTGTTCGTAAAGGCGGTCTAACATATGTAGGGTTGAATTCCACCTTGTTGCAACGTCACAGCATGAGGAGTCGGTACGGGGGCCCATGGCAGATTACGTGCCTGGCAGCAGCAATGGGAGGCCCGTAATCTGCCAGCACCCTATGTCAAAAAATTCAACACACCAGCAGTGTGAGGAGACCTGAAAGTGGCACATGGCAGAGTGTGGCTATGGAGACAGCAGCAATGGGAGGCCGTACAGGGACCCATGACACACTCTGGACTTGGCAGCAGCATGAGGAGGCGGTATAGGGGCCCATGGCAGATTAGGGGCCTGGCAGCAGCAATGGGAGGCCCGTAATCTGCCAGCACCCTATGTCAAAAAATTCTACACACCAGCAGTGTGAGGAGACCTGAAAGTGGCACATGGCAGAGTGTGGCGATGGAGACAGCAGCAATGGGAGGCCGTACAGGGACCCATGACAGACTCTGGACCTGGCAGCAGCATGAGGAGGCGGTATATAGGGGCCTATGGCAGATTAGGGGCCTGGCAGCAGCTATAGGAGGCCCGTAATCTGCCAGCACCCTATGTCAAAAAATTCTACACACCAGCAGTGTGAGGAGACCTGAAAGTGGCACATGGCAGAGTGTGGCGATGGAGACAGCAGCAATGGGAGGCCGTACAGGGATCCATGACAGACTCTGGACCTGGCAGCAGCATGAGGAGGCGGTATATAGGGGCCTATGGCAGATTAGGGGCCTGGCAGCAGCTATGGGAGGCCCGTAATCTGCCAGCACCCTATGTCAAAAAATTCTACACACCAGCAGTGTGAGGAGACCTGAAAGTGGCACATGGCAGAGTGTGGCGATGGAGACAGCAGCAATGGGAGGCCGTACAGGGACCCATGAGAGACTCTGGACCTGGCAGCAGCATGAGGAGGCGGTATATAGGGGCCTATGGCAGATTAGGGGCCTGGCAGCAGCTATAGGAGGCCCGTAATCTGCCAGCACCCTATGTCAAAAAATTCAACACACCAGCAGTGTGAGGAGACCTGAAAGTGGCACATGGCATGAGACACTGTGGACCTGGCAGCAGCATGAGGAGGCGGTATATAGGGGCCCATGGCAGATTAGGGGCCTGGCAGCAGCTATGGGAGGCCCGTAATCTGCCAGCACCCTATGTCAAAAAATTCAACACACCAGCAGTGTGTGAGGAGACCTGAAAGTGGCACATGGCAGAGTGTGGCGATGGAGACAGCAGCAATGGGAGGCCGTACAGGGACCCATGAGAGACTCTGGACCTGGCAGCAGCATGAGGAGGCGGTATATAGGGGCCTATGGCAGATTAGGGGCCTGGCAGCAGCTATGGGAGGCCCGTAATCTGCCAGCACCCTATGTCAAAAAATTCTACACACCAGCAGTGTGTGAGGAGACCTGAAAGTGGCACATGGCAGAGTGTGGCGATGGAGACAGCAGCAATGGGAGGCCGTACAGGGACCCATGACAGACTCTGGACCTGGCAGCAGCATGAGGAGGCGGTATATAGGGGCTTATGGCAGATTAGGGGCCTGGCAGCAGCTATAGGAGGCCCGTAATCTGCCAGCACCCTATGTCAAAAAATTCTACACACCAGCAGTGTGTGAGGAGACCTGAAAGTGGCACATGGCAGAGTGTGGCGATGGAGACAGCAGCAATGGGAGGCCGTACAGGGACCCATGAGAGACTCTGGACCTGGCAGCAGCATGAGGAGGCGGTATATAGGGGCCTATGGCAGATTAGGGGCCTGGCAGCAGCTATAGGAGGCCCGTAATCTGCCAGCACCCTATGTCAAAAAATTCTACACACCAGCAGTGTGAGGAGACCTGAAAGTGGTACATGGCAGAGTGTGGCGATGGAGACAGCAGCAATGGGAGGCCGTACAGGGACCCATGAGAGACTCTGGACCTGGCAGCAGCATGAGGAGGCGGTATATAGGGGCCTATGGCAGATTAGGGGCCTGGCAGCAGCTATGGGAGGCCCGTAATCTGCCAGCACCCTATGTCAAAAAATTCTACACACCAGCAGTGTGTGAGGAGACCTGAAAGTGGCACATGGCAGAGTGTGGCGATGGAGACAGCAGCAATGGGAGGCCGTACAGGGATCCATGAGAGACTCTGGACCTGGCAGCAGCATGAGGAGGCGGTATATAGGGGCCTATGGCAGATTAGGGGCCTGGCAGCAGCTATAGGAGGCCCATAATCTGCCAGCACCCTATGTCAAAAAATTCAACACACCAGCAGTGTGAGGAGACCTGAAAGTGGCACATGGCATGAGACACTGTGGACCTGGCAGCAGCATGAGGAGGCAGTATATAGGGGCCTATGGCAGATTAGGGGCCTGGCAGCAGCTATGGGAGGCCCGTAATCTGCCAGCACCCTATGTCAAAAAATTCTACACACCAGCAGTGTGTGAGGAGACCTGAAAGTGGCACATGGCAGAGTGTGGCGATGGAGACAGCAGCAATGGGAGGCCGTACAGGGACCCATGAGAGACTCTGGACCTGGCAGCAGCATGAGGAGGCGGTATATAGGGGCCTATGGCAGATTAGGGGCCTGGCAGCAGCTATGGGAGGCCCGTAATCTGCCAGCACCCTATGTCAAAAAATTCAACACACCAGCAGTGTGTGAGGAGACCTGAAAGTGGCACATGGCAGAGTGTGGCGATGGAGACAGCAGCAATGGGAGGCCGTACAGGGACCCATGACAGACTCTGGACCTGGCAGCAGCATGAGGAGGCGGTATATAGGGGCCTATGGCAGATTAGGGGCCTGGCAGCAGCTATAGGAGGCCCGTAATCTGCCAGCACCCTATGTCAAAAAATTCTACACACCAGCAGTGTGTGAGGAGACCTGAAAGTGGCACATGGCAGAGTGTGGCGATGGAGACAGCAGCAATGGGAGGCCGTACAGGGACCCATGAGAGACTCTGGACCTGGCAGCAGCATGAGGAGTCGGTATATAGGGGCCTATGGCAGATTAGGGGCCTGGCAGCAGCTATAGGAGGCCCGTAATCTGCCAGCACCCTATGTCAAAAAATTCTACACACCAGCAGTGTGAGGAGACCTGAAAGTGGCACATGGCAGAGTGTGGCGATGGAGACAGCAGCAATGGGAGGCCGTACAGGGACCCATGAGAGACTCTGGACCTGGCAGCAGCATGAGGAGGCGGTATATAGGGGCCTATGGCAGATTAGGGGCCTGGCAGCAGCTATGGGAGGCCCGTAATCTGCCAGCACCCTATGTCAAAAAATTCTACACACCAGCAGTGTGTGAGGAGACCTGAAAGTGGCACATGGCAGAGTGTGGCGATGGAGACAGCAGCAATGGGAGGCCGTACAGGGAACCATGAGAGACTCTGGACCTGGCAGCAACATGAGGAGGCGGTATATAGGGGCCTATGGCAGATTAGGGGCCTGGCAGCAGCTATAGGAGGCCCATAATCTGCCAGCACCCTATGTCAAAAAATTCAACACACCAGCAGTGTGAGGAGACCTGAAAGTGGCACATGGCATGAGACACTGTGGACCTGGCAGTAGCATGAGGAGGCGGTATATAGGGGCCTATGGCAGATTAGGGGCCTGGCAGCAGCTATGGGAGGCCCGTAATCTGCCAGCACCCTATGTCAAAAAATTCTACACACCAGCAGTGTGTGAGGAGACCTGAAAGTGGCACATGGCAGAGTGTGGCGATGGAGACAGCAGCAATGGGAGGCCGTACAGGGACCCATGACAGACTCTGGACCTGGCAGCAGCATGAGGAGGCGGTATATAGGGGCCTATGGCAGATTAGGGGCCTGGCAGCAGCTATAGGAGGCCCATAATCTGCCAGCACCCTATGTCAAAAAATTCTACACACCAGCAGTGTGAGGAGACCTGAAAGTGGCACATGGCAGAGTGTGGCGATGGAGACAGCAGCAATGGGAGGCCGTACAGGGACCCATGAGAGACTCTGGACCTGGCAGCAGCATGAGGAGGTGGTATATAGGGGCCTATGGCAGATTAGGGGCCTGGCAGCAGCTATGGGAGGCCCGTAATCTGCCAGCACCCTATGTCAAAAAATTCTACACACCAGCAGTGTGTGAGGAGACCTGAAAGTGGCACATGGCAGAGTGTGGCGATGGAGACAGCAGCAATGGGAGGCCGTACAGGGAAGCATGAGAGACTCTGGACCTGGCAGCAGCATGAGGAGGCGGTATATAGGGGCCTATGGCAGATTAGGGGCCTGGCAGCAGCTATAGGAGGCCCATAATCTGCCAGCACCCTATGTCAAAAAATTCAACACACCAGCAGTGTGAGGAGACCTGAAAGTGGCACATGGCATGAGACACTGTGGACCTGGCAGCAGCATGAGGAGGCGGTATATAGGGGCCCATGGCAGATTAGGGGCCTGGCAGCAGCAATGGGAGGCCCGTAATCTGCCAGCACCCTATGTCAAAAAATTCTACACACCAGCAGTGTGTGAGGAGACCTCAAAGTGGCACATGTTTGAGGCATGATTCATGGCGGATTTAGTCAGTTGTGTCAGGAACTGGTGGTTTGAAATCCAGACTAATCCACGCCTGATTCATTTTCACAAACGTGAGTCTCTCCACACTTTGGGTGGACAGTCGTGTCCTCCGCGGAGTTACAATACCTCCTGCCGCACTAAACACGCGCTCCGATGCCACGCTACTGGCCGGGCATGACAGCCTTTCAAGGGCAAATTCAGCTAGTTGGGGCCAAAGGTCAAGTTTCGTTGACCAGTAGTCAAGGGGATTGTCTACCTCGGTTGGCAGGGTGCTGTCCAAGTAGGCCCAAGCCTGTTGTTTGAGCTCCTGCTCCAGGTCCACCTGATGCTGCTGCTGCTGCGGCTGGTTAGTAGTTTCCTCACTGCGCTGGTGAAGAAAGCTACTCATCATCGACTGCAGACTGAGGCAGCCGCTGCTGGTGGAGCTGCCACTGCTCCTACCACCCCACCCCTCCCCTGCTGCCATGGCAGCGGAACGCGAGCGCACAGGGCCCACAGTGTCTGAGGATGGACGTTGGCGCAGAAAGGCAGAGACCAACTGACTACATAGGTGGTTTTTATAGTACGTTATTTTGGCCTCCCTCTCAGCAGGTGTGAAAAAGGCCACCATTTTTGAACGGTAGCGAGGGTCCAACAAGGTGGACAGCCAAAAGTCATCCCTCTGTCTGATGGTTATTATTCGGCTGTCGCTACGCAAGCAACCGAGCATGCTATGGGCCATTTGTGCCAAGGAATGCGAGGGACTCCCTGCCTCCATCTCCACAGCATACTGCCACGGTGCGTCTGGGTCCTCTGTCTCCTCCTCCTACTCCTCTACCAGATGCTCCTGCTCCTCCACTCCTGTCCGCTGAGTGGAAAAACCACCCATTTCACTCAATAATTCCTGAGCACAAATGTCCTCCTCTACCTCCTCCTCTTCTTCCTGTCCTGCCCCCACAGGGGTCATGTGGCGTTGAGATCTGTGCGCCACGTCTACCGCACCCTGACCAGCCATTGTTAACAGCATTTGTTCAAGGACGTGCAACAGAGGAATGACGTCGTTCATCCCATAGTCCTGCCGACTCACGAATAGCGTGGCCTCCTCAAAGGGCCTGAGCAAGCGGCAGGTGTCACGCATGAGCTGCCAATGGCTGACATCTAAGTTACACAGGGGAGTACCTTTATCCGCTTGTAACATCAGGAAATCGGTGATGGCCTTTCGCTGTTCGTAAAGGCGGTCTAACATGTGTAGGGTTGAATTCCACCTTGTTGCAACGTCGCAGATCAGGCGATGCTGTGGAATTCCGTTCTGCCGCTGCAGCTCAAGGAGGGTGTGCTTTGCGGTGTAGGAATGGCTGAAATGCATGCAAAGTTTACGTGACATTTTAAGGATGTCTTGCAGTGGGATGGTGGATTTTAGGAACCGCTTGACAACCAGATTGAACACGTGAGCCATGCATGGCGCATGGCACAACCTTCCTTGACGCAGAGCAGACACCATGTTCTTTCCGTTGTCGGTCAACATGGTTCCGATTTTCAGTTTGCGCGGAGACAGCCATCTGTCGATTTCTCTGTTCATTACACTCAGAAGTTCCTCCCCTGTGTGACTACGTTCGCCAAGGCATACCAGGTGCAGAACAGCGTGACACCGTTGCGCCCTGCACATGTGATATGCCGGTCGGGTAATGGGACTTGGCACGGGGGTGGCGGCTGAGGACACGGCGGAAGAAGAGGTGGTAGAGGCGGACATCTTTGCCGGACCAAGGACGTGCAAACGTGGAGGCAAAAGCGGCGTGACCTGTCCAAGTTGCTGGTGCGGCTGTGACGGCACCACGTTCACCCAGTGGGCCGTAAATGACATGTACTGTCCCTGACCGTAGTTACAGCTCCACACGTCGGCGCTGCCGTGCACTTTGGCAGAGACCGACATGCTCAAAGACTGGCCCACCATGTCTTCTACATGTGAATGCAGGGCTGGCACTGCCTTTTTGGCGAAGAAATGACGGCTTGGCACTCTCCACCGCGGCGCGGCACAAGCCATCATTTCTCTGAAAGGTGCTGAGTCCACCACTTGGAAAGGGAGGGACTGCAGCACCAGCAACTTGGACAGGAGGACGTTCAGCTTTTGCACCGTCGGGTGCGTGCTCGCAAACTGTTGTCTCTTGGAAACGGATTCCAAGAAAGACTGCTGACGGAATCCGTGAAGAGGAGTAACAGGAGAAGGAGCATCTGAACGAGCGGAAGATGCCAACGAGCGGCAACTCCCCTCAGCAGAGGTGTTGGAGCCTTGACTGGCTGATGGAGGGCGATTGACGTCGGGTGACGGAGCAAGTAACGGAGCGGGTGATGGAGCGGGGGCTGGGGCGGGCAGAACCGCCGTATCTTTATCACGGTTTTCCCAGGCCACCAAATGGCGACGCTGCATATGCTGCTGCAACGCTGTAGTCCCAACATGGGCCCCCTGGCCACGCTTGACTTTCTGGCCACATAGTCGACATACGGCTACGTTTACTTCCTCGGGCGGCTTGACGAAAAATTGCCACACCGCCGAGTAGGAAACTTTGCCCCCGATACTCCTCACTGGCTGACTGCTGCTTCCTCCGTGCACACCGGCACCACTACTGGCCGTGGTGGTAGGCTGCAGTGGAGCTGGTGCTCTACTCCGTGGCCGTTTGGCTCCACTGACACTGCTTCCACTGACACTGCTGCGACCCTGCTGCTGTCTCCTGGGCAACCCACCAACTGTTTCGCTCACTGCCAAGCTGCCACCCTCTTCTCCTGATGATGCGGAAGAAATTGCCTGATGACGACGAGGCTGCCAAGTGCGATCAACCTCCACATCATCAAGTAGGGTCTCCGCCTCACTACTAGCCCCCTCGGCTGCGTCTGGGTCAGGAGACAGACCTGTCTCTAGACCGGCTACCGGGCCACTCTCCTCGCCACTACTTCTTCGCCTAGCTGCTGAAAAGGCGGATGTCTCCCCCCGTTCCTGACCGCCCTCTGTTAGCTCTTCCTCACTGTACAGTGGGGCTGAGCCCACAGCATGCGATACTTCGCTTGGTGAGGGAACACCAAAGGACAGGGGCAGGTAGAGGACACGTGATTTCAGTGGACTTGGTCCCGGGCCATGCCAACTAACGGTTGTGTCTGACGTACCCACCGACCGTTGGCTGTAGGTGTCAGAGGTGACCTGGGAAGAGGAAGACGACCGAGCCAACCAATCGATGACGGCAGGGTTGTCGGTGGAGACACGACCGCTGGATGACACCGGGAGCACTGGCCTCTGGCTGGGAATAGTGCTGCCTCGACCCCTTCCTCTGCTGCCACGTCTGCTCGCTCCTAAAACATTGCCTCCTCTGCCACTCCTCTGCATGTTGTCTGACATACTCTTTAATTAAACGATTATGTGTCCCTGAGTAACAATTCTGTGTCCCTGAGTAACAATTCTGTGTCTGTGCGAGTAACAATTCTGTGGCCCCAAGTAACAGTTCTGTGGCCCTCAGTAACAATTCTGTGTCTGTGCGAGTAACAATTCTGTGTCTGTGCGAGAAACAATTCTGTGGCCCTAAGTAACAGTTCTGTGGCCCTCAGTAACAGTTCTGTTTCCCTGAGTAACAATTCTGTGTCTGTGCGAGTAAGAATTCTGTGTCTGTGCGAGTAACAATTCTGTGGCCCTAAGTAACAGTTCTGTGGCCCTCAGTAACAGTTCTGTGTCCCTGAGTAACAATTCTGTGTCTGTGCGAGTAACAATTCTGTGTCTGTGCGAGTAACAATTCTGTCTGTGCGAGTAACAATTCTGTGGCCCTAAGTAACGGTTCTGTGGCCCTCAGTAACAGTTCTGTGTCCCTGTGTAACAATTCTGTGTCTGTGCGAGTAACAATTCTGTGGCCCTAAGTAACAGTTCTGTGGCCCTCAGTAACAATTCTGTGTCCCTGATTAACGTTTCTGTGGCCCCAAGTAACAGTTCTGTGGCCCTCAGTAACAATTCTGTGTCTGTGCGAGTAACAATTCTGTGTCTGTGCGAGTAACAATTCTGTGTCTGTGCGAGTAACAATTCTGTGGCCCTAAGTAACGGTTCTGTGGCCCTCAGTAACAGTTCTGTGTCCCTGTGTAACAATTCTGTGTCTGTGCGAGTAACAATTCTGTGGCCCTAAGTAACAGTTCTGTGGTCCTCAGTAACAATTCTGTGTCTGTGCGAGTAACAATTCTGTGGCCCTAAGTAACAGTTCTGTGGCCCTCAGTAACAATTCTGTGTCTGTCCCTGAGTAACAATTCTGTGGCCCTAACTAAAGTTTCTGTGGCCCTAAGTAACAATTCTCTGGCACTCAGTAACAATTCTGTCTGTCCCTGAGTAACAATTCTGTGGCCCTAATAACGTTTCTGTGGCCCTGAGTAACAATTCTCTGGCACTCCGTAACAATTCTGTCTGTCCCTGAGTATGAATTCTGTGGCCCTAACTAGCGTTTCTTTGTCCCTAAGTAACAGTTCTGTGGCCCTGAGTAACAATTCTGTGTCTGTGCGAGTAACAATTCTGTGGCCCTAAGTAACAGTTCTGTGGCCCTCAGTAACAGTTCTGTGTCTGTGCGAGTAACAATTCTGTGTCTGTACGAGTAACAATTCTGTGGCCCTAAGTAACAGTTCTGTGGCCTTCAGTAACAATTCTGTGTCTGTGCGAGTAACAATTCTGTGTCTGTGCGAGTAACAATTCTGTGGCCCTAAGTAAAGTTTCTGTGGCCCTAAGTAACAATTCTCTGGCACTCAGTAACAATTCTGTCTGTCCCTGAGTAAGAATTCTCTGGCACTCAGTAACAATTCTGTCTGTCCCTGAGTAAAAATTCTGTGGCCCTAAGTAAAGTTTCTGGGGCCCTGAGTAACAATTATCTGGCACTCAGTAACAATTCTGTCTGTCCCTGAGTAACAATTCTCTGGCACTCAGTAACAATTCTGTCTGTCCCTGAGTAAAAATTCTGTGGCCCTAAGTAAAGTTTCTGTGGCCGTGAGTAACAATTCTCTGGCACTCCGTAACAATTCTGTCTGTCCCTGAGTAACAATTCTCTGGCACTCAGTAACAATTCTGTCTGTCCCTGAGTAAAAATTCTGTGGCCCTAAGTAAAGTTTCTGTGGCCCTGAGTAACAATTCTCTGGCACTCCGTAACAATTCTGTCTGTCCCTGAGTAACAATTCTCTGGCACTCAGTAACAATTCTGTCTGTCCCTGAGTAAAAATTCTGTGGCCCTAATTAAAGTTTCTGTGGCCCTAAGTAACAATTCTCTGGCACTCAGTAACAATTCTGTCTGTCCCTGAGTAACAATTCTCTGGCACTCCGTAACAATTCTGTCTGTCCCTGAGTAACAATTCTCTGGCACTCAGTAACAATTCTGTCTGTCCCTGAGTAAAAATTCTGTGGCCCTAAGTAAAGTTTCTGTGGCCCTGAGTAACAATTCTCTGGCACTCCGTAACAATTCTGTCTGTCCCTGAGTATGAATTCTGTGGCCCTAACTAGCGTTTCTTTGTCCCTAAGTAACAGTTCTGTGGCCCTGAGTAACAATTCTGTGTCTGTGCGAGTAACAATTCTGTGGCCCTAAGTAACAGTTCTGTGGCCCTCAGTAACAGTTCTGTGTCTGTGCGAGTAACAATTCTGTGTCTGTGCGAGTAACAATTCTGTGGCCCTAAGTAACAGTTCTGTGGCCTTCAGTAACAATTCTGTGTCTGTGCGAGTAACAATTCTGTGTCTGTGCGAGTAACAATTCTGTGGCCCTAAGTAAAGTTTCTGTGGCCCTAAGTAACAATTCTCTGGCACTCAGTAACAATTCTGTCTGTCCCTGAGTAACAATTCTCTGGCACTCAGTAACAATTCTGTCTGTCCCTGAGTAAAAATTCTGTGGCCCTAAGTAAAGTTTCTGGGGCCCTGAGTAACAATTATCTGGCACTCAGTAACAATTCTGTCTGTCCCTGAGTAACAATTCTCTGGCACTCAGTAACAATTCTGTCTGTCCCTGAGTAAAAATTCTGTGGCCCTAAGTAAAGTTTCTGTGGCCCTAAGTAACAATTCTCTGGCACTCAGTAACAATTCTGTCTGTCCCTGAGTAACAATTCTCTGGCACTCAGTAACAATTCTGTCTGTCCCTGAGTAAAAATTCTGTGGCCCTAATTAAAGTTTCTGTGGCCCTAAGTAACAATTCTCTGGCACTCAGTAACAATTCTGTCTGTCCCTGAGTAACAATTCTCTGGCACTCAGTAACAATTCTGTCTGTCCCTGAGTAAAAATTCTGTGGCCCTAATAACGTTTCTGTGGCCCTAAGTAACAATTCTCTGGCACTGAGTAACAATTCTGTCTGTCCCTGATTATGAATTCTGTGGCCCTAACTAGCGTTTCTTTGTCCCTAAATAACGATTCTGTGGCCCTCATTAACAAGTCTGTGTCCCTGAGTAATGGTTCTCTGTCCCTAAGTAACTTTTCTCTGTCCCCAATTATCGTTTCTGTGGCCCTAACTCTGTCCCTGTCCCTAGTACAGAGCGGTCTGCCTCTGTTCAATAACTGCAGGCAAATGAAGAATTCCAAAATGGCCGCTATTTATAGCTCGACCATTACACAGTGCTGGCTGGCTGGCTGGCTGCTGATTGGCTGATGCGATCACATGTAGTTGAGGAATGCATTATGGGTCAGCGCGCCTTGTCTGCCCAGACATCCCCGCTCCGTCGCCGCACATGTCAGCCGCCATTTTCTGAAAAATTTCGATTCGCGCGTCCGAATTAGGCTATTTTTCGGATTCGGCACGAATCGAAATTTTTCCGATATTCGACTCGAATTCCACTTCGGATACTTCGATTCGCTCATCTCTAATTACTACTAATGATTCGGTTTTCATCAGCAAATTCTTGGATGTGGTTCCATCATCCCCTCCAATAGTTTACATACTATCGATGTTAGACTGACTGGCCTATAGTTTCCAGGAACATATATTGGCCCTTTTTTAAATATTGGAACCATGTTGGCCCTTTGCCAATCAGCTGGTACCATTACTGTCAGTATACTGTCCATAAAAATTAGGAATAGCGGTCTGGCTACAACATGACTGAGTTCTTTGAGGACTCTCAGGTGTAAGCCATCTGGTCCTGGTGCCTTATTAAGTGTTCTTGCAAGAACACTTATTGTTATCTCACAAATATATTCTTATTCTTATTCTAGCCAAATTTACCACGCTAACTCCTCCCACAGTTTTTACACTACAAAGACAAGTAATATATCAAAACGTGCGGATTGTTCCCGATTGGGTTGCTATTACTTTGTGGAACGTTTCGCCAAATGGTTCACGAAATATCATGGGTTTTGTGGTGAAATTTTCCCATAGGAATGAATGGAGCCACTTCAGTGGGAGCTGACAAAGCTAGAGTGTGGAAGGAAAAATCAGGACATGATTTGTAAACTGCCATCACTCTGTCATTTTCAAGCCCACCTACACATATCTTATATCAAAACGTTTAGCTATCCCTGCTGCCACTAAAAATGTTTACGGCTAAGCCATAGTCCTGATAGTTTTCACAATATGACCATTTGTTTGCAACTCACGCTGCCCATTGACATTCATTGAAAATCCACTGTAGACACCTGAAATTTGAAGGGCAATTTCTAAACTGCGACTGTGCCTTCATTTTTAATATTTCAGAGACATACTATACATCAAAATGTAGGAGGTCTGGGTCTTGTGATTCTCACAATATAAAGCTCTTCCCTGCAGGATGTATAGTTTTAAAACTACAACCATTTGAAGATGGCAACCACCAGTGAAGTGAGCAAGTTGGAGCAGTGTGTTTATAACCGCTCCTCTGCTCTTGCTGTAGAGTGAGTTGCCATAGGAACCCAGGTGTGTGAGCAGGCAGCAGAGTGACAAAAGCTACTCCACCCACTCCAATTGTAGACTACTGGTGGAGGCAAGAACACTTCACACAATTTCCCCAGAAATTGTACATTTTCTAGTTAGGTGTTCTTGCAAGAACACTTATTAAGTGTTCTTGCAAGAACACTTATTGTTATCTCACAAATATATTCTTATCCTTATTCTTATTATAGCCAAATTTGCCACGCTAACTCCTCCCACAGTTTTTACACTACAAAGATCCCTAGCAAGCTATCCCTGCTGCCACTAAAAATGTTCACGGCTAAGCCATAGTCCTGATAGTTTTCACAATATGACCTTTTGTTTGCAACTCAAGCCGCCCATTGACTTTCATTGAAACTTCACTCACAGCCACCTGAAATTTGAAGGGGCATTTCTAAACTGCGACTGTGCCTTCATTTTTAATATTTCAGAGACATACTATGCATCAAAATGTAGGTCTGGGTCTTGTGATTCTCACAAGTTGGAGCAGTGTGTTTATAAAAGCTCCTCAGCTTCCTGTGAGTGAGTTGCCATAGCAACCGAAGGTGAGTCACCAGGAAGCAGAGTGACCAAAGCTACAGTGTGAGCTGCAAAATAAAAGTTGAAATGCATTTCTTCATGCTTGTCATGTGCACTGTTTACATTTCATCAATCACTTGGTTAGGGTTGGATGCAAGAACACTTCACACAATTTCCCCAGAAATTGTACCTTTTCTAGTTTGTTGTATGCTTTTCAAGTCTTTTTCAGACACTGGCTTCTGTTAGCCACAAAAGTACATTCTTGCGTTACTAATGATGCAGTCTTGACTACTATACCCCTGCTTTTCCTTTGTAAAAACTGAGGAGAAAAATGCATTTAGTACAGTTGCCTTCTCCTTGTCATTTGTAGCTAACTTCCCTTCATCATCCTTTATGGGGCCAATATGCTCTGACCGCACTTTTATACAGTTAATATATTTTAAAATGTTTTACTACCCTCTGCTATGTGTCTCTTGTGTCTATTTTTGCAGCCCTCATTGTGTTCTTACAGATCTTATTGCTTTCCTTGTAGTGTTGAAACGATAAACAATGTTCCATCCGCCTTATATTTTTTAAAGACCTTTTTTTTTCTCCTTAATCTGTCTTTTTACATTACGGTTTAACCACCCAGGTTTACCCTTCACTTTTTTATATTTATTGCCCAGTGAAATGCACTGGATGATACTTTTATTTAATATGCTCCTAAAGCACTCCCATTTTTCCTCAGCGTTCAATGTTTCTAGGATTTGGTCCCATTTAATATCTTGTAATATTGTGCTCAGTTTAAAAAAGTTGGCTCTTTCTAAATTTAGTGTCCTTGTACTACTCATGTGCCTCCCTCTCCTATGATTTATGCTGAATGTAATTATCCTGTGATCGCTGGTTCCCAAGTTGTTCCATATTTCCACATCTGTGACCAGATCCAAGTTATTTGAAATTAATAGATCTAGTAATGCATTTTTTCTAGTCAGGGCATCCACCAATTGGCACATGAAGTTGTCCTGTAAGACGTTTAAGAAATGACTGGCCTTGAATGAGTGAGCCGATCCCTCTGCCTAGTCAATATCTGGATAGCTGAAGTCCCCCATTATGATGACATTGCCCAGCCTCTCTGCATTTCCAACTATGATAGGAGATCAAACTCCTCGTCCTTCAGGTCAGGGGCCCTGTAGCATATCCCCACTAATATTTTCCCAATAGCTTCTTATCTTTGAAGTTCCACCCACAGGGACTCCACCTCTCCCTGCCTTGCCCCATTTGCAATGTCGTCCCGCATGTTCACTAGCAAATCATTCTTGATATACAGGCATACCCCTTCTCCCCTCCCTGTCCCTCCAATACAAGGAATACCCCTTTATCCAATTCAATGGCCACAAATTTAACATTTTTGCAGAGGCAGTTTGCATAAGACCAGGTGAGGTAATATTTTGACTCCAGTTTTATCGTCAGTGGCAGGTGAGTGTCCTGCAGAAACACCACATTTTTTGAGTAATTATGTAGCATTCAGTATATTCAATGTTAAAGGTGAAGTACAGTAAAATATATTTTTTTTTAGATACAGCACCATACACATTAGGTACGTGCAGTGGTGGGTATTCTTGTACCTGTCAGTGGCTGCTTCTGCTCAAAATCCTTAATTCTGTATCCCATTCACAACTCATATTCTCACTCGGATAATAAATATACTCTCATTTATATTTTAAGATAAAACATGTCTCAACTCTCTCTCCAATATTGTGGCCTGTGCTTATGTACTGTCCAGCCACTGAACAATGTTTATAGCTATTGTCTTTAACCACTTGCCCTCCACAGGCCCCTTCCTGACCAGGCCATTTTTTGTGATACGGCACTGTTAACATGCAATGCTGCACCCAAATTAAATTTATGTCCTTCTTTTTTCCCCACAAATGGAGCTTTCTTTTGGTGGTATTTGATTGCTTGTGCTATAAACAAAAAAAAACAACAATTTTGAATAAAACATTTTTGACTTTTTGCTATAAAACATATCCAGAAAATATTTTTTTCATAAATTTAGGCCAAAAGGTATTCTGCTACATGTCTTTGCTAAAAAAAAAAATCCCAATACATGTAAATTAATTGGTTTAAGTGAAAGTTATTGAGTTTACAAATGACGGTATATATACTGGAATTTTTATTTATTTATTTATTTTATACTAGTAATGGCGGCGATCAGTGACTTATAGCCGACACTCTGACACTGACTTGGTGTCACCGACATCCCCAGTGACACTAATACACTGATCAGTGCTGATAAAAAACACTGACACTGTACTAATGACACTGGGCTGGAAGGGGTTAACATCTGGGGCAATCAAAGGGTTAACTGTGTGCTGTGCTTTACTGTGTAAGCATGCTCCTTTGTATTGCTCTGCTATGCAGAGCAATACAAAGCAGCATGCTGGAGCTAACAGGGAAGAGATCGATATTGTTTACATACAGACCTCCCCCCGTCAGTGACACTCTACAATCGCCGGGTGCTGGCGGGGAATCACCCATGGGACTCGGTGATCAGCAGCCTACCCAGAAATACAAAATCACATATATATACATAATTTTGCACAGCTCTGCCGCCCTGTAGCAGTAGCTCTGCTATAAGGCAGTCGGGAAGCGGTTAAGTTAATACACTCTAATTTTTATTGCAGGATAAAGACTTCCTTGTCTCTTTCTATTTGCTGCCTATTCAAGTTCTTGTGTGCTGTCTTGATGCTAGACAACACATACCTGAAGTCTATATTTGGATATTTTTATTTAGGATATTGGGGATGGGAAGGGGGGTTCAGGGAAAGTGGGTTTGTGGTTATGAAGTGTTCATGTACATTCTAATTTTGTAATTTCATTTACCAAAAAAAGAAGTCTTCAAACTATACTGTTAAGCTGTTGTGCTACTAGTTAGTTTGTACAAGACTTTAGCCTAAAATAGAACTAAAGACAAAACTTTTTTTTTTAAATTTGGGCTATGACCCCTCAAGTTTTTTTGCCATCTGTGTCCCACTTGGGAGATTTACCTTCACTTCCTGTCCCATAGCTAAAACAGGCTATACCTGGAATTTGCAGGAAATCCCTTGGGGCCATTGGGGCCCCCAGGTCGCCAGAACTAGTGTCCCCATTACAAGATTTATCCTCTACTGCTGTTCTGGAATGTTGGAATTTTCTTTTCTTTCACGTTTGATGATAACGGTAAACAGAACAAATAGAGGACGAATCTCCCTAACAGGGGCAGAGGTGGCAATCAGAAACTATCAGGTGTTCTAATCTACTTCTACTCTATTCAAATCTAAAAGAAAAGTTTTGCTATTAGTTATATTTTAATCTTTTTTAATAGAAAACTGTTGTTACTTATACTGTTCAATTCAGACCTATTAGTGTTTTATTAAAAAAAAAAATCAGGTTACACAGCCAAAACAAACCTTTAATTAAAGATTGACATGATTCAGTTTGGAGTGCTGCTGCATATTAAAGATACACCAATCAAAATCAATTACACATCCAAAATATGTGATAATAGTGTAGATGATGCTGTTAGTAAAAATCTGACTGTTCCATAGAGCCATATACTCCTTTATTGCATTTCCCAAGCATATAATATTAATTGATTTTCCCTTATGACCCTCAAAGTTGCAATAAATGGGCCCTCTCTCCATCTAATTTACTTCCACTCTATTTAAACCGAAAAGAAAAGTTTTGCCATTAGTTATATTTTAATCTTTTTTTTAAAGAGAAAACTGCTGTGGCGGCTATTTTTACAGTTCACTTTAGACCTATTACTGTTTTATTAAAAAAAAATCAGGTGACACAGACAAACCAAACCTTTAATTGAAGATTGAAATGATTCAGTTTGGGGTGCTTCTGCATAATTTTAGATATGCTGATCAAAATCAAATACACATCCAAAATATGTGATGATAGTGTAGATGATGCTGTTCCATAGAGCCATATACTCCTTTGTTGCATCTCCCAAGCATTTAATTTTAAGTGCTTTTCCCTCATCACCTTCAAAGTTGCATTAAATGGGCCCTCTCTCCATCTAATCTACTTCCACTCTATTTAAACCTAAAAGAAACGTTTTGCCATTAGTTATATTTTAATCTTTTTTTAAGATAAAACTGCTGTGGCGGCTAATTTTACTGTTCAATTTAGACCTATTACTGTTTTATTAAAAAAAATCAGTTGACACAGCTAAAACTACCCTTTCATTGAAGATTGATATTATTCAGGTTGGGGTGCTGCTGCATATTTAAGTTACGCCAATCAAAATCAATTACACATCCAAAATATGTGATGATAGTGTAGATCAGCCTTTCTCAACCAGGGTGCCCAGGCACCCTGGGGTGCCTTGAGGTTTCTTGGCCAAATGTCTAAAAATTGCCCAAAACCTGTATACAAGCCAGCGGGTGGAACAAGCCCGCCTTTTAGTTACACAAAGTTACAGGTCTTCATTGTGCACCATTACGACCTTCTAGCCACCGGCATCCTGACAACCAATGACATCATCAGTTGATAAGGAGGATGACAGCTGCCTGTACATCATCCTAGTTTGACCCTCTCCTGGCCCTCTACATCAGTGCTGGGTCAAATTAGCTCGGATAGAAATTGGGGGAGAAGAGAAACATTGGAATACTACTCAGTACCAGTGTGCAAAAGTGTATTTGCTTTGGAAGAATAAATCACCTCTAATGTTGGGTGTCCTACATGTGTGGATGTTGCGGTGTTATATAAAACTATTAGAATAGTTTGCCACATTTTACAATGGGGTGCCTCAAGACTGTCCATAATTTTAAAGGGTGCCTCGGGACTGTTCATACTTTTAAAGGGTGCCTTGACTAAAAAGAAGGTTGAGAAACACTGGTGTAAATGATGCTGTTCCATAGAGCCATATACTCCTTTATTGCATCTCCCAAGCATATAATTTGAAGTGCTTTTCCCTCACCACCCTCAAAGTTGCATTGAATGGGCTCTCTCTTCATTGTACAATGTCTTTCAAAAATTTGTTTTGCTTTGTCAAATACATTTACTCCCCCTGCCCCTCTTTTATGCTGCCATCTTTCAAAATCCAGCACATGTGCAGATGCAACATTGGTCTCTGCAGTTTGTTTGGAACCTGGCAGAGACCAGTGGTGCATCAGTGTATATGTGGCAGATTTCTGCACAAGTGCCCCAATTTCTGACAACTGAGAACTATAGCTGTCTGTGGCATTTGTACACATACTCAAATATCTAACAGAGCCTCCTTAAAAACTGAACTCCAAAAAATAAGTGAACATATATATGAACCTACAAATGGATTCATTTTTAAACTCTGTCAGTATTTTAATCCAAGCAACTCTACCAGAAAATAGAGCCAGATCCTGTTCTTCCTGTGACCTACCTTCAGACTGCACTGCAGATAGGTAATACAACCTATTAAGAACTTGCTTCAGTCTTTGATTGGAAAATAAAAAAGCTATTATGTCATACTTTGGCATCCCTTTTCACTCCTTTTAGGAAGCTTGTAGTGTTAGAGTGACAACATTGTGCACTGTAGCAAAGTCTCATGTTTTTCTTGGGTCCTACTGTACACAGACTTTCAGGATATTTAGAAATTCAGGCACCTATACAATTTGTGTGTGCAAAATGATGTGACTGAAAATAAGTGAATTGCACCCTTGAGGGCCTCGCTCTGAGTGTGCTACTTACAACTTACTACTACCAGAAAGTTATTGATGCATGTGCTGAGGTACACCAGCTGTATCCTCACCTGGATGGGGTGACTGAGGCGTCCATCCTCTTCCTCCCGGACCCCCCTGATGCTTTAGAACCTCCAAGACTTCCTGAGCCATTCCTGCATTGTAGGACCAGACCAGAAAAGTCAGCCAGAGAGTCGAAGGAGAAGAGAATCGGGAAGAGGAGAATCCAGCCAGAGGAGCCAAACATGCTGGATCTTTTCTACTGGGGGAAAACTCAAATGTCTCACGATTCGCAGAAGCCATTTTAGAAGTGTCCTGAAGCGGTGATACCATTTGATGGACCCTGAAGGGAACAGGAGCAGGAACCTGACCATACCTGGGAGTGATCGATCTGGCTGACTGAATGAGACAAAAGTGATCTCAAATGCGTAATTATAGTGCACATCTGGCGAGTGAGCAATTCGCGTATTTTCAGTCACATCGTTTGTCACTCCTGATTTAGAGGAATAGAGCACCTTGGGCTGAGATCCGCTACTATCTTCAAGTTTATTGTTTGGACTTGTTCTCATATACTTGCCACTGTAACCGCTCATTTGTGGTTTTATGTGTATTTTTGCACCTTAAATTTATTGCATCTATGGTGAAGTGGTGCGGCATTATCTGCATGATTTGCACTTTATGAAATAAGATACATTATTAATTTTGTTTTATTGGAATTTTTGCACATTCATTTAACAGCGCTGCACTGCCTTTTATGATTATTTGTTTTAGAGGTTTTTATGGTACCTTTTCGTGTTCTAGCAGCTGTAATTTTATAATAGCGCTCACTTAACCTTACTTTATATACCTATACAATATGTATTTAAAAGACACTTAAAGTGTGGAAATCTAAGTTTAAAACCAACAATAATACAAAACGTTACCTGTTGATTAGGGATAAGTTCAGTGTGAAAATATTGGCTCCTTACATAGATACCGTGGGTTAAAAGGTGGTACTAGGTGGTGTATTATTTGCAGAATTGACAGATTATAAGAGCCGAACAAACTAATGCAATTATCACATTTAAGGACTGGTAAGTTGCAATGTATTATATTTTTTTGTTTTGGAGTGTTTTGTTATGAATAAGCTTTATTGTGTTTTTGGCAAAATTCTAACAAGTTTCACAGCTGAGAAACGTGCTCCTCCATCAAGAATTATAACAGTATATTTGAAACAAAAGTATTGCAATGGATAAGATATACAGTACAAATACCAAAGGGTTTCAAGTAAGTTCTATAGTCAATATTCCACATGTAGTTAAGGGGAAGCATTGCTTCCCTCACTGTGCCCAGACAGCAGAATGAGGATTACACATTAAGGGAGTGATAGGGACAAGAGCAGCAAGGAAAAAGGGAAGGGGGTAGATGATCAGCCCTGAGGAGACTTATAGCAGTTTACAATCAAAAATCAGAGAGGCTAAAGAAAATAGAAATGAGAACATTCAGTCTAGGTGTTCCTTGTTGGAATTTAGTGGCCCAGTTCATTTTCTCATTCTCTGCTATGAAAAGGTTAGTTGAAGAATGCATATTGTAAAGTTAAGAAATCATATGGATGTGATCTGTGCTATTTATGCATACGGTGCTATAGTTAAAATTCCACCAGTATTGCTCCCCCCACTGTGCCTAGACGACAGCAGAATGAGTATTACACAATAAGGCAGTGATAGGTACAAGAGCAGTAAGGGAATAAGGGGGGGGGGGGGTAGAAGATCAGCTGGAGAGCCTTATGGCATCTCAGAAAGACCTACAATTTACAAAAATGAAATCAGAGAGGCTGAAGAAATTAGAACATTCAATTTACCGGTATATTCCATGTTGTAACAAACTGTTGGTAAAGGTCATGTTAATGGACTGTTATCTCCTCTATTCTGATATTGTTGAGCCCCTCAACCCACTCCCGAAACCAAGGGATAGTGAACAACCTCTCGTATTTGTTGGCCAATGCTCTAGCTGGAGAAAAGCAGAAGTGTAGAACACCTTCTTTTGTTACTACTGGTGAACCTGGAAAAATGGAGAGGACAATTGTTTCAGGGGATGCCACTCAGTTCATGCCAAAGAGCTGTGCACAAAAATAGCTGATAAGGTGAGAGGGCCAGCAAATATATATAATAATATACTGTATATATTATATATCTAATTCCCTACACTTCCAGCAATGGTCAAAGGCCAAGGGGAAGATTGTGTGCAGGGTAAAAGGACACCTGTATCATCTAGTTACAATTTTGTAATTCCTTTCTTGAGCCTAACTTACTAAGCTTAATTTAAAGGTCACGCAGAGGGAATTCTCCCAGTCATCAGTTGGAATTTAATGGCCCAATTAATTTTCCCACTCTTTGGTATGAAAAGGTTGGTTTGAGAATGCATATTGTAAAGTCGAGCAATCAGATGGATGTGATCTGTGCTATTTATGCATATGTTCTCAAATGGTGTCAAATCCCTAGAAAGCTGACCCAAGGAGTTGAAATGAGAATGATGGAGACATATTTAAGCAAGCCATCTACCATGACAAGGGAGGTCTGCTGGACATAGCTGAGCTGGTGAGTTACATGATTGAAAAGTCATCCATAGAGTGCCATTTAGGAAACCTTGGGCATGGCTTCATGGATTCACAAGAAGTGAAGTGGAAGAGCCTACAGTATGTGTGACAAAACAAATATGTATCCTTTTGTCCCAGGTATCCAATAGGGTGTTTATCAAATGGGGTGAGGGGTGATTATGGAGGTGGCCTAAATGTTGTTTTTAATTGTAATTCCTGCTTGGTTTTATATTGCTCTGTGCAGTTTTTAAGTACTCACTGCCAAGAAAGGTAAGGTTTCTACACCTGTACACAAAGTGGGATTTTAATGTTTATGTAGATTTACTGTCCAGTCTATTTCTGTTTGTAAACTACTAATTTAGCCTAAATATGTCTCAAAACTGAAACAGTTGTCTTCCACTGACTTTTTTAGATTGAAGAAAGTCTACGGTCTCTTTTGCTCTCAAAAATATCAGCCCGACTACATGACCTACATTATGGAATTATCTGTTCTGATACAGTCATTAACTTTTACTACAGTATTTATCAAATGAATGTTTAAATGTTACGGTAAATAAGACTTGCTTTCATTCTGCTAGTTTATTAGACTGTCATTTGATTTTAACAGTTCTACCTGTAATTAGATAAATTCTGCTCCATTTCCAGGTAAATTGTGAGTGCCCCACATGAACTGGGCAGGGTGTACTATTTTTCTGTACACCATTTTTCACTAATAAGCACTAAGTCTGTTTTCTGTTCCCGCACCAACTGAAATTTCCTGGTCCTGCTGTTCTAAAATGTTTGTGGGTAATTACTGGCACATTTGTCTCCATAGACACTTGAGCCACATCCACTTTTGGTAAAAACATAATTTTTAACTGTCTGCTAAAAAATGTTCAGTATGTATCTGAGTGTCTGCTAGTCACAGCAGGTGCTGGATCACACAGATCTTTTTCTTTACACTCTTAAAGAGGCCAACACGGATCAGAGGAGTCCAAAGACTGCCCTCCCAGTGACCTGTACTCAAACTATGCCAGATATGTTTAGTTTTCTGTAAATAAACAAAGTGCATATGAGATTTATGGAAAGGGTTATTTTAACTGATATACTTTTGAGAAGGATTGGGAGCAACAGTATTGCCAAAATTAGGTTTAATTGCAAAGCAGCCCATTGCTGTTTCTTGTTTTACATTTATTTTTTTTATCACAGTAGGATATATAATACTGGTTACTACTTCTAAAAATATTATATGTCTACCATATAGTTACTACCCGTGGCAAAGAAATGGGAAAACAGGAACATTTGCCCAAATGTAAGTATAACATTTAAAAAATACCCAACAATGCAATATTTTGGCTATTTAACTAATAGTAATAAATATTGTTATTCACAGACTACAGGAGTGAATTTCTTTGCATATATCTTCTCTCCCTTCCCTGTACAACATGCAACCTCCATTCTATAGAAGACCTTTACTTTCCTCCATTACTGCTTCCTACCAATATGCTTCTTTGTTATAATCCCTGTCAAATTCCATTAGAAACTCACCATCAAAATGTTTTGGGTGCTCTTTTGTCAATTTGAATCTATCCATACTTATTTTACTGTTTCATTGACATATATTGCTGCATTATGTAGAACTGTAAATTTAAAAGCTTATCTGGCAAAAACTCTCACTCTCCTTGCATATAGTTTTTTGCTGTTAAAATGTTTTAAAACATACACTATATTGCCAAAAGTATTAGGACACCCCTCCAAATCATTGGATTCAGGTGTTCCAATCACCTCCATGGCCACAGGTGTATATAATCAAGCACCTAGGCATGCGGACTGCTTCTACAAACATTTGTGAAAGAATAGGTCGATCTCAGGAGCTCAGTGACTTCAAGCGTGGTACCGTGATAGGTTGCCACCTGCACAAGAAGTCCATCCGTGAAATTTCCTTGCTGCTAAATATTCCACTGTCAACTGTTAGTGGTATTATAACAAAGTGGAAGCAACTGGGAACAACAGCAACTCAGCCACCAAGTGGTAGGCCACGTAAAATGACAGAGCTGGGTCAGCACATGCTGAAGCTCACAGTATACAAAGGTTGCCAACTATCTGCAGAGTCAATAGCTAAAGAACTCCAAACTTCATGTGGCCTTCAGATAAGCACAACAACAGCGCGTAGAGAGCTTCATGGAACGGGTTTCCATGGCTGAGCAGCTGCATCAAGTGCAATGCAAACCGTCGGCTGCAGTGGTGTAAAGCACTGGACTCTAGAGCAGTGGAGACAAGTTCTCTGGAGTGACGAATCACGCTTCTCTGTCTGGAAATCTGAAGGACTCTTAAGGAGTCAGCATACCAAGCATACCAAGACATTTTGGACAACTTCATGCTTCCAACTTTGTGGGAACAGTTTGGGGATGGCCCCTTCCTGATTGCGCACCAGTGCACAAAGCAAGGTCCATAAGGACATGGATGAGCGAGTTTGGGTTGGAGGAACTTGACTGGCCTGCACAGAGTCCTGACCTCAACTTGATAGAACACCTTTGGGATCAATTAGAGCAGAGGCTGCAAGCCAGGCCTTCTTGTCCGACATCAGTGCCTGACCTCACAAATGTGCTTCTGGAAGAATGGTTAAACATTCCCATAGACACACTCCTAAACCTTGTGGACAGCCTTCCCAGAAGAATTAAAGCTGTTATAGCTGCAAAGGGTACGCCAACTCAATATCGAACCCTACGGATTAAGACTGGGATGCCATTAAAGTTCATGTGCGTGTAAAGGCAGGCGTCCCAATACTTTTGGCAATATTGTGTAGTTATAATATTGTTGACATTAAAGAGCGTTTCATTAAGTGTTCTTGCATGGCAAGACCACTTACTGTTATCTCACATATATATTATTATTATTATAGCCAAATTTACCACCCTAACTCCTCCCACAGTTTTTACACTACATAGACAGTAATATACCAAAACTTGCGGATTGTTCCTGATTGGTGTGCTATTACTTTGCGTAACGTTTCGCTGAATGGTTCACAAAATATCAGCGTTTTTGTGGTGAAATTGGTCCCATAGGAATGAATGGAGGAATCCTGATAGTTTTCACATAATGACCATTTGTTTGCAACTCAAGCCACCCATTGACATTCATTGAAACTTCACTCTAGCCACCTCAAATTTGAAGGGCAATTTCTAAACTGCGACTGTGCCTTCATTTTTAATATTTACTCAAGCCACTCCACCCAGTTACTCCGCCCACTCCAGTTGTAGACTACTGGTGGAGGCAAGGACACTTCACACATTTTCCCCAGATATTGTAGCTTTTATAGTTACTTATGCCTTTCTCTTTCAACAATGAATTCATATTAATAACAAATAAATAACTAGAAAAGCTGCAATTTCTGGGGAAATTGTGTGAAGTGTTCTTGCCTCCACCAGTAGTCTATAACTGGAGTGGGCGGAGTAACTGGGTGGAGTGGCTTGTCACTCTGCTGCCTGCTTACACACCTGGGTTCCTATGGCAACTCACTCTACAGCAAGGGCAGAGAAGAGCGGTTAAAAACAAACTGCTCCAACTTGCTCACTTCACTGGTGGTTGCCATCTTCAAACGGTTGTAGTTAAAAGATTATAAATCCTACACCAAAGAGCTTTATATTGTGAGAATCACAAGACCCAGACCTACATTTTGATGCATAGTATGTCTCTGAAATATTAAAAATGAAGGCACACTCGCAGTTTAGAAATTGCCCTTCAAATTTGAGGTGGCTAGAGTGGAATTTCAATGAATGTCAATGGGCAGTGCGAGTTGCAAACAAATGGTCATATTGTGAAAACTATCAGGACATGGCTTAGCCGTGGACATTTTTAGTGGCAGCAAGGATAGCTGAACGTTTTGATATAAGATTTCTGTAGGTGGGCTTGAAAATGAGGGAGTGATGGCAGTTTAGAAATCATGTCCTGATATTGCAGCTCACACTCTAGCTTTTGTCAGCTCCCACTCTAGTTTTGAACATTCCGCCATTCATTCCTATGGGACCAATTTTACCACAAAAACGCCGATATTTCATGAACCATTCGGCAAAACGTTCCACAAAGTAATAGCACACCAATCGGGAACAATCCGCACGTTTCGGTATATTATTGTCTATGTAGTGTAAAAACTGTGGGAGGAGTTAGGGTGGTAAATTTGGCTATAATAATAATAATATATATGTGAGATAACAGTAAGCGGTCTTGCCATGCAAGAACACTTAATGAAACGTTCTTTAATGTCAACAATATTATAACTACACAATATTGCCAAAAGTATTGGGACGCCTGCCTTTACACGCACATGAACTTTAATGACATCCCAGTCTTAATTCGTAGGGTTCGATATTGAGTTGGCGTACCCTTTGCAGCTTGCCATGCAAGAACACTTAATAATGTAGCAAGGTAAAACATTAAATGTTTGCATATATAAGCACAAAAACACATTCTCTCTATTTACTATAAAATATATAATGCTAAAAATGTAGATTTTATTATTTTAAATCTTAAAAACAAAATGTCTTAATGAACTCAAAATGTTATCATGCAACATTCTGAAAGAAGACACTTTAACACTTATTTTGTTTGTGACTTGAGAGCTTCTTCTATTCAGCTACAGGAATATAACACAGACAGCTGTTCCATCTAGTGTCTGAAGTGAAAGTCTACCAGACTGATCATTTTCTTTTGTCAGTACCACAATGATGCCTTGAAGTACACAACAGAAGTCTACACGGGCCTGTATTTGTGAACATAGTTTTGACTTGTATTGAATAAGTGTTGATTTAGGGTCTGCTCACACCAGCAAGTCGTGCTCAACGAACTGCTACTGGTGTGCACTAGGAGGAAGAGCAATGTTTTTCCTCTTCAGAAACATTGCTCGGCTGTGTCCTCTGCTATCATATGCTATAGCTGAAAAGCTGATCTATTAATTTGTGTTTTCCTGACTTGATTAATGTAACGCACTACTGACTGTTGACTTCAATATGTAAAAATTTCTGTAGTCAGAATCCTGACTAGGTCTGGTACAAGTGATCATATTACCCCCATCCTGGAGTGATTGCAATTGTAACCTGACAGGTTTCGGATAGACTTTAAGATACTTTTGCTCACCCATAAGGCTTTTTTCTTCATGGCTTATTACCACATTATCTCTCTGAACTTTTATCAACTTACTCACCCCCTCGAAACCCCTCAAATTCTGGTCCCCCCTACTCACCTATACTTGATAGGAGACAGAGCCTTCTCCTGCTATGCTCCAAAATTCTGAAATTCTCTTCCAAAGACCATCAGAGAGTCATCTTCTCTAAACTCATTCAAATCAAATCAAAACTTTTTTCTTTAGACAAACTTACACGTAGTTGTCACTTTTTTTTCTACTGTGTATTTCTTGTGTTTTCCTTGTAAGGAGCTTTGAGAAGCTCCCTTTAAAGGTGCAATATAAAACTAGAAAAGCTACAATTTCTGGGGGAAAATGTGTGAAGTGATCTTGCCTCTACCAGTAGTCTATAACTGGAGTTGGGTGCTGCCTGCTCACACACCTGGGTTCCTATGGCAACTCACTCTACAGCAAGGGCAGAGAAGAGTGGTTAAAAACAAACTGCTCCAACTTGCTCACTTCACTGGCAGTTGCCATCTTCAAATGGTTGTAGTTTAAAAATTATAAATCCTACACCGAAGAGCTTTATATTGTGTGAATCACAAGGCCCAGACCTACATTTTGATGTATAGTATGTCTCTGAAATATTAAAAATGAAGGCACAGTCAGAGTTTAGAAATTACCCTTCAAATTTGACGTGGCTAGAGTGGAGTTTCAATGAATGCCAATGGGTGGCGTGAGTTGCAAACAAATGGTCATATTATGAAAACTATCAGGGCTATGGCTTAGCCATGGACATTTTTAGTGGCAGCAGGGATAGCTGAATGTTTTGATATATGATTTGTGTAGGTGGTCTTGAAAATGAGGGAGTGATGGCAGTTTAGAAATCATGTCCTGATTTTTCAGCTCACACTCTAGTTTTCAACATTCTGCCATTCATTCCTATGGGACCAATTTCACCACAAAGACGCTGATATTTCGTGAACCATTTGGCAAAACATTCCACAAAGTAATAGCACACCAATTGGGAACAATCCGCACGTTTCGGTATATTACTGTGTATGTAGTGTAAAAACTGTGGGAGGAGTTAGGGTGGTAAATTTGGCTATAATAATAAGAATATATATGTGAGATAACAGTAAGCGGTCTTGCCATACAAGAACACTTAATAAAGATTTTTATTTTTATTAATACTATTATTATGATGATAATGACCCTGAATTTTTTACTGCACCCCCTCTTCAGAAAGGATAGATCAGGCTCTGAAGAACAGTATAGCACATCGTGAGTTGTGATGATTGCATTATATTTTTTTTTTCCCAGCATTTCCTTTTTCTTCACTTAGTGATCCATACTTCCTGTCCTAGGATGACAGTGTTCACTCGTCACACTGAATCTATGAAGAAGCAGCGCTGTGACCCTAGGATAAGATTACAACCCTGCACCATTTTCTGCTTTTCCATAACAGAGGCAAGGGGTTCTGTAGTCCTCAAAGATAGCTGGGAATAATGCAACTGATAAGGGCACTGAGAGACCCCATAGAAAGTTATCGGCTGATATTATTTGGTAGGATCAACTGATTTTTTTTGCACTTATTAAACAGGTATAACAAAACTCTTTCAAATATATTTTTAAAAAGCCAAAAGGGACCACACATAAAAAGTTCTTTGTTAGGGTTTATATATTCTTTATCTTATCCAACTATTGATGCTCCATTCCAGCTCCACTACTAGGCTTTCCAGGGAAGTATAGGTACTCCTATAACTAGAGCCTGTATTAGCAGCTTTTTCCATCCTGTCAGTGGCTCTGAATATCCATTGTTATTATAGTTTGTCTGCACTGTATCTTTATAGTTGCTAGAAAAGCTGACTTGGAACGGCATAGAGATGATAAATAATTCAGTTTATGATATACGTTCTTTGGATACCATCCACTAGATGCCTGCAAAAAGTACACATACAAAAAGAATACCATATACTATTTGAAGTGTTACATTCTACATTGTGTTTTAGAAGAATAAACACACCTTTTCTGTAAAGAAACAAAGCTGCAATGAAAAATGTGTAACCTACATATTCTGACTGATGATTTCTAGGGCTGTGGGTTTAGATTTCAAAAATATATTTCTTCTAAGGTGTTGTGTACACAGACATTCATTTGTGTCAGGGAACTGCTGCTCTCCCTGCACAGGTAATTGGGAATGCAACAGCAGCTTAGACGGTGGTCAGAAGCAGGTCAGAAGAAGTCAGAGCAGGTCAGAAGCACTTCTAAATGCACATAGGATTTCAAAAGCATAACAAACTGTTCATAAATGAATGCATTTGTCCATCTACAGAAACCCTAACTGTATAGGTTATACAAAGAATATCAGGCTTCAAACTGTATGCCACAAATACAAACTTGGCCATTTATCATTGCTTTTTTGTTATTGTATATTCACTATAGGCCCTACTGGGTGCAAGTGTTCTTCTGGCTCCAGTTTTTATGTACTGCTATTTTGAAAGGATGAATAGCCAGTTACTATTCAAAAGAGATGCTGGCTAGTAACAGAAGGCCAGGCATATGAGGAAAAACAATGTGACTCTGCATCCTGCCATTTCACAAGTAGTGCTTTGCAGTTATTAGTTGAATAAAATGCAGGCCAGAGTACTTGGTGTCATTCTGGACTCCAACCTATCCTTCCAGCCCCAAGTCCAATCTTTAACAAGCTCGTGCAGACTCCACCTCCGCAACATCGCCAAAATACGCACGTTCCTAACCCCAGAAACCACTAAACAGCTCATCCACTCCCTCATCATATCACGACTCGATTACTGCAATTCCCTCCTTACTGGCCTGCCTCGCCGCTGGGTATCCCCGCTTCAGCCAGACTCATTCACCTTTCCAACCGCTCTGTTTACGCCATCCCCCTCTGCCAATCCCTCCACTGGCTTCCGATTGTGCAACGGATCAAATTCAAAATCCTAACACTGACGTACAAAGCCTTCCACCATACTGCCCCTAACTACATCACTAACCTAATATCCAAGTACCACCCATCACGCACACTCCGCTCCTCACAAGACCTCCTTCTCACTATTTCCCTGGTCTCCTCCTCCCATGCCCGCCTCCAGGACTTCTCCAGGGTGTCACCCATCCTCTGGAACTCCCTGCCCCAACCCATCAGATTATCACCTACTCTCCTCTCCTTTAGGCGCACCCTGAAAACCCATCTCTTCAGGGAAGCCTACCCCACCCCCTGATAACTTGCCGACCTCCTCCACTCTTCCTACCACTCCATCCCCCACAGCTATCTCCTCCTGTGCCACCATCCCCTCCCTCCTAGATTGTAAGCTCAAAAGAGCAGGGCATCCAATCCCCTCATGTTTTGTATTGTATTGTTATTGTTCTGTCACATGTTCTGTCCCGCTTTGTGATGTACAGCGCTGAGCGAACTATTGGCGCTTGATAAATACTGCATAATAATAATAGTAATGATAATAATAAGGTTTAAAGCTGATCTCTATTTAGAAATACAAAACTCTTGTATCCATTAATATATTATTAAAATTATTTATTTTTTTTAAGTGCAGTCTAAATATCTAAATTGGGAACAGCCTCCTGCCATTCACTGCACAGCAGAACTCAGACTGAAAGAAGGATAAACAGTACAAGAAGCCAGTCAGATGTTGTGAGGTGCTCAAATGTTTAAGAACATGCTTACAGTATGTGAGGGGTAAAGCCAGCCATAGAGGGATTGAAATTTGGCATGTTCAGCAGGAACCAGCCAAATTCTGATACCTCTATGAGCAGGCTTATTGTACTGAAGTCAATCTATCCTTTTTTAAAGCCTGATCACTGCCAGAGTCTATAGCCGCCAGCAGTGATCATTGTATTCTGCCAATGAGGAAGGCTCCCCATGTTCCCCATTGGCATGACACAACAGCACTGATGGAGGAACAAAGCAATCTTATTTCCTTCAATTTATGGTTAAAGGAAAGAAAATTGCAAAATGTATGGCCTGCCTAAGAGTGACTGAGAGATCAGGTCATCAGTTTTCAGCTTCTGTCTAGTCACAGGCTGAGAAAGGGCCAAGGCATGCAAGGATTATTTAACTACAACAAAAAACAAACAGGTCTGCTTCATTGCCAGACAGGGCTGTACTGTGTGGCAGAGCTGTGTAAATCGGTGAACTGGATAGACAGAAATGCAAATTCTTAGGTACAAAAGCTCCCTTATACAGTATATATTTAATTTGTCTATGTATATGTTTGTCTGGAGTTCAGCTGTAAAGTAGCTTACATGCCCCTGGTGGTGACTACAATTGCCAAGCCAACATACATGTTTAATCTTAATTTTTACCACACACACTCACACTAAACTAAATTTTATTTAAAAATTGCTTGTCTGCCTGTGCTTGTCAAAAACTTTGTACTGGGTTTTACATTACCACTAAAAAGGATTCAGCTGCAGAAAAAGGGTGTAAAAACCTTATTATTCATTTAATTTGTAGACATTTCATCTTCAAAGAAAGTATTCATGATGTCAATAAAATATCTGACCCATGTGCTGTAACTTTTTGGATTTCCTCCTAGGAATCCATCTCATTTCAGGGTTGAAGTAGTAAGAACAGTTTGCATATTGAAACAACTGTAGTTTAACTGAGCCCCCCTTGAAGAAGCTCCAATAAATTCAATGTCTGACCTAGTCCTAAACGTTTTTGCATTGACAAAGAGCCATTGATAATGGGTTGTTAACAGGTATGCAGCTGTATCTCAGCCATATGGGACTCTCTACAACTCGAAGAAAATTAAACTCACTTTACACTACAGTGATAACAAATTGACCTTCCAGTTTGGATGTTACATACAATCATTCTGAAATATTCCAGTTTACAGTATTTAGTTTAAAGAGTGATTTGTTTTTTGGGGTTTTTTTTTGCCTTTTAAGTCCAGGCTGTATTCTGTCACAACATGCCTTTCGTGTTAATAAGCAATCCAACCTTTGGAGCACAATCACTGTTTATTTTCTATTGCAAATGAAAAACAACACATTTTGTATGATAAAAATTAAGCAAAAAAGTTTATAAATTAAAAGGATTGTGTCTCTTTTAAATCACATAGTAATGGAAAATAGCAATAAAAACACATTATAATAGTTAAATACAATACACAAGTACTGTGTAATCTGTTACATGTCTGAGGTCCCATGCATAGCCATCCATATTGAAATTTGAATTCTACCAAAGAAATTGGGAATACTATCATTTTCACCAAGACGAACACTATTCATTTATTTACATACGCTAGCACATCACAGTATACAGATTTTACCAGCTCAATAGAGCACAAAGTCTTAATCTGGTACTAAAGAAAAAGATAATAACTATATGCACATTAAAGCCACCAAAACATATAAAGACAGCAATGGTAATGTAAATGGTATTTTGTTGTAAGTAGCATTAGAAACCTATATAATTAGATATGACAGTGTTAGCACAGAAACATCAGTAACCTCCAACCACTTTTTTTAGTGGTACTTATCAAGTGAAGGGTGTAGATATACAAGTCGTTTTCAAAAAGAATATAAGTACTATTTTTTTTTTAGAAAAGAAAGAACAAAAATGAAGAAATTAGTCATAAAGGCTGAAAGAGGGAGGACCAAAAATGTGAAGCAACCAGGCTCTATTATTTTGCACAATGTCATCAGCTCAATAAAGGTAACACGTTTGCAGGATAGGATTGCACACAGATGACCTCATCAGTATAGTGCTGCTATTTAATTTTCTAATCACCAGTCTGAGGTAGTGAACCGAGAACACATTTTTTTTTACCTAATTAAAAGTGAATTTGTCAGTTTAGCAATTTAGGGAAAAGTGACAGGTTCTCTTGAAAGCCCATTGGCAAGCCTACAGATACTTACTTTCTCTCCACTCCCCCACTACTCTGTCTGTCAGAAATCTGAGTATAATCCATGTGTTGAAGAACACACACATGCAAGTATTCTAAATTTGTAATGTTGCCACTTCCTTTAAAGGGATATGGACTTCCAACCAAAAGTTATTTTTTCGTACATGTATTGTTTTGGGTTAGGGTTAGTAAAAATACTTTTGCTTTTCTAATTTGTCTCAATATATTATGCATCTTTTTCTAATGACAAAAAGGGATTTTAAGTTAACAGCAGATTTGAATGCATTTTTTTAGCTTTAATTAGGACGCAAGAAGTGTTACACATTTTACATAGTTACACTGGTCCAGCTTGCACCAAAAATTTGGGTTCTAGTAATCATCACTTGGGGGATCATATTGGTTCTGGTAAAAAACGGTAAATTTTGGGGATTTCTAAGGACAGAGGTAGCAGAGGAAATGGCTTTGTTAAAGTTTAATAAAGAATTGGATCCCAATGGTATTCATCCCGGAGTTCAAAGAGAACTGGTATAGTTTTTGGACCATTAACTGATCAATCTTTTTTAACAGGAGAAGTTCCTTATAATTGGCAGACAGTTAACATTGTACCTACCCACAAGAGCAGCAAGGTAAAGGGTAGAAGCTGGCAATTACATGCAGGTGAGTTTAACATCTGTGGTAGTCAACCTAAGGAATCACTACAGAAAAGAAGATTCATTGATCACTTAAAAACACACAATTTGCTGAACCCAAAGCAGCATGGCCTCTCTAAGGGCAGGTCATGTCAGACTAATTTAACTGAATTTCTTGACTAATGTTTTAGATCAGGGTGGTGTTGTGGACATATCATAACTTGATTGCAGCAAAGCATTAATATAGTTCCACGTAATGATCTAATTTAAAAAAAAAAAGTTGTACAGGCTGGGAATTAACCCTTAGGTGGTTCACTAGACATGCAGTTGGTTTTTAATGGGGTTCATTTGGAATAGAGACTAGTCACTCTGCACTAGCTCCTGTTCTATTTAACCCCCTTCGTGACCAGGCCATTTTTGCTATACTGCACTGCACTACTTTAACTGGCGATTGTATGGTCATGCAATGTTGTACCCAAACAAAATTTATATATTTTTTTTTCATACAAATGGAACTTTCTTTTGGTGGTATTTTATCACTGCTGGGTTTTTTTATTTTTTGCAATCAATATAAACAAAAAAAAAAAGACTACTAATTTAGAAAACAAAAACAATATTTTTTACTTTCTGCTATAAAACATATAAAATAAAAAATAAAAAAAAATTCAATTTCTTCATAAATTTGGCCAATTTGCTATCTGTCTTTGATAAAAAAATCCCAATAAGTGTATATTGATTGGTTAGCATTATGGAAAAGTTCACCTTTCATAACATTGTACATGTTACACCTATATTCAGGGTGTAATATGTAACATGTTACAATCAGACTGACCCCCGCTTCCCCCCACTCCCTGCTTTGACAGCTAGCAGGGGATCTTCTTCCCCTTGGCAGCGTCACTCATTCACAGTATTCTGTGAATGAGTGACTACGAGTCCCAGCAGCCTTAGTGAATGTCAGCTTGTAGTCCTCAATGAACTACCAAGGCTCTGTGGAGCGCCATGGTAGTTCATTTATTTTTCCTGTCTGTATATCTGCTTGCTTGTACATCCAGTATGGGCAAGCACATTTACTCACAGATCTGTAGGAGATCTGCAATGCTTTACATGCTCCTGCAGACAAAAATCTGAAATGCATTAAATGCACATTTTCTTTACCTGCAAAAAAATGTGCATTTATTATTTTTTACTAAATGATGAACTTATCCTTTATAGTTATAGCGACTACAAACTATTGCATATATACCAGAATTGTAATGTAAATAGGATGTATTTATTTTTATACTACATATGGAGGCAATCAGCGACTTATAACGGGACTGCAATAGTGTGGTGGGCAATCTGACACTAACTGAAGCTTGGGGAACTGACTAACTGCCACTGACATCACCAGTGACATTCATACAGTGATCAGTGGTAATATTATACATTGTACTAGCTGGAAAGTAATTAACATCTAGGGTGATCAAGGGGTTAAATCTGTGCCTAACTATGTGTAGCACTACCCTCTTATGGACAGCTAAATTTGTGTTGGGTCCCCCTATAAGCTCTGCATGACCAGACAACATGCATTTTCCACACTTGCACACTTGTAGTCAATAAACCTCTGACCTGTTTTTTAGTTATTTTTTTAAGAGGTTAACAACTTGGATGGGGTCTAGGGGTATATGGGATACCCAAGGAACTGTAAACTTGAGGAAAAACTTCTTAGCAACCTGTACACTGTACAAAAAGACGTGGATCCAGAAAATAGCAAATAGAGAGCTATCTCTTTTTAGAGAGCTCTAAGTTCTCCTTGGTGTACCTCCTCAGACCCCAGATGAATCCTTCCTCTTCACTTAGCTGCACTGACGATATCCCTGGGCAAAGAATTCCAAGATCTGACAATGAAGTAGTCCTGGATAAGAACTAGTTGCGTCTCGCACCTGACCACAATCTCCCTTTATTTGGCCAGGGGGGTGTTCGAGTACTTACACTGTCCTGTCTTGTCAGAGTGGTGGGTTTGTAGATGCTTTCAGGCCTTTCACTAAGCTGGCTCCTTCCCTGCTGCTCAGGATGTACTCCCTAAGAGACAGAGGAACAATGAAGATCCTCCTGCCCAGCAACCAGCCTGTAGGTAGTCTCCCCTCCCTGGGGCCCCCTCCCATACTCCAGCACCCTCCTTTAGTCCATCTTCCACCTGACTCCTCTGTTGCTCAGGTTCTTCCACATTTAAGGGGTTGTCCTTGGTCACCATGCCCGGTCTCCTGCCTAGGGATTTGACAAGTTCCCTTAAACATACATATCTAGACTTCCGCCCCTCTTCCAGAAAGTTCTCTGAGTTTATAGAAGGGCGGGAGGACTCCAGAAGCCCTCCCAGCCTGTAACATAGTTACATAGTTAGTCTGGCTGAAAAAAGACAAAAGTCCATCCAGTTCAACCATTAAAAAAAAAAAGAAAAAAAGTTATAATCCTATACCCACAGTTGATCCAGAGGAAGGACAAAAAAACAGCAATGCATGATCCAATTTGCTCCTGCAGGAAAAAAAATTCCTCCCTGATCCCCCGAGAGGCAATCGGATATTCCCTGGATCAACTTTACCTATAAATGTTAGTATCCAGTTATATTCTGTGTATCCAAGAAATAATCCAGGCCTTTTTTAAAGCAATCCACTGAGCAGGCCAGAACCAACTCTTGAAGGAGTCTATAGCACATTCTCACAGCTCTTACTGTGAAGAATCCTTTCCGTATCTGGAGATTAAATTTATTTTCCTCCAGATGTAAAGAGTGCCCCCTTGTCCTCTGTGATGACCTCAGAGTGAATAACTCTACACAGAGTTCACTATATGAACCACTGATATATTTAAACATCTTGATCATATCTCCTCTCAATCACCTCTTCTCAAGAGAGAATAAATTCAGTTCCTCTAATCTTTCCTAATAGCTGAGCTCCTCCATGCCTCTTATCAGTTTGGTTGCCCTTCTCTGTACTTTCTCCAGTTCCCCAATGTTCATTTTGTGAATTGGTGCCCAAAACTGAACTGCATATTCCAGATGAGGTCTCACTAATGATTTGTACAGGGGTAAAATGATATCTCTCTCTGGAGTCTATACCTCTTTTAATACAAGAGAGGATTTTGCTCGCTTTAGAAACCACAGCTTGGCATTGCATGCCATTATTAAGCTTGTGATCTACCAGAACCCCCAGATCCTTCTCCACCATTGATTCCCCCAGTTGTCCTCCCCCTAGTATGTATGATGCATGCATATTCTTAGCCCCCAAATGCAGAACCTTACATTTATCAACATTAAACTTCATTTGCCACATAGTTGCCCAATTAAACAGTGCATTGAGGTCAGCTTGTAAGTTGAAGACATCCTGTAAGGACGTCATTCCACTGCACAGCTTGGTGTCATCTGCAAAGACTGAAATTGTATTTTTAATCCCAGTCCCAACACTGAACCTTGGGGTACACCACTGACAACCCCAGACCATTCAGAATATGAATCATTAACCACTACTCTTTGAATATGATCTCTTAGGCAGTTTTCTAACTATTTACATACAGATTTTTCCAAGCCAAGTGGGGAACTGTGTCAAATGATTTTGAAAAATCCAAGTATACCAAGTCCACCGCCACCCCTCTGTCCAAGGTTTTGCTCACCTCCTCATAAAAAGAAATCTGATTTGTTTTGACAACTTCTGTCTTTCATGAATCCATGCTGTCTGTTGCTTACAATATTTTTTTCCAGCAAGAACTCATCCTTGTGGTCTTTTATTAAACTCTCCAGTATCTTCCCAACTATAGAAGTTAAACTAACAAGTCTATAATTACTTGGTAAAGATTTTGACCCCTTTTTAAATATTGGCACCACATTGGCCTTACACCAATCCAGTGGTACTATTGCAGTCATTAAAGAGTCCCTAAAAATTAGAAACAATGTCTTTGAAAGGACAGAGCTCAATTCTTTAAGGACCCATGGGTGTATGCCATCCGGTCCAGGTGCTTTATTCACCTTTATTCTGTCTAAATATTTATGGATCATAAGGTCTTGAGGTGAACTCCTGCCTCACTCCCAGGCTGACTCATCCCAGGCTGCTACCCAGCCTTTATCTAACAAAAATCCTACCTAGCAAAGCTAGAGAGTGCTATAGCCACCCCCCACTACAAAACATGTCTTCACTAGCTTGGAAAAAAATATAGCTCCTGGGCCCAGGAGTAGGGCATCCCATGTAGAAAAAAATGGAGGAGAAAAAGGGAACAAACTTTGAAGGGGATATATACAAATAAATAAATCAGTAGAAAAATACAATATGTATACTTTACATATTTATGTTTGCAACATTAACATATTTACAGCCTGACTACTGCTCCCTGTAGATATCAGTAGGAAAAAATAGAAACATGAACACACAGCAACATTTGTGCAAGCATATTTAATAAATATGAAGCATCTCTCCCTCAAGAGAAATCCTTCATGGCAACAAGGAATTTTCTTGTTCTCATGCAAGGGAGACAGCTGTCCTCAGGTACCTGTAGAACAGAGGATGAAACAGAGACTAGAAAGCATCACATTCCTAGCTTTGACTAACTAACTCAAGAATTTAAATTCAAGGCACTTCAGCATGGAATGTCCTTTGCGCAAAAACTTAAGGAGGAGCCCCTCCCGAAAAGTGGTAATGCTAAGCAGCATCCCAGCTTCCCCTCTTTGATAAGCATACTAGGTAAAAGCGCAGAAACAGGAATCCGGCCTAGTCCAAAAAGGAAACAGTTTAACAGGATTTGCTGGGGTGGAATCCTATGTAAACCATGTTTCAGCAGTACTTCCAGGAGCTAGGCAGTCTGACCATTGTGCCATCAGGCTTCCAGGCAGCTATGGAATAACTGTGGTTAGGCTGTCTGGCTTTACAAACCATCACCCAGTCTTTATAGGTAGCCCGGCCCCTGCTCCATTGCTGTTTAATGTCCTTGAACTTGATCTAGGCCTCTTTGGCATGAAGTCCCCTTAAAGGTCGGGGGACATGCATATAGTCCTAGACCAGGTCATCTTCTCACTGTGACTTGGATTCCTCGATGGTGTTCATATTGTCCTGCGGGATGTATGGATAATCTAGTCCCCACTCCAGAGCCACCCTTCTCTGTACTTCCCTTTGGAAATGGAAGAATCTGAGGAGCTTTCTTTTCCTGCCCTGTCCAGGCTGTACGCAGGACCGCGTAGAGCGAAGAATCCATCTTTTTATGAAAGCATTTTTTACTATGGTCCTAGCCCAAGGCATAGAGGACCTTGGCTGGGCCTGGGGCAGCACTGGCTCTGTCTTCCTCGAACTTCCAGCCAGTTCTGTGGTGTAGGAACTACCTGACAGTCCCATCAGCGAGTCTAAGTCCTTCATGGTCTCTCCCCAGTCCCACTCCTCTTCAGTACTGTCTGGGGACCAGTCTTCATAACCTGCCTCCAGGGGCCCAAACTCAGCCTACAGCCTGGGCGACTCCAAATCCATCCCTTCACCACTGACACTCTCCACTGTCTCACCTGAGGACAAGATTTCTTACAGCTAGGCTCCTTCCAGATGAGGCTGCCATGACTCGAGGGTGGGGAACATCTGCTGTTTCTGACTGGGCAGTGTTGGTGGGCACTGGCCCTTTAGCAGAATCTTCAGATGGGTGATAGGTGACAGTAGTCTGCCATCATCCGCTGTAGATGCCTGCCATCTTCATAGGGGAGTCCTGATCCTGGGACTCAATGCTGTTCTGCACTCCGAACTCCAAGTATCTTTTGGCTCTCCTACTCTGCTTTGTCACCTGCTCTAAACATAGACCCAATTGTAGGTATGAGGTGCCAAGCAGCTGGGCACTGGCATAGCGAGCTGCTCTCCATAGTGCCCACACTTGACCCACACACTGACCAAGGCAGTGAGTTTCCTGCAGCCAGAACAGATAAGGCATAGTCTCTCCATTCCCTCGACCAGACCAAGGGCAAATCCTCTGCAGTGCTCCAGGTGGACTCCTGTGTCCACCAAAGTCACCTCCAGCATCTCTGGCCACAAATACTTGAAAAACTTGCACGTCACCAACCATCTTGCTCCTCTCTCTCACTTTCTGAGCATGTTGGGTGCACTGGATGGATATAAGGGTGTGGCCACGTCACTCTCATGTCGGCACCAGCAAGACTGTTATGCAGAATTTTTCTGCGCTTGTGTTAACCCCTGCTTTGCAGAGCAAGAGTGTGCAGTCTGGTTTGCAGACTTGTAGGGAACTAAATCCGGGCAGATTAGAACACAAGAACAGTCCACTGACATCGGCAGGACATTTAGCCCCAGCCATTGTTTGGTGACTGGGCATTTGCACTAGCAATGGCACGCAATAGTTGATACGGGCAACAGCAAGGAGCAGGACACACTCGCCGCTGCAAGTTACAAAGCACATTAGCACAGCATCACAGATTCCAGCCACTGTTTGGCAACTAGACATTTGTAATCCACAAGTTGGGAGCTGCTCCAGTTGCCCCAAACAACAGCAAGCAGGATCACATAACACACACTGACTTTTGCAGGTTTAAGGCTCCATTGAAAAAAAGGCATCCATTTTGCAGGTTTAAAAGCAAGTAGGACACAGGCGTCATCCACTGTTGGGCGACTGAGCATTTGTAATCCCTAAAGGCATCTCAGTTTGCCATGGGTGCAGTGTAGCGACATAGGTTTCACTGATGTGAGCAGGTGAATAATGAATATAGTGTTTATAGCAGCAGGAAGACTTTTAGTAAAACACTCTCATCACACAGTTAACCCTTTGATAGCCCCCAAATGTTAACCCATTCCTGCCCAGTGCCATTAGTACAGTGTCAGTGCTTTTTTTAAGCACTGATCACTGTATTGGTGTCACTGGGGGTGTCAGTGACACCAAGTCAGTTCCCCCCCCAGTGTCAGAACGTCTGCCACAGTCCCACTATAAGCCGCTGATCATCACCATAAGTTGCTGATCACTGCCATAAGTCGCTGATTTTTTATTAGTATAAAAAAAATTCCAGTATCTATACCGCCATTTGTAAACAGTATAATTTTCACGTAAACCAATTAATTTACATGTATTGGGATTTTTTTTAGCAAAGACATGTCGCAGAATACATTTTGGCCTAAATTTATGACGAAATTTGATTTTTAAATTTTTTTACTGGACATGTTTTTTAGCAAAAAGTCCAAAATATAGTTTTTTTCTCAAAATTGTCAGTCTTTTTTTTTTTTATAGTGCAAAAAATAAAAAACACACAGGCGATCACATACCACTGAAAGAAAGCTCAATTCGTAGGAAAAAAGGAAGTAAATTTCATTTGCAGCCTTGCATGGCCGTGCTATTGTCAGTTAAAGTAACGCAGTGCCGTAACGCAAACCACTTCTTTAACTGCTTCCTGACTACCCTATAGCAAAAATACTGGTACAGGGTGGCACGGGTGCGCAAAATCACATATATACGTGATTACCGCTCCCATGGTTTTCACGCCCCTCTGACATAGCATCAGATTGCCAGTCAGTACACCAGTAATCACATTTAACCCCTTGATTGCCAGAACCACGCTCATACACAATAAACCTCCATTGCTAGTATAGTGTCTGAATGGATCAATATCTTTGATTCAGATCAGCACTATACCAGCGTTCACATTAGTATAGAGTTCCCAAAAACACAGCGTAGCGGGATCAGCCCCAGCACCTGCCAGCACCTGCATTTAGCCTCTATGCTAGTGCAGTGTCAGTAGGTCACGCATTGCACACAAAACAGCAGTGTTCACAGGAGCAGGCCTGATCTCTATTAGCACTTTCCGGTAAATTTTGATGACTCTCATATGCAGCAGAGTGCCAGTACTAGTGCCACGCTAACGTTTGGTGAACTGGTGAGCACCAGTGGCCTAGTACATCCTGGTCTTTCACATACCAGCACTGTAGTATCACTTGGTGACGTGGTGAGCCCCATAAGTGCAGTAGAAGCTGATGCAGTGGCGAGCACATGTATTGTCTCGCAACCACCAAGAATTCGCACACAAGCCTGTCGAGCCCCTAGTATCCTTTCGGATGTGCTTGCAAATTCCGATTGGCAGCCCACAAATTCTGCAGCACCCGTACTTCCCCCATTCACTGCCAAACCCAGAATTCAGGTTGGAACAGCAAATTTAACTACTCCCCTTGATTTTTTGGAGCGGTTTTTCACGGAAGAGCTGTAAGCATTGATTGTGGATCAAAGCAATTTATATGCACAACAATTTATTGCCGCCAACCCAAATTCAAACCTTGGCAGACCATTCGCATGGAAATCCATTACGGTTTCTAAATTAAAATTTTTTGGGCGGCCTAACCCTCAACATGGGCATTACAAAAAAAATTAATTGCAGTTGTATTGGTCCACTGACCCGATTCATCATATGGCTGTGTTCTCTGCTGCCATGGTCAGGCATAGATACGAGAGTATAATGTGTTTTATGCATTTCAAGGACAATACACTCTGTCATCCTTGGGGCCATTAGACTTTCATCTATGCTGATATCTCTTTCTGGCACATAGCTCCGTTGGAAAATCTTTAGAATCATTTGAGATACTTCGCAAATTTTCTTTAGTTTTGGTGCAGGATGAGTAGTTTCATCAAATTCTTTGTTGTTTTTGAAGTGTAAAAATTTCATGATCAGGGAAAATCTGTACTCTGACATGACCGTGCCAAAGAATGGAGTGGCAAGTAATGTATTAGTTGTCCAATACTACTTCTGCAGGGGTTTCCCCACCACTCCCTGAAGTATTATTAGGCCCAGAAATTTCCAAATGTCATCTTTGGTCACTGCTTACAACTTTCTGCTTATTGAAAACTTCAGATGCAGAGTAGCCAATTATTGCTCTTGGTACCGATTTGTCTCAGTAACTATTTTTTCAATAACCTCATCGGTCATTGTAAGTATGCCAAGGGGTTGTCATGTTCAACATCTACTTTCATACCAGATGTTCCAGTAAATGGGAATCTTGGGGGCGCTGCCTGATCCGTACCACAGTCAATAGAACACCATCACTTAGCTCAGTCACAGAATCGTCACTGTCATCACTTTCAGTATCTGATGAAGAATTTCCCCATGAATCACTATCGCTCAATTCTACTAGTGATTCTAATTCACTGTCACTGTCTTTTAGCTGGTCTAAAACCGCTTTTGACCTAAAGGGACGCTTTTTGGATGCCATTGACTTTCTAAAGTTTCCAAGCAGAAAGAATGGTAAAACTGCAGGCAGGGCACTGGACAAAGCACTAGGGACAAAACTGAGGAGAAATGGTTTGATACAGTAATGTATTCCTAATAGATTATAATGTGTTCTGTGTATGTTATATTATAACTTTTTTTTAATTTCCCGCCGGCTCCACCCTCCTACGTCCCGACGCTTGCCGGGAACGGAACCCGGAAGACGGATGTTGGCATCAGCGGGAGGACATGGCTGGAGGACACAGTGGGAGGACATCGGGGGATCACAGGACAAGGTAAGGATCGTGGGATCGCAGGAGAAGCGCTACAGTGTAATCCCGAGTGTGGCTCGGGGTTACCGCTTGTGGTACTGTAAAGTAACCCCTAGCCACACTCGGGTTTACCACCATGGAGGTTAAAGGAAGTGGTGTGACATCTAGACTAATATGATGATCAGTAAGTTGATGTTGTGAGCAGAGGGATAGATTTGGGTGTCATCAGTGTAGAAATCATGATATTGAAAGCCATGAAAGGTTGTCAGACTATCATCTGATCCAGGGAGGTGTAAATCAAGAATAGGAGAGATCCAAGAACAGAACTTAGGGGGACCTTGGTGGAAAAAGGAAGAGGAGAGAAGGAAGTGGAGTTTTAAGTAACACTGAAGGTGTGGTGGGATAGGTAGGATGAGAACCAATGAAGAGTACAGTCACGAAGACAAAAGTAGTAAAGTTTTTTGAGCAGGAGGGGGTGGCCAACTGTTTTAAAAGCAGCCTAAAGGTCCAGAAGTAGGAGTAGGATCCATAAAAGCTTCCTGTGTACCCCTATCCAATTAATGTCACTTTCCTGAGCTCTGACTTTCTTAAAGTTAAGCTTTACCAATTAATATTTGCTGTCCAGTAAGAGTACCCTTACTGGTAACCACAGCAATTTAAAAAGGTTGATAGAACAATGAACCTCTACTACATTCATGCAAGAAACATTTTTTAAAAGAAGAAACAAAGATTCACTGAACATTCAATAAAAATCCTACATACTTTCGACCTTTTTTTTTTAAGTTTACTAAAACAAAAGGTCAGTAAGACATTACAATTTACTAAATATCTCTGCAACTGTTTCAAAAATGCAAATGTTCACTCTCATAAAGAAAAAAAAAAAAACAATAACTTAAAAATAATAATAACTTTTTAGAATTTTTTACCTATGATCAAGAAATTAACCTTGCCTTCAGAAAAAAAAACAGATTGATAAAAAGATAGACAGATAGATAGATAGATAGATAGATAGATAGATAGATAGATAGATAGACATATATCTAATATGACAGAACTTTGCATTTCCTTGCGTAAAGGCATTCTCTTCTTATCTATGCATTTTAACAGAAGCTTATTGAATTCTATTATCACACAATTTCTATTGAGCATCTTTTTGTTTGAACAGTTTTATTGCAAATTTGATTTTTCCTAAGGAGATGGTTTACAAAGAATAGACCTGTCTATATATGAGCAATTAAGTTAAATATATTACTAATATTTCTCCCTTCCTACAAGCTTTCGCAGGAGAAGAGAAAGAAAAAAAAAACAGTCCACTGTAATATAATCGAGAGAGATCAAAGGAAGCAATTTATTCAAGTAAGCTCACATCATTTTAGGGAAATGTTTTTTGATTGTGGTTAATGATGTAATCAGGCTATCACAGTAAACGGCCCACAGGTTGGAGGTGCTGAGAAATTACCTCTTCCCCATCGGAGGGAGGATAATCTCTTAGAACAAGGAAAATGAAATTTGAAAATGAATCTAAATATACCATTTTGCACATCTGAAATAAAAATGCATATAGGACTCGATTGATTTGATAATGGTGCTAATATTTCGGTACTTACCTTGAAGGAAAACAATGTATCTGGAGAAAATTCAAGGCAGTTAAATTTTTTGACATGAACAAAGGCAAGAATAAATGTGATATTTTAACATCTTTGATTTCGTTCTTTAAAGACCAATTACTTTTCTGTCCCCTGTGGGAGAAAAAAACATGCTTCTTTCTGAATGGCTGAATTCCTATAAGACTTCACTGATTCATGTTATATTTAGTAGATTACAGTTTTAGAGTCATCAGTAGGAAAGGCCGTGGCAAACTGACAGGCCTGAAATCATACTCTTTGATTGTAATTGACAGAAAAAGCATTTAAGGTAAAGAAAAAAAAATATTTTATTCATCCGTGATTACACTGTGATGTGATTTGGTGACATAATACAGCTGTGAACTGAGGCAGGAAAGGGCGATAATTCTACTTGAGGGCTTGACGTGATGTAGCCCTTTACTCTTCCCCATGCCAGTGCCTCCAGCTACAATCACTCCCTTGATGTTGTCAAGACAAATAGAGCCATGGACTGCCACAATTTAAAAGGCAAAGGACTTTAAAATAACACTTAGGTACATCTAGTATGAAGTGAAATTGACAGAAAAAGATAACCCATCTTATAGCTATTAATACAAATTATTTGTTGCTTTAATATGATAAAAAAAATTGGTTTATACAATACTTTAGGTTAATAATTGTGTTTCAAGAAACAAGTTTCTAGAAAAAAATATGTAAAGGTAGATTTTTTTGTATGTCATAAAATCATCAATTTTTAATTGAAAATAAAACTTTAGGTTTTGTATTTCCAAATGGAAGGAAATAGAACAGAAGTGTTGCCTTAGCAACCAAGCAAAAATCATATTCTCTTGTTTCACCCTGCAGTAGAAAAAAATTATGGGCAGAATATAGCATATTCCAATAGGGAACATTACTTTTTGTTTTAAAACATGCACTGTTTGCCACAGGAAGTAAACATTCTATGGGCGTTATTCACTAATACTGGAGAGTACAAAATCTGGTGCAACTCTGCATAGAAACCAATCAGCTTCCAGATTTTATTGCCAAAATTTAATCAAACAAGTTGAAATTAGAAGCAGATTTGGCTACCATGCACAGCTGCACCAGGTTTTGAGTGCACCAGTTTTAGTAAATCTCCCCCTATGTGTTATAGTAAAGGTGTCCCTCTAGATACTAGTGATAAGTGAAAGACATCATTCCATAGATATGACTAAGCAATGTCTATTATACAGAAGAAAAAAATCTGAAATGCTGACTTTGAGTCCCCTCCATATAACACATCCATTTATGTGGCTTATGAGGATTGATTGTGGGATGCATTTCTTATTCACATCTCTGTATACAAGGACATTTCTCATAAATATCATTGAAATAATAATAATTTTGGACAAGAATGTACAGTAAAGTGACATTAAAGGTAAAGGGATAATAAAGGCAATTAATTAAGAAAACAAACATGTCATACTTACCTGCTCTGTGCAGTGGTTTTGCACAGAGCAGCTCCAATCCTCCTCTCCTTGGGTCCCCCCAACAGCACTCCTGGCCCCTCCCTCCCTAGCTTGTCATGGGACACCCAACAGGTTCACTGAGGAGCCACTGCTCTGCGTGTCCATTCACACACACAGAGCCACAACCCAGCCCCACCCCCTTTCCAAGACTCTTGTGTGTATTACTGCATCACGATTGGGCTCAGATAAGCATTAAGGGGGCTAGGGGGAAGCTGCATACGAAAGTTTTTTTACCTACATGCATAGAATGCATGAAGGTAAAAAAATCATGAGCCTTTAAAACCACTTTAACCACTTTCCGTCCGGCCGTTGTATATAAAACGGCTGGATGGTGGCAGTGCAGGGGCAGGTGGCCATTTATAAATGGCCTCCCCGCCCCCTGCTTGTGCACGCTCCGGTGCCAGCTGTGTCCTCCAGACACAGTGGAACACAGAGCGTTGTATGGGACCTCTGTGCGAGGTCCCAATCATGTGATCACTGATTGGCCAATCAGTGATCACATGAAGAGTAGTAAGCAAAATGTCACTTCTGACATCATTGCTTACTACGTGTGAAATCTGTGAATGATCACAGAGGTCACATGGTATAAGACTATTCACAACAGCTTTGTACCATGTGACAAGCTGTGACCAATCACAGCTCACACAGTAGTTCTCAATGGCTGCAAGAATGCAGCCAGAGAGAAGGAGAAATGATTGCTTTTACAGCCTTTATGGGTGTAAGAGCAATCAGTGTAAGAAAAAAAAAATCTTCATAACCCCCCACAAGTAGTACAGTGTCACCATGGTGACACTGTACTGCTAGGGTGACAGTATGTAAAAAAAAAAATAATGATATAAAAATGTAAAATAAAAATGTAAAAAAAAAGTTTTTAAAAATTATAATTTTTGGTTATAAACTAATTTGGGTTATTTTTTTTTACTAAAAAGATAACTGAATAAATTTTGGCCAAGATTTATGAAGAAAGATTATTTATTTGCAAAATTTTATAAGAAAAACAAATTTTTTCCAAATTTTTGGACATTTTCATTTACATAGCAAAAAAAAAAAAAAATCCCAGTGGTGAATAAATACCATCAAAATAAAGCTTTATCTGTCTCAAAAAATGCTAAAAAAATTCATATGGGTACAGTGTTGCATGACCGCTCAATTGTCATGCAAAGTGTGATAGCGCTGAAAGCTAAAAATTGGCCTGGACAGGAAGGGGGTAAAAGTGTCCGGACTTGAAGTGGTTAAAGCACATTGTATGACTAAAGACAATTTTTTTTTTTTTGGACAGAGTGATGAGGGATTAAAACACCTGTTAGGTTTTTATTGCTGTCTGTGTCCCTATTAGAGAAAACCACCCCCCCCTCTAATTTTTATGGTTACCATTACCAATGAAAGTGAAAGAAAATCCCAAATTTAAGGTTGTCCAAAGAAACGTTCTTTTCACTTCCTATTTTGGCTATGGAACAAAAAGTGAAGGGAAATTTACCAAATAGGAAATCATCCAAATAGGATGGAAAAATGAAACCTGACAGGGATTATGACCCTCCCTTACTCTTTATACTGATACTTACCTGAGCCCAGGGGCGGACTGACCATTTGGAAACTTGGGCACTGCCCAAGGGCCCGGGGTCAGTATGGGGCCCCATGAAATGCCCCTAGTACCTTTTTAATAGGCTTTTTGGAGTTTGGGCAAGGACACAGTGGCACCATGATCCCCTATTGCCCTGGGGGCCCCATGAGTTGTCAGTCCGCCCCTGCCTGAGCCTGATCTTGATCCAGCAGTGTGTGTGACAAGGGAGGCTCTCTCCACATTCTCACTCCTCATTGGCCTAGAGACAGCAGTGGAAGCCAATCACATGCATTGAGGAAGCAGTGTGGGTGGAGATTAGCCGTACTCTGTGTGTCTTATAGACACACAGAGTAGGGTTTGGGTGTGAACCTGCACAAGTGCTTCCATTGCAAGTGGCTTGTTATGGGGGCATTTGGCATGGGGGAGGACCCAGGAAATCTGGCGGGGGATCCAAGAACAGGAAGATAGGGTCTGCTATGTGCAAAACCATTGCACAGAGAAGGTAAGTATAACACGATTGTTATTTTTAAAAAAGGACCCTTTAGAATCACTTTTCTGATTTACATTTGTTTTCATTAAAATCTTTGTATAACCAAACCTTTCTCAAAAAAGTTTTGGATAGAATTGGAAAGGAACCCCTTTCATGTTTGTATTGCCAGGGCCAGGACTAGGGGTGGGCAGAAGGGGTATCTGCCCCGGGCACAACTTCTCTATATAGAGGCAGGGGCGCACTTGGAGTTGTAGCAGCTCCCTTGTCCCTCCTCCTCTACAGTAGCCAAAAACAAATGCAGGAAAGTAAAGAGTTAAATCCCCTCATGTAACAAAATGTCACTGTACAGTGTACAGACATAGCCTTAGTTACTGACGGCACGACAGTGTACGCCGAGGATCTCCCGCTGTCGCAGGCTACCCAAGCTCTGCTATCTTCAGTTACCAGTGTGCACAGTTTATTGAATCTGTCTCCAGTTGCCAGCTGGATAGCATGAGATCAAGTTATACTCTCCTCCCCACAAAACTGAGCGGCAACACTGAGCCCAGATGTGCTTTCTGTTATCAGGTGAGGGTATTAACACTTCCTTGCATTTGTTTTGTTGACTACTCTTAGAGCTTGTTCATAGGAAACTCATATATTATTCAGTTTTCTCTTGATTCCCCTATCAACACAACCAGTGTTGACGGGGGTATCCCTCCCACTGAACTATTGCGTTCTGACAGTGGGAGGTTTCCCCACTGGCCAAACACAATGATCACTGCTGGCGGCTATAGCTGTCAGCAATGATTTTATGAAAAAATCTGACAGACTGGTTATACTGAAGTTGATCAATAGATGGAGTTCAGTACAACCAGCCTGCCCATAGATGAATCAAAAGTTGGCCAGTTCCTGCTGAGCTGGCCGAATTTTAGTTCATCTATGGCCGGATATAATGTGATAGTGCTCCTCTGAAAAGTCATTTATGCTTGAATCATTTTTCAGAGCTATTTAACAGGTGATATGTTGCCGATTTAACCCAATAATTGCCATAGTACGACGTTGCAGTTACAGGCAGGGCAGTTGTAGAGCAGCCCCATTTAACTGCATTACTGCATTCGGTGGCAGCAACATGCAGTATAGCCACAGCAGTGTTTTCACGGCATGTGTATAGCTGGTAGCATGTATAGTGTTCAGGCAGGCGGTTGGTGGGGCAGTAAAACTATGGCTCAGCCACCCGGTTTTACTGTCCCCACTCCCCCAGACACATGTGTGAACAAGCCCTAAGGATCCTTTCATGCAGAACAGCGCCTACTTCAGTCAGCAGTAGATTGGTGAGCAGATCCCTTGCTAAATCAGAGTTGAACAGGACAAATGTCACTTTTTTACATCTGTGCCCATTCAGTTTATGCCAGCAGACACAGGCAGACCCATGACAGCTCTACGGGTGGCCGGATGTAAATAGGCTCCAGTGTGTTTACATCCGGCTGCCTCTAGTCTCGATAAATGGATGAGGGCACAGTCCTTTTCAATTTTTTTTCCATACCTGGATGAATTTGGAGGTATTGTAGGCAGGTGCAAACAAACACAAGCCCATTTACATCAGCCAGTCCATAGGGCTGCATGAACCAAGGAGCGAAGAGAACAGCTCTGTAATGTAGGATTATTGATGAGGTGGAGCTTTGTGGTGTTGTTTCCTCTACCACCAATTCAGGGACATTTTCTACGCAGTGGCATGACCGAAGCATGGACATTTGTACTTGATAGAAACTTCAAAAACCCAATCTATCTGTAATCGGATGAGAAGGGATTTCCAAAGATTATTTTTCATTTTTGATGTACTTTATGTTGCCACATGCGATTTAATATTGGCCTACATGACCTTTATGACACTGGGTCTGTTTTATTCGTACCTTGGTCACTTTTTATTTTACCTTCTTTTTTTTTTTTTTTGGGTGAAAAGCTTTTTGCATTTTTTTAATAAAATGTGCTTATTGTAATTATATAAAATATAAAGGTGTTTAAAAGTCCACAAAATTAAACTCAGTCTTTCTGATGGGAATTATATTATCGGTAAATTGCATACAAACAACACCTACATAGCTATATAGGAAATGATTCACACAGCAGGATATCCTTTTCAGTGTACCCCATAATCTTTACAATTAGCATTCAAATAATGGACGATTTGTTCTGTAATCATAGGGAACACACAGTATTCAATCTAATATATGGATAATTACCTCTTGCAATATGCTTTAGTTACATTTTATAATAACAATTTGAACTTATTGCAAAATGAATCCCATGGCACAATATAACATTTAGTTGGAATGACTGGCTTTTATTTCAAGTTACGATGACACAGGTTTCTGTGCTTATGCGCTAATTGGTAATTATGCTGTCGGTCAATTTGATATGTGGTTCACAAATAGTCACAATGTTCATTTTATGTCCATTTGACAATATTTTTTTCCTGAGTGACTTTATCTAAATGAAAAATGGTAAGGTAATGCAATCATCTTTGGTTAAAAGTGATGGATGAATTGAAACGTTTCGGAATCAGGTCACTGGTACTCATGATTAGTGCATTGTTAATCAAGTCCCTGAGATTGCTATCAAAAGCTTTATCTCTGTTATTCAAGCTGGTGAGAGCATCATGAATATTAAAGAGATTCAAAGGGATCTCAACACATAATATAGAGTACTACAAATGAAAAGGCTAAATGAACTCAGACTGTGACTTTCTGGGCTTCTGCGTCCTCGAAATTAATGTCTTCACTTTTGAACATTTATGTATGGGTTTATATGGGAAGTGTGGGATTCCTTACAAATATCCTACCAGGAATTAGAAAAAAAAAAAGATCACAGATACTGTATATGTGGATAAACAGATAAAACTGCAGCTCCCAGTTTTATTTAAATATGGTATATTTTTAAATGAAAACCAAAAGAAAAATATGCTTGCAACGGAATGTGCTAGACTAGGCACATGTTCCCCCATAGTAAGCTGTTTGCTATGAGGGCACACACAGAAGAGGAGGAGCAGAGAGGACCAGCAGGAGACCCCGAAAGAAGTGAGGAGTATGATTATACTCCTAGAGAAGTCCTAAAAAGTTTACCAAAATTTGAAAAACTTTAGGTCCAGTTCAAAATGTCATTTATCGGTTTGGCTGAAAATCAGAAAGTACTAATGATCTTGCCAAGTTAGTTTTATGAAATAGTTTGGGTCTTAATTCTATATAATTTTTGAAACACGCAATAGAAAATAATAATTGGTATTTGCTGGAAAACATTTGCTAGAGATTTTTGTCACTAGCAACCACAGTGTTGTGGGGAATCTAAGGGAAAATTAAGATTAACACCTAGGGGTAACTGTTATCCAATACACTTTTTAATTTGCTATTAAGGCAATGTACATATTTGCTTCAATGAACTACCACGGCGCTCCACAGCGACATGGTATTGCAGTGAAAACGACAAGTTTTTGAACTTGCAGTTCATTCATTCATGGAAGTCTGTTTCCAAATTTGACAGATAGTATGGGAAAACTTCTACTCTCTGTCAGAGGAATGGGGGCGGCGGGCGCAGCAGCAGCTATGGGAACATGTTACATGTTCCACCCTAAAACCGGGTGGAACTTATAACACATTCCAAAGGTGAACTTATCCTTTAAGGTTTAATTTTCATGAAATGGTTAAAGGTAAAAGTTTAAGATTTGAGGGAGATTAAGTGTTATAGGCTCATTAATTTGGGGGGCTAGTTTCAGTTTTGGCCTTCATATGAGGAAGGGTATGGTGAACACTTCAGGTCAGGTTAAGGGTTAGCTTAAGGTTAGAGGTCAGGGACATTTAGGTATACGGCTTTTTTCTCTTACTTTTGGTTCTAAAAGCTTGGAACTGAGAGCCACTAATGTGCTAACCTAGGGTTGTGTTTGATATTGCAATTTCTATCTTCTGCACCCTGTAAAAACATAACCAGGGCAGAGGAAGAAAGGGAACTGGCAGAGCCATAGTAAGTAAAATTAGCATTATGCCTCCTGTAATTTTTATTCTTTTTCAATGTATAGCAGCCTGCTAGGAGGGCCTTTTTAAGCAGGTTCATGGATGTGAACCCTTGCAACAGTAGCTTTGCAGGGACAGTCAGCTGAAGTCCTCAACTTCCCCAGCTTGTTCCTAAACACACTTACACAAGTTCCATTTCTTCAACCCTAGGCCTGGGCATGGGTATTTGATACATTTTACACAAAAGGTCTCTACTACTCTTGTGATTCCAGATTTATTCTGTAGCTGGTCATGTCCCACACCTGGGGCCCATGCTACACAGTTACCCAGGCAGTGCACCAGAGGGAGCTTCTCAGTCACTAACTGACCCACCATCATTGAATCATCATCCCCACCCAGAACCAGCTGCTAACAGGGGCATTCCTAGGTATTGGGTATGTACTACCTGTTATTAAGACCACAGGGAGCCTAGAATAAAGTAGCTCTCTGCCACAGTTTGACAATGACCTTTACATGCTATTACCATTATCACACATAAAGGGGTAGTAACCCCCAATACAAGCCCATTAATGGCCAAGTGAAATCAGGGGTTTGAAATCATGTTTATAGCCTGCCCCATATGGCTATAACAGCAGATTGTGACTCTTTTTCTAATTTCACACTAGGATTTGGAGACATTAAGTCAAAGCTGTGTTTGAGCAAAATAAAACATGCAAATATGGAAATATCTCAACATTTACTTTGACTATAGCTTTTTCTCTAGACTTTAACTCATGTCAGTAGTTCATCTCAAGGAACAAAGTCAACATACTTGTTGTTTGTTCCAACTTACTGTCTATTTATGTAGAATAAGAGAATGAACTTGTTTTTAAACAGAGACTTTCACCCCAAAATAACATTCTGTCTGTATTAATTTTCTTTCTGGTGAACTCATGTGTATGAAATATCTTTCTTTTTTTTTACCACAGCAGATCGCCCACCCAGCAAATTACAGCTTCTTTAAGAAGCAGAAATGAAATCAAACCAATTATTTCCTTAAGCCTTTTGTTAGTGATTTAGAGTTGCTGGACTGTAAAGGATTTCCTGTCAGCTTTGGCAGACCCATAAAAGCAAAAGCTTTCACATTCAAAAGTAAAAGACCTAATAAGTCTTAGTCTGACAAAATGAAAACAATAATGGCACCGTGCAAAAAATATATGATATTTATATATAAAAAAAATATATAAGTTCAGGCTACATTTCAGTTTTAAGAATTGCTTTATGAAACCTATAAAACATGAGGGAAATAAAAGACTGCTGTCACAAAAGCACATCACAAATCTCCGTCTTATATGTTCTCCTTTTCGAATTCCTGTGTCTTTCCAAGTGTTGAAAAGTGGAGTTTCAAAGTCCGTTTTGTATATAATATATTGTCATAGAAAAGGGATAGCAAATCACCAACACAATATTGTGATTGAGAACAAAGAATCAGAAAGCTTGCTGTATTATATGTCATAGATTTATTCCATCTATTGGGCCAATGGCTCTTGTCTGAGAAAATCATTTGTTCAAGCTTTGATTAAGCAAGTCTTCAAATGCTGCAGCTGCCTTTGAGACTAAGGTTCCTTGCGTACTTCAATAATGACATCTAATACTAGTCTTTCAGCTTGTCTTCCTCCTAAGAAGTTCAATAAGACTGGATTACTCCCGAATCCTGGTGGATCTATAGTCAATTCTTTCACTGAAATTCTTGGATAGGGTTATATTTAAAGTTCAAACAGCCCTAGGTATATGTTGGTGATAATGCTCGGTCTTGAAAACTGACATACAAAATTTATTCAAACATATACAGTAGTTGAGAAAACAGAAACACACTTCTAGTGTAAAGCAGATTACATGCCATGAGGCAGTGCCTAGCTGCCAATATTTTTAATGGTTTATACAGTAGTCAAGGTCACTGGAAAGGAAAAGGTAGGCATTATGGAATAAAAACATATTAATTTATAAATATATTGTAGTCCACTTAGTGGCGTATTTCTAAAGCAGTAAATGTGGCATTCCCTACAACCTAATCACTGTAATTTAAAGGATACGTTCACCTTTTGATAAAAAATAATAAATAATTTTTTGGAGGTAAAAAATATATGTGCATTTAGTATTTTTTGTTGAAGGAGCCTGTAAAGAATTGCACCAGCAAACAGTAGATCGCTGGTGCCATGCAGTTCTCCTGAAGCCTGGCCAGTACATTTGCTTGCTCGTAGGGAATGTATGGGCAAGCAGATATACCGATAGGAAGAATCAATGAAATACCACAGTGCTCACAGCACCATAGTTTTCTCTTGTAATTTTCTGATTCACAGTGGACAGTTTTTTTTTTTTATTTTGACATCTAGAGGGAGGAGAAGATCCCCCCTAGCTGTCAAAGTGGGGGAGCGGGGGCCGGTCCATTCATAACATGTTATATGTTACACCCTGTAACAATTAACATGTCATGAAAGGTGAACTTATCCTTTAATACACATGCAGCAGAAAGATTCACCTGCAGTGAATAAAGAATGTCACATTTACTGCTTTAGAAATTCACCCCTTAGATTTTTATTGCTATTTCATTGGTGTTATTTTTGATGGGTTTAGGAGTATGTAATGCAATCTATGTTTGTATGAGTGCGTTTGTACAGTACTGGTGAAACTCACAAAATTAGAATATCGTTCAAAAGTTCATTTATTTCAGTAATGCAACTTAAAAAGTGAAACTAGTATATGAGATAGACTCATTACATGCAAAGCAAGATAGTTCAAGCCGTGATTTGACATTATTGTGATGATTATGTCTTACAGCTCATGAAAACCCCAAAATCCACAATCTCCGAAAATTAGAATATTGTGAAAAGGTGCAATATTCTAGGCTCAAAGTGTCCCACTCTAATCAGCTAAATAAGCCACAACACCTGCAAAGGGTTCCTGAGCCTTTAAATGGTCTCTCAGTCTGGTTCAGTAGGAATCACAATCATGGGAAAGACTGCTGACCTGACAGTTGTACAGAAAACCATCATTGACACCTTCCATAAGGAGGGAAAGCCTCAAAAGGTAATTGCAAAAGAAGTTGAATGTTCCCAAAGTGCTGTATCAAAGCACATTAATAGAAAGTTATGTGGAAGGGAAAAGTGTGGAAGAAAAAGGGGCACAAGCAGCAGGGATGACCGCAGCCTGGAGAGGATTGTCAGGAAAAGGCCATTCAAAAGTGTTGGGGACTTTCACAAGGAGTGGACTGAGGCTGGACTCAGTGCATCAAGAGCCACCACACACCGACAGACCCTAGACATGGGCTTCAAATGTCGTATTCCTCTTGTCAAGCCGCTCCTGAACAACAAACAACGTCACAAGCGTCTTATCTGGGTTAAAGAAAAACAGACCTGGCCTGTTGCTCAGTGGTCCAAAGTCCTCTTTTCTGATGAGACCTTTGCATCTCATTTGGAAACCAAGGACCCAGAGTATGGAGGAAGAAAGGAGAGGCACACACTGCAAGATGCTTGAAGTCCAGTGTGAAGTTTCCACAGTCTGTGTTGATTTGGAGAGCCATGTCATCTGCTGGGGTTGGTCCACTGTGCTTCATTAAGTCCAGGGTCAACGCAGCCATCTACCAGGAGATTTTAGAGCACTTCATGCTTCCTTCTGCAGACAAGCTTTAAGGGGATGCTGACTTAATTTTCCAGCAGGACTTGGTACCTGCCCACACTGCCAAAAGCACCAAAACCTGGTTCAGTGACCATGGGATTACTGTGCTTGATTGGCCAGCAAACTTGCCTGACCTGAACCTCATAGAGAATCTATGGGGCATTGCCAAGAGAAAGATGAGAGACATGAGACTGAACAATGCAGAAGAGCTGAAGGCCACTATTGAAGCATCCTGGTCTTCCATAACACCTCAGCAGTGCCACAGGCTGATATCTTCCATGCCACGCCGCATTGAGGCAGTAATTGCTGCAAAAGGGGCCCAAACCAAGTACTGAGTACATATGCATGCTTATACTTTTCAGAGGTCCGATATTGTTTTATGTACAATCCTTGTTTTATTGATTGCATGTAATATTCTAATTTCACTGTTCAACAGGTAAAAAATTTTGGGCATGAAATTAGCTAATCTTACATAATTTTGGGGTGCTGAAAACGAAAATGACCCTAAAAAATGTTGATTGGCTCTAGTTTCCATGATATATTCACCCATCTAATGACGTAAGCCATTCAAAATTATGATGCAACTTCAGCTGCATATTGCGCAATTGATACTGGTGACCAATAGAAAATTGCATGTATACTGAGATGATGCAATATTAGCCTTTAATTGCATCACTTCACTGCATAAAAGCTGCAGTATCTGTAGCTGATTGTAGTTCGACAGCGTCTTTACATTTCGTTTTATGCTTATATAGGCTACTCAGTAATGCCTCGAACTTGTGTGAATAAAGCAGATAATTTCTGCTATATCTGCGGTGAAAACTTTTATCTCACAAAAAAGGAGGATAACAGGAATGATTAAGAAAGCCTACAACTTGTATTTTGGCTGCAAGATAGGAGACCAGGACAAGAGCTGGGCACCACATATATGCTACAATTCTTGTGGGACGGCACTGGAGCAATGGTTGAATGGAAAAAAGGCATCTATGCCTTTCGCTGTGCCAATGATTTGGAGAGAGCCAACAGATCATGTTAGTAATTGTTACTTTTGTATGGTGCCTCCAATTGTAAAAGGGCTAAATAAGAAGAAAAAGTTATCTGTGCACCATCGGCAATACGTCCAGTTCCTCATGGAGAGGGGCTACCAATTCCTAAAGCACCAGAATCCTTCGTGGTTGAGTCAAGTGAGGAAGAACCTGAAGCGTGTAGTCACGTGCAGTTGTAAGAGATAGCCCTTTCCTCGAATACAAGAGAAAAGCCAAGAGAAGCAAAACCGACACAAACTGAAGACAAAACTAGTGAGAATCCTAAGTATTAAAATGATTCAACTTAGCTTATGGCTATAATTTTTCTTGGTAATCCTATGCAATATATTATGCCATTTAGGCTTTGTTATGTAGTCAATATCACTTGCTTTATATTTGTGGAAAGACATCTATCTATATAATTATTGTGCATTATGTAGTCATTACGCCTATAGGAGAAAACTTTCCGTTTACAGAAAAACTAGAGCCAATTGACAAATTTCATTGTTATATTTGAACTCAGAATGTGAAATTCATTAAGAAATGGATCCTTTTGTTTCCAAAACTGGCAAAAAATAAAAATTTGTTGAACAGTGTTTTCGGAGATTGTGGATTTGGGGTTTTCATGAACTGTAAGCCATAATCATCACAATTATGACAAATCACGGCTTGAACTATCTTGCTTTGCATGTAATGAGTCTATCTCACATATTAGTTTCACCTTTTAAGTTGTATTACTGAAATAAATGAACTTTTCACGATATTCAAATTTTTTGAGTTTCACCTGTATATATGTTTGTGGAGCTACTTTTATTTTTCAAAAAATACTCAAAAAAGAAATCAACTAATAAGTAATTAGTAACCCTAAAGAACCTCTGTCATAGCTGCTTCTTCATAAGGATTAAAGTGGAACTTCACTCTGTCAATCAACATTCACTGTTTTGAATCCTTATGCTGCTAGCATTAGTAAATAGGACAATATATCATATTTACTTGTTTTATACTTTTTTTTGCTACACTTCTTCAGTTACTTCCTGGTTTCCATGCCTAAGCAAACAATGTCATACATCCCAGGAGTTTTTAGGAGAAGATAAGGGGTTTTCTCAGCTAAGCACACCATCTTGCCTTTATGCCTGAGGTAGTGGAAGATGGATTCCAGGAAGTAATTGCTACATGAATCATTTGCCCTTACCCAAGATGGCCATGACCAGAAATGCTAGGGGTGTAATGTTCTTAGTGATTTCTCAGCAAAATAAAGCATGGAGACATAGATGAATGGAGGAGTTTACTTTGAATATTAAAATGAATTAAATAAATAGTGTTTTTGGTTTGAGTACCATTTTGAGTTGCTGCAATTAAATTTCAGCAAAATGGACTAGCCTGCTGCATCATTTTTTCACTTTGATTTTCGGGGAGTCGTTGAATTCAGTCCTCTAAAGGTTGATAATTTTAATTTCCACCAAACGATGGGGAATCCTTACGTTCCTAACACATTGCCCTGTCCATATCAGTATAGATATCCAGCATATTTTTCACCATTGAGGTCTGACGTGTTTTCAAAATGTTCCTTTAATTTTTTTGAGCAGTATATATAAATAGATATAGCTACAGTACATAGCTATCTTTCTTGGACCTCCTCAGGTCAGCCTACTACGGATCAGCTCCACCCTCCTGACCCCTCCAGGACAACCCATAACTAGCCCATAAATCTAAGATAATCCCCCCCTCGGGTGTTCTTTTTTTGTCCTCGCTCCAGACACTTATTGAAGAGACAGAAGTTGTGAAAGTGTGACCCCTGCCCAAGTTCAGCCTCTTCTGGGTTAGAGACCCCCTGTTTAGGTGTAAGGCTCCTATATGGTGGGTGCCCTAAGTGCTTGGGCAAGGTGGCTGTTGAGAGCATAAACTGTTCCAGATTGTGGCTGGCAGGTGTTGAGGTTCTTACCATCCTTCCACTCCTTCCTATTCCTCCTTTATGGCTGGACTGGCTATGGCTTGCTGTTCTCCTCCCTTGTGGTTCACAGGGGAGGGGCAATTGCTGCAGAAGCTTTGAGCTAGGCAGCTGATCGGGTTTTAAGCCTGCAGCAGGAGGCAGGTGGGTGTGACTGGTCGGGACTGCCTGGATGCTAGGCAGCAGTCAGGAAGCTTTCAGCTCCTTTCTGAGACTTCTGGGCGAGAGATTTAAATCCTGCTTCCTCATTTTCTCTTGTCATCTGTGGAGACTTCCCACATATGTTGCAGCTCCCTGATTTATTTCTGCTGGCTTCAAGCTCCATCCAACTGCTTCTGTGAGTCTATGGATCTTTCTGAGGTACTGTCAATTTCAGCTTCTTCCTGTGCTGTGTATTCATATGCTCTCTTTTATTTCTGTTTCTTTAGTACCATCATGATGTACTCCATGCTGCCAGCCAGAGCACTGAAGCAAACTTCTGAAATTATTTGTTTATTTATTTTTTGTGTGTTCTTTATTCTAGTAAGTGCAAGTTTTTTTTTATGAGTATTTGGGTTCCGGCAACTTTTTAAAAAAAGAGTCCATCCTCTCTTGGACAGGAGGAAGAGCCCGAGATGGAATAAAAGTCCCTCAGTGGTGCCGGTCAACGTGCCCTGCCCAATTGCTCACGAAAGTCACCAGGAGGTTCTGGGAAGAAAGGTCACCCCCTCTTCTCAAGAGGCTTCTCCATCACGCAAGCACAAGAAGTTGTGCTGGGTCTGTTTATCGCCAGTGCTACCTACAAAATTGGCATGTGCTTCTTGCCTTAAAGATGCAGCACAAAATAAAGAACCAGAATCTTAAAAAGTTAAATCATATATTAAAGAAGCACTAACAGATGGCTTTCGCAGGCTTTCAGGAAGATCTCAGAGAACTTCAAGAAGATATTCCTCAGATGAAATTTCACTGTCTCCAGTGTCGGCAATATTATTCGAAGAGGATATCCGATCTAATTTTCCAGCAAGCCTCCGCAGGTTCATTTTGTGGAAACCAGAATCCCCTCCTCCCAGGAAAAGGCTGCTTATGTGTGCAATTATGTAGACTTGTTAGACACCAAAGCTATTGTTCCAGTAGCAGCTTGGGAGAGAGGTATGGGGGTATATTCTCCCTTATTTCTTGTACCAAAGGCATCAGGCAGGTTCAGACCGGTATTAAATCTCAATACCTGAATTCGTTCATAAAACATCCAGCTTTCAGGATGGAATCGGTGGACATGATTATCTTAATAGTAAGGGACAAGGATTGGATGGCATTGGTAAACTTGGCAGATGCGCATCTTCATGTGCCCGTGGACCCAAGTCACCACTGCTTTTTAAGATTTGCCATCAGGGGTGCTCATTTTCAGTTTTTGTGCCTCTCTTTTGGACTGTGCAGAGCTCCAAGAACATTTTCAAAGGTTTTGTCAGTCGTTTTATCGCATTCTTAAGGACCAAGGATTTTCAGATCTTCCATTATTTGAATGATATTCTCACTTTAGGGGGCACAAAACAGGAAGTGGAGAAGCCCATTTGTTTACCTAACTTGCAAAACCCTCAAGCAGTTTGGCTGGATAGTCAGCATTCGAAAAAGCCATCTCCAACCTTCTCAGAACCTGGAATATCTAGGTGTCCACTTCAAGACCAACCTAGGTCAGGGAATTCTTCCTCAGAGATCCAGATTTCAATGAGAGCTGTGATGAAGCAGAAAATCTTATCAGAGAGGGAATGTTTGCAGTGCCTGGGCCAGTTGTCCTCAACAATTCCTGTAGTCCCATGGGCCAGATGGCATCAAAGATGGTTTCAATTCAACTTTCTGCAGCAGTGGGACTGCCATTCCCTAATACAATGTATTTTCTTCCCCACTTCGATTGGTCAGTCCCTGAGGTGGTAGTGGGAATGAAGAACTTATCATGAGTTGTGCTGCTTCATCCACCTGCTGCCGTGATTGTGACAACAGATGCCAGTCATTTAGGTTGGGGAACCCATTGCTTTGGTCAATAAGCTCAAGGCCAGTGGAATCAGATCCCTCCTGCAGCTTCCAATCAGTTGGTGCTTATGCCGATCATGGAGGCTCTGCAATCTTTCCTTCTACTGCTTCAAGGAAGAGTAGTGAAGATTTTGTCAGACCACAAAACAGTGGTAGCCTATGTGGCCCATCAAGGGGGCACAAAGAGCTTGAACCTACTGAGGATCACAGCTCAAATGTTTCTCTGGGCAGATCATCATCTGACATTTATAACAGCAGCATATCTTCCCGGGTCCCAGAATATCATAGCAGATTCTCTAAGTAGAAATTTCTTCAACCACAATGAGTGGTCGCTCAATCTGAGGTATCTCCAGCCAATCTTCAGCCAATGGGGGACACCTGTGATAGATTTGATGGCCTCAGCTGTGAACATTAGACTTTCTTGATACTTCTCACATTTTCAAAATCCACAAGCTCAGAGCCAGGATGTCCTTTTAAACCCCTATAGCTTTCGCCTAGTGTACTTAGAGTGTTACTGAAGATACAGTGGGAGAGGGTCGAGGCAATAGTAATTCTTCCATTTTAGCCAAGAAGACCCTGGTTCCCTTTAGTATGGAGAATGAGGCTAGAAGATTATTATAATATTATTATGATTATTATACAGGATTTATATACCCCACCTAATGAGCTTTTTTTTGGAAAGTAGACAGTTCGTGGTATTTAGTAAGAGGCATGGGGAGTTTTTTAAATTGGAATTTTTTTTATCACAATTTTTTCAAAATAAGGAAATAAAATAAAATGTGTTTTTTTGCACAAAAAGTTTTTTTTTTTTTTTTACATACTGTCACTAGTGCAGTACATTGTCATCATATATATGGAATGGTGGTGAATGGTATTTGAAAATAACTAAATAAATGTCTATTCATCTTTTTAAACATGTATTTCTTTATTTTTTTTTTTATAATTTAAATATTTATTCATTTTTCCATTTTTAATACATTTCATCAACACATTGTAGGTATATATATATATATAACGAAATATATTCTATAAAATTATATTATCCAACATTTCTACTTTATTTACTCTATACAACATTTCCCTCCCAACACCGCCCCCCACCCCGAGTCCCCTCTGCCTATCCTACCTTTTCTCTGCATCTTCTTACATCAGCAAGTGAAGTTTTTCTGTTGTTATCTTTTATTCTTTCCTATACTTCCTGTATAATCTAGCTTTTTCCCAGTTCTCCCATTTCCCATAATAGGCCTCCAACCTATCTTCTTGGATATGACTCAACCTTTCCATCTTTTTGATCTGCTCAACTCTTTCAATCCAGTCCTCTTCCTTCGGTACCTCTGTTTGACGCCAGAACTTGGGTATCAGAGCTTTTGCAGCATTAATATAGTTCCATATCCCTGATTTTTTGTATTTATTTACAGTTATATCCATGTTATGCAAAATACATACTTCTGGGTCTAGTTCTATATCTATTTCTGTCAATTTTCCTATCAAGTGGATTACTGTTTTCCAGAATAACTGGATTTTAGGGCATCCCCACCATATATGGTATGTAGTGCCTACCTCTCCACATCCCCTCCAACACAGTGGTGAACTCTCCCCACATATCTTATTTTCAACATTTGGTGTAATGTGCCATCTCGTCAAACACTTATAGTTCATCTCTACCTCTCTCATAGAGACGTTCTCGTGAGTTAATCTATACATTCTCCTCTGCTTTTCCTCATCTATCACAACTCCCATATCCATTTCCCATTTTGTTATATATGTTGGCTTTGTATATGTGTCTAATTCAGTGAGTATTTTGTAAACTTTAGTGATCCCGTGTTTCCCATCACCTTGTGTTCCCAATACCTTTTCGAACAGATTCCAATTTTCTTTTGTCCTTAAAGGCTTTGGCAAACTTCCGACAAAACACCTCAATTGAAAGTACCGCAATTCATCTAGTTTAGTGAAGATCTCACCCTCTTTTTTCTTCAAATCACCAAATGATCCTATTTCATCTCCCACCAGAATATCTCTCAATTGCACCCTGTCTTTTTTAAACCACCTCCCACCTATTTCTTCTCTGCCTGGGGGGAAAAACTCTGTGTTTTTTAGTGGAATCAGTGTTGAATTAAAAGTCCATTTCATACTTTTGTGTAAATTATCCCAAACCTTTAGTACATTTAAAGTGTATGTATTTACATTGTCGTTTAAGCCTCTATACTGTGTTGGCACCCATATCATTCTTCCCAGGTCTATTCCACTGAGTTCATTCTCTATTCTCACCCAACTTTTTTTATAATTATATATCCAATCTATAGTTCTTGCCAATATTACCGCTTTGTAATATCTTTTAAAGTCTGGGAGCCCTAAACCCCCTTTTTCTTTCCTCCTACTCAACAGTTCGTATGACAGTCTTGGTTTTTTATTCCTCCATATGTATTTTGTTATCAGTTTCTTAGTTATTTTAAAAAAAATCTCTGGGAGTTTAATTGGGATCATTTGATATCTATATATGATTTTTGGTACTATTATCATTTTTACCAGATTAATACGGCCCATCCATGTCGGGGTTCCTCCCTCCAATCTTTTTAACTCGTCTCTAATCTCATTTATCAACGAAATATAGTTTAATTTATATAGATGTTTATATGAGGCTGTAAGCTTTACTCCTAGATATTTTATATCTCTGTCTTTCCATTTAAATGGGAATTCCTTTTGTATTTTTTCTTTTTCACTTTTTAAGATGTTTATATTTAGAATCTCCGTTTTTGTTGGGTTTATCTTTAAGTTTGATAGTTCTCCATATTCCTTTAATAATTTCATTAAGTTTGGAAGAGTTATCCTGGGATTTCCCACATAGAACAGCAAGTCGTCTGCGAAAGCAGCAACTTTATGTTCTGTGTCTCCTATCAGGATTCCCTTTACATCTCTATTCAGCCTTATTGTTGACAACAATGGTTCTAATGATATAACATACAACAGAGGGGACAATGGGCATCCCTGTCTTGTTCCATTTGACATCTCAATGGGTTCTGAACTCTCCCCATTTACCGCAATGACCATAGAAGGGTATCTGTACAACTTCCCTATCCACTCTCTCATCCTAGGCCCAATACCTAAGGCTTCCAGAGTATCTGTCATGAATCTCCAATTCACTCTATCGAACGCTTTTTCAGCATCTATAGAGAGTAACACCACCGGTTCTTTTCCCTTTTTGCTCTTTTGGATTAACATCAATGATCTTAACCCATTGTCTTTTCCCTCCCTCCCTGGGACAAAACCCACCTGATCCTCTTGTATCCATTCTGGCATTAGCTCTTTCAATCTATTTGCTAGGACTTTTGCATATATCTTGATATTGGTGTTCAATAATGAAATAGGTCTATAGCTCGAACACTGAGAGGGGTCTTTTCCCTCTTTTTGTATGAGCACTACTTGGGCTTGTAATGATTCTCTTCTTATTTCCATCTCTCCACCTAGAGCGTTCATATAATTTCTAAGTTTTGGTATTAAAATTTCACTAAATTTTTTATAATATCTGGCTGTATATCCGTCTGGCCCTGGGCTTTTCCCCGACACTGACCCCTTCAGAGCTAATTTTATTTCCTCCTGTGAGATATCTACATCTAGGGAGTTCAGTTGGTCCTCACTTAGTTTTAGTAACCCTGCCATTTCCAGATATTTCTTTCTTTTTTGATTCTTCTCACTTTGTATGTTTTCTACTCCTTCCAGGGGACTTATATTATACAGTTTCCTGTAATATTCTGTGAAGGCTTTGATGATATTTTTATTTGAATGCAACATGTTTCCTTTAGCATCTTTTATTTTTTCTATATAATTTCTATTTTTCTTTTTCCTCAGGGCTCTCATCAGATATTTTCCAGGTCTTTCTCCCCATCTATATCTCTCACTCAAAACTCTGTTATATACTTTTCTCCTCTCCTCTTCTATCACTTCTTTCAATTCTTCTTGCTTTTTTTTTAACTTCAGCTCTATTTCTTTTGTTATCCTGTTCTTATGTATTTGTTCTATTTTACTTATATCTTCTAAGAGGTCACTCATTTTCTCCCTTCTTTCTTTTTTCTTTCTTGCCCCAATTGCCATTAATATTCCTCTTATATATGCTTTGTGAGTTTCCCACACTGTGGCTGTTGATACCTCACCTGTCTCATTCTCCTTAAAAAAGCGTTCGATCTCCTGCCCTATTTTCTGAGCTATTTCCTTTTCCACTAAAAGTGTCTCATTCAATTTCCATCCCAGCCCTCCGATTTTCCTCCTCCCCCATTCCATTTTCATGATAACTGGGGCATGGTCTGATAAAGATATTGGCTCTATTTCTACTTGGATCAGATGGTCAATTGATTGATGTTCTATTAATATATAATCTAGTCTTGAATATCTCTTATGCATATTTGAAAAGAAAGTATAATCTCTATCTTGCATATGTGTAATTCTCCAGGAATCTACCAATTGACTTATGTGTAATTCTTTTTTCAATAATTTCAGGGCCCTATTTCCCTCTCTTTTTGTATGGGAGGTGGCGTCCCTTTGTGGATCCATACAAAAGTTAAAGTCCCCTGCCAGGATCAAACGTCCTTTTTTAAAGTCCATCAACTTCCTCAACACTTTTTTCAGATACGCCTCCGGTTTTTTATTAGGACAGTAGATGTTGGCCAGTGTACACTCAATCTCTTGTAACTTGCCCTTTAAAAACAAGAATCTCCCATCTGGGTCTGTCTTTCTATCTTCCAACTCAAACCTAATATTCTTTGCCATACCTATTGCTACCCCTTTTGCTCTTTTAACCGGGGAGTCTGCGTAGTACCATGTTGGGTGATTTCTAGACCTCAGCCTAACATTTGACTTTATCTCAAGATGTGTCTCCTGTAGAAATATCACTGAGGCAGCCCTATGGTGTAGTTCTTTAAATACTCTATATCTTTTCCCAGGGCAGTTCATCCCATTTACATTATATGTTATAAACTGAATCTCTTCCATCTTCCTTAATTTTCCTCTTTTTTCCTCCATCTATATTTTCCTTTTCTCTCCCCTTTTCTCATTTCCTCTTCTTCTCCCTTCTTCTCCTCTCCTCCTTCTCCCTTCTCACTTGCTTTTATAACTTCTTTTATCTTGCAGAAATAACATCCCCCCTCTCCCATTTCCCACCCTTCCAACCTCCCCGCTCCCCCCCTCCCCCCTCCCCTACCCCCTCTTTTTAGGCCCATCATTTGCCTACTAATCATTTATGGATTGTTAGATCCACTTTTGATTTAATCCTTGGGCTAAGACTCCGTCCATGGGCGACTTCCCCTTGTCTAACCTCCCCATAACCTCCCAGGTCCCATCCAGATTTATCTCAGACACAATAAAACGAGGACGGTGGGGGGGGAGGAGAAAAAAAAAAAAAAAAAAAAAAAAAAAGGAAAAACCTATTTCTCCTCCTCCATCCCTCTCCCCCTCCCCCCTACCCCCCGCCTCCTCCCCCCCACAAGCTGCCAGTCTTCTTTTCTCTTCGTTCTATTTTCCCATTGTTCTTCTTCCCAGCCAGGGATTTCCATTCTTTGAATTTTTAAACTATCAAAAAAATTTTTCAAGTCTTCTGGAAACCTGAGGTATGCTGTAGTCCCGTTTTTCCATCCTATTAAGCATTCAGGGGTCCCCCATCTATATTGCACATTTTGTTCTTTCAATCTTTCCAATAGGGGTCTCAAAGATCTCCTTCTCCACAGAGTCTCTGGGGCCAGATCCGCATATATCTGTATGTCTCCTCCTTCATATTTAATTACTGATTTTCCTTTGGTCTTCTTCCAGATTTTTTCTTTATCCCGGAGCTCATAGAAATGTACTAATATATCTCTCGGCCTTTCTTTCCCCTGGACTCTTTGAATTTTTCCTTTTCTAAAAGTTCCTTCTATTTTAGTCCTATCCATTTCAGGGCTGTCTGTTATAGTATTAAGTATTTTACAAACCACCTCTTGCAAACTTTCTCCCTTTGAGTTCTCTGGGACCCCACGTATCAGGATATTTCTCTTCCTGTCTTTGTTTTCTTGTATCTCAACCTTATATAGCAGTTTTTCTTGGGCTTTCCCTATGTTAGTTATTTCTTTTTCTAGTTCAAGGATCGCCTGGGTCTGACTCTTAACCTTCTCCTCCGTTTCTTCAACTCTCTCCAGCAGGTGTCCCAGATCGCTACGGATATTTACCATTTCTTGTTTTATTGTTTTCTCCAATTCTTTAAACATTTCTGCCATTTCTTTTTTGTTAGGTATTTGTAAGTCTTTTCCCATCTCTATATTGCCTGATATTTGTTGGTTGCTAGTATCTAGGCCTAATGATGCTCTGGGACTACTTTCCATACTAAAGTCTACTTCTCCTTTTTCAGTCCTACTCTGGGATCTTTCTGGGGTTACATTTCCTTGGAAGGTATATTTTTTAATTGTACCAGTCTGGGACCCTTTAAGCCCACTTCCTTTCACGTTTTTATTTTTCATTTTCCTCCGTGGCTTATATTCTTCTTATACTCCTATAGGATTTTGTATGTAAGGAGGGATAAAACAGTTCTTTCACCTTCAAATCTCCTCCCTGACACCCTGCTGATTTTTTTTTTTTTTTTTTCCTTCCTTTCTTTTCCCCAAGCTCCCCTTCCCTCGGGCCTCTTCCTCCTTTTATACAGTCTCTGGGGGCCCCCCTTTCCCTTACTCCATGCTTCTCTTTAGGGGTCCATTCAGAACTTCACATCGAGAAAATATAAAGTACAGTCATGGTCACTCACCCTCCTTATATATTTTCTTCTTTGTGAGTGCTCACTCGCCAGTTCCTCCAAGATTCCGTTTGTGGGAGGGGGGGGGGCAACTCCCCAGACTCTCCTCGATCTCCTTGTCCTGGTTTAGAAAGATCTTCTCTGTTTGCTTTTAGCTAGGGGGGTTTCAAGGTGCCAGGGGGAGATTGAATCGGCCACCGGCAAACGGGTCGGCGCAGCTCTCTCACTGCAAAACGCCGGCCGGCCGGCTTTCCGAACTCCCAGTGATGCTTTGCGGCCGGTCACGTGTTCCTCCTTCGTCTCCCGGCATTCAGGGACTCTCTCTCTGCCGATCTCCAGCCGCTCCTCTCTCTCTCCACGCCCGCACCCAGCTCTTCTCAACAGGGGACCGTCGGGCCAGGGTAAGTCCTCCGCCACATAACTCAAAGCATGCCTGAGGGGATAGACCTGGAGGCTTGGGGAGGCCAGACAACGGAGCTCCGTCCACGAGCTCCTACATTGAGCTCTCCCACGCCGCCATATTCAGGCCCCGCCCAGCACCGTCATGTATTTCTTTATTAACATTTTTTTAAAAACTATTTTATATTTTTACATAATGTCATTAGAGTAGTTCAGCGTCACCATAGTGGCACTGTACTACTACTGGGGGGGATTGATCAGGGATTTATTATTATTTTTATACTAATATTGCTTATAACAGTGATGATCACTGTTATAAGCAAAGTTTTTAACGGTCATGAATGGTTTTCATTGATGACGTAGTGTTTACTTCTGTGATGCTGGGATTGGTCACAAGTGATTGCATGCTACAGGGTGTTGTGATTGGCCCAGGTACCATGTGATCGCTTGTGACCACTGCTGACAAATTGCATAGTTAGAAATTGGCGCTGGGCCCGTGGGCACTGACAGGTTTTATTCAGCGTCATGTAGATAGCAAAATCCTGTGTATTTTAAGGAACTGGGGTGGGGAAAGGGAAGGGTTTTGTACCTTTAGTCATCATCTGTTACATCTTAATAATGCTGATGTCCTGCAGTCTCTTTACAGCCTATCCTTATCTATATGTATTAGAGTGATAACAGGCTACATGTGCTTTTTCACAGGGCATATTTCTTAAATGTTCCTCGCTGCATTTTTTTTAGTTTTTTTTTCACAAGTCTTATTTGTAGATGGTAACAATAGAAGGTGCCTGTGCACTGTGCAAAAGAACAGAAGCTTATGGCTTCCTTTAAGAGAGTAAAGGGTGATATACTGGCAGAAGATTGTGGAAGACAGGAGCAGAGCATTGTCACTCCATAAAGCCAGTGTGCAAACAAGGACTTTTATATTATTATCATCAGCTGCTATTTTCTTGGAATCTAGAGATTAAAATAACAGTAGATTAAAGTGGTTATAGATGTTCATTTTTACTTTCTTTAAAATAATAAACATATTATACTTTCCTGCTCTGTGCAATGGTTGTGCACAGAGCAGTCCCAATCCTTCGCTTCTCAGGTCCCCTGCCGGTGTTTCTGGCCTCTACTTCTTGTCGAGTGCTCCCAGAGCAAGATGCTTGCTTTGGGGGCAGCTGTGCATGCTCAATCCTGAGCAGCTTCTGTGTGTCTATGGGACACACAGAGCATTGCTCAGTCTTGCCCCCCCCCCACTTCCTCCTCCTGGCTGTGAATGACAGTAGCTCCCATTGCTGTGTCTCAGTCCGTGAGGAGAGACCTAAGTGAGCAGCCACTCTCATGCACACTGCTGGATTGGGGCTCTGGCTTGGGGGGACCAAGAGAAGAGCTGGACACTGAAGGTTTTTTACCTTCATACATTCTAAGTCCTTTAGTCTTTACAACCACTTTAAAACTTAGTTGAGATTTTAGTGTACATCGAGTTTAACAAAATATGTTAAAGTTCTTTGATTTGCAGTGCTGGGGTAAATTTTCTTATATGTGATCTGAACTGCCAAAAATCCTTTCAAAGACTAATATTTATGAACAACATCTGTTATTTCTTCAATTGCCAATAGGGATGAGAGCACAAGGCAAAGCTTGGTTCCCAGGACTTTCGGTGAACCCCGCAGAAAATCTGCAAACCAGGCCCCCCCATGTGAATGGATATGAGATACCAAAAAACATGAAAAGTAAATAAACACACATTTGTTGACAAGTCCTTTATAAATAAAAAACTGTCCCCAATGTAAATACACCGCCAATCACGATGAAGAGCGGCCATGAACCCCCACAAGAAAAAAACAAAATTGATGAACATGACCACTCCCAACACTTGACACCAAATCCTTTCCGCTGTTGCTAAATAAACAGGCGGGGTCACCTGGCGAGGTTACCCCTATGACAGCACATGATGCCCCTTGGAGACCCCATCCTGTGATTTTATAAGGGGTGGGGTCACCTGGATTCACCATCTAGAATCATCTGTCTTGTTGTCTACTTAGTAGTGGGGAGGGAGCGGCTCTTTTGTTCAATGTCAAGTGACAATAGCTGGAGTGCTTGGCGGGGAGCAGGTTTTTCTTTTTTTCATGCAGGTCAGTGGCCAGCATTCATCGTGATTGATGAGGAATTTACATCTGGGAACAGAATATAATTTAAAATAAAGGATTTGTCAAAAACTGTCTTGTGTTTTTATTTACTTTTGCCATTTTTGGTGAAGTAGGGGTACTATGTACCCCATAATCATTCACTTGGGGGCTGGGATCTGGGGGCCTCTTTTTAAACTGAACTTCCAGATTCTGATAAGTCACCCCTGCACTCCCACAACCACTAGGCTAGGGTTGTGGGGAAGAAGTCCTTGTCCCCTCCCCCATGTTGAGGGCATTTGTCCCCCTACCTTGGCATGCTAAACTGCATGCTCGGATAAGGGTCTGGTATGGATTTTGGGTGGGAACCCACACCATATTTTTGGTGTGGTGTTCCCTTGAAAATCCATACTAGATCAGAAGGGCCTGGTATGGATTGGGAGGACCCACACACATTTTTCATGTCAGCTCTTTTGTTTACATTCTGCTGTCAGCAGGGAATCCCCCACTGAAAGCACAGATGGCTCATCATTGTTAGGAGTCTGGTGGGTGCCGGCTCCTTAACAACAAATGACTCATTCCTGCTGCTGTCAGGCCAGTGAGGAGGGTGAACAGTGGACTGCACTGTAACCATTGGATGACACATGGTGTATGCACCACCAGTTTCAGCAGTGTACTCCATCTTTCCTCTTCCCCACCTCCAGAAGATTTACCCAGTATGCAGTGATGGATATGTAGTCTCCCTGTCCATGCTTACCAGAACACAGTCATCAGCAAATAGATTAAAATGGTCCATACTTCAGAGCTTTGTGGACTGAACCTGTGGATAGCAGTGGCCTGTACCTGTGAGGCAGTGAAGCCAGATGGATTAGGATGGCTACTCCTTTCAGCTCTCTGCAAGCTGTCCTTTTCCCCTAAAATAAATAAACCTCCCTCCCTGATGTTCTGCCACTTCCTAAGAATTTTCCTTCTCCCCAATTGTTGGCATTAATGCACAGTCTGGCACCTTCTTATCTCATTGCTGAAACCCACTTTGCAGAAAGCTTCAGCTGCTGGAATATCACTGCCTGTTGATACTCCCTGCCTGATTTCCTTTGACTGTTGTTTGGTTGAAGCTCTTCATCCTCTATTGTCATTGCATCATCCTCCTTATCCTCAGTATCTGAAAGGAGGTATGCTTGTGCATGACCAAGATCATCAACCTGTAGCAAGTCAAAGATTATGTGATTAAATAATTCTGCAAACTTCTCGTAGCCTGTTTGTGGGGCTATGGACAGATTAGCAAATGAGGAAGTGAGGTAGATAAATGGTACGCTAGCAGCACTCGTCTACAAATGGCTGCTCTGATTTAGGAAGAAAAAGGTAAAGGCTTTGTCATCTTCTTTATTACCTCCTATGTGTGCTTTAGCAGTATAGCACGACCATCTACAAAATGGATAAATGAGAAATGAAAGAAAACAAACCTAATAAAACAACATCAACAACAACATAAACAGCAAATACAATTGTTCCTGACACACACAAAAAGGTGGTCCTAAAAAGGACAGTCATATCTCTGAACTGTTGTGCCAATGGCCAATTTGTACAAAGTTGACGGCTTTAGTTTTACGTTTTAAGAGTCTGCCTTCTATAGCTTTTAAATCTTTTGTGGCTACTACTTTCAATGGTCAGTTCAGATATATTATTACTTGATAAAAAAAGTTATGATAACCGAATCTATAAAAAAAAAACCCTTTTTATTTAAGTTGAAAGAGTTGAAATTGGGGGTGCTGCTGTATTTAGGACAAGGTAAATGTAGCAGGTAATTACACATCTGTGAAAACTGTACTGCTCTGTAACACCACATACATTTTAAAGAATCTATAAAGCATGTAATTTAAATGGTCAATGCTCTCCCATGTCGCCCTCAAAGTCACCTCTCCCTGCAGTACAGTTTTTCTTTTTTTTTGCTTTGTTAAATGTCACTCTTGGCAGTGCCCAGCTTTCTATGCCCTTATTTGACAATTTCTTGTCTATTAATCTTAAAATTGGCCAGGATTTATTAGCAAGAATCACCCCATAGAATTCAATGGTATTTGCTGCTAATTTTGGCTTTCTCAAATTTCAGACAGGATTCAGCACACACCTTTTAATCAAATTTGGGCAGATTTACTCATCCTTACATGCAATAGTAGTGCTCTAATATGCTTGATAAAGCTGATAAATTTCTGCTGCATATTAGTGAAGCTCTTTCAAATTTGCCTTTTGATAACGACTCCCCATTGTGCCTGTATTGTATATTCCATATTACCACTCTGAATCAAAATGAAATAGAGCTATTGAGATTCATGGAAAAATGCCATTACCATCACCAATGGTTCATCTTCAGATGAAAGTCATTACCTGTTTTCTCTTTGCATCTGTTACCATGAAGTTTCGACTTTTGACATATCTCTTTCAGAGCTTGCCCATGTCTCTGGTTCCTGCCATCTGCTCAGCATTATTACTTGGATACTAAATTAAGTAACCTCTTCACAAAAAAGTTGATCCCCCCAACCCCCTGTAGATTTCTGGAGCACAGACATTTTTGTCTGAAGGGGCATCACTCATATGAAGAGACATTGTGTCAGCAGAGACTGAAGCCACCAGTGGTTTTTAAGTTCATGCAGTACTAGGAAACCTTTGAAATGACTTAATACATCATGTTTATGCATTAAAAGTTTGGGAAAAAACATTTTCATCTTTTCATTGACAGGTTAAGTGCTTAAGAACACTGCTTTAAAAGCATAAATAAATAACACACCCTCCAATTTTTTTTAAATGCATATTATTTCATATGCTCAGTAAAAATGTTAGTCTTTTTCTTTTGGATACATTTCAATCTGTATTAAGTTTATAACACACAAGAATCTGTGTATGGCTATATGCCAATTATACCCACCTGGCAGCCCAAGAGACAAAATTCCTCTTCCTCTCTGTCTCCACGTTTTCTTTCTGTCTTCTTTTCACCATTTCCGCACGTGGTCCTCCAGGACAGTAGTAAGGATATAAATCTTTCACAAATTAGAAGGCGAGTACAGAATGACAACTGGCTATTTAGTACCAGGACTACAAATTCTTTATTCAGTGGACATGTTTCAGATAATACCCAAGAGTGAAAATATGAGAGAGATTGTGAAATGTTACCTTTGGTGTGTATTAGTTGTTTGGAGTTGATGTGGGAAAACAGCACACACAGCTTTGACACTTGCTATAGGGTCCTTTCACACAGGTGATCAGGTCAGGTCCCCTTGTCAGTTTTTAAGGTGGTCTATGCATGGTGGGTGTAAAGCAGTGTTTCTCAACTCTAGTCCTCATGGACCCCCAACAGGTCATGTTTTCAGGATTTCCATTATTTTGCACAGGTGATTTGATCAGTTTCACTGCCTTAGTAATTACCACAGCTGTTTCATCTGAGGGAAATCCTGAAAACATGACCTGTTGGGGGTCCATGAGGACTGGATTTGAGAAACACTGGTGTAAAGGGACTTGTGTCCGTTTACAACCGCCTACCACTTGGTCCAATCAGGCCCACTGAAAAAATGGAGGAGGACTGCATCCTCTTCCATTTGGGTTGACCAAACAAGAGGAAGCTGGGTGTAAACGGATGCCCATAGAGCAGAGAGGGGTCTGTCCGTGTCCGCTCTGCAGAAACTGAATGGGCACAGACCTGTCATCCGCCCCTCTATGTTCTGATTGCCAGGAGATCTGTGAGTGGGTGTTTCTCTACAACAACTTCATTTGCTTTTTGGATGCTGTATCCCCTAATTATTTTATTTTAGGACATTTTTTTATTCCACATTTTCATATTTTCTTTTTCTTTCAGTTACTTCAAAAAAGTATGAAGGTTGGGGTTTAGTACATAGTAAAAGTATTTAAAATGCAAATATTCTCTAGATTATTTTAGGAGCTTGTTTCATTAATGTAACTTATTTTATTAAAATCTGGCTGATGTGGGTCTGTTAAAAAACTGACTTATTATTTGGGGTTCATTTACTAAAGTTGAAAGGTGCAAAATATGGTGCAGGTCTACATAGAAACCAGTCAGCTTCTAGGTTTTTTTGTCAAAGCTTAATTGAACAAAATGACAGGTGATTGGCTACCATGCACAGCTGCACCAGAGTTTGCACTCTCCATTTTTAGTAAGTCAACTACAATACTACGGGGGGCTTTTACAGTGAAATGCAAACATACAAATAAAACAAAATGCAGTTTATTTTAATTAAACACTGGCTTTTCTTGAATACCTTGACAAAGCAGCCTAATAAATGTATTTAAAGACTGTGCACAAACTCACTAAAATACTTTGTTGCTAATTTTTTTTTTACATAGTACACTCTGATGATTTCTTGATTTTAAAATGGCTGGTGGGGATCCTGTTCAAAATGGAACCTTATACAAGGGAATTAATACTGCGCCTGTATTTTGGTGGTTTTTTGGTGAATAAATTACACTCCAATGTTGATTTCTAAATGTAAAAATGGCTTTTGAAGGTCTTGTTCAAAATGCAGGCTAGATCATGTGATTTAATACCACACACATAGGAACTACAATATTTTGGGGTTCTTTTCCTGGCAATAAATTTCACTCTGCTGTTTGCTTCTTAATGTTAAAATGGCTTTCGGTGTCCTGTTCAAAAAGGGTCCTAGTAAAAGTGATTTATTCGCACCTATATACTACAAGATTTGGGGGGATTTTTTAATGCAAATAGATTACGCTCTACAGGGCCTGACCGGGCCTGCATTGATGAAAGACAATTAATTCAAAAGCTCTGAGTTCACTGCAGGATTAAAAACCCTTCAATCAGTCTCTTATACCAAATGGGGAAAACATTTGAATGACTTTTGGCTTCTATGCACATCAGGGACTCCTGCAGCCTGACTCAGATGAGGACAAATGTTGCTTATCTTTGAAGTAAGGGAAACCACTGATACCTATTTTTGCAGACTACAACAACAGCTACCAACTCTAGCTGATGCAACCCTCATTGCAGTTGACATTAAAACCATGCTCCCAGAAACTACTACAGAACTTATATCTGATCTACAAATAATGTCTTCCTGCATTGACATTGAAGTGAAGGCTGGAAAGAAGAAAGGCATTGCTATCTCAAACCTTCAATGCTCCAGAAACCACTATACTGCACATATAATAGTGTAGTACTACCCCTGTAGGAGCGGCTGGATGACGCTTGCCCTCTGGTGTTGCCCTGACCTTGCAAACTCCTTAACTCTTCTGACACTCTAGGTTCAGACATCAACAATGTTCACCAAACCAGTAATCAATAATACCCAGCACAGGGTAAAAATGGCAATGGACACAGTATTTCAGTAACCACAGTTGTATTGAATACCTCACACTTAGGGGGTTAAAACTATTTACAGCAATGTACATAATTTGAAGGTCTAAGCAATGGTAACACAAGTTCAATGCTTTAATAAAGTCAGCAGATTGTGAATAACCACTGTGCATCAACAAAGCCTGTTGAGAGTGCAACACTGGTTGGGAGAAAGAGGCTTAAGAAAATTGCCAGCTCTCGTGACCACCGATGCAATGCAATGGAACCACGTGAATACCTTTTTATGGATATTTGAATAAAGAGGGGGTTCTCTGTTAAGTAAACAATAAGTATTTGTGGATAAGGAATAGAGTCAATTGAAAGGTTGGGGATGGTATCTTCTGCTAGCACATTGGGGCCCTTTAAAGGTGAAGAAAAATGAATAATGACAGAGTCAGGTCTGCAGACAGAACTAGGGTGGTAGCAAAGCAAAGATTTCTTGATTGATTTAAAATGTTTGCTATTAGTGTCTTTATACAACTGGGTAAACAGAAAGGTGGGCTGCTGCCCTCTGATCAATCCTGGTACAGATGTAGTCTCCGGCACTACAGGATTTGCTCAGCATTTCTATATATCTTCACAGAAGGAGCCACGGTTATACAGCAGGCTGCTAGTGCACTGACAGTCATGGTGTAGGATGCTGAGAAGGGCTGTGAGGGTCTCTAGAAAGTGTAGAATGGCTGTGAACACTAAGAGTGGCAATCTGCGGTGCAGCTGGGCAGATGAACGAGCAGTGTGTCACTACCACTGGCTGGGCTGCTGAATCCCGATGCAGAACAGCAACTTCCAACCATCCTCTTTATGTCCCCAGGCCGGGAGAGTCTAGTCTATTGTTCAGTTTGATAATGGTCTTTTGATTCCATTTTGCAGTAGCTGGCACCTGACAACATTAGCTTTCAATCATCACCTGGAAGATCTTTATAATTGGGGCTGCACAGTAAGAGTAAGGGGTCTCAGCAGGGGCTGACTGACAACTCATGGGGCCCCCAGGCAATAGGGCATCATGGGGCCCCTTTGTCCTTGCCCAAACTCAAAAAAGCCTATGAAAAAGGTACCAGAGGAATCTCATGGGGCCCCCTACTGACCCTGGGCCCTTGGGCAGTGCCCGAGTTTCCAAATGGTCTTTCCGCCCCTGGGTCTCAGTGAAAGTCTACTGGACCAACTGACACCTGCAGCCGAATTGATTTTTAGAAATTTTCCGGGCTGTCTGATTCAATCTCCTGTGGAGTTTGACCAGAATAACAGGCACTTGATCTGCTGCCTTGCTAGTTTTCTTTTTAAGGAGGAAATTCTTAACAAAGCAAGAGGAAATGAACAGATCCCATTAAATGGAGTAGACATCCAACTCTTCCAGGATTTCTCCCCCACAACTGTGCAATACGTAAGGGCACTGAAGCTGCTTCTATCTATTCTAAGAAAAAAGGGTGTCACATATATTGTAAGTTGTAACCTTCCAGAATGAGATCTACAATCTATGTACACCTAATGACCTCCCCACCCTTTGTGAAAATCTCCAAATTGAAGCCATCAACCTTAAAATTAGAACCAGGATTTTCAACACTGCAATGATCACAGCCATGCGCTCCCCTGTTTTTCCTCAAAAACCTCTGCACAAAAGAGGAAAATGTCCAAAACCTCATCTGTCAAGGATCCCTCTAGCTGAGAGATCCTCTTCCCCTGCTTCAAGCAACTGCAATTGTCCCTAAATGCTAACCAGACATGAAATAAACTGGGCAGCTCATGTAAGAAGGGGGAAAGGGGAGACAGATGGGGGGAGAAGGGGGGAGATGGTGAACTGCTCACTCACAGAGGCTAGTGTCTGAAGGATTACATAGGGGAATTAATCATGCAGCCATGATGTAGCTGATGTACTTCAAATATCCCACCCAGGGGCGGACTGACCATTTGGAAACTCGGGCACTGTCCGAGGGCCCGGGGCCTTAGGGGGCCCCATGAGATGCCCCTGGTACCTTTTTCATAGGCTTTTTTGAGTTTGGGCAAGGACACAGGGGCCCCATGATGCCCTATTGCCTGGGGGCCCCATGAGTTGTCAGTCCTCCCCTGATCCCACCCACACATCCCCTTTCTCAGGCACAGTACTGGCTGCTCATGAGGATTGCAGTGTGGGCGGGCAGACACAGGGAATAGGGGCTGGAGGAATGGATTGAGCCCTCTCTACTCTACTATTCATGCGGGGGGGTGGGGGATTTTGCTGGCTGGACATTGTGAGTGTCACACATGCCTTGACAGGTTCAGCCAGCAGTTCCAGCTTCTCCTGATGAATGGTTGGCAACCCTACTGGGTCACAACATCCATTTGGGGGGGAGTTGCCTGGGTGGGAACGCAACTATAATGTTGGGGGCACCACCACCCCAGCAACCCTTTAGATCCAGCCATGGTAGCATGACTTTATTTTAATGCTCCTTTGTTCAAATTATCTGATGAGCTAAAGCTTATTTTATAAAATTGATTAGTGTATTAATGCAGTTTCCTTTTAATGGTTATTGCACTGGATCTCTACTCACAATGCTTGCTGAGTAGTTACTGCAGTATCAACCATGGGAGATATACTGGAAAGACCCTTCACTGATCTACATAGAATATTGAAACTCACATCCCAACAATTTTGGGCACTTGTCCTATCCTAACACATAGAAAACATGTCCTTTTGCTTAAGACTTGGCAACTTATCATCCTCCGCCTTCCAAATGAGGATACCTACCCAGAAACAACTTTGAGCCAAGAATTAACATAATACTCTGCTGATGTTTTATTTTAAGAATCAGCCCTCTCACCTTAACCTAGCATACTCCAATGTCTTACACTTTCTTGTTTTGGTGTGGTAAAGCAGGGCAGTTTGTTCATCCAAACTCCTTAGCATATTTACACTTGATTTACCCCTGAAATCATTCAAATACTGTAAATGCTACAGCTGCTTCATAAGTTCATCATGGTTAGAGTCTGGAGGTCTCTACTTCATATGTGTTATATTTGTATTATTACTAGAGATGAGCGAATTATTCAAAAATTCGATTCGGCTGATTCGCCGAATTTGAGGAAGAAATTCGATTCGATGCGAATTTATTCGCTGCGAATTTAACTTATAAAAAGGGTTTCTAGGCTTCAGAGAGCCTTTATATTAGTGCAGAACACTGTACCTTTAATTTAAATGCCCTTGGAGATGAGGAAGGAGAAGGAGAAGGAGAAGGATGAGAAGAAGGAGAAGGATGAGAAGAAGGAGAAGGAGAAGGATGAGAAGAAGGAGAAGGAGAAGGATGAGAAGAAGGAGAAGGATGAGAAGAAGGAGAAGGATGAGAAGAAGGAGAAGGATGAGAAGAAGGAGAAGGATGAGAAGAAGGAGAAGATGAAGGATGAGAAGAAGGAGAAGGATGAGAAGAAGGAGAAGGATGAGAAGAAGGAGAAGGAGAAGGATGAGAAGAAGGAGAAGGATGAGAAGAAGGAGAAGGATGAGAAGAAGGAGAAGGATGAGAAGAAGGAGAAGGATGAGAAGAAGGAGAAGGATGAGAAGAAGAAGAAGGATGAGAAGAAGGAGAAGGATGAGAAGAAGAAGAAGGATGAGAAGAAGAAGGATGAGAAGAAGGAGAATTCCAAGCCGGCAAAAAGTGTATCTGCAGAGCTCTGCTATTTCTTAGCGGAGCTCTGCAGATACACTTAGCGGAGCTCTGCAGATACACTTTTTGCCGGCTTGGAATTCTTCTTATTTTCATCCTACTTCTTCTTCTTCATCCTCATCCTCATCCTCAGAAGAAGAAGATGAGGATGAGGATGAAGAAGAAGAAGAAGAAGAAGTAGGATGAAAATAAGAAGAATTCCAAGCCGGCAAAAAGTGTATCTGCAGAGCTCCTCTATTTCTGACAGATACACTTTTTCCCGGCTTGGAATTCTTCTTATTTTCATCCTACTTCTTCTTCTTCATCCTCATCCTCTTCTTATTCTTCTGAGGATGAGGATGAGGATGAAGAAGAAGAAGAAGAAGTAGGATGAAAATAAGAATTCCAAGCCGGCAAAAAGTGTATCTGCAGAGCTCCACTAAGTGTATCTGCAGAGCTCCGCTATTTCTGACAGTTCTCTGACATTCACATTTACAGCGGTTGAAACATTGTATCTATTTGTTTCCATTTATGGAAACAAATAGATACAATGTTTCAACCGCTGTAAATGTGAATGTCAGAGAACTGTCAGAAATAGAGGAGCTCTGCAGATACACTTTTTGCCGGCTTGGAATTCTTCTTATTTTCATCCTACTTCTTCTTCTTCTTCTTCATCCTCATCCTCATCCTCAGAAGAAGAAGAATGAAAAGAAGAAGAAGAATGAGAAGAAGAAGAAGAATGAAAAGAAGAATGAGAAGAATGAAAAGATTCTTCTTCTTCTTTTCATTCTTCTTTTCATTCTTCTTTTCATTCTTCTTCTCTTCATTCCTCTTCTCTTCATTCCTCTTCTCTTCATTCTTCTATTCATTCTTCTTCTCCTTCTCCTTCTCATTCTTCTTCTATTCATTCTTCTTCTCATTCTTCTTCTTCTTCTCATTCTTCTTCTTCTTTTCATTCTTCTTTTTATGAATAAGAAAAGAAGAAGGAGAAGAAGAATGAAAAGAAGAAGAAGAAGAATGAGAAGAATGAAAAAAAGAAGAAGAATGAAAAGAAGAAGAAGAAGAATGAAAAGAAAAAGAAGAAGAATGAAAAGAAGAATGAAAAGAAGAATGAAAAGAAGAAGAATGAAAAGAAGAAGAAGAAGAATGAAAAGAAGAATGAGAAGAATGAAAAGAAGAAGAATGAAAAGAAGAAGAAGAATGAAAAGAAGAAGAAGAAGAAGAAGGAAAAGAAAAGGAAGAAGAATGAAAAGAAGAATGAAAAGAAGAAGAATGAAAAGAAGAATGAGAAGAATGAAAAGAAGAATGAGAAAAATGAAAAGAAGAAGAAGAATGAAAAGAAGAATGAGAAGAATGAAAAGAAGAATGAAAAGAAGAAGAAGAATGAAAAGAAGAAGAAGAAGAAGAATGAAAAGAAGAATGAAAAGAAGAAGAAGAATGAAAAGAAGAAGAAGAAGAATGAAAAGAAGAATGAAAAGAAGAATGAGAAGAATGAAAAGATTCTTCTTCTTCTCATTCTTCTTTTCATTCTTCTTCTTCTTCTTTTAATTCTTCTTTTCATTCTTCTTTTCATTCTTCTTCTCATTCTTCTTTTCATGAAGAAGAAAAGAAGAATGAGAAGAATGAAAAGAAGAATGAAAAGAAGAAGAATGAAAAGAAGAATGAAAAGAAGAAGAAGAATGAAAAGAAGAAGAAGAAGAAGAATGAAAAGAATGAAAAGAAGAAGAATGAAAAGAAGAAGAAGAATGAAAAGAAGAATGAGAAGAATGAAAAGATTCTTCTTCTTCTTTTCATTCTTCTTTTCATTCTTCTTCTTTTCATTCTTCTTCTTCTTCTTTTCATTCTTCTTTTCATTCTTCTCATTCTTCTTTTCATTCTTCTCATTCTTCTTTTTATTCTTCTTTTCATGAAGAAGAAAAGAAGAATGAGAAGAATGAAAAGAAGAATGAAAAGAAGAAGAATGAAAAGAAGAATGAAAAGAAGAATGAAAAGAAGAATGAGAAGAAGAATGAAAAGAAGAAGAAGAATGAAAAGATGAAAAGAAGAAGAAGAAGAATGAAAAGAAGAAGAAGAAGAAGAATGAAAAGAATGAAAAGAAGAAGAAGAAGAATGAAAAGAAGAATGAGAAGAATGAAAAGAAGAAGAAGAAGAATGAAAAGAAGAATGAAAAGAAGAAGAAGAATGAAAAGAAGAAGAAGAAGAAGAATGAAAAGAAGAATGAGAAGAATGAAAAGATTCTTCTTCTTCTTTTCATTCTTCTTTTCATTCTTCTTCTTCTTTTCATTCTTCTTTTCATTCTTCTTTTCATTCTTCTTCTCATTCTTCTTTTCATTCTTCTTCTCATTCTTCTTTTCATGAAGAAGAAAAGAAGAATGAAAAGAAGAATGAAAAGAAGAAGAAGAATGAAAAGAAGAATGAGAAGAATGAAAAGAAGAATGAAAAGAAGAATGAGAAGAATGAAAAGAAGAATGAAAAGAAGAAGTATTCCAGTACAGCAAAAAGTGTATCTGCAGAGAGCTCCGCTATTTCTGACAGTTCCTTCACATTTACAGCGGTTGAAACATTGTATCTGTTTCCGAATAAAAACATCTGTATCCTAAATGGAAACAAATCGATACAATGTTTCAACCGCTGTACATGTGAAGGAACTGTCAGAGAACTGTCAGAAATAGCGGAGCTCTCTGCAGGGACACTTTTGCCGGCTGATCGGGAAAAATCCGATTCACGCACCCGAAGTATGCTAATATTCGGATTCGCCGCGAATCGAATTTTTCCTGAAATTCGAAACGAATTCCACTTCGCCTGGTTCGATTCGCTCATCTCTAATTATTACATTTGACCAGGGGGCTCTTAACACTCTGCCGTTTCGACCAGCCTTACTTTTGATCACCTTGTACGTTAGTGGTTTTCAAAGTCCTTAAAGTAACATTAAACATTCATTTTTTTATTTTAATTAAAGTAACAAACATGATATACTTACCTGCTATGTGCAATGCTTTTGCACAGAGCAGCCCTGATTCTCTTCTTCTGGGATTCCCCTACTGGTGTTCCACATTCCTCCTCTTAGGCAAGCACCCCCATGGAAAGTCATTTTCCATGCAGCACCCGTGTGGTCTGTCTCCAAAGCCACATTGTCTGCGTCTATTGACACAGACTGGGTGGCTTGTCCCCACCCTCTACTCCCTCTCCCTCATCACAGCATTTGATTGAATGGCTCCCGCTGCTATCAATCTGTTCAGTGAGGAGGAACACAAAGGTGAGAGCATATCACTGAATTGGATCAGGCTCAGGTAAGAATAAGAGAGGCTGGGGAGATCTTGCAGAACAGAAGGTTTTATTACCTTAATGCATAGAAGGCTTCAGAACCACTTTAAGCATCGTTTACCTTTTTAGCGGGTTTAAATTTTAAACTCATGTTATTGAGGAAACTCTTTCCTCACAAAAGGTCCCTCAACACAGTAGAACACTGTACATAGCAGTGATTTATTTATTTTTTGGTTACCTTTTGCAAGCCCTGATAAGACAGACTCTATTTACTAGAGCCTGAAGCTTTTTTCAGGCCTACATGATTGCCACTAGCGTGGCCCACTAAAATTGACTAGTTTTCATAGTATTCTTATTTTCTGGTAGCATGTTTTTTCTTATTGCAGTATCCCAAAACTCCCTTCCCTTTCAGTGACATACTGGTTACACAATTCCATTTTTGTTTCTTTTGTTACCACTACCACAGCCTTTTCTATTTCTTCTATGCATAACATTTTCTCCTCCTTTGCCATCTCTCATTGCCTTTGCTGATATTTAATCCCCCTCCCCCACATCCCACAAATGTCCTCCTTGAACCTAGAACCCAAAAGCTGTAGGTATATAACCCAGCATTGCATGTGACCTTTTCTTATTATACCCCAGCCACCCTTTTCAGTAATGGAAGTGCCCAAAAGTCATTCTCCCCTTCTGTTTATAAATACAAAAGACATAACTATTTCCAGAAAACAAACTATAGCACTGTTTTACACCATAAAACATAGGGCCTGTCATGTACCTGGTCACTGAGCCGGACATGAAGAGAAAGGCCTCTCGTACAGCTCCAGTTCAGGTTCCACTGGAAGTAGAACAGTGGCCATGGCAGCATGATGAGGTATGAGCACTTTTAATAAGTCCAGTGGTCTGTGCAGATAATAGCTGACAATTCACTGGTAGTAAGGCAGGAGACAGAAGCAGCTGATAGCAGACAGATGCAAGCAAGCAGATCGGTGGCAGGCTGGCAGGCGAAGAGCTGGCTGATGACAGGCTGCAGATGCTTGTCAGGAAGCAGAGGCCAGTTGATAGCATACTTGACTGAGGAGCTGTAGCAGCCTGAGTAAATCAGATGCAAGGTTAGGCAAGCCAGGTAGGTAACCGACAGTCAGATCAGGCATAAATGGCAGGAAGAAGAGTAGTCAGGTCACAAGCCAGGGTCAGAAGCAGAGAAGCAGATCAGGCAAGAGCAGGAAACAGAAGCACAATCCAGGAACAAGTCAAGGTCATTGCAGGTAGCAGGCAAGCATGCTCAGGATCAGGTCGGGTCACGATCAGAGGTCAGGCACAGGAATCAGGCAACAAACGAAAGAGAATGCTGTAGACCAAACAGCAAAGAGCGAGTGCTATAGTCCTGTTTTAACAACCCACTTGGTGCCAGTAATGGTGACCGGCATACGCATGGGCATTTGTGCTCTAGTGTGCGTGCATATGTGCATGTCTGTGCACATCTGCTTGCACACGTATGCTCCTGGAAACACTATCCGCACTATGGGCAAGCCTTCGCTAAGAGAGCAGAAAGAGACATTCTACAGGAGATTCACTTTAAAAGGAATCATGTTTCCAAGATAACTAACAGACACTTGCAGAAAACACTCCATGCTACTGACCACTCTTTGAAGTTGAAAGTGATATTCATCTTACTTTTTGAAAACTTCAATCTTACAGAAATGAAAGAATAAAGACATGAATGTAGGATATGTCTCCTTTTATCAGAGAAATTTGACCAACAACAAATCACGGTTGCCCATATACTGTGTATGTCCTCAGTACAAATCAGTTTACTGACCTAGGGAACAGTCCTTTCCAAACTCAAATCTTTTACATCTAGAGCTTGAGGTAGTTGTAGCCGTTTTAGTGTGCTTGCAACCAAAATAATTGAGTGCTGTCCGTGATACTTTTTTTTTATGAAAATAAAAATAAATAAGGAATTATAAGAAATACAATAGGAAAAACAGTCCACCACAGCTACAAAGCAGGCCAATTGCCTGCACATGTTAAAACAAAGAATGCAGAATATGCATTTAAAATAAAAATAGAAAAATATATATATGTATGTCAGGGTTCTACCTTTCAGTCCCTAGACTGCAGAAAACACTCACTACTTTGAGATTTAAGCTGCTTAAGGTTTTTGTGAAACCGGAGCTCCCCGGGGTGGTGGAGAAGAGTGAACAGAAGGAGCTGGTAGAGTGAATGTATCAGTCACTTTGATTTTACCCAAGGAGTTGGTGAGTTCAGCCCTCAAATACCAATCAGAGTACCAAAAAGGTTGCATATGGGATGCAAGTTCTACTTGTGAAAAGGAATGTTTCATAAAACATCTCCATCTGACAATGAAGCGTCAGGTAGATTTGAAGTTTTGGGAGATAGTGTCCAATTTGTTTCAGATTGAAGAGACTATTTAGAATCTGTTCCACTGCTGTTATTCTTGGTGGCTTAGGGTATACCTATGCCTACAAAAGTGCTCTGTGAGCCACCAAGAGACAAATATGTATCTACTGATGTAGGCTTCAGGATTTTGAAGACTGTGTCAAGTCAGTGGGTTCTTCATGGCCGAAGATACACAGCATATGATCCATGGGGATGTTGATGTGGTAGACTTGAGTGATATACAGCAGGACTTGGTCCCAAAATGTGGAGACCTGATTGCATTCCCATAAGTGATGGGACAGGGTGGGTCAGTGTGAAGCACAGCTTGAGCATGTTGAATGTGTAGGTATCGCTTTGTTGGTACAAAACAGGTATTAGCCTTGATGAATAATCTTACATTGGGTTTCACGCCGTGTTTCACAGACCACCAGTGATGTCATTTTCTAATATCCTGTCAAGAGCTTTTTAGGAATATCCTTTATAGGAGAATAAAAACCCATGGCTTAAAGGGGGTGAGGTGATACTTTTGCTGCTTGGTGAGTTATAAGATGAAAGTAGATATCGTAGATTGAATATTGATCCTGGTGGATCACTACCTTGATGAAAGAGCTTTGAAAGGGATCTTGTTGAGGGCTGTAGCAGGTCCTGAGATAATTTAAGGGTTGGTCGTAGTGGAAGATGTGGTATCCAGGGAGATAATATTGATTGGCCAAGTCCATGAACAACTTGAAGGATTTATAGATATGAGCAAAGACTGCTATCATTTGGTAAGTCCTTGGTATGACCAGTTGGTGAAGGCTTTATGCTCACTGGAAGCTGGAAGCATGGGATTTCCATGTAAAGGTAGGTAGCAAGAGATACTGTAGCTGATGGTAAGTCCCCGCACCTCTCTCCAGGCCAGTACTGTGTCCTTGATCAACAAGTTGGATCTAAGGGAGGCTAAAAGAGATTGAAGTTTTGAATGAAAAATGGCTGGGAGTTGGAACGGGGACACCAGGGCATTTTCCAGTACACAGTTAAAGTAGTGGGATTTTTCCAATAACCAGTCTAGACCCTGATGTAGTAGACAGGTGAGATTATAACATTTTATGTTGGGCAGACCCACTCCAACCTTGCTATTTGAAAGACAGTTTCTGGAGTGAAATGAGGGTTTTTTTTGCAGTCTAGCAAATTAAACCATTTTGAAAAGGTGACATCTCCCAAAGAGAAAAAGGGATTGGGCCACCCAGGTTTCAAACTCCTGTACAATCTTGGAGATTAAGGGAGAGTAGTTTTGACACTATAAAGAGGATGGCTCTCATCCTATGCGTATACCCAGATAGGTAATAGATTGTTTCGTTATACTGAATGGAGAGAGCCAATGAGCTGATGAGAAAATATTAAGTGGAAGAACTTCACTTTTGTCAAAGTTGATCTACAACCCAGAGCAGGTGTGGAAGGTCTCAAACAGATTTTCAAGTTTGACAAAGTCGGAGGGTGAATCAGAAGGGAAGAGCAGCACATCATCGGCAAACAAAGTTTACCTGAAGGTTTGGTCACCAATCGTGACAATGCCAATCCCTGCAGAGTAGTTAAAAAATCTCAATAGGGGTTCTAGGGCAATGTTGAAGAGGATGGGGGAGGGCAGCCCTGTCTTGTGCTTTTGGTTAAAGGAAAGTTTGGGGGCATGAAGTCAGGGGTCATAGGGAAAGAGTTCATTTTTTGTACAAAGTCAACTATAGTGCCCAAAATGCCAAACTCACCCTTGAACATAAATGGCCAAGAAAAACTGATGTTATCAAAAGCCTTTTTGTTATTTAGGGAGATGATAGTTATATCTTGTCTAGGATTAGTCTTGGCATATTCAAGTGCCAAAAGAGCCTTGCATATGTTAAGGGTTGTCAAATCACACATCTTCTTATAGACACTATGCAAAGTGATGTAACCATCGGGGCCTGAGGCTTTGGCAGCAGGTACCATCTTAATGGTGGCGTGAATGTTGTCCAGAGTGATGGGGGCATTGAGGGCATCTAGTTGTGTATTCATAAGTTTAGGTAGGTGGGCTTTCTTGAGTAGATCAGTATCAGCCTCCGTGTCAATCAGGTCCTTTGAATAGAGGGATGTTTAGATAGCTGTAAGAAGATCATTAATCCCAGAGGGTGTATGTAGTAGAGAGTCCGTAGGAGATCGTAGAGCAGATATAAAAGTAAGGCAACGAGGACCAGAGCAGAGTATTGTCCGCAATTTACCTGCCTTGTTGCTGTATCTGTGAAATTTCAAATTAGAGTATGATAGCTTGGCTACTTCTTGTTGCTCAGCCCAATAGTCAAAGGCATATTTGGCAGATTGCCAAGCCAGCCTGGTGGCCAAATGTGCATCTATGCGATAGAGCAATATGGGTGTGCCATAGGGACTCACTAGCCTTTTGATATCATAGCCAGGATTGTTTTTTAAATTGTGCAGTGTATGAAATAATACGCCCTCTGAGGAATGCTTTTCTGGCTTTAAAGAAGACTTTAGGATCAGTCAAATGAGCTCCATTCGTGGCTGTAAACTCTGCCCATGCTAAATAAAGGGTATGTTTGAAGTCATCGTTGGTTGCTAGATATGATGAAAAATGCCAGGAGCTCATAGGAACTGGGTTTTTCATCCCTGATAGCTGTACAAGGATGGGGCAGTGGTCAGAAATAACCATATCACATATATCAGTTGTGCATAGTAGGAGAAGGAGAGCCTATGAGCAAAAGAAGTAATCTATATATGAGAAAGAATCATGCGCAGGTGCGTAAAACATGCACTTGTGGTCAGTTGGGTGTGTCAGGTGTCATGTATCAGTCAGGCTAAGTGTAGAGATAGAGTGAGCAAGCATATGGGGGAAGGAGTCTGATAAGTTTGATTTTTATGTCTCTAAGCTTGGCCACCAGTACGGTCTTTAGAAAGATGCACAACTGAATTGAAGTCTCCGAGGAGGAGGTGACAGGGCTCAGGGACTTGTAGTACCTATAAGACCATATCCTGAGCAAAGGCCAGCCCAGGGGTGTTAAAAGCATAGATATTAGAGATGGTGGATGATACGAGAGGCAATTGTCAAATAAAGGGTCAGTCTACTACACACTGAATCCATTTCTACAGAGCGTACAGTGTGGCGTAAATTTTTATGGAGCAGAATAGCTACTCCTGATTTGCGTCCTATCGCAGGGGAGCCATAGGCCTGGCCCACCCATAGCTTACAAAGATGTGAGAGATCATCTGCTGCCAGGTGAGTCTCCTGTAGGAAAGCAACATCTGCCCGCAGATGCTTCAGGTGTCTTAAGACCTGCATACATTTGTTAGGCAATCGTAGCCACTTAAAATTCCATGAGATTACTTTTAATTTATCCCCATCATCGGAAGGTGCCATGTCTGTTGTAGTGAAGGTTTACAGAGCAGCCCATAAAAGGGTAACACCACTTGAGGCATTGCCCCAATGAGTATAGGAGGACAGCTGGAAGGGTATAAACCTGAGGAAATATGAAGGTAATAGTCAACAAACCAAACAAGTAAAACAATTACAACAAGGTGGGAAATCCTCCATTTAAGCATCATGAACTTCTCTTTTTCCTCCAAAGAGAGAAAGGGGGAAAGGGGGGGAAGAAAAAGGGCAGAGGGGAAGGAAGAGAAAGGGGGGGAAGGAGAGGGTGAGAGGGAAGAGAAGGATGGGGGGAATAGATAAGGGGGAGGGGTTAGGAGAGAGGAGGGGAGCCTAGGAATTTACATCACCAGCTGAACAGGCGAAAGATATTCTGTCCTGATAGAGGGGTGTACAATGAATATCTAAGGACAATCAGGTGGAGGCTTTGATTCCCATGGATAGGAAAGCCAAACAAAGCCAACTTGGTAGGGCAAGCATTAGCAACAGTCAAAAAACAACAATATACCAAAAGGATACATGTTCATACCCCTATTAATATTAAGTTAAGTGAGAAGATTTCCAGTTCAACGGTTGTAATATCGTTCATCCATACAACCAAAGCGGACACATATGTAGAGAGGCTTTGAGGGCTTTGGGGATTCAGTGAGAATGCAGAATGTCTCCTGGAGGGGGAGGATGAGGGTGAATGGTAAGGTTCCCCCTGATCCATAGCCATGTCAGTCAAAGTGTTCTGGCAGTGCTCTGCTTCCGAGGGAGGGGTGAAGGAGATTTGGTCTCCAGTAGCAGGTTGAATATGTAGAACAGCAGGATATGCCAGGGTAAATTTAATATGCTTATGGTAGATAATAGAGTATCCCGTGAATAGTAGTAGCAGGTGCTCATCACTAGAGAGATTGCAAGCACATCTAAATTTTTGGAGATTAGCTTGTTTATCGGCATAATTTGGGCAGCAGCCAATATCCGGCCTAGGCTTGGATCGAGAGTCAGCATGTTGGCCAATATGATGTGCCCTTTCTACCAGACAAGGGGAGCAGAGGCCAAATTACTCTGAGATGGCTGTGGAGCATATAGTAGCAAGCATAGATGCTGTGTATGATTCAGGCAAGCCTATTATGTGCAAATTATTTTGCCTTGAGTGATTTTCAAGAATATCTACGTGTTCTCTACGTTCTCTACGTAGTTCTCTACGTGAAGTTGTGCGTCTGGCCACTGTTGCAGAAACGGCTATAGCTTTATCCTCAATGGTGGAGATCTGTTCATCTGCCTGTGTGATCTGCTGGGCTTGGAGATGAAGATCTCGGTGGAGTTGCTCCAGGCCTTTGAGTACAGCACTGTCCACAGATTCAGTCAGTGTGGGAGTGAGGAGCATGACCATAGCTTGTGCTATTCCAGCCAGTGATGCAGGATCTAAGGCTGCTGGTGTAGATGGCATCTGTGTTTGATGATCATTCGGCTGAGCACCAGGGTCTGCCTGTGTAGCGGGGTGCCATCTTGACTGCAGCATCCGCTGTGTCTCCAGATGTCATGAGGGGAGCCAGCGGCGAGCAGGTGTGTGATTGCTTAACAAAGTGGTACATAGGGGTTCCCCTGTTGTGGTGGGTGAGAAGGGGAATAGGCCCTGGTCAGATGGAGGCTTTAAGAGTGATAAAAAAGAAGAGTTGCCAGAGCTGTGTCTCTTTACCTTCTGTCCATGCGGGGCTGGAACCGGAAGTAAAAGCAATCCCTTTTTAGCTACTTCAGACAATCATTCGTCCAATCATATGGTAGATATGTGGAGCCTGCTACATCAAAGAAATAGAGATTATACTTTCTATTTCTCTCCACATGCCAAATACCCTAGAAGCAATTATCTCTGAATCTGTCAGGAAGAGATTCCCAATCACTATGGTCTGATAATTCATAAACCATTTTAAAAACACTTTAAAACACTATTTCTTGGTAAATTACAGAAACAGACAATATTTCTGGCATTTCTTGTGTGAAATAAAACTCTGAATTTTATTTATTGATTACAAATCTATTGTCTCCTGTCAAAATGTGACTCAGCAAAGAAACTCACATAGGGTGGGTGAAACATACTTTTTAAAGCCACCCCCCAAAAATTTAAAGTTGATATAAACTCCAAAAACAAAAAGATACTTTATTGCAGCTTACCAATTCTTTGATGTGATGGCTGTATGTGTTTAACGTCTGTTAGGACTTTTTTTTTATAGTTCCACTTTAATCCCCCTCCTCACTGCCAGCACCTCAATACTCCATCTCTGAAGCACCAGTCAGATTTATCTACACCTTTTGCTGCCTCTCGACTTGTATTATGAAAAGTTGGGCAGCCCATGATTACTGTATACAGTTAGGTCCATATATATTTGGACACAGGCACAATTTTAGTTTTTTTTTCAGCTATTTACCAAAACATATTCAAGCTATAGTTTTATAATGGATATGGGTTGAAAGTGCACACTCTCAGGTTTAATTTGAAGGTATGTACATCCAAATTGGAGGAAGAGTTTAGGAATTACAGCTCTTAAGAGTAGCAATCCCCCCGTTTTTCAAGGGACCAAAAGTAATTGGACAACTGAACCAAAAGCTGTTTCATGGCCAGGTGTGGGTTACTCCTTCATTATTTCTTCATCAATTACGCAGGTAAAAGGTCTGGAGTTGATTCTAAGTGTGGTATTTACATTTGGAATCTATTGCTGTGAACCTACATCATGCATTCAAAGGAGCTGTCCATGTAAGTGAAACAGGCCATTGTAAGGCTTCAAAAACTAAACAAATCTATCAGAGAGATAGCAACAACATTAGGAGTGGCCAAATCAACAGTTTGGTACATTCTGAGGAAAGAAGAACACACTGGTGAGCTCAGCAACATAAAAAGGCATGAATGTCCACAGAAGACAGCAGTGATGGATGATCGCAGGATCCCTCTATGGTAAAGAAAAACCCATTCACAACATCCAGACAAGTGAAGGACACTCTCCAGGAGGTGGGCGTATCATTGTCAAAGTCTACAATCAAGAGAAGACTTCACGAGAGCAAATACAGAGGGTTCACCACAAGGTGCAAACCATTCATAAGCCTGAAGAATAGAAAAGCCAGATTAGACTTTGCCAAAAAACATCTAAAAAAAAACAGACCAGTACTGGAAAAGCATTCTTTGGACGGATGAAACTAAGATGATTCTGTACCAGAATGACGGGAAGAAAAAAGTGTGAAGAAGGCTTGGAACAGCTCATGATCAAAAGCACACAACGTCACCTGTAAAACATGGTGGAGGCAGTGTGATGGCATGGGCATGCATGGCTTCCAGCGGCACTGGGTCATTGGATTTTATTGATGATGTGACAGAAGACAGAAGGAGCCGGATGAATTCTGCAGTGTTTAGAGATACACTGTCAGCCCAGATTCAGCCAAATGCAGCAAAGTTGATTGGATGGCGCTTCACAGTACAGATGGACAATAATCTAAAACACACTGCAAAAGCAACCCAGGAGCTTTTGAAGTAAAACAAGTGCAATATTCTGCAATGGCCGAGTCAATCACCTGATCTCAACCTCATTGAGCATGCATTTCACTTAATGAAGGCAAAACTAAAGGCAGAAAGACCCACAAACAAAGAGCAACTGAAGACAGCTGCAGTTAGAGCCTGGCAAAGCATCAGAAAGGAGGAAACCCAGTCTTTGGTAATGTCTATGGGTTCCAGACTTCAGGCAGTCATTGCCAGTAAAGGAATCTCAACAAAATATTACAAATGAACATTTTATTAATGATTATATTCAATTGTCCAATTACTTTTGGTCCCTTGAAAAAGGGGCGATGGCTACTCTTACGAGCTGTAATTCCTAAACCCTTCCTCCAATTTGGATGTATATACCCTCAAATTAAAGCTGAGAGTGTGCACTCTCAGCCAATATCCATTATAGAACTATGGGCTTGAATATGTTTTGGTAAATACCTGACAGAAACTGAAATTGTGCCTGTGTCCAAATTTATATGGAGCTAACTGTATATCTCCTATGAAGGCCTTCCAGCCACCATAATGAAATGCAGCAAAGCGTTCCTTGCATCACCTTCTCAGAGTGAAGTGTTTTGAGCTTTTTACTGGATGGTGGAATTGATTACCCTCTTCCTCCCTGATAGCACCCTAACCCTTCTCTTTCTAACTGCTTCCTGTTGCCTCTGACACAGCAGCACACTTCAGCACATGTAGTGTGTGCACCGTCAGGAACATCAAAAGGAACTTCCCCTTTGAATGGTGATGAGATGCTGTTAAGTTCTGAATCAGGAACCTCTAATGTGGATGAGGGTCTGGTGTGGTTTGGTGTTGTTGGCAGCCACTACAGCATGGACAGTGTGAAGTTCTGGACAGTGTGAAGTATTGTCTATTAGATATTGACAGGATAATTTTGTTCACACAGCATTTTAGCGAATAACCAATGGCTATGACTACCTAAAGTGTCTGTACACTCTTATGGCCTGCCATAAGACATCCTAACAGCTGGGGTATTTAACCAGGAAATAGTGCACCACTATTTTCAGAACACGGGCCAGGTAAGATATGTGTGTGAAATTTCCCCCCCAAAGGGCTGCCAACAGACTGGTCCAGTGAACCAGCTACAAAAATAGTGTACCTTTTAGCCTTTTACCTGGGCCAAAGCCCATAATATTCACTAAGAAGAGTGAAACACTGCTCCAGGTCGGTCTCCTGTCCCACCATCACTAGCACACTACCAGGTGCTGGCCCTGTTTGTTGCTCATGATGTAGAAAAAAATTTGGTTGGCCGCACATCCATAAAATCACCTTTATTGAAACATCTTTCTCAAAAACACTCCAAAATGTAATATTCACTGTGCTGCAATTATGAATTACTTACTGATTTGTGAATTCACTGATACATACAGTAATTGTGTTTTTTTATGAGAATTGTGTAGTGTGACATATATGAAATACCTTTTTTTCCCCAAGTCAAACCCAAAATGTGCACCCAAAGGAACTTTGGGTAGTATATCCATATGCACCATGAAAAATATGTTCTGCCCCAATTCTTTTGTTTGATCTTAAGCAGGCCATAGCTGATGTGTAAACCAAACAAAATTTTTGAATTGTTGGTTTTTGACATCATTAATGTGCCAGCTGAGATACATGATTTTTATGCCGCAATCAAAAAGTGCCTGATCCCAGCATGATGGATTTTTATTAGAAAAACAAAACAATTGATGGCACAATCGTATGAGCTACTTTTGTTTTTCGCTCGACAGAACTTTCAGATTTTGACTCAGCTATGGCTTGCCTTAGACTTTCTTGGATGAGGTGCAGTTTGTCCACTAACTGTGACCACAGCCAGGATAGTTGATTGTTTCATTAATAGAAGGAACTGTAACTGTTAACCACACTTACAAATGTATTTTTACATATGATGTTTTTCTGTCTTTGACTTAGTACACAATTTCCCCTTCATTTTACTGTCATGTTCATGGAAATTGGAATAGGATAGAAATCCACTTTTACCAGTTCACCCAGTGTTCATAGACAGAAATAAATCATCTGTTCTGAAACTTTTCCATCTTTCAATTTTAAAAGGAAAAATCCCTTATACATTTGTTACTTCCATGTACTGAAATACTGTATGTATTTAATAAGGAGTTCCATGCTTAATAAAAAGGACAAAGCAGATGGGATCTGCAGAAAAACTCGTATATATTACGGATATGTAGGAATATAAACAAAACCATTTTTGATGGGTTGCCATTACTTACTGAACTTTGTACTTTGTTCTTGATTTTTATGCTTCATTAAATCCTCACAAATATATACAACTAGTACTTTTTTTAGTATGTAGAGGATACTTTTATGTATTTGTTGTATGTGAATACAATAATATGGAATAATAGTAATCTGTTATATGGATATTACTGTTTAAAAATCACAAAATTACTCTTCACATTTAAAAGCAATACTTATCAAATTACTTTTTTGGCTGCTGCTCTTGCCTGCCCTCTAATGGATCTATGAGAACTAAAAGCCCGTTGAGCCTGGTGTATTCTTAAAGTTCTGTTCTTTCTGTTCATTTTTAAAAAACTGTTAGCTTGTCACTGACAAATAAACTTAGCATAAAACATATATTAGGGTCAAAAAAATGTTGACAATCATCTGTAGATATGATTTTCCAAGTAATGTACTATATCAAAGAGAAAAGATTAGGTATTTACAGGTAAAAATACTAATCTCTAAAATGTGAGATTAATATGTATTAGGAAAAAATATATTTATTATAATATATTATATTATACTATATTATATTATGACATGCATGCAAGAGCAGTTTTGTTACAAAGATATTTGTATGTAGGGTCATAATATACCAAAGCAAGTGCACAGCTCATGCTGTTTACATTATCAGAGTGGTCTATGATGCTCAGTGCCAATGATTGTATTGGGAAAAACAAAACAACTCCTTTTCATGGACAAGCTCTGGTGGACGAGGTGGCTTTGTAAGTTTCAATAACTGGTGGTCCTGGGACCAATTTTTGGTCAGTGGACTCTGTTTAATGGTACAGGTGCAGTTAAGTCTTTTTGATTATAGACATTCACGGAAACTTTGTGCCCTTGGTTGGGCTGTATCTATACGACAATGTTGAGTTATCTTGTTAGAGATGGTACCCTGAGTGACCCTACCTAATCATTTCAACACAATTACTGTGCCACTATATTGATGAATCCGTGTCCCTTATGGCTCATCTTTCAAATGTATAGGTAGAATTGCATATTTTGTTTTGTCTTCCCCCTCTGTATATTAAATGTCACCAATATTATTCCGTAACAATTTAATGGTGAAGCACCTCTTGTTTGTGCCTTTTGGTTGTGTCATTTTTAGGGATCCCCCTATACACCATATTTGTCGATCACCAGTGGTTTATGCACGTATTTTGTTTGGACCAGAACTGGCGATGTGACTATACTCTTTCAATATACCTATATACCACTGAATTTCCCTATATGTGGCGTAATCGGTCCAGAATTGGTGACACTAATGTACCTCCACCTGTAGGAAGCTCAGTTTAAACCTTAAGAGACATGAGGTTTCCAATATGTTTCTTAACAGTTGCATATATATTTTTTATGTCAGGAAGCCCTTTGAGGGGCTGTCACTTGTCCTTTCGATTCACAGGGATCCCTTCATCGACTGGCCCTTCTGGGAGGGTTTAGATCTCCCTCCTCAACCCCTGCTCTGATGCCTGTGGATCAAGGTATATCCAATTTACCTAACTGATCTGTATGTTAAATATTGGTCAACATAATATGTTGTGTACAAATTTACACCAACTTTTTTTTATGTAGCAACTCCTAAAGAAACTATATCATCGCGAAACATGTCGATTCACTACAGCTATTGATATCAGAATATCTCTCTTCAAACTCTTATCGGGTTAAGGTATATTTTTATTGTGGGATGCATTAACATTGTATGTACCTACACGCTTTGTAACTGCACGGAATGTAATATTCCATCAGGGGGACTACACTCTCTGCAGAGGATATTATTAATTGTTGTACGTTTATGTATATCCAATAAAGCAACAATTTTAATGAATACTGTTGTAGTGCCTATAAAGTCCACTCTATGGCCTTCCCTTCTTGTTTGTTTTTCCCATTAGTTTGAACAGGACATGGAACTTGGGAGCATTGTATGTATCCTCACAGTTACCACTCTGTGTTGGATACTATATCATTAAAGTCCCAATGATTGTATTGATATACTGACCCAAAGACATATTAGCACTTGTTGAAGCATTTTCAGAATTTTGCATTTCTTCCCTTTGAGAAGAATGCAGACTACAGCCTCTGTGGCTACTGACATTTCATATATATTTCCATAAAATTGCTAACCCAGGAGCCTGTAAAGTGCCATCCAGGTTTTCTGCAGACCTTTCAGTATATCTGCTTGCCCATATGGGGGGAGCGGGCAAGCAGATACTGTATATTGACAAGAAGATTCAATATACTACCATGGCTCTCCACAGCTCTGTGGTAGTTAATTGAAAACTACAAGCGGACAGCCGCCAAGGCTGTGGGGACTTGCAGCTCATTCATTCACAGAGCCCTGTGAATGAATGATGTGGCCATGTGGCATATTTTCAAATTTTTAAATCTGACAGATAGTACAGGGAACTTCTTCTCATACATCGGTTGGGGGGGAGGGCAGCTGCAGCAGTGGGAACATGTTACATGTTCCACCCTCAAAAAGGGTGGAGCATGTAACATGTTCCCAAAGGTGAACTTATCCTCTAATACAAATATACAAACAAGGTCTGGCGTTTGCACACTCCAAATATGATTTCAATAACACAAAATTATAACCTATGTGATACTACATTTCAGTACTTATTTACATCAAAAAACATAATATCAAGTAAAAAAAGTCCCACACCACTGTGTGAACATTAAAGTGCCATGTACAAGTGCTTAATGCATGCATTATAATTTGGTGTTATTGAAATCAAATTTAGAGTGTGCAAGCACAAGGAAACAAATTATGCCATATACCAACATGCTTATTGTTTATATTATTGTTTATGCCAACTCATATTTCTACTAAACAATCATGTTAGCATGAGTAATAATGTTATTTATTAGAGATGATCTGGGTATTTGGTCTGAATGTAAGTTTGGACTGAACATTGGCTGTTTGCAATTTAGCATGGAGGAACATAACAGCTTTCTGTTGTCATTGGTTGCTAAGGAAGCAGCAGGTGATTGCACCTGCCTCATCCTTACCAACCACTGATTTCACCAGGCCCATTCACTTATATGGCTGGGAATCCCAGGATGTTTAAGCAGAGGGGCAGAGATAGGGGGTGACTCTATTGTTTAAATATGGTCACATAACCATGACCATGGCCATATTGAGCAATGATCTCTCTACTACTCCCTTATAATGCCAATAACAGCTCGAGAAGCTGTCATTCAGTGAATGGCATCATCACATTTGGTTGATGGGTTTTTACCTTTTAGCGGTTGCCAGGCATCATGATTGATGTGGAACATTGTGGAAATAAAAAAAAAATAAAAAACTGTATTTGTATTTTCAGTTACACTTTACTTTTTTGTGTAGGGGAACCCCATTAATATTTATCTCAGATCCCCATTTAGGATAAGCTCTGGTATAGATGAAGGGAATCCCCAGCTGTTTGTCTAAAAACAGTACAAAACTGCGGAGTGCTGTCATTTGTTCTGGAAATGTAAACACAATTTTTCCTTGTAAATGTCAGGTGTTGCTGTAGTAGGTTGCATACATCACAGAGATGCACCACTTCATAGGCAGAGTCAGGGCATCCAACAATTATGTTATTTAATGAAGTTTTGCATTTTTAATGTTTAATTTAAGCATTGCTAAAATTGCTGCTCCCCACCAAACAGAACATTTTTACATTGTTTTTTACTTTAGTACATATCCCCCCACCCCCCATGTTATTCCCTTGCCTATTAGCACAGAAAATGGCCACAAATGTTTTGCTTTTTAAATATTCTCCTCCAATTGAATTCAATGAAGTTCAGTTTTGGCACCTGAACTTTATTTATATTTGCTAAAACCAGGTACAGTCATACTTTCCTCATCACTTATTAATCTGTTTTATGCCAATGTTTTTGGCTACATACACAGCTATAACTGATAACTAATTCAGATGGATTGCTAGCTTTTATTTGTTCATGACAACTCATAATTTAATAAACTATTTAGTAGGAACTGAACTATGGAAGCTGTGCTTCAAAAGGCAATCAGATGGCCAAGCACTAGTCATCTGGTTTCAGGTCTCTTGCATAGTTACACATTTTCTTCTACTATTGCTCTTTACATAAGACTCCATCCATACAGTTTTCCCCAAAACCTTAACCACACCATGATACTTCCACTATCATGCATGGCAAAGATGGTGCATCCAAGGGTGAAGAACTGTGTTGGCTTTTGACCATAAATAGCATTTTCCACAAAGGGCAAAATCTTCAGCTGTGGTCTTATCAAACCACACAGCCTACACAATGTTATAAAAAGAAGCAGAAAGAAGAGAATTTTTTTTTTTTTAAGATGCAATGACAAGCAAATTAATTACCCTGGGAAAACAAATAGCTTATTTTTTCTTAAATAATACAGGTGAAAAAAACAATGACATTTAAACTTTAAACTCTGTATGAATAGCAACCTAAAATTCTGTCAATTTAGTGACTATTCCCTATCGCAATTTATTATGTTTATATATCTTTCAGGTACTTGTATAGAGCTGTCAATTTATGCAGCACTTTACATATATATATATTATACATTCACACCAGTACCTAATCCTCAAGGGGTGTACAATCTAAGGTCCCTAACTCACATTTATATATACACATACTAGGGCCAATTAACCTCCCAGCATGTCTTTGGAGTGTGGAAGGAAACCGGAGCACACAGAGGATACCCACGCAGACACAGAGAGAACATGCAAACTCCAGGCAGGTGGTGCCGTAGTTGGGATTTGAACAAATGACCCTAGTACTTCCAGGTGGAAGTGCTAACCACTTAGCCACTATGCTGCCCATTCACATTATATATTATCAAATTCTACATACATTTATTCTAACAGTAAATTAAACTTTCCCACACCATTAAAAGAATATTTAATAATTATTTAATGAAATTACTTAGTGAAACCTCTTGTTTACAGAAACCACCACCATACATAGGAACTATTAACCTTATAATCAAGTTGTCAGGGGGAGAAAATAAAAAACCTTCTTCAGGCTGTTTCAAGAAAAAACAGATTTTCCCCCATTGGGTGCTGCCATTGTGCCTTTACACATCAAAGGGGAGATGGAACCAGCCTGTCAATCACAGTCTGGGCATCAACACTTCTGTTCTTCCTGTGACATTCAGGTGTCATTGCTTGCTGCATCACTGTCAGTAGTAGGCATGAGAAGTGTCTGGGTTCTGTTTGTGGGGGGGTTTGTTGAACCCTGTGTAAAGGCCAGAACTTGAGAACTTAAAGCTGAACCCCATTGAAGTATATCGGGAGCAAATCTTGATCATCAATCCTGGCTATTTTAAAGGCTGATAGGCAAGGTATTGTCAAAAAAGGCCTGGACACTTTCATGAGGAACATGTTCTAATGCTAAAATAAATATATTAAAGACCGCACAGCAGGAAGGAGGCCCTCCTTTAAAGGGATCTTTTAGAGTGACAGGAGAAAAACTCCAATACTTTCTATTCTTGGGAGATGGCTTTAAACTGTATGTGGTTTTATGGAACACTACATTTTCCATAGACAGCGTCAGAGACACCATATTCTAGCAAGATATATTTTGGATGTATTTTGCCTACTGTATATTGCTCATCTGCTGGATATTATTTAAGAAACTTAAATTTAGCAATAGATGGATCCGCAAGCCTAGGATGTCTGTAATCTAAAGCACAACTGACTTTTAACATTTATTTGTTGGGGTCAACAATACTAGGTGAGTGTGGACCATATAAGGGGAGCACATCTGACGATTTAAAGTCTAAAGAGTGGAAAAACTCTTATTTATTTCATTAATTTTTTTTTCAGTTTTTCTTGTTTTTTTCAAATTTAATTTACACAAGTTAATTTGATGGACACTTGTTTATATATGGACTTTTGTTGATATATGTTGTTGTGTATGAAAAGGATTTAGGTAGTGCTGTGTACACATTCATTTAGTAGATGGATCAAAATTGATCAATTTTTGTCAATGGGAAAATGCTGGTAAACGTTTTCAATCCTTGCATTCTGACAGCTGAAAGTCCTGGTGTCAGAATGCATTGGCTCCTGCTGCTGTCAATCAAAGCCAGTGAGATGGGAATGGGGGGAAACACAGGGCCAGCTCAGGATTGAATGGCGGGGGCTTGAGAACAGGATGATCGGGACTGCTCTGTGCAAAACCAATGCACATAGCAGGCAAGTATAACATGTTTGCTATTTAAAAAGTGATAAAAATTTAAGCTTTAATATCACTTTAATCCTCCTAAACCAATGTACCTTGCTGACCCCTTAAGAGATTCTCATTTGCAACATCTAAACTTTTCTCGGGAACAGACTCCATTCCAACTCTTTACATTTTCAGCCTGCTGAGTCTAAACCCCTTGTAAGCTGTTGGACCTCTCCCATCTCTATCACACCATAGAAACCCTGCTTCTAACTCAGAGATGGCCTATATAACTATATGGGACCTTCCCAGGATGTTTTATTACCTTCTAGAAGAGACAAACTCAGTCTGGGGTCAAAATTGGTTATTATGCTGGTTCATTCCACTGCATTGACACAAATGTATTTCATCTATTCTTGCTGCTACTAAACCGGCTAGCCTCCTCTCTACTGACCAGTGAGGAAGCAGGAAACCAGAATTTACACAGTCCTCATATAACAGCTTTTATTGTTGTTTGACTACTGACCAGGTTTTTTACCTCACTTGGGACCTATTTGGCCCATTATCCAGTGGCTGCAATACTGCAATATTGGCAGTAAGATTTGGTTCTCTCCTACTGAATGGCTATAGGGATGTATGCCCCTCTTCGCCTCTCTTATCTTCACATGGCCATAATGACAGATGTTTCTGTCATAACATTTTGCTATAACTGTTTTATCCAATACCACTAGTGCTTACATGTTTTATAACCCTGTATATGTACTGAAAGGTTTTTCTTTTTTGCACCAGCTACAACCATATTCTTGACACACCCCCTGGGAGACTTTCTTGGTTCAGAACAAACAATCAAGTTACAGTATACTAGTCATATTTCCTTGACCAAATAAATTTGTGACTTTGAATGTTGAGGTCCCAGGTGTTGGGGTCCATGTGGAGGAGTGGGTTCATGCAAGAATTTGTTTTCAAATTAACAAAATTCCCATTCTCTCTCACAGGGAGAAAGCATAGTTATTGCTCATGCAGTTAATTGGAAAAATTTGAACTACTTACTAGACAAGGGGGACAGATATTTTTTCCTTAAGGGATCCCTCAAAAGCCAATTACTCACTTTCATCAATGTTTATGTTGCACACACAAGTCACATTGACTTCTCAGAGGCTTATTTAGCCAAACTTTTGGACTTTGCCAAAGGTGGGTGATTTCAGTTTAGCTTTAGGTCCCATTCTGGACTTATCCTGAACGCTTATTAGACATGTGCATGCTGGAAACCTTTGTTTCATTTCAGATGCATTCAATAACTTAAGAATTTAATTTAGTCAAATTCATTATGCTGGCCTGATTCGTTTGTCTCATATTTGTTGGTCTGGGTGGATTCGAAATATGTTGCAGGTTTTCCGGAAGATTGCTACAGTATTAGATATATTAACGAATCGGACAGATTCGAATGGTAAGGATTTCATACTTTAGGATGCTAGTCCAACCCACTAAGAGATATAGCATGAGATGATTGGACAATATTCACTGATGTCATTTGTGTCCAAATTAACGAATTGAAAGAAATTCGGATCCATTCACTATCCAAATTTGTTGCCATGTCCATTCAGAGATTTATATACATCTGATTCTCCAAAAATGACATTTTCATCCAAAAAAAAATGAAATTGAAACAAAAAAAACAGACATGTCTCAAGCATATAATTTTTCCTATGCTGCCATTAACCAATATAAAATGTTTATTTTCAGAAGGCTTCATGGACACTTGAAGTTTTGCTCACAACAATGACAAAGATTATACCTTCTACTTAGCAGTACACCAGTCCTACTCAAAATTATTACTTCTTTGTGAAGCAGGCAGACCTTCAGAAGATCAACTCAGTAGACATCGATGTGATCATGCTCTGGTGCTGCTGGACATCAGAATCGGATATGATTCTCCTAAGTCTTGGCACTGGACCCTAAGCAGATCACTCCTTCAAGATCCCTAAATAAGCTCTGGGATCACACAGGGATTGTCAGGAATCCGGATATGACCAGAGATGTGTGTGGACTAACACAGGGAATATCAGGCTTCAGGAGTGATGTGGATAATATCATTTATTGTGAGATACACCAGTATACAAAAATGCATAGTGCAAGCAACAACCAAACCTTCAACTTATATATATATATATATATATATATATATATATATTCAGAAATAAAAGTGTAGTCTGGGCTGATCAGGTACAGAGAAGTAGGCAAACGGTTAGTCAGAAGGAGAGCTGGGTCGGTGCAGGCAGGCAGAGTTCAATCGTAGTCAGAATCAAACAGGAAAATCAAGCAGGTGGATGACAGGTACAGGAAAACAAAGGCTCATGGGAAAACAAACACCAAGGCACTGATTATAGGCCTGGTTACTGTTTAAGTATACCTCCTGCAATCAGCCTCAGGTGATGGCTTGATTGCATGAGGTGAGATCCTGGCTGCTGAAAGGCACCTGCTGGTAAGTCCCAGTACTGCAGCCCAAAGAGCAGGTGAGCCACAGCACCACCAGCAGTGAGCCCTTTCCTGACAGTGATAGAGTGGATAACTCACAAATGTGTAATAAGGGGTCTTCTGATAGACTTGGGCACTGAACTCAAAGCAGGAAGGGTTAAAAAGATTGTGGAACTACTGCAACAAATCATATACAAAGTAAAAGCACACCAAACAAAAATAGGTCCTTCTATGTATGTGGGAACGAACCATTTAGGGCCTGGACCTGAGCCTTATGGGAGATGTGCTTCAACTTATTCATTCAACAGCTGGAAAATAAACATGGCAGCTATAGTAACCTATAATAATATGGTAAATAAGCCGAAGGATATGGTCTTGTGCTTTCCTGACCATTACAAAGCACTTTACAACTTAGACATTCCTATACAGGACCCCTGATAAATTGCATTTGGTATTGAAAAACCCCTGAGCCTAAATTGCTCTTTTGTATTATTAAAAATTCCAGTACCCCTTTAACCAACCTTTTCTGGAGTTCTGTAACTCAATTTTAGATAGCCACCAGTTCCCGCCTGACTCTCTATGGGGTCTCAATGTGCCAGATATGGACACATCTGATCGTTAAATGTTGACTGAAATCTTAATTAACCATATCTTTACCTTCTTTCTATACATCATCTACATAGAACTAGTAGAATTTGACGCAATAGAGAGGCTAAAGACAGTACTGTCAAAGCCATATAAGTAATTCCCCTAGCCCATATGCAGAAACTCCCAACATTATTGCTTTTGATGGACTCCAAAAAAGCCTTATGTCAGTTTAATTGGACATTCCTGGAAGCTACACTGTGGTATATATAGTATGTTAACATGACCAAACTGAATGATGCTATTTATTCTTCCCCCTCTACCAAAGTCAGAATTATCAATTCCTTTTTGGAATCCTTCCACATGGGTAACAGTATGTGACAAGAATGCCCATTCTCATCCCTGATTTTCATCATCTCTCTGGAACCCCTTCTCTGTGCTATTCTCTCTAACCCTGACATTCAAATGCTTCAAAATGGTCCAACAAAAAAGAAAGATGCAGGCTTTGTGAATGATCTGCTTTTTTCCTGCAAAAAAAACAAAAATGTCTTTGTCTATTTTGCCTGTGGAATTTAAAGGATAAGTTCACCTTTGGAACATATTACATGTTTCACACATTTTTGGGTAAGTTAGGATCTTTCCTATCCTTGCTTGCTTGTGATGCCACTGGAAGGGTTCATACCTATCTACCTCCTGAAGTGGGAAAGGGACAGGGAACATATCTTGCTCTGAGCACAAAAAGCCTCTATAGGAAGTAAAGTCCAAGAGAAAAAAATGTAACTCATTTGCTCTTGTTATAGGGTAATGACTCTTCTCCACAAAATCTACACACAGAGTCCTGCCCTAATCAACAAAGCTGTAATTCTGACATTTGTTTTGGAATTGTCTCCAACCATCCAGGGATCGTGTGATTCCCATCATATTCAAACATATGGATGTTGACATATGTAATATCCCAGGTTCCTCCTTCCTCCACTTTACCAATTACAATGAAGAGGTACAAACACTCACTTCCTATAAATTTGATTAATGCTGCTAGAGCCTGCATCCATTTGATGTTGAAGTGGCCCCCCCTCCCTCAATGGTGGGACTGTAGATATCCAAGGTTCAGGAGGTTAGACCAATGAGGACCTTACAGCCTCTCAGAGAACAAAACCTGTATTTACTTCATTGAATTAATAATCTCCTGATTATGTATGAACTCTTGTCAATCCTCCACTCGTTCTTTACCCTCTCTCTTCCTTCTTACTGCCCCCACTGTCCTTACCTTCCTCTCAGAACCCCATTCAACCTGTCACAACTACATTACCTCAATACTTCCACTTATATCCTCCTTATGAAAAATCCTATTCCAGTTCATCCAGTCCTGTGGAAATGAACTCAGGAATGTATACAACTGAATATCCAGTCAAATGTTCATGACCTATGGATGCTATGTTTTTCTACTGGTATTCTCTCAGTCAGTTGTACCTTTAACTGGACTATTGTGTACTCTTGTTTTCCATTTTTCCTTCGACAGCAAGAAGAACCTTTTGATTGCTGACCCCCCCCCCCCCCCCCCGCTCACATGTCTCACCGCCCGCCTGTCCATTTTTCTGGTGTCCAGCATTCCCCCACAACCGTTCTATTTCCTTGACTTTGTATACTTTGAATTCTTTACTTCTACTTAAGTCCTTACTTAAAAATGTTTCCCTTTCCCACATCCAAATCCAAGATATACAACATTTTGCTTCCAAAAGTAAATTCATTAGGGGTTTACATTTACTATAAGAGACCTATGCCTATAAGCCGTATACCAATCTTTCCCTATGCACTTCATCAGAAACACTCCCTATGCTTTCCTTATCACAGCTAAGAATATTGTCAATATGGCTAATGGCAACCTTGTCTTTTATAGTGAGGGACCTGGCGCATAAGAAAGCCCCAATATTGACTATTCTTAGCCTCCTGACCCACATTCAAAGGCCAGGAAGTGCAGCTTCAACCATGTCAGGTCTGCTGAGAATCCATGTAAAAGTGATCGCTCAAGCAATAGGTAGATCACTATTAAAAGCTGCATGCAAACCCCCCATGAATGAAAAAGTGAAGTAAAAAAATTCAGAATTTATATATATATATATATATATATATATATATATATATATATATCCTGTAATATTACCTTCCAAAAAGAATCCAATGTGTGCAACTTCTGTGCATTGTAAGTGAAAGCAACATTATTCAAAATTTTAGAGATCACAAATCTGTGAAAGAAATTACATTATACTAATTTGTTTTCTTCTCATCCCAACTTTAGGCTAGCAAATAAAATGAACTGCCTGTCTGCCCCTGTGTATGGAGCTCATTGTAGAAAATTGGCAATGCTGAAGCTGATTGCACTTTTGCGAATGCGTGGGAATGACATCATCCCCGCCTGGCCAATGAAAGTGGCTGGCGATAGAGAGACAGAAGTCGGCTGCCCAAAGATGTCAGGGCTGGCAGGGAGCTCTGGGATGCTGTATCACTAGAGCCAAGGTGAGTATAGTTCCACTGTAATGTTATTCTAACTATTCAAGCTAACTATTTTCCCCCCTACAGTGTGTTGAAAATGTAGTATTAGGGGAATAAGGCTCTCCTAAAGTAAAACGTATGCATTTATTTCGAGTTACTATTCCACTACATTGCAAACTATTTTAGGTGGTCTGTTTCTCCTTGTGTACAAGTGGAAAAAAACCCTTTCACTTTTATGGACAGTCTATCATGCATGCCAAAGACAAATGGCTTCTCCTTAGGAATGAATGGGATTTTATTTGTACGTGCATAGAAGAAATATAAGCCCTTACAGGAGTGTTTGCAGGTGAAGTATGCACAAGAGTATATAAATGTGAGTGAGTGCAGGGGGGAGGGGAAAATTAAAGGATAAGTTAGCAGGCTTAGGCTTTGGGCTTCGTTTATACTGTTGCACTGTCTGCATTAAGGCAGCCCATTCATTTTAATGGGATGCTTAAAGCACCAAAAAATGGTATGAATGGGAATGCTGAGAAAGTTCAACAGTACAGTGGAGAAAGTGTGCAGGTATAAGAACATTCCTGTTTTTTTATCAATGTTGCCAATTTTTATGTTTCTGCTTTCTAATGGCCCCTAAAGCAACCCTGTCACCTAACTGAAGACCATGTGTAGCAGCTGAAGAGTTCACAAATTATTCAAGGCACTCCCTGATAGCCTTTAAAGAGAAAAAAAATATACCTCTTTAAGCAGAACTGAACTTGTCTGTGTGGGATGAATACAGAGAGAAACTGTGTAGCTGTTTCTGATTATAAACATCTTACTGAATCATGTGCAAACACAGGACACATAAAGGAGTGTGTGCAGTTAATGGCTGATTACCTTAGAGAATAGCAGGAGCACTCAGGGTGGTGAGTTTCTCAGCTTTGCAGCAGGTTTCCCCAGGGTTGATAGAGTTTAGAACCAACTGAAATATCCAGGGCTCAGGAGATTTAAAAATGGTGCTGCTTGTCTAGTGGCCAGCTAAACAGCAATGACTCCCGAGAGAGTTCCAGCACATGCAACAATGTCTCTGATGGCTACTCTCATCTACTAGTTTAGGAGATCTATGCTTCCCTTCCATAGGATGTGAGCTGTCTGCATGTCAGGTCCTCTATAGACCAGCTCCATTATTAACTCTTATGCTGTTTCCATATTAACTCCTGTACTGCTAGTGTAAATGGCTTCCAGTGTTTTCTCTCATTAGGTATGCCAAACATTTATTTTCTTCATCATAAAACATAACTAAAAATAAAATGTATTATCAAAAAGATATAACATTATATATATATATATATATACACACGCACACACACACACACATCTTGTTAAAAGCGCAACTGGCCATACACAAGACAATCCATCCCTTAAAGCAGTGTTTCTCAATTCCAGTCCTCATGGACCCCCAACAGGTCATGTTTTCAGGATTTCCATTATTTTGCACAGGTGATTTGATCAGTTTCACTGCCTTAGTAATTACCACAGCTGTTTCATCTGAGGGAAATCCTGAAAACATGACCTGTTGGGGGTCCATGAGGACTGGAGTTGAGAAACACTGCCTTAAAGTAAAAGAACAGCCAAAGCTCTTTTGGCTGTACTTTTCCTGTGGATCACATGAGTGCAGTTTGTCCTGCAGTTTTGTGACCCGTTTTTAGCTGATAGCAATCCACTGAAAGCCTGAGCAAGCCACTCCTTCCCCTCCACAGCCCAATGGTCAAGTGAGCGTGGGGGGGAGACTTTCTGCTTACAGCGGCTGTGAGAATTCAGCGATCAGCGGTCGTGTGATCACTGAGTTCTCACACTTAGTGCCTGTGTGACAAATGCTGCATCCACCTAGGTAAGTATGATTTAAAAAAAAAAAAAGAAATGCCATACTTCTCTTTTAAGGGTTTATTTTATTTTTAGGAGTGCTGATATGCCATTTTGTCAGCATGCAAAAATAAAAAAAAAAAAAAGGTTTGCCGCTCTTCTGCAATACAGAGGGAAGAGCAGACAGCAGCCAACACAAGGGAGAAATTCTATGGCCATGGGGAAAATCACGTTTACATCCCTAAGGCATGGTTTCAAAAATATCTGAAAGAGCGTGGAGAGGTTCTGGGGAGGTATTTTTTTTCACCCCTGCAGTGGTGAATGGCGCAGGAGCAGGAGTAACAAAGTGGCTGACAAACAAATTTTCAATGTAATAAGTTAAGGTGCAGAGCAGACACTTGTTTGCAAATGCTGCTGAAATATGCTTAGCCTGCTAATGCATTCTTTTTCTCTACCACTAAAGGATACAGAAATAAAGAGCACATAGAAGCCATTTATTTTAGGTAAATGTGCTCTTTTCTTTTCCATAATGGTGCAGAGCAGCCAATTAACATTCTAGTGCTGCACCAGTGCCATTTTCCTCCCTTCCTGCTAATCTCACCATATCCCAGTCAATTGGATTTTAAGAGTTGGCACACATTTGTGTCTCTGCTATTTACATGGTCAGTCCACAGATTTAATGCACAGTATATAAGCAGCATTAGTTTGCACAGCAAAGCTGGAGTGCTAAGCACTAAACCTCTGACCTTCAAAAATCAAGAAGTAAAAAAAATCAAGAAATGTGTAGAGCTCTCCTAGGTAGCTAGGGGGAGCTAGACTCCAATGGTTAGCCAGAGTCTGAGTAGCAGGCTGGGTGTAATAGCCAGAGAGGGGTCAAATGTTGGTCAGGGCTGAGAGGTTCTGCAGGCCAGCCCCTCTGGAATTTACCCCTCCTCTAGGGCTTTTGAAGGAAGGCCCTGGAGGCAGTGGGTGGGTCTGAGGAGTGACTGCTTGTACTTTTTAGGGATCCTAGCCAATTCCCAACAAGAGGTTGGCAAGGGGCACCCTTAAAATTGTTGGAGCCTGGGTGGAAGATAGAGAAGAGGATGTGACGCTGAAGGAAGGAGGTTGTGAGGAGGCCCAGTGTGATGGGCCTATCTGCAGGCCTGGAGCTTGAATGGAGGAAAGCTTAGAATTCACCGGTCTCCTGAGAGATGACCACCTGTATGGCAGGGAAAGAGCAGCCCAGCTGATACGCCTGGTAGCAGCCACCAACCCACAAGTGGCATAGGAGAGGATCTGAGTGAGTACACCTACACCCCCTGGATGGAGAAGGGAAGGAGCACTCTGGTGGAAAACCAGATTAGCCATCTGCCAGTGACTGTTCATCTCTTAAAGTGACAGGAACCGGATCCCCTGTTCAGGGATACCTCCAGATTGCTGGGTGAAGGCAAAATTTTATATAGGGTCTGGAGTGGTAAACTAAAGAGACGCTAGCTAGCTCTCCAAGTGAGACTGTGTTGGGGAGAAAACTTGTAAATGGTTTCTGGAAGTTGTCCTCAGTTTATCAGTACCTTTGGACATCCTGTACATCCCTAACCCTATCCCAGTTCAAATCCCCTGAATAAAACACAAATCCAAAGCTCAAGGTCTGATTTCTGACTCTGGATGCAAGCTTTTGTGAAGATGTGTGATGCCTGGCTGTGCAGGACTATAGTGGGACCCAAATCTTTTAGTGACTCCTATGGGGGTAGTGCTACAATTGTAATCAAGAAGTTTAAATTAGAATGAATTACTTAACAGAAAAATTAAATAAATATTGTACAGACTCACAGTACATAAGCCTTTTTACTAAGCTATGTGTGCTGTTTCACAAAAAAGACAGACTATGTATTTAGCTTCAGTAGGCCACAGTTTAATACCAGGCAGGTTTTAATTAATAAATCAAACTTAGAGTGTATTATTTCACAGAAAAAAGCTGCACAAATTGTACAAAGTTGACGCACCCCATATCAATGGTTTTAGTATGCCACAGATTCAGAGAAAGATAGCAGGCAGATTTTAATTGAACAAATCTAATTTAGAGTGTATTATTTAGTAAAAAAAGCCAAATAAACTGCGCAGAATCAGAATTCATTTTACTTTCAATGATCATGTTCAGAATAAAGGTCGCAGCATATAGCTTTGCCAAACAGCATATTTCGATATTGTTATTCTGTGCAAAACTCGTCAGAGTGAGAAGCTTCCTAAGCTGACTCCTGATAAGTCAGTCAGCTGTAATATTAAGCATTACAGTAGTACTGTGGTGTAGTTTTCAGAAAATCATCTCAACCTTCCTGGTGTTACCTGTACAGTTAAGCAGCTGTGAAAAAAAATCTTTCCTCTCAGTTAGACATATAGCTGACTCCATTTATACTAACTTCACGTAAGAAAAGGAGGAATATTTTTTTCTGACTTGAAAATGTAATTTGCTGAATGCTATAGAAATATTTGAAATTATATATACTGTATTAAGAATTAAATAATTCAAGAATATATATTTAGTAATATAGCAGATTGCTGGTACATTGCACAAAACTAATAAAAGTTTTATACATCTTTAGCACATACATAAATTGCCTCCAAGTTGTTTAAACAGAGACTTGTTTACACAATTATATCCACATACCGCAAAACTTGGTAATCTAAAACAATTAAGGTGCATGTACTTTATTCAGTAACTCAGAGATGAGTGAAACTGAGAGTTTTTCTTTTCCTGAAATGTAGGCAACAATCAGAAATTTTTGGTGAAATGCATACGAGCATTAGAGTCAATAGGGAAGGCAAAATGTTTTTTAGTTTGGTAGTTGTTAAGGGTGCAATTGGCTTTACATGGCTACTGAAGGTTACTGAAGCTCATTTAACTATTCTGGACCTGTTCTTATACCAAAAAATTGCCTTTAATTAGTCCCATTTGTATATTGCTTTCACAGACAAAAAAAACCCCAGACAATGAACACAAAAACTACATGAAATCAGCTAAACTACCCTAAATACACCCCTCCCTCTAAAAAAGCACTCTGGATAAAGGGGTAAAAAGAAAAATCAAAAAGAAAGCACATTTTTTCAAGTAAATTTTGCCTAAGCAGCTCATTGAGCAAAATTGGGAGTTTCTGCCAAAATCACTCCACCCTTCTCTAATTAATACTGTCATAAAGGAACATGGATGCATTTGATAGTTTAGAATACATTTTTTTATACTAGTAATTTCTGGAGTTTTGAATGCAAACTTTGAGAAACTTTTCTTGTCCAGTTATTTGAATGAATGATTCTGAACCTAATTTCCCTTTAGGTTAAAATAACTTTTAGTACTCAGTTATACATCAAATGTTAAATGCATTGAGTTAAAAACTTATATAATATTATTCTCATTTTTAATACAAAAGGAGAAGCAGATGTCACATCCTAAGGGCAGGCACATGACCCTAGCCCTGATTGCTTTTCTCTTTTTCTTCTTAGCATCAACAGATGTGGATTGGTGTGCTATGTGAATATTGGATTGTAAATACTGTATTTTTGCTTACAATGAGGAGATGTCAAAAGGCTTTGTAATTTGTTGTATGCTACAGTTTGGTTGAGATCCTTAGTTGTTACTATCCTAGATTTATTTACTTCGCTTATGTTTGCCATGTTCATGTTTTATTGTATAGAAGCCTTAAAAAAAAGAACTATCTTCAATACAAGCTAAGATGAAAGCGTCACTTACTGCTAGTCAAGTAGCAGCCTAAACTGTCATGTTCAGAATGTGTTGGTGTGATTGTTTTGTAATCACCCACTTCTCCCACCCCTGTATACACTCATTTTCATGCCATGCTAGCACAAGTGTCCTCTTTTCATACATGACAATGGCCACCACAACATTTTACAGTACTGATGTCAGTTTCCTTTTAGATGTCTTGTTTTTCATCTTCTTTACAAGTAGAAGACACAGAATGGCAAAGCATGGATGTGATAAATGAAGCATTAGCTGCTTGTTAGAGCCAACTTTAACTCAAGTGTTAAAATGACACCTTAAGTCATTAAATCCCATCATCACACTTAAAGTTGCACATATGTGCTAACAGTAATGACATGCTCATTTAAAACCTGCCACCAAATTAAATAAGCCCCACCTAAACCAACAATCATTTCACACCAAACTTCAGAGGTGAGGCTAGCCTTTGAATTTCACTATTTAGTTGCAGTTACAAGTGAGTACTATGACACAGGTTTGCAAAAAAGAATTATTTTGCTGCAATTTGCATAATACTGTTGCCAACTTAATATTTTCTGTTTGCTTATATTTAAATACATTTTTTCAGGTTTTAAACAATCTATTGGACTGAATAGACTATGAAAATATGTCTCTATTTTATTTTTCCACATCCCTGAGACTATGCTACATACTGTATATTGTTAAATAATCTGTACATTTTGGATATGGCATGGCAAACATCAAAAAAAGTGGTAAAAAGAAAGAAGAAAAAAATGCATCCTAGGTCTTTCCATTGGTACTTTATAACATATGCACATTCTTGTGGCTTGATATTGCATGTCAACCATAGTAGTTCTAGTGTTAAATGTTATCTTAGAAATGATCTGGAAAAACAACCGATAGTAATTTATTATTAAAATACATGTAAAGCCATTGTTTAATTATTTTATTTAGATAAAGTGGAGAATGATTAGAAAATTTGTCAGGTTTTTATTGCATTCTGTTGCAGAAATTCACCCTCTCCTTTTGTCCTAGTGACCACTGTCACTAAGACAGAAAATGATGGAGATTTAAAAATTGTACTATTGTCATTGAAACAGTCAAAGGAAAAAGGAAAATCATGTAATAGTGACATATGTTCTTGTGACAATAGGATTTCCCCTCACTTTGGAAAGATTTTTTTCTCACCTTTTGTTGAGCCTCCAGGAAGTGAAGGTAAATCTCTTATTAGAGCACAAACAGGCACAAAAATACATAAAAAAGTCAACAAACAAACAACTATGTGGGTTTAACCTACTCTATCCAATTATTTTAAATGGCTTTCATATGTTCAAACTAAAATTTTAGGCTCTAGTTATTTAGAATAAAGAAATAAAATTTTATGGTATTTGAAACTAGTGCATGCAAAGTCTTAGCCAATCAGAAGTTATTAAACAGTGTTTAGACTGTACTAGTTAAATACATTTATTTTCCTGAACTTAAACAAGAATCTGGGCAGAGCATTCTTGAATACTGAACTTAATAAATTTCACCCTAAAGGTAGAGTTAGCCATTAGTTGGCCCAATGATCCTTTGCCCCACACAGGGAGTATAGAAATTGCAGTTATTTGATGATGATCATCATGTATCTTGAGGTCTAGGCAAAGGTAATTAATGTTTAAGTTTACATAAGTCTTAAAAGCAAATTCCTTGCTTTCACTACTACATATGACTGTTGAACAATTGTTGAGAACTGTCATCTGAATAATCTCATCAGATCGGTTTCATTGAATGAAAAAAATATAGAATAAAAGCCCAAGAGTGTATTTAAAGTGACCAGGTGTAAATCAGTTGTTCTTGTTATTTTTCTTGTTCTTCCTCCTTATCATAAATTTCTGTAATCTTTGTAAATGAAGAAAAACTTGGATTTGATAGTCTACTCAGCAAGGTTAGAGAGAGGATGCTGCTTGATATTGTGATATACAAGTGTCATCACCCTGTCAAAGCAGAAATCTAATGATGACAATCAGGCGTAAACAACACATGCTGCCTGAGAGATCCTCTGCTACAAAAGCCTAATGACCCTATTACAGCTTCTGTATTGCAATAAATGTGCAGACCCCTAACATGCCATTTTCTTGCCTAGAACAATGTTTTTGTGGAAACCTATTCAGAAAATAAGCATATTTCTAATAAGTATATTTTCTAAACAGCAGGGGTTGCTAGTCACAGTTAGAGCATTTTGTTCTTCCTAAAGTAATGGAAATTGATAACAGAAGCATATTGAGAAATCCAGAAACAGGGTGAGTTTAGGAATTCAGGAGTGAGGGTCTAAGCAACTAAAATCAATGTAGACCCTCTATTCCAGCCTGTTTAAACCAGGGTGCCTACAGGTTTCTTCAGGGGTGCCTTGGCAAAAAGGCCTACAAATTGCCCAAAAATTGTATAAAATGCAGTCAGAGGATCAAGCCTGCCTTTTAGTTACACAAAGCCAGGGGTTTTCATTGTGCAGAGTTACAACCTTCTAGCCACAGGCGTCCTAACAACCAGAGACATCCTCAGTTGATCAGGGGGGCATCGGGCACTGCAAAGCATTCTTGCTTGCCCCTCCCCTGCCCCTCTCCATCAGCACTGGGGTTACATTAGTTGAGTGAGGGAGAGAAACATTGCAATACTAGTCAGTACCAGTGTGCAAAGGTGTATTTACTTTGTACTTTGGAAGATTAAATCTCGTTGGATGACCTACATGTGCAGATGCTGCTCCGTTATGAAAAAACTATTAGTTTAGTTTTTACAGTTTAAAATGGGGTGCCTAAAAATTGTGCCAAATTTTAAAGGATACAGTGAATGAAAAAACATTGAGAAACATTGCTCTAGACCACCAGTGGTAAACATGGACTTACACCAAAGTGGGGGGTTCACCAGACAGCCCCTGCAAGCAAAAATGTGGAATATACCAAATTACATTGCCAGCTCATTTGGTTCTGCCTCCTTGATGACATGGGGCTGGAAAGCAGATAAACCAAAGTGAGGGGTAGATTCATCAGGTATAGGTACAACAACATCTAAACCATGGGCAAAAAGGTTACGGCATTAGGCTAGGAGAATATGGAAACCAGGCAGGGTCATTACAAGGTAACAGAAAAGATATGGTAAGACAGATGCACAAGTCTAGAAATACAGGCCAGGATAGTCATGAAAATACAGTTCAGGGCTTGAAGGTAAACACAGGACAAGGCAGGACATTTTGGACAGAAGAACAAAGTCTAATCATGATAGTCAGGCTCACAAGATGAAGCCTAAACGTAGAGACCATGAAAAATAACACAGAAACAAGGGCTTGTAGAACAAATATTCTTACGATATGACAAACAATGCAATGGCAGAACTAATAGGTGGCCCTGACTACCACTGATAGGTGGCACTGAAAGGCAGCTCAGATGGGTACTGATATGTGGCATTGATGTGCACTGGTAGGCACTGGTATTTGGCATTGATGTGGCACTGATGGGCACTGGCAGGTGGCATTGATGAGCACTGACAGGTGACATTGATGGATACTGACAGGTGGCACTGCTGGGGCTACACTGATCATCAGGACACACTGATCATCAGTGCTCTGATGATCTGTGTACATGTCCCCTCTGAGTAATGCCGATTGCGGGCTCTCCTCTCCTCATGAGCTGTCAGAATGACAGCTTGTGAGGAGAGAAATGGCGATAACTGACATTTCCTTATTTACATGCGATCAGCTGTGATTGGACACAGCTGATCACATGACAGAGCCGACATCTTTGGCTCTTTCCGTTGAGTGGTGATCCGCTGTTTCCCAGGGACACAGCGCACAATCAATCGCCGCGCTGCATTCCACCGTGGGCACGCACACGCGGTTAGAGTGGGAGGACGTCATATGACGTCCTCCCAGAATGAGAGAACCGCCTTCTGCCCGTCATTTCCTTATATGGCAGGTGAGAGGTGGTTAAGATAAATAGGCTGTTCACTTTGAAAGAAATGTTTCACTTTGAAAGTGAATTATCACTCAGCTTGGTAAATGAAGTGAAGCTTTGCTGTCTTCCATCATCGAATCATGTGAAAGCAAAATGTGAGCATTCTTTTCTTGCATGTGATTGGGTATTCTTCCCAATCAAAATTTCCTTGCAAATTAAAAGTCTATGTGCTTTTAGTAAATTAAACCTATACGTTTGTGACCTGAGAGGCACTTGCAAATGGGATATCCACCATATATTATTCACATTCCTTTAATGCTAAAATATATAGTAATTGTCATCTCATTCAGCAGTGGAAGTTGAAACATTGCAATTTTCATAAATGTTTTTCTCAAAAGTGCTATGTTTCAGTGATCTTATTTGAAATGATCAATCCTAGATGAATTAACAATCAGTGCGCTACTGCACCTAAGTAAACAGCTATTGAGGCAGATTCATTGTACAATAAAATAGCACAAGTCACTTAAAGTGATACTACACTTTTAATTGCTGCCTCAATATTTAAAAATAAAAAAAATCAGCTTTTTGCTGTAATAATCACATTCCATCTAGAATTGTTCCCTGCCCCTAGATGTGTCCAGTCCCCTGGGTTGAATGATGGCCAACATAATTTAAATCAGTAAAGCAAACATTATTATTATATTGCAGCTTACCAATTCTTAGATGTGACGGGTGCATTAATTTTCTTTTTTAGGCTATCTTTCTTGTATTTTCACTTGGCGATCCAGCAAGTAAGTCTGTTATTTGTCATCAGAACAAGCTGTCCTGCAGATGTATCAGCTAGAGGGATGAGACAAACCATTTGACACTAGCAGGGGTGCTTACAATGACCAGGATTTATTTATTTATGTAAAACCTTTATCTCAAAAGGAACAAAACTGTTAGCTGTAGCTGTTAAAAAGTGGTAGCTGGAGTTTAGCTTCAATATGTTAGTGTATCTAAATCTGCTGGTACACCTAACACTGCCCTCCCCTCAGACAGACAATGCTGCTGTCCAAAGGTATCTCTGTGCTCATTCATCCAGATTGGGGCCACTCTAATACAGGAGGTGTGTTACTGGCCAGATCACCAGGTGAAAATAGAGGGAAAAGCCTAAAAAAATAAAATGAATGCAGCCACCACATCTAATGATTGGTAAGCTGCAAAATATAAAATTTTTGGTTTTGGGTTCAATACCACTTTAACTCACTTATTGGGAGCCCTGAAAGGCAAGCCTCTTGGGGGAGTCAGAATTTGACAGCTTGGGTGCACAGCACTCTTGGACTGAGAAGCACTTACAGATAATCACCTTACTGCTGCTAAATCAAGGAGGAAAAAGCATGCATCAATGCTGCCAATAGCAACTAATCAGGTTTTGACTTTCATTTCCTAGAAAAAAAAGGCAATAAGGAAAGGAAGGATCTCTGATATAAGTGGAACATGCTGAAGACTGCAGATTCTGGTACATATAGGGCATTTTTAGAAAACACTTCTCTGGGATGCTCCAGGGAAGGGGCGAGGGAGGTGAGTTGGAAGCTGTCTTCCATATTTAACGCTTACTTGAGTAGAGCATCACATTTTTAGCTCTGTCACATTGTACTCATTGAGGTTGATTTACTAAAACTGGAGCGTTCATAATCAAGTGCAGCTCTGCAAAGAAACCAATCAGCTTCCAGGTTTTATTGTCAAAGCTTAATTGAACAAGCTGAAGTTAGAAGCTGATTGGCTACCATGTACACATGCATCAGATCTTGCACTCTTAAATTTTAGCAAATATCCCCAAGTTTATGACTTATATGGGGCATACTTATACACATGGGACTTATTAACCTCAAAATCTAATGAGAGATCAATTCTGTCTGATCAGAACAGCTGCATGAATTGCCAAATCAACTAAGAAAAATGTCTGTGTAATAGCTAACTTTATTGATGAGCTATTCATTTGTACCATTTGATTTTCAAGCTGCCTCATATTTAAGTAGGGATGAAATATTCTGAAAGTGGTTTCATAGTGTGGATCTGGGTACATAAATGAATGTATCCAACCTGCTCCTCATTTTGACTGTTGATTTTTATTATAGCAGAACATGAATATGAAGTAACAGATTTACCTGATACCTATCAGCCAGACATAGGTCCTTTCTAAACATGTTGTGTTTCACTCTGTTTGCATGTTCTCAGTTACATTTGCTCAAAAGTATTTGATCTGAACAAATCTAACTGAGATTTTTTTATTGCCAGGACATTCAACCTAGCATACAGTGCTGCAAAGAGTTCTATATGCTATTAAATTGTCACGTAACACCTGTAAGAGGGGCTTTGCAATTAGCTGGATGTTGGCTACAAAACCACAAGTCCCTGTCCTGCTCCTCCCTTGTGAGAACAGTGTCCCCCCTGCTTAGGCTGTACCCTCTGCCATATTGTGCCCCACTCCACACAAGAAACGTCCACATGACATTCCTGGCCATTGACCTTTTTACCCCTATGCGCTTTACTGGTGGCACTTGGAAAATGGCATAATAATCAAATCACATCAAAATACTATTGAGGGTCACTTGACAGTACATAGTCAATAATATTGGTGGACAGTCTGCAATAGTCACATGTGAAAGCATATGCAGAACTTTAAATCAACCACATTCCCTTAGACAGTCTCTCCCTCAACTTGGGGTCATTAGTACTCACTGGAATGGAATCTCTGTAGACACCTCCTCCAAAAGTTACACCTCTCCCAGGACCCTTCAGGGGAATATCCTCACTCACTGAACTCTTGGCCTGGCCAAAAAGGCCTTTTGCAACCCGCCCTAGCCCTCACCTTCATAAGGGTCAGGAAGTCTACAGTCGGCTTTCCTGGGTGCAGGTCTACTGCTCCCCGGCCTCTAGCCCTGTCCAGGGCCTCCATGTGCTGGTTACGTATGTATTGGTATGGGATATGTGGCAACAAGGCCCCAAGTGCACTAGGGATCTTCCCATCCAGGCTTATATCTGGGTACCAACTCACCCATGACATCACTACAGGAGGGCTCTAAATGAAAGATGCTTAGAACCTGATGACATGACTTTCTGTTACCAGACACTTTTTCTGGAACAGAGGCACCTAGTGGCAGACTAGCTAGCTGCATCTGCCTACACACCCCTCCAGAAGTTCAGCAAGTTTCCTTGGTCAAAAGTTAAGCAACATCCAAGAGACTCATTACTATCACTTTAATCTTGAGCACAGTTATGGTAACCCAAATCCCAGCCCAGGATTAGGTAGAGAATTAAGGAGGTGAAAAATAACTACTTTGCTTGGAATAATGGCAGTGATGGGGGATACAAGCACTCCAGCTATTCTCATCCTTGGAATCTCACAGAAAAACATTAAGTCTGCTAATTACCACAACCAATTCTGTTCAGCAATTTAATTTCAGTGCTGCTTTTGTCTTCGGCTACAACACACAGTATTTTCCTGATACGTTGAAACAAAGCACTAGATGGGAGGTATGTAAACAGAAGCTTTGACCCAAATCTTACATATCTAATCATTTTTCAATATTAGATGCATAGGCTTGGGTGGTGATCATGAGTTTTGTCTTTAGTTCTTGTAATGCACAGAAAAAAAATGATGTTGGGCAATCTGCAGTATCTTGCTCCCACTGTATGTTTTCACAGTGGTCTTGCATTATTCCTGCTATCATAGCTTTGCTAAATTATACACAACTAGAAAATCTATGTTCACAGAACATATCTTATAATCTTCAGTCATTTTACCAATGTCCTCTGCAGAAAATGAATCCAAACAAGAAATTATCTGAAAGGTTGCTTGGTTTTACTACTCCAGTGTAATAAGACAGCAAATGACTGTATGCCATATGCATTTATTGCTCTTCATAGCATGTGTTACTTTGATGTGCTAGGTTAGGAAGCAAACTCTTTTCTTGTGTAGCCTTCCTCCTGGGTCTTTATACTGCTTAGCAGCTGAGTCCAGACTTTGAAACACAGCCTAATTTGGAGGCAGATGCTGCAGCTGCTGCTGTCATTTCAGCTGAATTTTTCACTTTGATGTCGCCTTGAAATCCTGCAAGCTGCATTAGACAAGCAACCTGTAGTACTGGCCAGAAAAAGGCCCACCGCTTTAGGCAGTTAAAGAAAAATCATATTCTCTCACGTGTGATAATGGAATGGGCTATAACCATACAATATACATCTTTAATATCAATAAAAACAATAAAATTAAATCTTTGGCTTTTATTGTTGCTCATATCAACAGGCTAATAGGGAGATCAGACAAGACAAATAAATAATTCATTATTGAATTACTTTCAATTAGCAGAATGCCTTATTTTGATATAGTATTTCAAGTCTTGTTCAAGTTGCAGGATCTTTACTGAATGTCATAAAATGTTGGAGTTTAAGTTCTTACATACACAATATATAATAAAAAAACTTAACCTATATGAAGTTATGGACAAAAATATAGGTTCATAACATACTAGGGGCCCCTTCCTCTGCATTTTCAAACTTCAAAGCAATCTCTAGATAGATAATTGTGCCATTTGAAAACAATAGCTGACACTGCAGAATGATAATTGCTTTTCCAGACCTGTAATATAGGTGCCTGGACTGTATACAGTATGTATTAATTTATCTTAAACCAGGCAAGTTTTATTGATTTCTTGATGGACTATTATGCAGCCAGCCAGAGCCCCCCCCCCCCCCCCCATGCTGTTTGGCTCTATAGAAGTTTCATGGCTTTCAGGGCCATATTGTAAAGCTTTGAAACTTATAGTCATAGAAAGCCTAGATACCTACTCCCTGCTCATTAACATTAAAATAAGTACTGATGAAAACACAGAGAATATTTTACAGTGGAGTTATGCTAATGTAAGCTAATCAGTTTTTATCTTTCATTTCACAGAAAAAATAGCAATAATTCTGATGCGTTTATATGGGCAAAAACAAATTTTATTATTTAATCAGGTTAGGTCTCTAGGTGTCTTAGAGCCTGTTAAAAAAAAAAACCTGACCCTTGTTGAGTTGATTCTTGCACACTGCTATGCTTCTCTATGCCTCTCATGTGATAATGCTTGGGCAAATGGCCACCCAGGACCAAGTACTGCATTCTATATACCTGGAAGCAAAAATATTTTATGGAATGCAACAGACGACTAATAAATTAAAGGCACTGGAGACTGCATAATGGATTTCTTCGGGCTCAGGTTTATTTTATAGGGAAACTGTAAAGTTTTTTAGCTAGCTTTATTTAAATCTTTTACTGGTAATCTGATCTTACTATACTGTTAAAGTAATTGTAAACCCTCAACGTACAGGGAAGAAAATGTGCATATGAGCCACGCATCTCTGAAAACCCCAGGTAAGAACGTCATGGCATCCCAGGATTCTGTAGTTCCTATGGGGGCTCTTAAAATTTGTAGAGTTAGAAACTACAGAATACTGGAGTGTCATGACGAGGCTCTGTAGCTTACGCATGTATTTACAAATGTGTGCTAACTAAACCCCTGTTAATCCCCTGGTTAATTTGGTTTGTTTGCAAGCTGGCTGGCAAGTTGAGCTGGGAATTTTTGTGTTTTGTTGTTTGACATGCGTTGCCCTTTTATGTGCTCCTTGCTGTGAAGTCCAGTTATAGGCTGGGGCAGTGGCCATGTCTTGTACTGTTAAATTGTTGGTCAAGAGGGCGCACTGGACACCTTAGCTGTCATTGTACTACATGCTGGGTGTCCAGTGCACTCCTGTACCTTTAAGAAGGGGTGGGCTCCCTCAGGTCCACCTGTTTTAGCATTAAATACATGTGCCTCTACTATGCTCTTAAAATTTTTAGAGTTAGAAACTACAGAATACTGGGGTGCCTTGACGAGGCTCTGTGGCTTACGCATGTATTTGCAAATGTGTGTTAACTAATCCCCTGTTTTTAAGGCATTCTGTTAGACGGGTTAATCTGGTTTGTTTGCAGGCTGGCTGGCAAGTTGAGCTGGGAATTTTTCTGTTTTGTTGTTTGACATGCGTCGCCCTTCCATGTGCTCCTTGCTGTGAAGGCCAGTTATAGACTGGGGCAGTGGACATTTTTTGTACTAAGAAAGTGTAACAGCCTCAGCCCGGGCTCCTGCAAGGTCATGCCCCCAATGCATTTTACTCCACCCCAGAGGTTAATCATGGGTGTGGGCATGGCCTGGCTAGAGTCCAAGCTGGAGCTGTTACACTTTTTTACTTGGGGTTTACAGATATACAGTTGTGGCCAAAATTATTCAACCCCCAATGCTGTAAAGGGGTTTAGGGACTATAGTGTACATTTGGAATTGTATTCAGAATCAAATCCTACAAGGACGTTGTAACTACCCAAATGCAACTAAAATGACATCAATTGTTTATGTAATACAGTAGTAAATGGTTCTTATGTGGTTTCTTCATTGCCACAATTATTCAACCCCTTAAAGACTACCACTCTGAAGAACAGAGGTTCATACAGGTGCTTTCCATCAGGTATTGAAAACACCTGTGGATGTCACCGAGCAGCAATCAAGCATAATAAGCACCAATTAGGCAGCTTTAAAATGACTGTGATACTCAGCTCCTTCTAGACATTTACTGGTGTGGTTACAAACATGGTGAAGGCAAGAGAATGGTCCAGGAAGACAAGAGAAGAGGTGATTTCTCTTCACAGGAAGGGCAATGGCTATAAGAAGATTGCAAAGATGTTAAACATACCAAGAGACACCTTAGGAAGCATCATTCGCAAATTCAAGGCAAAGGGCACTGTTGAAACGCTACCTGGTCGTGGCAGAAAGAAGATGCTGACTTCGACTGCTGTGCGCTACCTGAAGCGTAGAGTGGAGAGAAGTCCCCGTGTGACTGCTGAGGAACTGAGAAAAGATTTGTCAGATGTGGGTACAGAAGTTTCAGCCCAGACAATAAGACGCACACTGCGTAATGAAGGCCTCCGTGCCAGAACTCCCAGGCGTACCCCCTTGCTGTCTCCAAAGAATAAGAAGAGTCGACTGCAGTATGCCAAAAGCCATGTGGACAAACCACAAAAGTTGTGGGATAGTGTTCTGTGGACTGATGAAACAAAATTAGAACTGTTTGGGCCCATGGATCAACGCTATGTTTGGAGGAGGAAGAACAAGGCCTATGATGAAAAGAACACCTTGCCTACTGTGAAGCATGGTGGAGGGTCAATCATGCTTTGGGGCTGTTTTGCTTCTGCAGGTACAGGGAAGCTTCAGCGTGTGCAAGGTACCATGAATTCTCTTCAGTACCAGGAGATATTGGATGGAAACGTGATGCAGTCCGTCACACACCTGAGGCTTGGGAGACGTTGGACCTTTCAACAGGACAATGATCCCAAGCATACCTCCAAGTCCACTAGAGCATGGTTGCAGAGGAAAGGCTGGAACATTTTGGAGTGGCCATCGCAGTCACCAGACTTAAATCCGATTGAGAACCTCTGGTGGGACTTAAAGAAAGCAGTTGCAGTGCGCAAGCCTAAGAATGTGACTGAACTGGAGGCCTTTGCCCATGAAGAATGGGCGAAGATACCCGTAGATCGCTGCAAGACACTTGTGTCAAGCTATGCTTCACGTTTAAAAGCTGTTATAACTGTAAAAGGATGCTGTACTAAGTACTAAGATTGAATGTCACTTGGGGGTTGAATAAAACTGATAATGCTGTGAGCACAGAAAAGACATTTGTGGTTATTTCATTATAACTGTTATGTTATATTTGTCTGACCTACAAGTGCCTCTTTAATGTAAATGTAAGCAAGATGACTGAATGATCAAAAGCAATGTCAAACTGGCCAAAACACTCAATTTCAGTGGGGGTTGAATAATTTTGGCCACAACTGTACAGCTCATATGGACATTTTCTTCCCTGTACATTGCAGTCTGGAGCCGGGACGAGCAATACAGAGAGAACAGGATAGTTTTTCACAAAAAGGCATGGTACAGCAGGCACATATCCTGAATATGAACAGTTGGGTTTACCCATTCTTTAATACTGATCTTTTGTGTCACTTTATCATTGTTTGAATATTAAATCTTACAACATAAAATGTGAGTCATATGAGACCAAAAGTGTATTGACTGAAAGTGAGGACATTGGTGATTGTTTAAGTGTTGAGTACTATGAATTGATTTGTTTACAAACAGAAATTTACTAATAGCTAGAAATGCTGCAGCAGCAATGGGGAGTGATATTTAGGGATGAAGGTCATGTAGCTGGGTTCAACTCAAGGCACATTTGCAGAACAGGACTGAAGTTCAGGTGCTGAACCTGAACCCCATTTTAAATCAATAGAAGCTGAAGGTTAAAAAACAATAATGGACACTTTCTAGGCCAATAGACAAGAGATTGCCATACAAATGGAGAATATATACTGTACCAAAAGATAAAAAAAAACCCTTTTAAAATCTGTTTGTTGAGGAGCAGTGATTTTAGTAATTCTTTAAGGGCAATATTGAAAATTGAAAATGCAAAATTCTTTTACATAACTTGCCACGAGATGCCCTTAACTTGTTTGTGAAGTGGTATAAAAGTGGTATAAAATTTATACAACATACTGCAGCAAAACTGACATTTGGAAAGAAAAAGATTGCTGATTAAATTGCAAGCAAACAGCTCTGGTCTCTTTACTTCTGTTTGTAAACAAACTACCAGGAATTCCCCTATACCAGAAAGGTATCCTAGATGAAGATCTGATAGAGATTTTAATGGGTAATTGCCAAAAAACTGTTTCCCCCGCCCTCACTTATACTGAATGACAGACACAAATTTTAAAGGAGAACATAAAATCAAGAAAAAAGGATGACCTCCCCCCCCCAAAAAAAATCCACACCAGACCCTTACCCAAGTCCTGGAAGATCAGGAAAGGGGGGTGCCCCCTTCTGAACTATACCAGGCCACGTGCCCTCAACATCTAAGGGGTGGGGTACCTTGCTATTGGAGGGAAGGGGGGTGGCAATGCACTGTCCCTATGTTAATGAGGACAAGCTTGGGCTGGTGGTTGTGGGGGGTCTGTATGTAGGGTGTTTATTGGAATCTGGAAGCTTCCTTTAACAATAGAGTGGCCCACACACACTGGCCCAATGCCTTGGCAATGAGCAAGAGTACATAGTACATAGTGCCCCTACTCATTCACAGAAAAAAAATTACATAGTAAATAAACACACACAGTTTTTGAAAAATGTTTACACAAAAAATCCTACAATGTAAATCCACCATCAATCATGTCATCCAGAGATGCAGAGTCACTACAATTATGATGAACAATGTTCACTGACCCACCAAAGGAAAAAAAAACTGGAGTTACCCTTAATCCTGTGGCTTTTCTAATCTTAAATGACATTTCCCACTCTCCACCGCTATGGATTTTGAGGGGAACCCCCCATGCCAATTTTTTTAAAAAAATGGCGTGGGGGTTCCCCTCAAAATCCATACCCAACCCATATCCAAGCATGCAGCTCAGCAGTTCAGGAAAGGGGGGGACAAGCAAGCTCCCCCCCTCCTGAACCATACCAGGCCACATGCCTTCAACATGGGAGGGGTGCTTTGGGGCAGGGGGGCTTCCCATGTTGATGGTGACAAGGGCCTCTTTCCCACAATTGTGGCTGGTAGTTGTGGGGGGTCTACGGGCGGGGGACTTATCGGAATCTGGAAGCCCCCAGATCCCGGCCCCTCTCTATGTGAATGAGTCAGGGGTACATGGTATCATTACTCATTCACAAAAAAAGTGTAGTGTAAAAAATTAAAGTGTACAGTCTTTGACAAGTCCTTTGTTAAAAACAAAAATAAAAAAATGTCCCCCGAAGTAGATCCAACATCAATCACGATGCCCACCACCACTGCTGACCCGGAAAAAGAAAAAACAAAGCGCTCCACTCTCTACGCTGTCTCCAGCCATCTGACAGCTGCCCTGAGATGACAGTTCTTAAATACTGTGATGAAGTCACAAGGGGGTAGGGTCACCCTGCCCCCCTTAAGACATCATCATGCTCTGTGATTGGCCAAAGCATTTCACTTGACCTCTGGTCAGGTGCATTGCATTGGCCAATCACAATGCACTGTCAGGGTGCAGTTCATAGTGGGGCACAGCGGGCGAACAGCCAACCAAATGCCTTTACCGTTTGTGTGTTCGTCGAATACATGAACGGCCAATGTTCGAATCAAACTTATGTTCAACTCAGACAACAAACCCCAACACTGTTGATCATTTGTCTAACCTTTGAACAAGCAAAATTCCAGTTGAACCAAGATTCAGACCAAATCAGCAGAACATCCCTAGTGTTATGGCTTTATCTAAATTTCTGATGATAAATGAGAAGAGCAGGTCATGACTTTGGTGACAGTGGTGCTGTGTGACAGTGAGGGGACAGTGACAGTTCAGCAGGAAACAAAATCACTGGTACAGTGTTACCTGTGGCTACATTTCCATTTCCTGTTAGACTTCGATTTTTAATGTATATTATGTATCCCTAATTTAGGGATTTTCCTAATTTTCCAATGATAAAAAGCCAGTCCCTTGGGCAAGGGATCATAGTTCTGGGCTGTGCAACAAAAAACAAATTGATACCAGAAAAAGCTATGTATTTATAGGTCAGCCTCTTAACATGTCTTGTATCATTACCATAAAACTGTTAGGAATGGGACTTTGTTTTCTCCTTAAAGAGATAGATAACAATAAGGTATGAATCTGTTCTTTTAGTGACAATCAACACACTTCAATTAAAAGCTGTTTTTTTTAACCTACAAAGAACATAGCAACTAGGGGATACCTTTCAGCAATGCAGCATAGCCTACACTAGTCCATGCTATACATTAGATATTACAGGTATTGCAGAATTTGCAGAAATTGATTGGAGGGTAACACTTATTGCACCTGATTCATAAAACAATACGTGTAAATAAATTACACAAGTAACGTCATAAATTTAAGCCAAAATGTATTTTGCTACATGTTTTTGGTTAAAAAAATCCCAATAAGTGTATATTTATTGCTTTGTGTGAAAGTTATAGCATCTACAAACCATGGTATAGATAATGGAATTAACACAGCTTTTACTTTCTGACTGCCCATCACATTTTTTGAGGTGCTAAAATACCAGGATAGTACAAACACCCTCAAATGACCCCTTTTCGGAAAGTAGACACCCTAAGCTATCTGCTGAGAGGCATATTGAGTCCATGGAAGATTTATTTTTTTCCACAAGTTTCTGGAAAATGACAACATTTTTTTTTACACAAAGTTGTCATTTAAATTATTTATTTCTCACACAAGCCATGGGTATATGTGGAATTACACCCCAAAATACATTCTGCTACTTCTGCTGAGTATGGGGATACCACATGTGTGAGACTTTTTGGGAGCCTAGCCACATACAGGAGCCTGAAATCCAATGACAACTTTGAAAGCCTGACGGTGCGTAACTTCCTCATTTCACTTCCTCACTACCTATCACAGTTTCAAAGGCCCTGACATTCCAGGATAGCACCAAACCCCCAAATGACCCCTTTCTGGAAAGTAGACACCCCAAGGAATTTAAAAAGAGGCATGGTGAGTATTTTGAAGATCTAATTTTTTCTCACAAGGTTTTGAAATATAAAAATAGAATAGAAAAAATATGTTTTTGTTTTATTTCTTCATTTTCCAAAAACTTGTGGCAACAAATGAGATCTGCAAAATACTTACCATGCTTCTTATCAAATTCATTTGGGTGTCTACTTTCTAAAAAGGGGTCATTTGGGGAGGTTAGGCATTTTAGGCATTTGCTATCCTGGCATTTCAGGGCCTCCGAAACTGTGATAGGTAGTCTGGAAGTGTAATTGGGAAATAAAGCCCTTTAAAAGCTTGAAGGTGCTGATTGGATTTTGGGGTCCTGTACTTGGCTAGACTGCCAAAACGTCTCTCATATGTGGTACCCCCATACTCGGGAGAAGTAGCAAAATGTATTTTGGGGAGTAATTCCACATATACCCATGGCATGTGTTAGCAGTAAATCATTTTAATGACAATTTTGTGTAAAAAAAAAATATTTTTTTTTTGTCATTTTCTAAAAACTTGTGGTAAAAAAATAAATTCTTCTATTGATTCAACATGCCTCTCAGCAAATAGTTTGGGGTGTCTTCTTTCCAAAAAGGGGTCGTTTTGGGGGGTGGGGGCGTTTTATGCCCAGAATTAGAAGTTTATGCCACACATCATTCACTCTTCTAACGACCTGAAGATCAAGCCTTTTCTGACACATTTTGTTCACATGAAAAAAATCTGTATTTTGCTAACATTATATATTTTTTTAAAGCAGACACCCTAGGGAATAAAATGGTGGGTACTACAATTTTTTATGGCACATAGTACTCACAGAGTGATTTTTCAAAAGCAAATGTTTTTTAAAAAATACACTTTTTTTTTTACTTTTAATGCACAATAATACAATATATTGGCCAATTATTTAGTAAAACATAAAAGGTGATCATATGCCGAGTAAATAGATACCAAACATGGCATGCTTTAAAACTGCACATGCCCCATGCAATGGCGACAATCTGCATACATTTTTAATATCCATAGGCAACACTTTAAAAGCCTTTAAAAGCTACCATTTTAGATTTACAGAGGAGGTCTAATGTTAGAATTACTGCCCTTGATCTGATGTTCACGGCGATACCTCACATGCACGGTGCAACAGCTGTTTACATACCAGCACAGGGTCAACGCTTGTGCACACAGGTATGCGCGCATGGGAGGGGAAAGTTTTTATTTATTTTTTTTTTAAGTTATTTTGATTTTTTTAATTATTTTTACACTGTACCTTTCACTTTTTTTTTTATCACTCTTAATGCTATCACAGGGAATGCAAATATTCCCTATAACTTCAATGGGCATTGTCATATATTCTTTTTTGAGAATTCTGGGGTCTATCAGACTCTGGATATCTCCACTGCCCTTACATTATTCAATCAAACCAAAATCGGTGTAATCAGATGTTTTCCCAATTTACAAATGGCGCTGTTTATATCCTGTGAAACTGAAGTGATGAAATTCTTGTAGCTTCCGAATTCTGGTTTCCAATCAGCTCTATGGTCAGCTGGCAGAAACACCGGCTGCATTCTTGGGATCCCCTGATGGCACGGGCTGCCCGAGAAAGCCGTGGAAGGCAGCGGGGGAGGGGGGCATCATCTCCCACTGCTTGTAAAAGCAATCTTGCAGCTAATTAGCCACTAGGATTGCTTTTACATGAAAGCCGATCGCCGGCTGAAAAAAATGATACCAGGATGATGCCTGCAGCTGTAGGCATCATCCTGGTATAACCATTCAAAGTCAAGTGATGTACCAGTACATCGCTGATCCTTGTTGGTTATAAATGCTATGTTCTTTTTTTTTTGTATGCAGCCTGTGGGCTGAATGAAAAAAAGAGAAGAAATCTCTGCCAGAAAATGTGTGTGGTATGCCCACCATTAGAATATACCGCCCTGCATCCACCCACTTCTGATGGTGGGCACACATTAGGTCACACTTTGCCACAAGCGCCAGTTCCAAGATTGAACAAATGTCTAAATAGTGGCACGCTTGAATAAACATTGTCCACGTATAAGTGGTACCCCATATGGAAAAAGGATGACACCAAGTCCCAAACTATCTTGCCACTGCTCCCCTTGTAATCTGGGCATTCGGGGGGCTCTACATGACTATTTATTCCCTCGTAAAAACCAAAACGTATAAGTATAGCCTTTTGCCCTCTCACAGGTCTTATACATCTTGACCCCATATCTGGCACGTTTGCTGGGGAGAAATTGTTTGAATGCAAGGCGGCCAGAAAAATTAATCAGGTACTCATCAACGCAGATGTTTTGCTGGGGAGTATAGACATCTGCAAATTTTTGGTTAAGGTGATTCATAAGGGGCTGAATTTTTGGGGTCACCTCAAGGATGACAGAGTGTATTGTTATTGAAATGCAGAAAACACATTATACTCTCATATCTATGCCTGGCCATGGCAGTAGAGAACACGGCCATATGATGAATCGGGTCTGTGGACCAACACAACCGCTATTCATTTTTTTTTAGTAATGCCCATGTTGAGGGTTAGGCCCAAAAAAAATGTACAATCGAAAACCGTAATGAGTTTCCATGCGACTGGTCTGGCAAGGTTTGAATTTGGGTTGGCAGCGATAAATTGTTGTGCATATAAATTGCTTTGATCCACAATCAACGCATACAGATATTCCGTGAAAAACAGCTCAAAAAATCAAGGGGAGGAGTTAAATTTGCTATTACCACCTGAATTCCGGGTTGGGCAGTGAATGGGGGAAGTACGGGTGCTGCAGAATTTGTGGGCTGTCAATTGGGATTTGCAAGCACATTCTTGGTGGTTGCGGGACAATACTTGTGCTCGCCACCGCACCAGCTTGTACTGCACTTATGGGACTCACCACGTCGCCAAGTCATACTGCAGTGCGGGTATTATTATTATTATACAGGATTTATATAGCGCCAACAGTTTGCTCAGCGCTACAATATAATGGGAGACAATACAGAACAATACAGTTCAATACAAGATGGTTAGGAGGGCCTGATCCTGGGAGCTTACAATCTAAGAGATATGTGAAAGACCAGGATGTACTAGGCCACTAGTACTCTCCAGTTCACCAAAAGGTAGCGTGGCACTAGTACTGGCACTCTGCTGCATATGAGAGTCATCATAATTTACTGACAAGTGCTAACAGAGATCAGGCCTGATTCTGCCAAAACTAGGGTTTTGTGTGCAATCTATCAAGTGACAGTGACCTACTGACACTGCACTTGCTGGGGAAGAAGGTGGGGGGGTAAGCGTAGGGGCTAAACGCAGGTGCTGGCAGGTTCCGGGGCTGATCCCACTAACGGAACGTTTTTGGGGACACTATACTAATGTGAACGCTGGTATAGTGCTGATCTGATCAAAGATATTGATCCGTTCAGACACTATATTATCAATGGAGCAATGGAGGTTTATTGTGCATGAGAGTGTTCCCGGCAATCAAGGGCTGACAATTGAAAAAAAAAACCAATAATTTGGACTTTTTGCTATAAAACATGTCCAGTAAAAAAATTTAAAAATCAAATTTCGTCATAAATGTCAGCCAAAATGTATTCTGCGACATGTCTTTGCTAAAAAAATCCCAATACGTGCAAATTAATTGGTTTACATGAAAGTTATAGCGTTTACAAATGGCGGTATAGATACTGGATTTAACATTTTTTATATACTAATAATGGCAGCGATCAGCGACTTATGGCGGTGATCAGCGACTTATGGTGGGACTGCTGCGGACATTCTGACACTGGGGGGGAACTGACTTGGGGTCACTGACTTCCCCAGTGACACCAATACAGTGATCAGTGCAAAAAAAAAAACACTGACACTGTACTAATGGCACTGGGGAGAAAGGGGTTAACTTTTTTAGGCAATCAAAGAGTTAACTGTGTGAGGGGAGTGTTTTACTAGTGGGCAGGGGGTGTGTACTTCACTGTTACACACTGTCCTGGAAAGCTAATCTCTGCTCTCCAGGACAGTGTGCTGGGAACTGACAGGGAGCAGTGCTGCATTGAAAACAATGCAGCTGTGCTCTGTGTCACTGCTTGCCGACAATCCCCGGGAGCCAGCAGATAATGACGGGCCGGGACCCGGTGAATGACACCCGCGGCCGCGATCGGCCTCGTGCGCACCCCCTACCTCATATGCAAAGTGACATTTTAAAATGTGATTTTGTGCAGCGGTACCGCCCTGCAGCAGTATATATACTGTGGCTGGTCAGCAACCAGTTAAAGACACTGGCTGGGAATTGTTTAACATCTAGGGGCAATTAAAGAGTTAACTGTGTGTTTAACAGTGTTTGGTGCATTCACTGTGTGTGGTTTTTACTAAGAGAGGTGCTGGTTTTTATTCCCTGACAGTACAGAGCTCTGTTTTGTTTACATTCATAGAGCTCTGTTCTGACTTCCTCGTTGTTGATCAGTGGGTCCCAGCAATCAATCATTGGCCAGGACATGCTGATCAGCTTGTGCTTTGAGTAAATCACAGCAGAGCCGCGGTGGAGTTTCCCCTCGGGAAGAGCTGGCTCACATATTAGATATGTGACCCAGTGCAGGAGAGCTGCTCTACCACCATACTCCTACAGGAGGCAATCGGCAAGCAGTTAATTACTCTGGAGTAGTGAGCCCTGTTTTTTTCCTGCATTCCTGGTTTTGTGATAGCGATGTCTGTTTTCTATTGAGGCACCAGGTTCATGTTTGGTGCATCACATATTTTTATGAGTATGAGTAGTACTAGTACTAGTATTCGACCTCTAGTGAGTTGGGGTCAATATAGTTGGCGAGTGGTTCACTTTACCTCTTAATACCAACATAGCTGGATTGGCAAGACACACATCATTTATTTTTTTGCTTCTTTCATTGGGCTCCCCCCTAAAATCCATACCAGACCTGAAGAGCCTGGTGTGAAATATGGGGGACCACATGCCAGTTTTTTTATGGGGTTCCCCTTAACATCAATACCAGACCCAAAGGGCCTAGTATGACTTTTTAAGGTGACCTTACATTATTTTTTTCACACTATCCTAACTCCTTTGCTTACATTCACCTGTCAACTAAGAATCTCAGATGACTGCTGAATATGCTGGGCAGGGCTAAGTCACTGGTTGCTAGGATGCTTGCAGGTGCTGGCTCCCTAACAACTAGGAACCCTAGATAGGAAAGCTGTACATTTAGCAGAGGTATTAATACCACTGCTACATGTTTCCTGTACAGCTGGAAGTTCAGCTTAGCTTAACCCTCATTTATTCAGCCATTCGTTGAGCCTTCTCATTAAATGCGCTTAACCTAAGTCTTAGGCTATTTTTTATGTTCTCTAACATTTCTAGTTGAACGTTCCTAAAGGCTAAGTTCAATTTTATAAAATCCATCTCCCCTATGCACCAATATACTATTAATGCAGCTCAGCTGTAAAAATATTAAAGCTCCCTCTGATCAGGAGAACAAGCCCTACCTTAGCCCTTGGTAAGTTTCTTAGAAAGCTTTTTCAATTCCTGGAGTGCAGACAGAGGACAGCGAAGCCAGTAGGACCCTAGAAGAATATTACCAGCTGATGTCATTAGCACACAACCTTTACCCATTAAGTATTTTTCACAGCACCCCTGGGTCTCTCCCCACATGCATTTACCTGGCTACCCCAGTGTCCATACAGACGGGTTCAGGCTGCATGCAGCCCGCAGGACACCCCTGATGTAGTTAAATTGGATAGTTGCTGTGTCCTCCTAGTATATAGTTTTGGTAAATCTAAAAGAGATGGCACAAAGATTGTATAGAGTATGGCCACATTTATACACCTAAAATTAACTAGTTGCGCTTTCAGTGTCATTAATTGTTAACGGAACACCAAATACAGAAACAAGCACACATTTTGCCACATGAAAAAACAAGTGACAAATGCAGTAAAACGCACAATAAAAAATGTGCAACATGCACCAAGCCAAAATGTCCTATGAGCTACTTTGCCACGTGTAGCGCAGCCCATTGAAATCAACAGGCTGCCCTATGTATGTCAGTGGAAAAAAGAGCCAAAAAACATGCGCTCCCTCTACTCTAGGTGTGAATGGGGCCTGAAAATGAAATTGGTGCGTTTACACAGAACAATGAGGCTCCATTCACATCTGTGTGTTTCTAAACTGCACAGAAAATTCATGCTTTGCCATGCATTTCAGAGACACGCTGTAAATGTACATTGTGTTTGTGTTGTCATTACATGTTAAAGGCACCAAAAACTGCAAACGCACCAAAAACTGCGGTAATGCACCACGCTTTGCTCCAAAAAAAGTTCTGAAGTTTTTCTGAGGCAATTATTACGTGTACAGCAGCCTGTTCATGTGAATGGGCTTCCCCATGCATGACGAGTGAAAACGCTCCAAAATACCCAAAGCAAACACATACAGGAATGTGAGTCTTCACTATGTGGAGATGTGAACGGGGCCTGATAGCTGAGTTTTTCCATCCACTCCTTCCTATGTATTTGTATAAAGATGGCCATACACTATGCAATCTGATTGTAAAACCTCTGTACAATTTCCTTTAGATTTCCCAGAACTATGGAATAGGAGGACACACCTGAACAATCCATTCAATGTGTATCAAATCAGACAGGCCCTTGTACTACATATCTGATGGACAGAAGGTAGTATTGTGATGAGGGAGGTGTGGTCCAGAGTGGGAACACACCCTCTTCTGTGATGCAACAAGGAAGTGAAGGCTTCTGGGAGGTGTCCCACAGGAAGTGAATGCTGAGAGGCCATCTAGGAAATGATGTAATCTGAAATTCCATTCAAACATTCAAATAAACTGACTAAAAAGTAAACCTCCTTTGAATGAGATATGTGAGAGAAAAGCACTTTGGGTTGGCTGGGCCAGAAATGGTATTGGAAAACAATTCTATTTACTATGAAAAGTGAAATTCTACCCGAAAAGGTGAACTTATCCTTTAAGACTTTTTTTCAGTTAGGATCAAATTTTGGGGGAATATTCCCTTTGCCATGTGAAAGGCAATAGAGTCTGACATTTCACACATATTTCAAACATTACAGGTATTATTTTTGACTTTCATGCAAACACTGAGACATTCACAAAGCAAATTTTTTATTATATAGACCAGTGTTTTTCAACCTTTTTTGTGCAAAGGCACACTTTTTTCATGAAAAAAATCACGAGGCACACCACCATTAGAAAATGTTAAAAAAATTTACCTCTGTGCCTATATTGACCATATAGTAATTCATCCCCCATAGTAATTCATCCCCCATAGTAATTCATCCCCCATATAGTAATTCATCCCCCATAGTAAGTAATCCCCCATATAGTAATTCATCCCCCATAGTAATTCATCCCCCATATAGTAATTCATCCCCCATATAGTAATTCATCCCCCATAGTAATTCATCCCCCATAGTAATTCATCTCCCATATAGTAATTAATCCCCCATAGTAATTTATCCCCCATATAGTAATTCATCCCCCATAGTAATTCATCCCCCATAGTAATTCACCCCCCATATAGTAATTCATCCCCCCTATAGTAATTCATCCCCCCTATAGTAATTCATCCCCCATATAGTAATTCATCCCCCATATAGTAATTCATCCCCCCTATAGTAATTAATCCCCCATAGTAATTCATCCCCCATATAGTAATTCATCCCCCATAGTAATTCATCCCCCAATAGTAATTCATCCCCCATAGTAATTCATCCCCCATAGTAATTCATCCCCCATATAGTAATTCATCCCCCATAGTAATTCATCCCCCATAGTAATTCATCCCCCATATTAATTCATCCCCCATATTAAGTCCCCAAGCCCCCCCTGTGTCAATTCACTTACCTTTGCTCCGCGCGTTCCTCTCGCCGTTCCGGTGTAGCATGAAAATCTGTCTCCTATGAGGATCTGTCCCCCTCGACGTATCTGCGCATGTGCCAGTTTCAGGCATTAGCAGCCGATCGGCGATCTCCGGCACATGCGCAGATACGTCGAGGGGGACAGATCATCCTGACAGTATCACGCTCCGCGGGCCGGATTAAAAGGTCCGCCAGGCCGTATACGGCCCGCGGGCCGTAGTTTGCCCATTGCTGTTCTAATGATTGGTCTATTTGTGAGCCGAGGCCACATGTTACGGATGAAATTGCAATTTTTCCCACGGCACACCAGACAATATCTCACGGCACACTAGTGTGCCACGGCACAGTGGTTGAAAAACGCTGATATAGACCCCCCCAGACTATGGTTGAGCATCTGCATGATATAATACCCAACCAATTGCTGTGGCCTATTGCTCATTGACCACATAGTTAAATAAAACACTGATTATATTGCTGGAATATGTGATATATTTAGTGAGAAGGCAGCTATATTATAGCTTCCTTAGAAGTGTTTGTCAGCTTGCTGATTGATGTACTGTATATTAAAGCAAGCTGGGTAAAATGGATCTTTAAAACCAAACAGAAAATAAAACTGCATATAAGTTCAAACACAGATACTGCCTGCATTACATGTTGTTTTCCTGTTAACTAGAAGCCCTATTAGCCAAACTAGCTATTATGGGAGCCAAGCGATTTTGTATGTTGGACTTCTTTCCTGTTGTACATAAATGGAATACTTTAGGGCTAGAGCTTAAAAGAGATCTTTCATCCCTTTTGTACCATGTGTAAATCCTTTTTATTTCAAATAAAATAAGTTAAACTTTATTTGCAGCCTGCAATATGAACTAAACATTTTATCATAGAAACTAGGTCGCCGTTTCTAGTATAGAAATGGGCAAAATAAATATGCAGGATACACACTGTTTATTTTGTCAGTACATGATGTATATTTCATATAATGGAAATGTATTGCATGTACAATGTGCTGATTGTAGCTTTGTACTTAAAACAACTATTGCTTAGGTCATCATATTATATGTGGTGCTTTGTAAAGTTAGAGTATAGCAAAGATAACAACTGATGTAGGTGGTTTTTAAACTCACAATGTTTAAACAGCATGTACATGATTCATTCCCAGCCCCTGCCTATTCACAGCTGCAGCCAGAGATGACACCTTCCACAATGCATCCAGGGATGGTGTTAATTAGGGATGATCGAATCAGGAGAATTGCTGATTCGTCACTTTTTGATTTTCCTGAATATTTCAATGTAGACCTGTTCGATCCACAGAGATTCAATTAATTTAGGAGTCCAGGTCATGGCTAAAGGAATTGCCAATCTTGGTCCTCTACTAAACCTTTATAATTATAACACAGACTGCACAAGATGGGAATAAATTATCACATCAGCCATTTTATTTACTAAAACAAAATAAATGTATTTATTATTTATTTATTTCATGTACTTATATAAATAACACATAACATTAACATAAACAATAAACAATTTTGACAATGTAACCAGGAGGGGGTTTTTGGGTGTCCTAAAGGCACAATTTACTAGACTCGCTTATGTCCTCAGCCGTGTCCCAACCTGCTTGAAGACATTACAAGCTCATAACCTTACATTTTTCTGTAGGGATCCTAGCTCCTGGGAGAAACAAGCAAGTGGAGGTGCCATACCGCAGTTTGACAACCAGCTTTGTAACAATTCAAGTATTAACTGACCATCGAAAGATCCCCTAACCCGTCAAGCTGCTGTGACAAAAATTATATACACATAGTTATTTTTTAAAATAACACCTCCCTACAACCCTTGACTTACAACTACCCATAAGTCTATGACCAATTCAGTACCAGGATTCATAACTTTGTTATGTGTATTACTACCCTGCTTTGGAAGACCAGCCAGCCACACGCATGATAAGTTACTTCCAGAAGACTAACCACTGTCCAGTCATATTATAGAGGTTCCAGACACATTATATATCTCAAATGTGCGAACAAACACTCCAAAAATGCCACTTTGTAAAATAAATGACTGTATATACAAATTTGCTGCAATTTAATAAATGAATCGGCTCATTTGTGTTGTTGTATTTTAGTACATGTTCATTGCCAGAGTCTTTTGATAAACAGGAAGTGATATAAAAAAGAATGCAGGTCTATTTGATCTGCAGAGATCCTAGCAGTTTAGGAATTTTGTTTTTTAGGGGTATCTTTTCTAGCATTAACAGAAAAGAGGAAGCTGTTCTATCATGAGTGCATGCTGCATGTGCATGAGATGCCACCCAGTGCCCAGCCTGCAAGGACTACCTGAAATGAAGCCACAGGTATATACTTTCCAATATTCCTTTAGGTTCCTAGCCTGTAAGTACTGACTAGAATAGAGTGTTCACCTTCAAATACTCATAGCTACTGTACACATGATAAAGTTGAAAAAACTCAGGTTAATTCATCCTCCGTGCGTGCATTTTTAATTTTTATTTTATGTGTTTGAACCTGAGTTTTTTGTGCTTTTGTGTGAGGATAAAATGGTCCCTGGATCCAACTATCCAACTGCTATTAAATGTTGGAAGTCCTGTAAATTATGTTGACTAAGAAAGATATCTAAAAGTGCTTTTGAAGTTATCTCTCAGCTAATTGTTAAAATACCATACATGCGCAAACAAAACAAATCAGGGGTCCTCTGATGATGTCGGATGTTGCTGACGAAACACGTTGGGTGGGACTTCTGGCATTATTAGTCTTTAATCAATGCATGTGAGTTCTTATTGAATGTAAGAACAATTTTACTCATTTTCCTATTAAACTGAACATACTACTCTATGAGAGGCTACTCTATGTCTCCTTTTATGTGAATGAGATATGCTACAGAATGTCTTAAAGGCACAAGGGCACTCAAAGGTGTGTTGGCTATCTACTTATCCACATGTACGGGACAAATGCGGAATGGAATAGAAAAACGAAAGCACAGCACAGCAACAGTATGTGGGAGACTACAGTTGGTGAAAACAAAGCGCATTGTGACTTTCTTTTGATGAAAGTGGTCAGTAAGATCAGGTGAGTGTGGTGAGCATTTAGTTGGAGAGGAGGAAAAGCACAACTTGTGATGTCACACATTCATCTCTCTTCTTGTATTGTGTTTTGCGCTGAGCCGTACACTTTGATTGTTATTTCATAATGTTTGCATTGTATTCACTGGGCACCGTGTTTGAACTGTTATTTTATCACATGGACATTATTATTATTATACAGTATTTATACAGCGCCAAAGGGTATGCTCAGTGCTGTACAGTAGCAAGGGGGACAGAACATGAGACAAGACAGTAACAATACAATACACGAGGGGTTTGAGGGCCCTGCTCTTTCGAGCTTTCAATCTAGGGGGGAGGGGAAGGTGGTACAGGTGGAAGTGGCTGTGGGGGATGGAGTGGTGGGAGGAGTGGAGGAGGTTAGTTGTTAGGTGAGGTCAGGTGTTAGGTGAGGTTGGGGCAGTCTTCCCTGAAGAGGAGGGTTTTCAGGGTGCGCCTGAAGGTGAGGAGGGTAGGTGACAGTCTGATGGATTGGGGTAGGGAATTCCAGAGGATGGGGGAAGTCCTAGAGAAGTCCTGCAATCGGGCGTGGGAGGAGGAGACCAGGGAGCTAGAGAGTAGGAGGTCCTGTGAGGAGCGGAGGGCACGGGTAGGGTAGTATTTGGGTATCAGGTTAGTTATGTAGTTTGGGGCGGCTTTGTGAATGGCTTTGTAGGTTAGAGTTAGCAGTTTGAATTTGATGCGTTGGGCAATGAAGGGATTGGCAGAAGGGGGAGGCAGATGTGGAGCGGTTGGTGAGGTGGATGAGTATAGCCGCTGAGTGTAGGATCGATTGGAGTGGGGATAGCGTTCGTTTGGGTAGGCCAGTGAGAAGGGAATTGCAATAGTCCAGGCGTGAGATGATGAGGGAGTGCATGAGTTGTTTGGTGGTGTCTGGGGTGAGGAATGTGCGTATCTTGGAGATGTTGCGGAGGTGGAGCCTGCAAGATCTAGATAGCAGTTGGATGTGGGGTAGGAAGGAGAGGTGGGAGTCCAGGGTGACACCCAGGACTTTGGCGTGTGGGGTGGGAGAGATGGTGGCGTTGTTAGTAGTGATGGAGAGGATGGGGGGGCGCGGGGGGGGGAGAAGACCAGGAGTTCGGTTTTGGATAGGTTAAGTTTGAGGAAATGGAGCAACATCCAGTATGATATGTCGTTTAGAAGGTGGGCGATGCGGGCAGAGAGTGAGGGGGTGAGGTGGGGGGTGGAGAGGTAAATTTGGGTGTCGTCGGCATAGAGGTGGCAATTGAAGCCGTGGGAGTGAATAAGTTTGCCAAGAGAGGAGGTATAGATGGAGAAGAGGAGGGGCCCGAGGACAGAGCCTTGGGGGACCCCGACATAGAGGGGGAGGGAGGGGGAGGTGGCAGTGTTGTAGGTGATGCTGAAAGAGCGTTGGGAAAGGTAGGCGGAGAACCAGGAGAGAGCAGCGTCCCTGATGCCAAGGGAGTGCAGTTTGGCAAAGAGGAGAGGGTGGTCAACAGTGTTGAAGGCCGTGGAGAGGTCGAGGTGCAGGAAGATAGAATAGGGGCCATTGGCTTTGGTGGTTAGCAGGTCATTGGTGATTTTAAGTAGGGCGGTTTCAGTGGAGTGCAGGGGACGGAAGCCAGACTGTAGGGGTCAAGGAGGCTGTTATCAGTGAGGTGGGCGCTTAGGCGATTGTAGGCCAGGTGCTCAAGGAACTTGGAAGGGAAAGGCAGCAGGTAGATGGGTCTAAGGTTGTTAAGGTTAGTGGGGTCAAGGGAGGGTTTTTTGAGTATGGGGGTGATGTGTGTGTGCTTTATAGGGGAGGGGAAGGTGCCGGTGGAGAGGGAGAGATTGAAGATGTGGGTGAGGGAGCAAATGATGGAGGGGGGGGTGACTGGAGGAGCTGTGAGGGGATAGGGTCCAGGGGGCAGGTGGTGAGACGGGCTTCAGTGAAGACCTTAGAGACCTCCTCAGGGATAGTTGGGCTGAAGGAGTGGAGTATTGGGGAGGTGATGGTGTGCGGGGCATTGGATACAGTGGGGGGTAGTGCGGCTATGAGGTCGGGGCAGGAGAGGGTTGAGGGGTTGGAGGAGGGCGGGAAGCTGGGTGGAGAGGTGGATTGTGAGTTGACAATGTCCTTACGGATTGCGTCAATCTTGTTTTGGAAGTGATTGGCAATCTCGTGGGCGGTGAGTGAGGTGCTGGGTGGAGGTGGGGGGGAGAGAGCAGGGATTTGAAAGTGGAGAAGAGCCGGCGAGGACAGGTGGAGAGGGTGTTGATAAGGGTTATGAAATAGGCTTGCTTGGCTGTGTGGAGGGAGGTGGTGTAGGCGAGGTAGGCGGCTTTATAGAGGGAGAACGCGCGAGGGGATCTGGTTTTGCGCCATAAGCGCTCCAGCGCGTGACTGCGTAGTTTGAGGCATTTCGTGTGGTCGTTTTGCCAGGGTTGAAGCGGTCGGGGTCTAATGCTACGTGTGGTTAGAGGTGCCAGGGAGTCAAGGGCAGCTGACAGTGAGTCGTTGTATGCAGTAGTGGCCAGGTCAGGGCATGACAGAGGGAGGATACTGTCATACAGACGGTCAGCTGCTGGGTGGAGATGGGTCGGGTTCAGATTGCGGAGGTTGTGGGTGAGGGTTAGACGCTTCGGGGGGGTGGAGTTGAGGGAGGGGGAGATGGAGAATGTGAGGAGGTGGTGGTCAGAGAGGGGGAAGGGGGTGTTAGTGAAGTCATGGGGGGTGCAGAGGTGGGAGAAAACGAGGTCCAGGGTGTTTCCATTGGAGTGAGTGGAGGACTGTATGTGCTGTGTGAGCGTGAAGGAGGAGGTTAGAAGGGAAGTAGTCGGGCTGTTGGCATTGATCAGGATATTGAAGTCACCTAGGATGATGGTCTGTAGCTCGAAGGAGAGGAAGAAGGGAAGCCAGGCGGCAAAGTCGTCTAGGAAGGGAGATGCGGAACCAGGAGGCCGATAGATTACCGCAATCCTTAGGGGGGTGAGAGAGAAGAGCCGGATGCAGTGGGCCTCGAAGGAGGAGAAGGATAAGGAGGGGGGGTTAGGGAGGACCTGGAAGGTGCTCAGCGGTGGTAGGAGCATACTGACCCCTCCGCCTCTGCGCCCGCTCGGTCTGGGTGAATGGGTCCAGACGTGGCCTCCAAAGGAGAGGGCAGCAGGGGAGGTGGAGTCAGTGGCTTGAATCCAGGTTTTGGTGACCACTAGGAGGTTGAGGGAGTGGGAGACAAAGAGGTTGTGGCTGGTGGTGAGCTTGTTGCAAACCGAACTGGCGTTCAGGAGTTCAACCGAGAGGGGAGGGGTGGATGTGGGGAGGAGGGGGACAGATATGAGATTGAGGGGGTTGCGGTGGTTGGCGTGAGTAGGGGGGTGCCGGGAGGGGGAGTGGGGAGATGGGGGGCCAGGGTTCGGGGAGATGTCACCGACGGTAAGGAGGAGGGTGAGGAAGGTGTCATGGGAACGTGAGGTGCAGGAGCGTGTGGGTCTGTTGGTGGTGGCATGTGGGTCGGCGGGGGAGTGGAGTATCATGAGAAGGTGGTGAGAGCCATAGAGGGGGGAAGGAAGGAGTGCGGGTGCGATGTAGAGCTGTTTTGGGGGAGTAGGGGGGTAGAGGGAGGCAAGTTTGGGGATGGAGGAGAGAGAACGAGGAGGAGGAGTGCGGGTGGCATGCTAGGGTGGGCAGAGTGCTGATTGGGTTGGAGAGGAGGGAGGTTTCAGTCAGGATGTGAGGATGGGGAGAGTCCGTTATGCCATGTCGGAATTCATCAGTGTCCAATCGTAGGAGGGGAATGGGAGTGGTGGGCGGCTGGGGCCGCAGCTGGTTGGTTGCAGTCTGTGGGTGCTGTAGGCCGGCGTCCGTGGGTGTTGTGGCACGGCGTCGGTGGGCACAGTGGTGCGGTGGCTGGACGAGCCATGGGACGCGGTGATTGGAGGTGTTGCAGGCCCGGCGTCAGGGGTGCTGGAGGCCTGGTGTCTGGAGGCATTGAGTGCACAGCTTCGGGAGGTGATGAGGGCCCGGCGTCAGGAGGTGTTGAGGCCCCAGCGACGGGAGGTGTTGAGGTCCCGGCGTCAGGAGTAGCTGAGGACCCGGTGTCAGGAGGCGCAGAGGACCCGGTAGCAGGAGGTGCAGAGGACCCGGTGTCAGGGGGCGCTGAGGGCCCGGTTTCAGGGGTGCTGAAGGCCCGGCATCAGGAGGTGGTGTAGGCCGGCATCAGGAGGTGGTATAGGCCAGCATCAGGAGGTGGTGCAGGCCGATGTCCAGAATGGGCTAGGCGTTGGTGGGCGCCTCCGTCGGATGGAGCGGGGCTCAGGGCTGTGCGGGGCAGGGGCACGGTTGAGTGGAGCACAGTGGGGAGGAGATGTGGCAGCGGTGGCTTCCCCAGTCTAGGCTGGTGGCGGCTTACCCTCTTTGTGCCAGCGGGGGTGGTTGCTGCATCCTTCAATCTGTGGGACCCGGAGCGGGGCGTCACGGCAACGATCCTCAGCCCTTCATGGTTCGCGCTCCTCCGTGGTCTGCTGTGGCTGGTAGGAGAGGTCGCGGCTTCAGGGGTCGTGGTAGGCCAGGAGTCGCCGGAGTTTCGCCAGAGGGACAGCGCCGGAGGGCGGGGTGGTGGGCTGGTGGTCCCTGGTGGGGTGGTGGGCTTGCGATCCCAGGTGGGATAGTAGCCTAGGGTCCTTGGTGGTTTGCAGTCCCTGGTGAGTAGTGGGTGCCTCTGTTTGAGTCCCTGGTGGGATGGTGGGCTTGCGATCCCTGGAGGGATAGTGGCGGTCCCAGGTGGGATGGTGGGCTTGCGGTCCCCGGTAGGATAGTAGCCTGGGGTCCCTAGTGGCTTGCAGTCCCTGGTGGGTAGTGGGTGCCCCTGTTTGAGTCCCTGGTGGGATAGTGGCGGTCCCAGGTGGGATGATGGGCTTGCGGTCCCCGGTGGGATAGTAGCCTAGGGTCCCTAGTGGCTTGCAGTCTCTGGTGGGTAGTGGGTGCCCCTTTTTGTGTCCCTGGTGGCTAGTGGTGTGATGGCGTCTGGGCCCCTGGTGGGTAGTGGGTGCCCCTGATGGAGTACCTGGTGCCCTGGGATGTCCGAGGTGGAAGCAGACCGGTGGGGATGGTGGCAGCTTCCCCGAGGAGCGGAGGCGTCCCGCCGCGGCCGCGATTCCTGCCACGATTCCAGCCACGGCCGGCAGGAAACCCTGCGGATTCGGGTGCCGCGGTAGGCCTCAATCCACTTTGGCCCGTCGGAGCTCCGCCGGAGGGACGGAGTGTCCCGGGCCCCTTCAGGGTGTTGGTGGGGACCTCGGCGGCAGGCTCAGGGGCTCAGGGCGCCAGAGCTTGTGGTCATGCGGCTGCTCCGGGCGCCATCTTATCTATTTGTGTATGACATTTATTTGTGTATTCAGAATTTGCACTGATTTTAGACGTATTTGATATTATAATTGTTTTATGGGAGTGTGGTCATATCCTTAGATATTTCTAGGATTTGTTTTTATCTGAGGAAGAGAGTTCTACTATTTCACTGTTCTGTCAATGAAGAACCACTTTTGCAGTTTAAACCCCTAGTGAAGAAGGGTAAAACAAATGTTAATGCTTGAACACAATTTTGCAGCTTTAATATATGTTAGTAAAACTGTACATACCATTGCAACTACTTTGTGTATCCAGGCAATTAAAAAGAAGAAACAATCTTTCTCCAGGCAAGTGGATTGTTTCTTCACGTTTGGGTGAAGGTGTAGTAATATCCTTTGCCAGACAAGTACATTACAGTCCTGTCCTCTTCTATAGCAATCCGCCAGGCAGGGCGGGACTGTAATGTGCTTGTTCTCTCCTCTCCATGTTCATGTTGTCCCAGGTTCATGTTCAGGCTCCTCCTGGGGGAGTCTTCTGACTGGGATGGATTTGTGTGCAGGAAGGCAGTTTTCCATCTGAAAGTTGTGGAGGTGCACACTAGAAGGATCTAGCTATGTGTATTGAATGTGCCATCTTTTATTAACAAATGCTATATGGGGATATCTCTTTGCTGGATTAGTCTGTCTCTTTGCTATATTGAATATATGGAGATGTCTCTGCTTGATTGGACTGTCTCTGCTGAATATATGAGTCTGTCTCTTTTTTGGATTGGGGTGTCTCTTTGAATATATGGGGGTGTCTCTTTGCTAGATTGGGTTGTTTTTGAATATATGGGGATGTCTCTTTGCTGGATTGTGCCCTCTCTTTGCTGATTTTGGCCATCTATTTGCTGAATATATGGGGCAGTCTCTTTGCTGAATATATGGGGCAGTCTCTTTTTACTGAATATATGGGTCTGTCTCTTTGCTGAATATATGGGGCAGCCCCTTTACTGGATTGGGCTGTCTCTTTGCTAAATATATGGGGATGTCTTTTTGCTGGATTGGGTCATCTCTTTGCTGGATTGGGCCATCTTTCTGCTGGATTGAGTAGTCTCTTTGCTGAATATATGGGGCAGTCTATTTACTGGATTTGCCCATCTCTCTGCTGGATTGGGTAATCTGCTGAATATATGGGGCAGTCTCTTTGAATATATGGGGATTTCTCTTTGCTGGATTGGACTGTCTCTTTGCTGATTATATAGAGATGTCTTTGCTGGATTGGGCCATCTCTTTGCTGAATATTTGGGGATGTCGCCTTGCTGGATTGGCCCAGCTCTTTGCTGGGCACTGATGACTTGGAATACACTTTTCATTTTCCCCTGGCCTGGGGAATGTTGGTGCGCAGGCTCGGGGGGAGGGCTGGCATACAGCTGTAAAAGGGGCCTCAAGATTTCTGATGGCTGCCCTGGTTGCTATGGATATTTTTGTGTGATTCTATTGCATCTTTGTTAATTGTTAGATTTTAAAATAGGGGCCTGATGAAGTCACGTGATATCCGTGATGCAACGCATTGGTACGCCCTGACGACATTTCCGGTACGCGGTGACGTCACTTCCGACGTACGCGCCATATTGGGACTCCAGGTATACCCACAGCATAAGGATACCATGAGGATGTATATTATGCGTTAAATCATCTGTGGATATGTGAGTGGGCATTTTTAAATACTTTTTTTCAATAAACATTACTGTATTACGCTATGGGAGATCTCTGTTTGTGTCTCTGAGCATCATCTGGTGGTACGGAATCACCATCATACAGCGGCTGGAGGTGTTCTTTTGGATGACAGCATTCTGATGTGGTATCAAGTGTGGCCCTGTAGACCGGTTGGCTCCTGAGGGATACATCCTATATAAAACAAGGCATATTGGCCCTTGTGGTCAGTGCGGGGAGGTGAGGAGGCACTCAGACCATTATAGGATTGTGGCACCAGTGGCACTCTCACGGTTTTCAAAGGCTCACAGATTTTTGCTTGAAGTGGACTATTCACTAATATCACTTATTTTAGTGTGTTATATCTGCATGATCTTGTGTGTAACCACTATACAAGTATTAAGTCACGTGTTGTCTTCCCTTTATGGGGATGCACAAGGGGATTGTTTTTATGCATGTTCATCTGTGTGCTGTTTGAGAGTATATTTATATATATATATATATATATATATATATATATCTCTATTTATAGGTTATTTATACCTAATGTTTAGGTTCCATATATGCACATTTATTTATGTATAGTGGAATTTTCTAGCGCTACACCATTTTATATATATTTAAAAGGGACTGCTGTCAAATCAAACCTAAAATTAAAAACCTCACAACAAAAACAGTCAGCAAAGGGGGGTGATTTAACCAAAAACTAGCAATCAGATTTAAGTCACTGATCCTGATCTCTTCCTATGCAATTTATTTTTTAGCTTTGCCTAACATATTCTTATACAGGTTTTATTACACTGAAACTGCTGCTACTCTGCGCCCCCTCTCCTCATTTTATTCAAAATTTACAATAGTGGCAAATATGAACCTCAGATCTAATGAAAAAAACATATTCTTCAGCACTATTTAAGAGGGAGTCCAGATGTATAGTCATCACACCTCAAAAGCATCCATCAAGTACCAAACAGAATATGGCCTTGTATTAGCATAACAAGGAGCTAAGTCACAGACTTTCCTTCACAAATAGGGGTACCACCCTATAAACCTGGTGTGTGAGGCTGGGATTATCACAGAAGTTTATCACATTGATACAAAAAAAAAAAAAAAGTGTAAATAAAAAAAACAAACCTTGCGGTTGAAGAATGGGCATTTTGTTGTTGAAAAGGATTTTCACAAGTTTACCCATTTTTATCCCAACTTGCTGTGAAATATGTTAGGATGGCAGGATGGAGAAGCACACAAGGTGTTCGTGAGCACAGAAAAGGGTCATCATATCTTATCATTTTGCTGCTGCATATTCTTTGTTCATTCAGCAGGCTGTGGTGGTTTGGTAACCAAGCTGTATTGTTTTCTGGAAGTGGAGAAAAGTGAGGTTAGAAACCTAGCTATGGCAAGGGCACTAAAGAGTGACTCACTAGAATTATAAAGTAGTTTGCAGGTAAAACTGGTCATACACATGTATTTCTGTGCATTTTGTTGTTTGACTAGAGTTCAACTTTACAAAAATGGGGTTGAGGTTATCTAGTAAAGGCTCATTACTAAAAATAGTAATAATAATTATGAAGCAAACCAAATAAAATAGTAATAATACATGGAATCTGCTATTAAAAACTGATATTGCTGGATGACCATGAAATACAATGTTTTTTAATTTGTCATTTATCTTTTATTTGGAAAGGTATTGTGTAAAACATGGATGCCATCTTTAAAAAATGTTAGTGTCATCATGGTTTTAGGTAAAAATCAGAAAGAGATTGACATACCGTACATTATATATATAAAATACTATGCATTACTGTAGAAGATAGAATCATTATTTATTTTTTACTTTCTGGACAAGTTATGTTTACTGGAACATATTCCAAGTTATTCTTCACTATTTTATATTCAAAAATGATAAGTATATACCAAAAAAGAATAAAGTTTTATTAAAAATATATTTCCTTTGCAGATCCAATCAATGTTATGTACATTTTCAGCTTTCTGCCAGTTCTGTACATCAATGTTGTCTGACTTTTGTTAGAAAAGGTCAATTTTTGAGTAATTTGTTAATGGTATAATTAAGCCTAATTACAAACTAATTCATGTAAAGTGCGACATTATGAAAATTATCCTGTTTAATACAGAGCAGAAACTGGGAATAGATTTTTTTCAAGTGTAATAATTTACTATAATATGACAGAAAAAAATCTCTTATTTTGATTATTTGACCTTTAGTGGTCAAAGTCACACATTTTTCCACTGAATATTTTCCCAGTTTCTAAATTTGCCTTTGTGAGTTTCACTTATAGGATTTTAATTTTGTTTTCAGGTAACCAAAGGTAAAAAACCCAAATAACATAGCTTTAGCTATGATAGGGTCATAAACATTGACATATGCCAATCAGGTATCCGTTGACTACAAGAGGGGGAGACTATGAATCTTTATTTAATGCAAATGCCTTTACCATTTATTTTTTTATTTTTTGGTAATGATGAGTAAAATGATTGTATTACATACTGATTCACAACCAGTATAGCAAAACAGCATACAATTTTTGTAAAGCATAAGCAAGAATAATATGTTTAGTGTATTATTTATATCATTCTAAAACAGAGCAAACTATACATATAAAGGGTGAGATTTAGCAGAAAAAATACTATAATAAAAATTCACCACCTATTATTTTTATACCTTTTATTCCATGGCACCTTTACTTACAATAAAATGCAAAATATTTATAACAATACATAATGTATATAATTTCCCTCACTCTGAACACTACACAACATTAAAATGTAAACCCTAAAAATGAACTTCTTTTATTTGCTCCCTTCTGGTTTTTTCAATATATCATGAAATGTACTTTGTTATATCTGTCTGATAAGTGAAAAAAATACCTGTGCATCCTGCCAGAAATCCAGTTAGTTGCAAACTTTTTATGTTGCACTCTAGAATCCATAAAAAGCTTTGAATTGTGTTCCTTTATAGTTTAAGTTTACAGAATAATCAAATGTGTACAAAAAGTAAGCCCTGTAAAAAACAATGAAGAAAAAAGGGAAGATTTTGTTATTGCTAAATTGTTGACAATAACAGCTACAGAAACCTTCCTAACAGCTTTCTGGAAAAAAAAAACTTTCCACACTAATATTTCAAGACTTCCCCTTTAAAGTTACATTCACTTCCAATATATGGGTTCAACGGGAGCAAAGACATATACTGTAGATGCACCATTACAGGGCCTCTTCTGGCTCCCAAGTCTGATTGGATCTGTGGTAATACATCATTACACACAGTAGAAGTAACCATTCCAGTCCTTGCACAAGATGAGAGATTGCTGACACATGTCACACAGATCTCCATGTTTCCCCCTATATTAGGACACTTGTCATATACTCCTGGTAGCCTAGATGCAGGATTTAAACTTCTATTGCTCTTTCAGTGTGAAATGCTTATAGCTTTTGAAGAATGGAAGACCATCCCAAAGATATAGGCCTTAATAGACTCTCCTACCACACTATGAAGGGTGTTCCAAAGACATAGGTTTCTCCTATCCTTACCCAGACCTCAAGACATAGAAAACACAACTAACCTAACCTATATTTTGATAACTCCCTACTGAGCCCTGTCTTATCTCCTTCTATTACTTTTTCAATCTGAAATGTATTACTCTCCACCGTACTTGTGTAAGTGGTAAAGAGACCTTGGAACACCTTTTTTAGTAGCCCAGTGGTATCCCATTCTATACTTCACCCATACATCTTCTACTGCAAATAAGACTCAGCAATCGAACTTCAAAGTATTACTGAGGTGGTACAGAGTTCTCTTGACCCTACGTGGGATCTTGTATGGTCCTGCAAACCTGCTTGAGTACTGGAATGCCTATGTTCAGACCGTTTTGGGATGGGGTCCCAGTGCTCATGAAAAAACTTACAGCTATTGACCTAGGTAAAAATCCAGCTTCCTTTTCACATCTAAATCAACTCTATAAACGCTGATATGTCATTGTAGCTGTATTAGTGCAATAAAAACAACTGAGTACTGTCCATGAGATATAGACATATACTGTGTGTATATATATATAATTTTTTTACTTGCACTAACTTTTACATTTTCAGGATGTTCCCTTCTTTTAGGTCCAAGCAGTACTCCTTGGAATGAGATTAAGGTAATGCCCCGAAAGCTTGTCCTGAAAATGTAAATGTTACTGCAAATAAAAAAAGTATCACAGATGATACTCAGCTATTTGTTTTTTCAAACGACAATACAAACACTCAGATAGGAGGTGGTCAAAAAACATGTTGGTTGGTACTTCAAATGGCAGAGGTGCCTGTTGGAGTGTGTGATAGAATTGTTGTGTGTCCAAGGATGGATTGGAGTCATAGTGAATAATGAATCGCATAAAAACATGACAAACACTTGCTATTAATTAATCTGATAAATACAGCCAGAGCATGTATTCCACTGTGGCGGACCCCCCTCCCCCCTTACGCACACACAAACACACACACACTCTGGTCCTGCTTAGGAAAATGTGATTCTATTGGTTATATTTCAATTGCTTCCGAAAATATAAATCTTTTCTTCATATGTTCTCACCCCCTACTACAGAGGCATGTGCAAAAATGTATTTCACACCAAAGGGGTAAGGGCCTTGACAGCTGTAGAGTCACCCTCAAACTCTAACCTTCCACCCACCTCCTCCTCAGTTCTTTCCTAACCCCCTTTACCTGCTCCTCCTCCTATGCTGCCACATCCCCTCACTTCACTCTATCTTCTTGTTCAAGCCAGTGGATTGAACAAAAAAACCTGACAGATTGCTGTATCAACACAAGTGATGTTGGTGCGGCGATCTCAGCAGCTATGCTATTGTTTTCTGACACGGGGACTCTTCACAAGCCAGAACACACTGATCAGCGCTCACAGCCAATAGATGCAAGTGCTGATAAGATGTGGGTCGGATACTGGTTTTCCAGCTTGCCTATTCAACAGAAGCCAGTCTAGCTTCTGTAAAACAGACAGCTGTACACACAGGCCAACAGTTATCTGGTTCCTGCTGAAGTGGCCAGTTTCAGCTGATTTTACAGCAACAATAAAGGTCATGTGATTAGGCTTTCTTACTCCTGTAACAAAAGAAAAATGGGTAAGGGAACAGAATAGATCCAATGTTAAGGTGTACTTTTTGTAGCACTGCAGAGCTCACACAGCTCCAGTTTGGCCTAGCCTATATATATGCATTTAAAATCAGTTGATGTTTGTATTGTTACCTCACTAGAGTCACTTAAGCGAAACATTGGGTTTTTAATACTTGTATGTATAGAAATTGTACTATGTATAGTGTACCTTTACCCATCCTTGCCTTCCATATTAGTAAAGATTTTAAAAAATACTCATGCATAAACTTGTTAGTATGCGACATTCAGTATTTACTGTTATTATCATCTATTTAACCTTTTTTTCTGTGCTAATTTTAGTTTCCTAGCCTAACTTAACTCAGACCTCACTGACTGACTAAAAATATTTTTGTCATGCAAATATAGCAGGAAACTATGACATGTTGCATTTTCATATTTTGTATCCAGCCTTTTAGCTAGAAGGTGGCACTTAAGTCCCCTTTTAATGTTTTTTTTCAGAAACTCTTTGTGAAGAGCCTGTTTACACAGCTCAGTAGCTCAAAAATTCAGTAAATCCAATATTAACTGTCCCATAGACATGCAAGTGTATTTATGTTTTAAAGAGAATCTAATCCATCTGAACAGTGCATTCTATTCTAGATAAAGCCACTCTCAAACCCCAGGTCACATGCTGATTCTAGATAAGTGAGTCTGTCTAAATGTTTATAGGAAACCCTGAGCACTATGGACCTCCTAAAAAACCTGTGCAGCTAGCATATAATGTGTTCCCACATGTACAACATAAATAAACTAGAAAAGCTACAATTTCTGGGGAAATTGTGTGAAGTGTTCTTGCCTCCACCAGTAGTCTACAACTGGAGTGGGCGGAGTAGCTTTTGTCACTCTGCTGGCTGCTCACACACCTGGGTTCCTATGGCAACTCACTCTATAGCAAGGGCAGAGGAGCGGTTAAAAACAAACTGCTCCAACTTGCTCACTTCACTGGCGGTTGCCATCTTCAAATGGTTGTAGTTTTAAATAGGGGCTCATGGGGCCCCTGTGTCCTTGCCCAAACTCAAAAAAGCCTATGAAAAAGGTACCAGGGGCATCTCATGGGGCCCCCTACTGACCCCGGACCCTCGGGCAGTGCCCGGGTTTCCAAATGGTCAGTCCGCCCCTGATAGGTACTGTCCTATTCCCCAGTCTGCCCGCCTCCTCCTAGTTAAACTTACCAATTGATAGGGTGCTCAGTGTTCCGCCAAGAGCTTGCCCTGAGCGCAGTAGTATTATGCCTTCCAAATCAACCACCATCTATGGGTAGCTAAAGCAATTCTAAAGGATCATTTATTTTTTTAATTTATTTTTAAATAACAAACATGCCTATACTTACCTGCTGTGTGCAGTGGTTTTGCACAGAGCAGCCTAGATCCTTCTCTTCTCAGTTCCCCACGCAGGCTCTCCTGGTCCTTCTTCCTGTCGGGTGCCCCCACAGCAAGCAGCTTGCTATGATGGCACCCGCTGCTCCATGTATCCATTTACACATGGAGCCATGGCTTGGCCCCGCCACTTCTGTCTCTTCATTGGCTGATTGGCTGTGATTGACATCAGCAGGAGCCAATGGCTCCTGCTTGCTGTTTCAGCCAATGAGGAGGTAGAGACCCGGGACAGCAGAGGCTGTTCACATTGCTGGATCGCGATGAGGCTCAGATAAATATTGAGGTGACTGGGGCACTGCTGCACACAGAAGGTTTTTTACCTACATGCATAGATTGGCATCTGCCCCAACCTATAATTGGCCTTCACAGCAAGGAGCACATGGAAGGATGACGTATGTCAAACAACAACAAAGGAAAATTCTCAGCTCAACTTACCAGCCAGCTCTCAAAAATTGGAATTGCCTATCAATTTATAGAGTTAAGACTGCAGATAATATTGGGGTGCCGAGAAGTGGCTGCTGCAGCTTATACCTGTATTTGCAAGTGTGTGCAATCTAAACCCCTGTTTTTAAAGCAAACTGCTAAACAGGAAAATTCAGTTTGGCTGGCTGGGAAGTTGAGCTGGGAATTTTTCTTTGTTGTTTGTTTGACTGACAGCATCAGGAGTCTATGGTTCCCGCTGCTTTGAGTGTTTCCTGTGAAAGAAAAGAGAGGAGAGCAGTACTGTAGACAGGACTGCTCTGGAGCGGTGGGAGATGTTTGGAGACAGGGGTGTAGAATAAGTAGTCAGCTATTTTTACCTTAATGCAAACAGGAAGGCATTAAGGTAAAAAACATTTTGAGTTTAGAACCGCTTTAAAGTAAAATAAATATAAAATAAATTCATACCCCACCTAATTTAAATATGGTTGAAACCTTTTTTACTAAAATGTTGTCTTCTTTATAAGAGATTAAAGGCATTTTTTAAAAAAATCTTTGATAAATACTTCAACCATCAATTCCATCTATACTAACCCAAGCACCAAAGAGCTTCACTAAAGTGTAAAGTGGTGTAGTGTATGACAAAGGTAACTAGGCTAGAGGGATCAGAATGCTTGCTTTTTACTCCAGGCAGGGAAGACCAACTTAAGTCCCTTTTATACAAACTGAGAAGAATATTGAAAAAATGATCAATTCTTATTGCCTACAATTTACCCAAGGCTAACCAAAAAAGTCTAAAAAAAGGCAAAGTGGCTTCACTTCACCAAATAAGACTCTAAGATGTGATGTAATTGTTAGCAAAATGTATGTACATATTCATCACTAAAATTAAAATTACCCGTGCTATGAGTATTCTTAAAATGTATTTTTAAAAATTGTGTTTCCCCTTTTACAAAGATGCCTATACTTTTTTACAAATCTTGTAAATTGTGCTATCCACAAATGATCCATCACAAATTAATTAGTGCAAACAAATAAACAAATAAATAAAACATGGTACATCTCTGCATGCATATGATTGCTCAATGATATAAACATGCAAATGTCTCACAGTCTCTCCAAACATAAAGTGCTCCATAATTAAATATATATACCTTGTGCAAATCCACCTCTTCCCTTTTTCACCGTCCCCTCTCAGGTGTTCCCAGCTCACTGGATCCTCTGCTTTCTAGCTAGAGAAGTTATACACGCTTGCAGACAAATCAGATGGTTTCAAGAGATGATTCTCCTCTTAAGTTCTTCACTTCTCTCTGTCACCTTCTACCTCTTTGAACCAGCTTCAGTGGCACTTTACCACTTTACATAGGGCTCAGCTCTCAAAACATTCATGGACAGAAGAATGAGAATCTTTCATAGTGCAGCACCAATTTATTTCATAGATTATATACATGGATATCACTCACATGTTAACTGTGCAGATACAAAACCAATATGTCCTGAGGACACCCATAGGAGGGGCAAAATGCATTGGACAGAGTTTCCAGTTCTGGTGACATCATATCCAGCCAGTGGACTGCACACTGCGGTGGCGCTTCTGAGTCTATATAGGTTTTGTACCAGTACAGTTATCAAGTCCCAAATATTTCATAGAAGGGGGGAGGAGGAGGAGAAGCGGATCTTCCTCTTTTGGGCCAAGTTCTGCTCTAAATTCTTATGTCACCTGCATCTATAAGGTTCATGCTTAAAGAGTAACTCCACCTTTGATGAGGGAAAAAAAATTTCCCTCTCGGTGATCTATCACATTGCAGGGATTTTAACAAACTTTGTTACAGACTCCCAGTTTCTGTTATTCTAAAGAAGTAGCTGTTTATTTGTCTTTGCCCATGTACAAAATGAATGTGAATGGAAGTGATTTTAATTTTTATCAATCAGCTGCTGCACTTGCAGAGTTCTAAAGAGGGAAGTGGCAGGGTGTGCGTCCCTTTAGACATGATTTCCCTTTGAGTCTATCTGTTGCAGGTAATGACCAAAATCTGACTGGTATCTTAGTGCAGACCTCAGGGAAAACGAGTAAGCCAATCACACAAGCAGGATATTACATTTCTGCAGGGAGTTCTGTACACCTTTTGTGTACAGAAGTCTTCCATTTTGCCATATTGCTTTGAATTTTACAGAGAATTACAGTACTGCAGATTGAAAAGAAAAAGTATTTTTAAATAGCAATTCTATATGCTATATTGCTTTTTTATCTGTGTTTTTCCCAATAACATGGAGTTACCCTTTAAATGTAAACAGGTATTAAAAGTACCAGTACTAGAAGGATCTTCTGGCCTGTTCAGTGATGTTATGGGTCCTTTCTATTTTATACTAGCACCAGTGTGGGACACTCCTTACTCTTGCATTGAGTGGTGCATATATGTAATGATATGTGAACCGAATTTAGTGTAGTAGGCTGCGTGATGATGCCACTGCCTGATTTCAAAGGACGTAAGTAGCATTATTACTGTAACTAAAAATACTGAAGGCATCTAACAGCAGAAATGAATGTTTTTTTTGTTTGTTTGTTTTTTATTTTTTTATTTGCTACACTTTTCGTTCCTAAAACAATTCCACATTTTACTGCATGAAGACAAAAATCAAGTAAATAACGTCATTTGCAGAGGCGGACTGACCATTTGGAAACTCGGGCACTGCCCGAGGGCCCGGGGTCAGTAGGGGGCCCCATGAGATTCCCCTGGTACCTTTTTCATAGGCTTTTTTGAGTTTGGGCAAGGACACAGGGTCCCCATGATCCCCTATTGCCTGGGGGCCCCATGAGTTGTCAGTCCACCCCTGGTCATGTGTTATTAAACAAAGGACACCTATTTTTACCATTTGCCCTCCATAGGATTTACTCTTCTTCCTTCCTATCGCATTTTTGCGATACGGCGCTGCATTACGTTAACTAACAATTGAACGGTCATGCAACACTGCACCCAAATGAAATTGATGTTCTTTTTTCCCCCTCAAATGTAGCTTTTTTTTGAGGTCTTTAATCTTCACTGGGTTTTTTTTGTTTATTATATAAACAAAAAAAGACAGAACGTTTGTTATAAAACATATCCAATAAAAAATAAAGAAATAAAATTTCTTTATACATTTAGGCCAAAATGTATTTTTACATGTCTTTAGTAAAAAAGAAAAAATCCCAATAAGGGTATATTTGGTTTGTGTGAAAGGTATAGAGTCTACAAACTATGGTATATATATTTGAAAATTGATCGATCCTGTTATATTGATTTCTTGAGGCCTCAAAACGCCAGGACAGTACAAATACCCCCAAATGGCCCCTTTTTGGAACATAGACAGTCTGAGGTATTTAGAAGGAGGTATGGCAAGTTTTTTGAAGTTGTAATTATTTTGTCACAATTATTTGGAAAATTAAGAAATTAAATACTTTTTTTACATATTGTCACCAGTGCAGTACATCATATGACTGGTGTGGCAGTGACCAGGCATAATGACTGGTGACAGTTTGTAAAATAAAAAAAAAAAAATAATAATTTTTATTCAATTTTGGTTACTTTTTTTTCTCGTTTAACATTTCTTTCTTTTTTTACTGTTTTACAATATTTTTTGTCATCCTGTCATCAGAGTAGTTCAGTGTTACCATAGGGACACTACTAATCTGCGGGGTGATCAGTGATAATCGCTATGTAAACAATAGTTTTAGTTGTCATTATTGGGTTTCCTTTTCAGGAACAGCTTGCTTATGATTGTGATTGGCTACAGCTAATCACACGGTACAGGTAGCCAGGTACCATGTGATTGCTGTAGGCCAATCACAGACCACAACAGTAAGCAAGCTGTTCATTAATGGAAAGCCATTCATGACATGTTGTTTACATTGTTATCATGGGATTGCTATGAGCAATTATAGCAATTAAATGATAACCCATTACCAGTAACAGTAATTCTCTGTGTCCAGAAGGGCCGTGATGCGTGCTACTAACATGAAACAGGGCAAATCACGTATGTAGCATATTTGAGACTGTGCCGACAGCTGCTGCCCTGGTTCAGTTAATATACTGTGGCGGGGCGGCAAGTGGTTAAATTGCTTTAATATATTTTTTTTTCTTTCTTTAGAGAGTGAGTGTTTTTTTTAATCAGACAGTATGTAGTATGGCTTGGTCCATCTATTTACCAATGTTTTCCCATAAGAGTTACACACTATTTATGTTTTTAGCCCTGATTTACAAATTTTTTTAAATGGATTCTTATGTGAAAAAATATGTGTATATTGGGTAAACATTGTGTGAATGTTGGGTGAAAACATCAATAAACAGACCTCTTATTTCTATGTGCATTTATTTGGCACTGGCAATTTATGCAGCACTTACAGTCTAAGGTCCCTATTTCACATTCATACATACACATGCTAGGGTGAATATACAGCTGCCAAATAACCTACCAGCATGACTTTGAAGTGTGGGAGGAAACTGGAGTACCTGGAGGAAACCCACACAAGCAGTGGGGAAACATGCAAAGTTAATACAGGTAGTGTCATGGTTGGATTTTGAACCAATTAATGATACAAGGCAGACATCCTAACCACTAAGCCACTGCGCTGCCCACTCTTAGTTTCCTTTGTATTTCAATTTTTGTTTCATGTTTTTGTGTATTGATCATTCTTTGTGTACTGTTGCTTTAATTTTTTTTCCTACTTTTTCTTTGTTTGTAAAAGTTAAATAATAAGGCGAATGAAGTCCAGGATAGTAGAATAGAGCTTCCATAACCCTCAAGAGCAGATTAAAGTACTTTAAAAACAAGTGGAAACCAATATAGCTTATCCATTCCTATGAATTCTAATACATTTTTTTTAAAAATGGCAACATTTCATAAAAATTGAGGAAATGAAAATTCTTAATTTTACAAATTCCTATAGGTCAGTCATTAAAGGTATACTGCTGCAATAACTGTAATTACTTTGACTACAGTACTTAGCAATAAATAATTCTCAGTTAAGCTAAATGCCTAATAATTAGTTACAATTAATTCTTTGAAAACTTGCCTTAGAGGAATTGGGTTGGTAACCTATACATATAATTGGAATGTCTTCTATTTTCAATATTTACATAGGCCAGTCACATTATTCTGCACTTTATATACCAGTAAAGTAAACATTATTATTCATTTTTAAACATATTGCTTTACTCTTACAGTGTATTGTACATGGTTTTGTTTCAGCCCTTGCTTTGGAATCTCTATAAATGAATCTGCCATTCAGACTAGGAAAGATACAATCCTACTGAGCCTTGATATGAACTGAAAATAAAATAACCAAGCTTGACAGATATAATAGTTTAAGTGATTTCAAATTAACAACATCCCACTGACCGCAAGTGAAGAATGGCTTCATTCTCTTGCAATGAAATATGCTCCAGGGACTCATTATACAGAGTGGAGTAGTGAAACCAGAGTAAAATAATTGATGCTGAGCAAGAAAAAATGACAGCCATTTAATGATTTAAAAACTCATCCCCGAAGATTTCACAGGAAGTTAAAATTATTTTTTGCTTTTCACTCAATATAGTCTTATGATAGAAATGGATATAACAACTGATTGTTTTTGGCAAACGTAGCATGCGTCATATTTTCAGAATAGACCTATGTCAATAAATACTAGATGGATAATACTGTGTCACTGATGGGCCAGCATTCAATGACATACGTACAACTGGAAGTATCCATATGAATATGTCCCTAGCACTATGACCTCTACTCTAATAGATGTGGGTATCAACAAACTGTATCTGTATGGATACAAATAAACAGTTCTGGCCACAATAAACGTCTGGATTGCACAGAGAGAAATAGTAGAGATCCTAAAATGTCAGCTTATTCTATTTATTGTGGTCATTGTTCGTGTGGTGGAGAATAAGGCAAAGAGAAGAGCTAACACAATTGGAGAAAGTCACAGAGGGTGTTGTAGACATCCTTTAGAATTCTGTTGGCACATAGCACCGAAAGTGTCAATGCTTGTGCCCAATTTATGTACCTGTCACAGATAGGTACATGAATTTGTCCATGTCTGCACTGGGGAAGGAGTGTACACACTGGACATTCCTTCCCCATTGCACTCTCCCCTCCTTCCCTCCCAGGCACTTGGCTAAGCAGTTTTATACTGGGGTGGGTGGAGGCTTACAGGGAACTGAGAGAATACTTCCCCATAAGGTTAACTCTACTTTTCATTGACTGCCCACCAGAGTGGGTGAATCTATAGCTGCTATTAAAGTGGAGCAACAGGCTCCCCCCAAAAAATTAAAGTCAGCAGCTACAAATACTGTAAAAGGACACTTACCTGTTCAGGGATCCAGCAATGCTCTTACCTGAACCACTTCTTCAATCGGCTTTGGGTGCAGGTGCCAGCATCTTGAGTAAGGGAAACCGTCAATGAAGCCTTCAGGATCTACATCTAGTTTCTTACTACGCATGGGTGCACCTGTGAAGTGTTCCAGAAAGCTACAGGGGAAGGAGGGGCTTCAGAACTTGCGACTCAGATCGTTGCTGTGCATCTGACCGGAAGTGGAAGTGGGTACCTGTCAAAACCAGATACCTGCTCCCCCCAAAAAAATGCAAAATGTGGCAGTGAATGGGGCTCTTTACCATAGGATCAGCTGTGTCCAATCACAGCTGATCACATGTAAACAAATGACAGCGCTGAGGAAAGGAAAACTCATCATCAGTGCCCTGTTTATCAGTGCACCCCATCAGTGCAGCATATCAGTGCAGAATATCAGTGCAGCCCCATCAGTGCCAATCTGAGTCCATCAGTACCGCTTCTCAGTGCCCATCAGTGCCGCCTTATCAGTGGCCATCAGTGTTGCCTCATCAGAGTAGCCTATCAGTGCCCATCAGTGCGCATCAGTGAAGAAGAAAATTAATTTATGTGCAAAATTTTAGCAAAAATGAAAAAACCACAGTGGTGATTAACCACTTGGTAACCATGCTACAGCCAACGGACGGCTACAGCTCGGTTACCCAGTTCTGGGAGGGCGTCATATGATGTCCTCCCAGAACGTGACCTCATGCGCAGCCCCAGAGGCACGCATCCGGCAAGCTCCGTTACTGCTGTGTCCTACAGACACAACTGATCACGTGCTGAGGTAAAAGGCCAATCACAGCAGCCTTTTACCACATGATCAACTGTGTCCAATGATACAGCAGATCACAGAGTAAATACAGTTGCCAGTTATCGGCAGCACTTTCCTCATGCTGTCACAGTGTGAGGAAAGTACTGCCGATAACCAGCAGCTGTCACAGAGCAGATAGGCACTGATCATCAGGGCACTAATGATCAGTGCCCTGCAGTGCTTCCCAGCAGTGCCACCCACCAAAGCCCAGCAGTGCGTCCCACGAGTGCCCAGCAGTGCGTCCCATCAGTGCCCAGCAGTGCGTAGCATCAGTGCCCAGCAGCACCACCCATCAGTGCCCAGCAGTGCCACCCATTAGTGCTGCCCATCCTTGTGCCCATCAGTGCTGTCCATCAGTTAGTGCTGTCAGTCAGTGTCACCCACCAAAACTGAACTGCAAATTCAAGATGAAGCCAAACCAGTTGTAACGGAACCGGAACCCAGACCGCACTGAGTTTTTCCGTTATACCACAGCTTCCCCTGTCCGAACACCATCCACAGACCACAGACTTGAAATCCCTCAGGTAATAGACAGCACCCAGCTCTTCTTAAACAGGAAGCCAACTCTTTTTATTTTAACACAAAACACAGGATATATACAGAGGGCGGGGAAACCAACCAAGAACAGGCAATACATCATCACCCCTCCCCATCCCACCAAGACACAGAACAATGGGATGAAACACATGGCAAAGGACATTGACCAACCCCTACACCAATACACAAACAGTACATCCCATAATAGTTGGCTGGACAGGAAGACACAGCACAATGGGGGGTAGCACATGGCAAACAGACAATGGACAGCCATGTGGCTGAGAACAAAGGAACACACATTATACACAAGACTCAGACATTCACATACACACCCTGTACCCCTTAAACAGGCATAGGGTGGGTTAAACATAATGATTTGGGGAGATGATACAGAGGTCCCCCCACCCCCAAAAGTCACTTCCGTCACACCAGTGTTTTATAAAGAGGTAGAATTAATGATTTATCTCATTAATGTATGCACTTTTTAACGTATGAAAGTATTTTGCTAGCTTTGTTATCTGTGGCTTGGCATTGCATACTATTGCTAAGTCTGTGATCTACAAGCCACCACCCCGCAGATCCTTTTTTATTATCTTCCTGTAATGATGCTTCTTCCTGTACCAAAGTTATTTCCATTCATAATTTGGTATCATTATGAAAAACTAAAATTGAGCTCTTAATTCCAACATTTATATCAGGTGTCTACAAAATTTCTAAACAAAAGGACAGTTTATTGTCATTCAAACTTTATTGGGGCCGGACTGTGGCCAGCGGGAGTGGAACTTTTCCTGGCATCAGTGGGAGAAAACATTGCCACATTTGATATTAGAGGAAGGAACAGTGTCTTATCATTGGGAAGAAGAGTGCCCCATTACTGCTGTTAATTTGAGAAATGGTGCCCCATTGTTGGTGTCAGTTGGTAGAACAGTGTCTTGTATCATTGGGAGGAACAGTGTCCCAAGGGCCGGATAAAGGCAAGCAAAGGGCCACGTCCGACCCTAGGGCCACAGTTTGAAGACCACTGATTTATATCATGAATAAACAAATTTAACAGCCTTGACCCAAAAACAGAACCCCGGAGCACACCACTCACAGCACCAGACTATTCAGAGAATGAGTAATTTATCACTACCCCTGGACCCGTTCATTAACCATTACCTGTTTGTTTACATACAATTTCATCAACTCCAACAGATGTTATTTTATAGATTATTTGGTTTTGAGGTACAGTATCAAATACTTTAACAAAATCAAAATAAGCTACATACACTGAACTTCCACCATCCAATTTCTCAATAACTTTGTCATAGAAAGAGAATAGGTTGGTCTGACAAGAACAGTCTTTTATAAATCCATGCTGGTTGTCATTGATGATACCTTTATCACAGACAGATTTCTGTATAGAGTCATTTACAATTTTATTTAATACTGTACATAGTATTGATCTTAGGCTGACTGGTTTGTAGGTTCCTGGTATACATCTTTGCCCTTTTGTTTAAAATTGTACCATATTTGCTCAGTTGGTACCAATCCAGTCAGGAAAGTGTCTTGGAAAATTAGAAATAGCAGCTTGGCTAGGCTGCCTAAGGATTGGAGATCACATTAAGTTCAGATTAAGTTTCTCTATTATTTTGTACCTGGCTTCCTGTCAATCACAAAGATACATTTGATGAAACATCATTAATATTACTGTTACAGCTACTAAACCTGTCTTTTTTATCTGTAAAAACTAAAGAGAGAAATTATTTATGTCTTTATTGTGTAGGTTAAGTCATGATTCTGACTTCTGATTTTGAATCACCAGAAGTTGCAGGAGTTGTGGGATCTTGCAGATACAGATACTACAATCACTTACAAACCCTTTACTACACTCAGCCAATCCCCATTCAACTAATTATTTGACTTTGGAAAATAATTAATTGTACCTTTTAGGTGTGTCATATAATACTGTCCATAGATAGATTGAAATTCAGCAGGGACCAGTTGAATTTTGTTTCATTTGTTCCTGTTGAGAGCAATCAATCTAAGAACCAATTCTGAGCTCTCAAACAGCTTGTTGGAAAATGTTTGCTTTGAACAGTAATGCACCCAATCGGCTGCAATGCTGATTGGTGTATTCTGATGGCATAGTACAGTGGGGAAGATTCCCTCATCAGTCAGCTGGCTTTTAAAAAATAAAAAAGATCTATTCATGTCCAGCTTAATACACTTAGTTATTTTGTGTTATTTTTGTTTTCAATGTACAGTGCTCAGCATAAATGAGTACACCACAACAGATTTCAGAATAAACATTTTCTATGGGACACTATACTACAAAATACTCCCACAAATGTGGGCCATTGATTGCAAACAAGGTTTGTTAATTTGCACACACAAAAAAGTATTTTTCCTAACAAATTCAATCAAGACCATGTTGCAAAAATGAATACACCCTAATGAAAGTCTTAGGAGAAAAGCTAGATTTTAGACAAAATCCTAATTAAGAAGAATTCAACTATAGCTGAGTCTAATTATTCATTAAACAGGTGTCCAGCAGACAGTTGATTATAAAAGGGCATTACTTAACAAAGAAAACCCCTTCCCATTTCATGCTGTCAGCAATGGCACCACGTGGAAAAGAAATGTCACAATACCTGAGAAAGAAAATAATTTCTTTACACATGAAAGGTGAAGGCTACAAGAAGATCAGCAAAGCTTTACTTATCAGTCAGAATACTGTAGCAAAAGTGATACAAAAAGATGGAACTGCAACCATCTCACAGAGACATCCAGGCCATCCATGGAAGTTAACACCTCGACAGGAGCATCTTCTGATGATAAGGGTTGAATAAAATCACCATGCAAGTTCACTGCAGTTAGCTAAAGAAGTGGAGCGCCAAACTGGGGTGATTGTTTCCCATGACACAACAGAGCATACACTGCAGAGGAATGGCATGCATGGGTGTCCTCCACAAAGGAAGCCTCATCTAAAGCCCATCCACAAAACAGCCCACCTAGAATTTGCCAGGACCTATGCTGAAAAAGAAGAAGACTACTTGGAATCTGTACTCTGGAGTGACGAGACCAAGATAAATGTTTTTGGAAGTGATAGATTCAGAACTGTATGGCGTCACAAAGGTGAGAAGTACAAAGAAAAATACATGGTGCCTACAATGAAACATGGTGGTAGCAGTGTCCTTCTGTGGGACTGCACGAGTGCTGCTGGTGTTGAGAAACTACAATTCATTGATGGTAATTGATGGATTGATCTAAACAAATGTTCTGAAAACTCAGTTTTGTCAAAATTTTGGAAATTGTTCTTGAGTTCATTAATATATTGATTAAAATCTTACTTTTCACAAGGGGTGTACTCATTTATGCTGAGCACCGTAATTTATTTAAATCACTTTGCAAATACCTGTTTCCACTTTGACATAATAAAGGTCTATTTCTGTTATCAATGTAAAAATCAATCAATCAATCAATCAATCAATCAATCCAATGTAATTTATTGTTCTATGACAATAAATCCTAAATTATTTTTAAAGTAATACATACTTGTTGCACTGTGTACATGTGTGTGTACATGTACTTATTTTCAATGTACATATATAATATAACATATTTTCTATAATTTGTCCTACACATGCACAATGAATAAGCACTTAAATACTGAGAGTAAATACTTGGGAAAAAAACAGTTTAAATTCAATGCCAAAAAATAAAAAACAGCTGGTACATGGAAAATAACATACTATGATCAGGTCAGATTTTGAAATATCTCCTACCTATCTTTAGAGTCATTAAGCTAGACTCTAGCTATGAAAGTTGAAAGTGGAACTACTTGGAGTTTTTACATGAGGACATGAAGGTATTTCACAATGTCCTGATTTTTTTGCTGCGGATAATATTCTAGGATCCATACATGAGAACAGATCTGAACAAATTATGGTCCATATTGGAGTCACAGCACAGCAGTGGCACAGTACAGTAACCACTCTCCTTCTTAAGTGGTGATAGTATTTATCTGCTTCTTAAGTGGGAATAGCATTTATTATAAAATCATTGATTTTCAGAACACACAATAGCCTTATCACGCCTACAGTACACAAATAGCAAAACATGCTGTTAGTTGTTAGAAATTTCATTATATCAGAAAAAACAATTATATAGTTAATGTTTCTTTCCGCAATGGATTTAATCATGCATGAGTAGAATATGTTTTCCAAGCCAGATGCATAGAACTATCAGGCAGTAGAATGTGTAGAGGTCAGCACACTGTGTGCTGAAAAGATGACAGACCTTTCACTTGTAAGTGCTTTCCTGCTATATTTTACAGTCATATTCCTGAGATAACCATTTCAATGTCAGAATAACAAAAGGCTGGAAAATGGCAAAAGTTCACAGCTATTAACTTCTGAAAAGAGAACATACCTGAGCATTTTTCAAGAGTTGACATTTTACCAGATGACTCTATTTAGAAAATTGAAAGCAGTTCTCATTCCAGGTGTAGAACAATTGTTAAGAGTGGTACCCAAACGTTTGATGAATGCTAGAAAAAGACACTGTGGGGTTCACTGTATTTTAATCACTGCAAGTACTTTGTTATATACAGCAAATTAAAGTATAACTAATGGAAAAATTGTTTTTTAGTTGCAGACAGAGTGGAGAATTAGAACACCTGTCAGGTTTTTACTGCTGTTTGTGCTCCCATTAGGGAGGAGGGATGAGCGCAAGGTTTGGTGTGTATACCGGAACATATACCCATTTGTTGTGAGCCAAACATCATGTATCATAATGATATTAATTCTGCTATTATACATGACATCTTCACAATGTCAATAGTTAAGGATGTTGGCCAGTGCAGGCATCGCTAAGTTTTTAACAACCAGTGATGTCATCGGCCCTATTCACTTACATGGCCAGGAATTCTTGGTCATGTAAGCTAAGAGTGAGATCCCAGTGGCAGCATTAACCATATATTGTCATGTCCCACTTGTATGCTGGCAAATGACATTCATTGTCAGTTTCTTTTTTTTTAACTGCTCAGAGACCCTTCCAAATGTCCCCCAAAATACATAACACACCCTTGGAGAGGTCTGTGAGCTGTTTTTTTTAAAAAAAAAACAAATATGCTGGCAATGACCGCTGTCAAAGCATTTGCTGGCAATTGCTTTACTTTAACAATTTAAAAAAAATCATGGCTCTTGGCCGAATGGATTTTTTAAAAACCATTTTTTGCATAGGTACATGTTCCCCAGGGCAGTGCTCACCCCCTATGCTATTTGTTGACAACCATTGCCTATTAGCTCAGACAATAGACATTTTAAATTTAACAGATTTTGGCTCCAGATTTGGCATTTAAGCTTCTTTGAAGTTTGCAGAACCCCTGCCAAATCGAACTCACGGAGGTTCGGCTCATTACTTATTATGGAGATTCACTCTCATTATTTGATATGTTTACAATCATCACTGGTTGTAGAAGTGAAAGAAAATATCTGATTTTAGGTTGTCCCCAGAACAGTAATACTGTAGAGGAACTTGTTCTAATAGGGACACTACTTCTGCTGACCCTGGTGACAACCAGGGAATTACTCACTTTGTAGGAATTTCCTCTTGCTTGGCTGTGGCACAGGAAGTAAAGGGAAATCTTCTCAATAGGACCCACAAAACAAAAATAAATCCTGACTGGGGTTATAAACCAACCTTGCTCTATTCAAAATTTGTCTTTAGTTTGTCTTTATGTACTATTTTGCATTAACACATCTTGCTTTTTGCCAATATTTTGTCCAAGAACCTGTGGAAATAATCTGAACTCGAAGTACTGTCAGGAACAGAGGTTACAACTGTATCTGGGCCTTAAAGGGCAATATCAACCATTTCCATAATTGTTGTGACATGATAAACCTAGTGTAGTACTCTCCTCTAATGGGGCCACTGGAAATAGGCAGGTCTCCCAAAGTAGCACAGAGGCTGCCTTCCATGCACTTCCAAGCACAGGCTTAGTCTAGGGGATGTCTTCTTGTGGCTTTTATTTGCAGACAAGGAAAAGGAGGACACACTTTTTAGGAATAATTCTAGAGCAGCAGGCACATATGAAAGTCCCAAAGTCAAGTTTTATTCACTTTGTCCCAGGAACTGTCTGACACCCATTTTCCACACCACACTCTTCAGTGAGGGTAAAAAAAGAAACCTTCTCCATACCTTTATTCTCCAGGCTCCCAAGCAATGCCATCCAGTAGATTACTTCTCCAGGTACTCAGCCCAACACCAGTTGAGTCCCAAAACTGCAACTCTTGCCTCACAGCGGCCGGCGCACAGGGGAAGCAGCCCCAGGAGAAGTGGAACCCTCCTAGTAGAGGAAGAATACTACTCTGTCCAGGCCCCCCAAACATTTATCATGTCCCCAGCCTCCTTATGTATGCCCCCTTCCAGGGATTGAAAGAGGTATGTTAAATATTCATAACTGAGTAATTGATCATCCCTTCTCTATTTTCTGGAAGCCTTTTTGCAGAAACAGGCAGGAGCAATCAATCACCCATCTTTGGAAACCATGACCAGACAAAAACAGATAATTTTTCCACTATAGTGGCACAAAAAACTAAATTTAGCCTAACAGGAGCAGAATGCTACATCAGTAAATAGTATTCCTTCTTTATCTTGGTCTGTCTGACGTGTACTGCTTGTCCTGCCAACCAGGATATTTTCAAATATTTCAATATATGTTAGCAACACTGGCTGTATACAGCATCTTACATTTATTTTCAATTGACAGTGGACAGCTTTTAATTATATGCTATACACATAAATTACATATACGTAATACATTATGTATGCACATACTGTATATTACACTATCATTATAGAGAAACGTGCAGTGCTACAGATGGAGAACATAGAGAAAGATATGTGATTTTTGGGGGGGGGCTTGTTCACAACAGGTGCGATTAGCTAAATTGTTCTTCATTGATCAATGCAGGCCCAACTCAAAAGCACATAGAAATCTATTGTTCAGCAAATGCCCTGTTCACACCATATACAGTATGTGTGTTGCTGTGCATTGCCTAAAAATACAACATTTTTGTCTTTTTTTTAGGCAACAAAGTGCATGTCATTGCATGTGAAAGCGCAACATAACAACACGTTGTAATGCATACAATATAATGCATTACTAGCTACCAGTACAACACAGTTGGGCCTTAGGATAGATATAGCAACTAAAAACCAAACATCAGAACCTCAACAAATAGGTTGGGAGAACAAGAAAAGCTGTTAGAGCAACATGGCACCTCAATGACTTGTCCCTGTACCTGAAAACCTGAAAAAAGGGCCGTCTAGCATCAGTCGAGCTTCTATGTTACATGAGTAAAGTGGTAGGTGGATGCAAACAGGAAAATGGGTTAAGGAAGGAGAGGGAAAGAAGAAAAGTAAACTGCCTTTATTTTAGCATGGATCATTGCCCGGGTAACCCTGTTTTTAGTTTCCAGTGTGCTGAGGTGAGGGGACTTCCAAGACTTAGCAATCGTCTGTTTAGCTGTGGTTGTAACCTGCAGAAGACGTTTGAACTGTTGGAAGGTGAAGTCTAGGGGTTTTTATTGAGTAAGGCTACTGTTGGGTCAACTGGCGTAGATAGTATATGAAAGATTTAATCCAAAAATTGCAGACTACTGTGCAGTCCCACCGGATATGATAGTGGGTACCTGGCACCATCCGCAGAAACAGGAGAGAGAGTACCAAGGGAGATACAGTACTTCACTACCCTAGCAGGGACCAGGTTTCATCTCAGAAGGACATTATAGTTAGTTTCTATAGCAACTACATTTTGGGAAGAGGATTTAGTGGCTGACCAGATTGCGGCCAGGTTATCAGACTCCAGGTGAAGTCTGAAATCTCTCCCATTTGGTGATATATTGAGGGGTAGAAACAGATAGTGGGCTTAGCAGCTGAGCATACAAGGTTGAAATTAAGCCCCGAGCATTAGAGTCATGCGTGCATTCAAAACTGGTCCAAGGAGGAAGAGACAAATCAGATTGTAGTAGAGGAATAAAGAAATGTTTACCCTGAAGGTACCAGAAGAGCTCCGGTGGGAGTCATGAATTTATGGGCACAGATAAGGCCAGCAGAGGACCAAGCATGAAAAGAAGCAGAGGAGGTCCAGGCCGGATAGTTGCGGGGAGGGGTTGCATAGGAAGGATAACAGTGGGTTATGATCCTATCTAGACTTCAGTCCATCCCATAGAGCCACAAAATGCTGCGTGACTGGATTAGAGGGGTTGTAACGATAATTAGAGGGGTGGAGCCAGAGCATATTAGCAACAAAGAGTGGATCACAGACCACAGACTCCAAGGCCACCCAGAGCAGAATTTCGACAGTTGCGTGATTTTTACAAAGCTGGACTAGATGTGCAGCCTGATCTTACTTAGTACAATTAGGTAGGCCAACAGCATCCTTAAGCTTATGAGTAAAAAGAATGGTTTTATACACACTGGATCTAAATTTGCCTCCAAAAAAGGTCATCGTCTGATGCTGCAGAAGTGTGATGACACAGGTATGGGGAGGACCAAAATAGATATAACATTTTGATCATTTTAACAACGGTAATGCTGCCCAGCTTTGCAAAAGATAAGGTAGACCAGAAATTCCTGAGAGCTGTAAGGTGAAACAACATGTAGGGGTAATTTGAGGAATAACGGTTGTCTGGATTGGCAGGCCGCTTTATACCTAGATAGGGAATATACTTCATCGACCAAGTGAATGGTAAAAGCTCCTGCATTTGTTGCAGGGGAGGAGTTGGTAGGAATATGTTGAGAGCATGAGATTTATGGGGATTCACCAGTAGGCCAGAGATTGCAACAAATTGATCCAAATGTTTGAGAAGGTTGGGAGTGAAGATTAGGGGTGAGGTCATAAAAAGAAGGACATCATCTGTGAATAGGCACAGTTTGTGATAGTGGCATCCTATCTCCAAACCCTTGAAATTCAGATTCTCGTGAATCAGCTGAGCCAGTGGCTTAATGGCCAAGGCACCCTTGCCTAGTCCCTCTACAGGTAATAAATATGTCTTACTTGTAGCCTGCATATTTTATATATGCTTTGGGATGATTATAGAGGGAGAAAGTCCAGCTAAAGTAGCGTGGGCCGAAACCCCAATGCTGCAGGGCATATGATATTGAGTGAAACAAAACAGGCTAGAACATAATGGTTATGGGTAGCATGTGCCAGGAGAACTGCTCTGCAAACATTATCTCCAACCTGAAGAAACAGTATAAAGCCAATCTGGTTCCAATTATTTTATAGAGCCAATGATTTGCTTCTGCCGATTACCAAGGATCTTAGCTAATATCTTAACATCAACGCTAAGGAGAAAGATAGGTCTAAAACTGGCCCAAAATATATAATAAGAGTGTGGTTTAGGGATCATGGAGATAGTTGCAGTGAGGGTCTCAGGACAAAAGAAGTGGGCATCCAGGAGCAAGCTAAAGGCACTGGTTAATAAAGGGACTAACAAATTGAAAAATTAATTATAATACGTACAGGAGCTGTCAAACCACCTGGCCCAGGGCATTTGTTGGTATTCAATACTTTAATGGCGTCCAGAACCTCTGAAACTGTAATCTGTTTTTCTAAATCCTCACACTGGGAGAGAGGCAGAGTCAGGAGATTAATCTTGGAAAAAATAGAGTCTACCTGGGGTACATTGAAGGTGCCACTAGAGGTACAGAGGTCGTCAAGGTGTCTATGAAATTCATGCAGGGTGTTCAAGGGATTCCTAGAACAGTTGTCTTTAGAGATTTTAAGATGAATAGGCTTGGATGGGCGATCAAATTTACAAAGAGCGCTAGAAAGGTATCAGGTTTATTTGCTTTCATGTAAAATCTACGACCAGATCTACGTAACGGCTTTTCTGCACACTCGGTTAGCAAGAGATTCAGTTCGAGTTGGGCCTTGTCTAGAATCTTCCGATTGGGTGGAGTAGGGTTGGCATGAAACACTTCATGGGACTTATTAAAGGCTTCTTCTAGACACTGATATAGGAGGAGTCTCTCTTTCTTGAGATGGGACACCTGACTAATGCAAGACACTCTGATAACAGGTTTGTGAGCCTCCTAGAGGGTCAAAGAGGAGATGTCAGAATTTGCATTATGTGTAAGGTAGTTTTTCAGTGCTACTTTGATATTTAACTGATGTGATAGGTGGGACAGAAGCCTATCATTGATACACCAGGAAGTGTCACACTGGGTATGAGGGAAGCTAATGTGGTGAGAACAATATTTTTGGAATATGTGTGTTTCTACATCAATTCATAAAATGAAAATAACCCAACATTTTTAATACCCCCCCCCCCAAAAAAACAAAACAAAACAAAAAACAAAACAAAACATAAACACAGTAAGGCATGAAGGAGTTTGGGAAATTACTGAATGAGTTACATGATGGTCTTGACAGAAGTGTGAAAAACATCCACTAATGACTGTAGATTCCCTGCAGGTCACCAGATAAATTGGTAGACTGTATGACATTTGAACTAGACATATTTTAAAGTAGAGGTAAACCCTAATTGAATGACCCTAAATTTGTTAAAACTCTGTGTTTCAGAAGATGTTTTTTTTCTTTAGTTGTATCCCAATTCTAATATCCTGCAACCTCTTTGCAACCACTTCCTGTCCAAATTGTTCATGCATGCACCCTAGAAATAATTCTATAGCTGTATATTGTACAATGATACAATAATGTTATGATATTAAAGTGTATACAAATCCAAGAACAAAAATGTAATGTATTGCAGCTTACCATTTCTTAGATGTGACTGCATTCATCTTCTTTTTTCAGTCATTTTTTTCTTTCTTTCTTTTCATCTAGTAAACCTGACAGGTTCACACACACTGTCCCAGGATGGCAACACACTCTCTGTGTACTTTATAAAGGAGCAGAATAGTCACCCTAGGACAGGAAGAGTGTTAGAACTACAGAATACCACCTCCCTCATCTGTCCTGTGGTCCACAGGAGTAACCTAGTCAGGCCTGATAAGATGCCTTGGTATTTTGTTATAGCAGAGGCACTGTGCTAATAGCTTACCCCCAATTCACGTCCAAAACTCTGGAATTCACTTCTATAGAACACCAGGGAGTCATCTTCTCTAAACTCACTCAAATCAAATCTAAAAACTTTTTTCTTTAGATAAGCTTCCATGGATTTTTTCCATTTTTTCCTTCGTTTTACCTTGTGCAGTTCTGTTTTTGTTTCTCTTGTCTTTGTGAAGCACTTTGAGAAGCTACCTTGTAAGGCGCTATGTAAAATAAAGTTTTTTAGTATTATTATTATTACTAAAGAAATTTAGAAGCTTACTGGATTTCTGAACAGATAGAAAAAAATGTATGTCAGTGATATTTTTAACAGTTTAAAAGGGAGCAAATAAGAGAAGTTAATTGCTAAGGTTTACATACACTCTTAAGTCTTTGGCTTTGAATTTTGTATTATTTTCAGTTATGTGAAATTCACTAGTACATCTTAGACTTTTTAGTTCCATGTTAATTTACATGGGTCAGAGACCAACTAAAACCGCATTATAAGCTAAGAAAGTGCTAGAGTAATGTCACTTTCTTTGACAAATTCACATTCCTCCCAGAATTAAAAATGCTGTGAAAGAGATTGGTAGTTTTAATTATATTTTCCATTCACTCTCATTTTCACTGGAGTAAAAGAATCAGCAGGAGGAGATGTACATGAATGCATAAAAACAATGCAGATCTGTGGTCACTCATATCATTAAACAATGTGTACCAAAAAAATAATCTGCGTGCTGCATATATGTTTTTCTTTTTACATAAATCATAATGGTGCTGAGAAACTTTACACAATACATTGTGTGAATATTCACTTCAGTTAGCCAATTACATGTTTATTTAGTTCACCTGTCTTTGATTCGATAATTGAAGTGAAGATTCATACAATTTATTTTGTGAAGCTTCTCAACTCTTTTAGTAAATCAGCCTCATTATTTCTTTTTTTCCTAAATACATTTTCCTCATTAATCTTGTGGCCCTCTAGTAATAATATTTTATAAATATTTAGATATTAATAACAGGGCAGGGATGGAGAAAGCATTTTGGTAATGGGGAGTAATGGGCATAGTTGGCAGAGTGGTGATGGCATAAAAGGGGGACATTTGACAGATAGGTAAGAGCTGGAGTGCTGGCAGAGTGGTGGGAGCAGAAGAGGGGCCCTGAAAGAATGGTCATGGTGTGTGGAAGGGGTGTTTAGCAAAGTAGTAAGAGCAGAAGGGGGACCTGGAAGAGTTCTAAGAGTGTATTGGAAGAGTGTTTGGCAGAGTGTTGAAAAGGGGGAAACAATTGGCAGATTTGTGTGAGCAGGAGGGGTCCATTGGCCCTCTTAGATATCAGCTGGAAAATAATCACAGCAGCTATGGTGAACATGACCAGTACTAGTGCAGTAGTGACTTCACATACCAGTGCTCTACAATGCATGTGTTGTTGCCACCACAATTGTTGTTGTCATTGACAAGTTTGAGCATGTGCAGGTAGAGGAATCAGAGAGTTTGCTTCTCCATTGCTTATTCACTGGTCTTCATGGATCATGCACATATCTGTACTTAGTATTTCAGACATACTACTACATGTGTGAGAAAAACTTCACAATTTAACACTTCTGTATTTATAACTCTGCAATTTGCTGCTGCCGCCTGTGCCTCCATTATATCAAAAACCTGATGTAAACCTCACAGCTACAAGACTGAAGCCTAGGTTTAAAATTAATATGTACTGTATTTTATGACCATACCCAAATCCACTGCACCGCTTCAAACCTCTACTTCTTAACATTCATGGACCAACTGATTGCCCGCCCTGCAGTCCATCACCACTCCAACAAAGGAATATAAAAAGATGAGAGGTGTACTCTGTGATTACAGTATCTCATCTTTTAATCTGTTACAGTAGAGCGGCTGCATACATGAAGTCTCCACCCAAAAAAACACACACTCCCTAAACTTTCCCCCTAATGGGTATGTTCACAAGGACACTGTAGGTTAAAGAAGCAGTGGGAGGTTAGAAAGTTTAAATATCCTCTATGGGAGCTTTGAAGCTGGAAATGATGAAATCATTGTCCCTTCCATTTTCATTTAGTGGAGAGGAAATTGAGGAATGGATGTTCCTTGGTTTTCCTCCCATTCACCATCCTAAAGCTGCTGGATGTGGTCCCAGGCTCCCGTTAAGAGAGAGCCTGGGAAACATATGCGGGGGGGTCGAATGGGGTGGGGGACACAGTTAAAGTGATCAGCAGCTGTACAGCCACTGGATCACTTTCACTTTCCAGCCAGCAGCAAAAACCAACATTAGCTACTGCAGCCATCAGCTTGTGCTTAATAGTGCACTCTTTAAATGTACTACATAAAAAAAACAAAATATAATGAAACAAGGGACCATATTTTTAATTTAGAGTTTGTGAAATGAAACTAATGAAATATTTGAGTCCACTAATGCTATTTTTGTCAATACATGTAGCTGTATGACCCGTTTACCCATACCTTCATACCTCCACCTCTATAGTGTCCTCCTTGGATCAGGACGTCCCTCCAAACTGGATGAAAGCGCCAGGAGGAAACAGTTCAGAGAGGCTACCAAGAAGCCTCCAGTAACTCTGAAGCAGTTGCAGGAATTTATGACAGAGTGGTCATTGTGTGCATGTGACAACAATATCACAAATTCTCCACAAATGTGGCTTGCATGGGAGGGTTGCAAGAAAAAATCCACTCCTCAAGAAAGGTCACATGCAGTCATGACTGAGCTTTGCCAAAATACACCTTGAAGATTCTGAGGCCACATGGAAAAAGGTGTTATGGTCAGATGAGACTAAAATGGAAATATTTGGCCTCAACACTAAATGATATGTCTGGCAAAAATCCAATACAGCTCAGCATCCAAATAACACCATTCCTACAGTACAGCACGAAGATGGTAATATCCTGTTATAGGTGTGTTCCTCTGCAGCAGGGACTGAAGCACTTGTCAGGATAGAAGGAAAAATGGATGGGGCTAAATACTGTCAAATTCTTGAGGAAAATCTGCTGCCCTCTGCCAGAAAGTTGTCAATGGGAAAAAGGTTTACCTTCCAATATGACAATGACCAAAAGTACACAAGAAAAATGGCCACACAGTGTTTGAAGGAGAAAAAGGTGAATGTCCTTGCATGGCCTAGTCAGAGCCCAGACTTAAACCCCATTGAAAATCTGTCAAATGACTTGAACATTGCAGTCCACAAATGGTCTCCATCAGGGGCGGACTGACAACTCATTGGGCCCCCGGGCAATAGGGGATCATGGGGCCCCTGTGTCCTTGCCCAAACTCAAAAAAGCGTATGAAAAAGGTACCAGGGGCATCTCATGGGGCCCCCTACTGACCCCAGGCCCTCGGTCAGTGCTCAAATTTCCAAATAGTCAGTCCGCCCCTGGTCTCCATCAAATTTAAGTGAACTTGAGCAGTTCTGCAAAGAAGAGTGGGCATATATTGGAAAGTCTAGATGTACAAAGTTAATAGAGACATATCCCAACAGACTAAAAATTGTAATTAGAGCAAAAGGTGGTTCAACAAAATACTGACACAAGGTTTGGGATCCTTTTTCCAACTCAATAATTCTGTTTTTGATTTTGTATTTTTTCTGACATGTTGGTGTTATAGCTTTCACTTTGATGTTATACGTTGCACTAGTAAATACAGCTGGATAAAACAAAAAACTGTGTTTGTCTTCATTTTAGGCTGAAAAGCAACAAAATATGATTATTTTAAAGGGGATTGATTCTTTTCTATGCCCACTGTAAAGTATAAAGAAGTCATCTCTCAGAAGTACTGTTGAAAAAAGCTGCTAGCACTTCAAGGTCAATATATGGCAATCCTCATACAAATATCATAAAGTAAGTGCAACGCCAGAAAATATTAAACACTAGCAATAAATAACAAGTTTACAAAACTTTCACTCAAATAATACAAAGTTGTGAATAACTAAAAAAAAAATAGTCATTCTATGAAGTATTTCCACCAACTGAAATTAATAAATACATATACATATTCATTAATACATAAATAAATAAAACTTCCAGCAGTCCATCCAATTCCTATATGCATGAGCATATAATTAGTCTGTGCAATAAATAAATTAATAAAACTGCCACCAGTCCATCTAAGTGTATCCAGTGATAAAGGAAAAAAAAACATCTGGCTGTGGATGTCACCTCACCAACACCAACACCAATACCAACAGTATGCATTCAACAGATTTACTGTTCATAGGTAAGCCACTCCATGTTAACATATGGATATGCTCCCCTCCAAATTCCTGCTCCACCCTCTCAAACAGCATCCGACAATATTGCCTTCCACCACTAGGGGCAGCAGTAGCCTCGGCAGCTGTAATAGGTAAAGTTCACAAATCAGAGCAAAACGGGAAGTTAATAGTGTAGTATTTTTATTAAAAACCTCTTGTACATAAAAATCTTTACATTAACTGTGAAATCCACAAAAAAACAACATAATAAAACAATACAATCTGAACTCACATCTATGGCCGCCGCTCAGATTCGATGCGGCACGTGATGTCAGCAGGCAAACTCCAATCAATGCATTTCATACTAATGCATGTCTTCAGGAGCTGTGCATTAGCACAAATACACTTGGATAGGCTGCTGGCAGTTTTATTAATTTATATATTGCACAGATTACTTGTATGCACATGTATATATGAATTCGATGGACTGGTGATCATCCATTTACCTCTGCCTACATCTGTGTTCTTTTCCTTTTAGACATGTCTGAACACATGTAAACAGTTGCCATCCATTTATTTCCATTCCATTTATTTTAGGAAATACATATTTTTTTGTTTTTACATTTTGTAGTCTGATTATTTCTGCAACGATTAAAAAAAAATGAATGCAAAAACAGAGGTATGCTGATGTAAACTGAATTGGAACTGATATAGGCCTCCTCCATGTGGAACGGAGTCCACTACAATTAGCAGGGGATTTGATTACAGATCCCCAGCGGTTTGAAGCAGAGCAGGGTGGATGACACATTTTAGTCCACTCAGTTTATGCAGAGCAGACATGGTCAGACTCCTCTGATCTCTATGGGCTGCTGTCTATTTACATCAGGCTACCTTTGATCCGGTCCACCAAAACAGAAAGGGAAACAATTCTTTTTTGCTTTCTTAACTGGCGTGATTGGACTCAGAGGTAGGCGACTATAAACAGACACAAGTCTGTGTCTACCAACCCATAGTGTTTCATGGACCTTCTGATTAGGTCAGATCTGAGTACCGGCCCCCTTTGCCGATACCATGTGACCTACTGTGACCAATCACAGCAGGTCACATGACAGTTGTATACAATGGACTGCTTCATTCATGCCATACATTGTATACTAGTGTCTAGCTGTGAATGGTCACAGCGATCACATGCACATGTCATGTGATTAGCTGTGGCCAAATCACAGCTAAGCAAAAAAAAAAACCCCTGAATGAATCAATGTCATTCAGGTAAATGCTTGCTTATAGCAAAGTAATTCTTTGCTATAAGCAAATTATGTAAAAAAAAAATAAAAATACTGATTACTTCCCCAAAGTAGTACAATGTTACTATGGTAACATTGTACTATTTGGTCATAGTGAAATCTGAAAAAAAAAATCTTAAAAAAAAAAGTAATAAAAAATTAAAAATAATAATAAAAAAAAAATATATATATATTTTTTTTCATACTGTCACCAGTCAGTGTCCCTGATCACCGCCATGCCAGTTATATGATGATGCTGCACTGCACTGGTGACAGTATGTAAAAAACAAATAGTGAAAATAATTGTTTTCATTTTTTCATTTTCCGAAAAATTATGACAAAAAAATACAACTTAAAAAAACTCGCCATTCCTCTTATGAAGTACGTTGGACTGTCTACTTTGCAAAAAGGGGTCATTTGGGGGATATCTGTACTGTTCTGATATTCTTGAGCCTCAAGAAATTAAATTGGCAGTCAGTACTTCAGGACTGATCAATATTCAGATCTATACCATAGTTTGTGAACTCTATAACTTTCCTACAGACTAAATAATACATCCTAATTTGGGCTTTTTTCAGCAAAGACATGTAGCAGAATACATCTTGGCCTAACTTTATGAAGAGCAATTATTTATTTGCAAACTTTTATAACAGAAACAAAGAAAAACATGTTTTTTTTCCAAACTTTTCGGTCTTTTTTTGTTAATTTAGCAAAAAATAAAAACCCTGGCGGTGATTAAATACCACCAAAAGAAAGCTCTAGTTGTGTGAAGAAAATGATAATATTTTAGTTTGGGTACAATGTTGTATGACCGCGTAATTGTCATTCAAAGTGTGAGAGCGCTGAAACCTGAAAACTGGCCTGGCCAGGAAGGGGGTAAAAGTGCCCAGTATGGAAGTGGTTAATGCTGCAGCTGAAATCGGACTCATCAGATCAGGCATTGTTTTTCCAATCTTCTATTGTCCAATTTTGGTGAGCCTGTGTGAATTGTAGCCTCAATTTCCTGTTCTTAGCTGACAGGAGTGGTACCAGGTGTGGTCTTCTGCTGCTGTAGCCCATCTGCCTCAAGGTTCAATGTGTTGCGCATTCAGAGATGGTATTCTGCATACCTTGGTAGAAATTAGTGATTATTTGAGTTACTGTTGCCTTTCTATTATCTTGAACCAGTCTGCCCATTCTCCTTTGACCTCTGACATCAACAAGGCATTTTCGTCCACACAACTGACACTCACTGGATATTTTCTCTTTTTTGGACCATTCTTTGTAAACCCTAGAGATGGTTGTGCATGAAAATCCCAGTAGATCAGCAGTATTTGAAATACTCAGACCAGCCCATCAGGCACCACAATTATGCCAAAGTCACTTAAATCTCCTTTCTCCCCATTCTGATGCTTGATTTGAGCTTCAGCAAATCGTCTTCACCACGTCTAGATGTCTAAATGAATTGAGTTGCTGCCATGTGATTAGCTGATTAGCAATTTGTGTTACCAAGCAACTGAACAGTTGTACCTAATAAAGAGGTCAGTGAGTGTAAACTGAACTGAACTAAAGACAGATGTGCAAACTGATGTAGACTGAATCCATATTCATAAATTTTTTTCTTGGCAAAAAATGTGACTGAACTGATGATGCCCCAGCAAAAGGATCTTAATGCGATACTAAAGGTTCTTTTTTTTTTTAAAATAACAAACATGTCTATACTTACGTGCTGTGTACAGTGGTTTTGCAAAGAGCAGCATGGATCCTCCTTTTCTCAGGTCCCCCGCAGGCTCTCCTTGCTCCTCCTTTATGTTGGGTGCCCCCATAGCAAGCAGCTTGCTATGAATGCACCCGTTGCTCCATGTGTCCATTCACACAAAGAGCTGAGTCTTGGCCCCGCCACCTCTCTCTCTCCTCATTGGCTTACTGGCTGTGATTGACAGCATTGGGAACAAATGAGGAGGCAGTGACTCGGGACAGTCAAGGCTGTCATGCACATCGCTGGATCTCGATGGGGCTCAGGTAAGTATTGGGGGGGGGCTGGGGGCGCTGCAGTACACAGAAATTTTTTCCTTCATGCATAGAATCCATAAAGGTAAAAAACCTTGACCCTGTACAACCGTTTTAAAGTCCAAAGGTACTGTCATTATTAATATATATATATATATATATATATGCTGTATGTAATATATTTTAAACAAAATACTACACTGTATATAATATATGTAAGCAAATATATACTATACTGTATATTATAATATATAAGTTTGCAGACCAGTGTGAGTCAGATTAAATTCAAGATCAGATGATGATCCAGTTTGCATATCTCTATTAGTTTTAGTTCTAAGTATCTAAAAACTCTAAAATAACCATACTACTGCTATTATGTTTGTTCCAATTACATTACCCATACTTTACATAAGTAAAAAAGTGTTACAAATGTGTGTTGAAAAATTAACAAGTGCTCGTCTTTTATTATAACGTGTACATTCTTGGATCTTTGTTGCACCAATAGTTCACCATATGCTTCCTTAATGAGTGCGTGGCTTTTTGCTAGTTGGCACCAAGTGAACCTCTGCCATCAAATCATTTGTTGGCCTTTTGTTTCTTGCCAAAAGTAAATGAACCCATATGAAATGTTTACATTGCAGTGGCAATGTATGGAAATAAATGACAACATCCTCATTGGTATCTTAGTTTATTGCTCCTTATTCAATGCAGTTTGTTTTGGTCGCTTCTGAAATGAATATAGTAATAACAAAGATTCTACTTAAATGCACTATCGCTAAATGATCCATAATGCAAATGGTCTAAATTATACTTATTTCTACATTTAGCCTGCCTTCATAATCACAGTTTCAATTTAAAATGTGTATTCGTAAAGAAAAAAAAAAACTTGAATGATTATTTTTTAAAAAATCGACTTTTTAATGTATGAAAAATAGATGCCCCATCTCAGGTAATCCTTGCAATAATTTTTTAAGCAGCAGGATACAGGACTATCAGACTGAGTAGATAATGATATCAGCTGTTTTCTTCCAAAACAACAGGTGCTTTGGCATGAAAAAGTATATCATCATACTGAGATGATGACATCAGTTCATACTTCAGTTTAATTATAAACTACCTCTATTAATCCTCAGTTAATTAAACCTTTGTGTATTATACAAGGTGAAGTACAAACATAAAAAATGAAGTTATCGACAAAGAATAACAAAACCTACATTACCAATTCAATTCTGTGTTTGCTTTAGGCTCATTTCGTATTTGGCTGTAACAATGTAGAGTATACTTAGATATCATACAATTCTTAATGTCTTACTGAAACAACTATTTTGGTATAGTACAGTAAATAATTATTTAAAAATCATCTAAACAACTCTGATTTTTTTTTTCAATTGAACAGGGCTTTTAAAGAAATGTATAGCAAGCCTCATGAAAACGGGTGCCTGGGGCTGTATGTTGTAAAATGTGGGAGTACTTCCCCTTCAGGAGCCACAGGTGCTGCATAAGGCCATCCCATAGAAATCAATGGATCTGCACAAATGTATGCATGTATATGTCAGTACTTGCTTGAACACAATGCAACTTTTTGCGCCCCAGGTTGTAGGTATGTATGCATGCATGTGTTTGTGTAACTACTGGCATATACCTGCGTACAACGCACATGCTAAAATTCTAATTTTTTACATGAAAACACACTTAAACATTATATTTTTTCTGAAAGCAGAGGGCTATAGAATAAAAATGGTAGTTGCAATGTTTTATGTCACACAATATTACCACAACTGTTTATCAAATCTATATTTTCAGTATAAAAAAGGTTCACTTTTGTCACAGAAAATACCCTATGTGATAGAATATTGCAAAGACAGGCTTTCTCTAATGAGACATCAGGGGTCTTTTAGACCCCTGATGTCTCATCTGTCTTCCATTAAAGATAATGGAGCACAAATTGTGCTCCATTAGCTTCTTCCCTGGCCACAAGGGTCAGGGAAAGTGACAACAGAAACCAGAAGTGATATTTTTCAAATCGTTGCCAGGTTTATTCTAGGTAGAGGAGCTCAGCAAACAGATGTTCACTGGTCTCCTTCCCCTCCACCTAGTGTTGCTCACCCTGCAGGTCCCAGGCTCACAGGTGGGACAGTGAAGCCAAGGAGGCATAGAGGAGAGGGCAAGAGGGCACACTCTGGAAGTCACTTTCATTAGAACTGACAGTTGGCTTGTTTGTGTCAACCCCCCCGCCACCGTAAACCTTACTTAGTTAAAGGGCTAAATATTTTATTCAATAGTCACTAAGTATGTAAATCTTCTTTGTGTGAACCTAATGCCTTTGCAAACCTAGGCATTACATTGTAAAAATAGCAATAACATCACAACTTTGCAGTACATAGTAAATTCAGAGAGCATATCTGTGGGAGGAGCCTAGCAGACCCACCTACTTTAGGCTGCCTGCAGAAAAGTATAGGAAGGGGTGGATACAAGACCAATCACCCTGCTCAAGCAGAGAGAGCAGCAGTGACCAGTTTTTATTACAGGAAATTAGAGGCAAATATTCACACTGGATTACTGTACAGATCTGAAAAAGTACACAAAGCACACCAACATTCTAGTAAGAATACACAAGCCTCAAATGTACACTATACTTTCTACACATATATAGACTATGTTGATGGTATTACAGTGACCCAGTCACTAAACGGTCAAAAGTCGCTGTTTTCTCCAAGCCCATCCAAGTTTTACCCTGGGTTGAGGTAGGTTTTTAGTTTACCACTTCCAGCATGCTGTTTATTGTTAGATCCCCTCCAGTGACAATAGATTCCCCAGCAGTCAGCATTAATAGACCCCCCAGCATCCCTTACCATTACATACATTCAGCACTGGAGGTGTCAGAAATGCATTCTCCCACATTCCCACTGGAAAAAAGCCCTGCCACTGCATCTGCAGTTTCTGCTCTCCTATAAATGCAAGCATGCTGGTTTGAATGGAGCTGTTATTTCCTCTTTTCTTGGTTTCCGTGTGTTTTTAAACACTTTTTTTAGTATTTATTTCAACTAATTATTTTTAATGCAGTGCTTCATTTATTAGCATTTATTTCAGTAGCTAGTTCATTTGATTTCAGCTTGTTTTCTTTGCAAGCAGCCAGTTGTCTTACTTTAGCAGTTTGGTTTGTTTATTTATTCATTTTAGAAGCGAATTGATCTTATTTCAGCAGTTTAGTTTCTTAGTGTTTTTCTATTTATTTTAGTAGCCAATTAGTCATATTTATGCAGTTTGATCTTTCAGTTTTTTTAAAGTACTTGTTTCAGTAGTTTATCAGCAGCTTGGTTTCATGAGGTTTTTTTGCAGCTTAGTTTTATTCTGGCATCCTGCTCTCCTACCTGTTTTAGTACTTGTTCTAGTAGCCAATTAGTCCTATTTCAGAAACTTTCTAATGATTTTCCAGTACTTCTTTTGCACATTTTCTTTTTGAATCAAATATATATATATCTTTCTCTATCATATTTATTTTACTATGTATTTTTTTCCAATTAAAATCTCTAACTCAATCAAGACCACGGAAATGCAGATGACAATTTTGTGTGATTTTTGTGTAACCAATTATGTGATGTAGAATGTGTTGTATATATTCATATTTATGCATATTTAGACACAATCAGCCATCTTTATTACTGTTTTATGTTCATTCTTATAGCCCTGATAAAGGTTGGGGGTGGTTTTATTGCCTCCAAAATGCATTGACTGTTTTTATGACTTATTTACCAGCATTTAAAATGATGTTGGACTCTTTCATCTGGTTTTGGTCTGGTGCTGCTTTCTAACTTTCTATGGTTTAAGCTGCGGTCAGGTGCTTATTGAGGGAAGCCTTGCTGTGTGAGCATGTTTGATGTTTTTCTTCCTCTGACTGCATGTACAAGTTTCAAAGTTCTCAGTGCCTCTTTAGATACTTTTTGCTTTCAACCCTGTTGTGAAAGGGTCACATTAAGAATATTTTGTGCTATTTTTTTTATCCATTTTATAATAAAGCAGGTCACTTGCTTCAGAACACTTTGTGAACTAACACAAAGGAGTCTTCCCAGTGCTGGACCAAAGAATATACTTTCACAAATAAAGTTATAGGGATCCTCCAAATGATCAAGTCCATAACTGCAACTTTAGCATTCCATGTGGCTACTACAAAGTCTGAAGATAGGGTATGTCTGGGAGGACCATGTAAAGTACTGTAAGTTTAGGCTGAGGCTCACCCTGTGTCATTCATTTCAACTACAATCTTCGTTTCAACTAAAATCTTCTTATAACATTATTTGTATATGCAACATGCAGTATTTTAGTTGTGTTATTCACCAGTAAACACCTCCCTTAGGTAAACATTCAAAATCCCTGAGGCTCCATTCAAATTTTGCAAATTGGATTCCAAATAGTGTGGCAATCGCTGCACAATACAACAGAAACAGCACTCAACTGCCTCTCCCAAAACCCCAACAAGTCACTTAACAGTCCTTCCCCTGAAGTACATAAGTAAATAAAATAATAATAAGCAAACTTGACTGAAATAAATACAAATAAATTGTCCCATACACCTAGAGTCCAAATAAAGTCCAAATTAAAATCCAAAAATTCTTGCAGGTGATTTTACAATAAATCTTTATCCCCGAATAAGATTGATGGTATACTCCAGAAGATCTTCATATACCTCAAAGAAAAAATCTAAACATAGTGTATTATCCCAGGTATTATAGTAAAGTGCCACACGTGTCACATGCAGACAAACTAAGGTGCCACAGCAATCGTGAAATATCAGGACTCCAACAACTCAATTAGTAAATCCACTGCACACAATATAAAAAGTGCATAATTACCCTAACATAGATAAAATCACCATAGGATCCATAATAAAGATGAGATTGCCTCCAAACATTGTTCTAGCATCTTCTCCAAACACTTCCCATAAACAGACCAGGGATCAGTATATGTATTAAATGACAAACATATTTTATTGTAGCAACTTACATTAAAATTTGATGAAATCAGCTTCCATATAGTGAGATGGTCCAAATAACCCCACTCCTCAGCGGTAACTATATTTATATGGCCATACCACTCTGAAGGAGAGCCAGGCAGTGAATGGAAGTCTCCAGGGTAGGAACCTGTTCTAGAACCCAAAATGGCCACCACGGCACTTCCGGAAAAATGTCTATACATCACCACGTCACGTGCCCCGGACGCGTTTCGTCACATCCGGACTTTTTCAACAGGGATCCCTGTTGAAAAATTCTGGGTGTGACGAAACGCGTTAAAAAAGTAATTTTAACATATATTTTTACATATATTTGTAAATGCATTCCAAAAATGTAGATTTCTATTTTTAAAGACATACAGTATATTTGAAATGTATTTTTAAAAATATTTTTCATATATTTTGTAATAAAAATGCATTTCAACATGCAGTATATATATATATATATATATATTTATTTATTTATTTGTTTATTGAAATATATTTTGAAATATATTGAATATGGCCAAAATTGTAGCATTTTAAATATATGGTAATACACTTGGGAAGAATATTTTTAAAATATATTTCAAATATATTTTTCTTCCATATGGGAAGTAAGTATTTTAAATGCTTTATTGTTGCGCTTTGATTTGCATTTTTAGTACTTTAAGTGTTAGAGATAATATGGTGGCATGTGGCTTGGGTGAAGAGTTGTACAGGGAAGCATTCTGAATCTTCCCTGTTCAGGGGTGGACTGACAACTCATGGGGCCCTCGGGCAATAGGGGATCATGGGGCCCCTGTGTCCTTGCCCAAACTCAAAAAAGCCTATGAAAAAGGTACAAGGGCCATCTCATGGGGCCTACTGACCCTGGGCCCTCGGGCAGTTCCTGAGTTTCCAAATGGTCAGTCCACCCCTGTTCCTGTCGAGGATGACTACAGAGATCTATCCCCACAAAACTGATATTCCTGGTTAAATGATCAAGTCTCTGAAGTTAGTTCAGACTGGAAGAGGAATAGAATGTTTCCCTGCACTGTAGGTTAGTAAGTAAAACAACTATCAATCTTCTTTCTTCATCACAGTGTCTCCTTCCATCTCTGAGATTCTCTAGGGCAGTGAAGCTGATTTACTAAAGGATTTGAGAATATTTACTCAAAATGTGTGTGAATATTCACTTTAATTATCCAATCATGTGAAAATAAAGTTCTTCATTTTTAATACCCAATCATGTGCATATGCTTTCACATAACCTGATAACTGAAGACTGCTGTCTCAGCCAATGAGGAGGGAGAGACTTGGGACAGCTGAGATTCTCATGCACATCACTGGATCGAGAAGGGGCTCAGGTAGGTATTGGGGGTCTGGGGAGGGGGGCTGCTGCACACAGAAGTTTTTTTATCAGCATGCATTGAATGCATGAAGGCTAAAAACCCTTGAGCCTTTACAACCACTTTAACCGCTTCCCATCCGCCCTATAGCACCCTGTGATTGCCGAGCATCTCCAATGGGGGGGAGAACTGTTTGTAAACAAATCAGTTCTCTCCCCTGTCAACTCCAGCTTGCAGTGAAGCACAAACACAGCCACACAGTTACAAGCAGCACACAGTTAACCCTTTGATCGCCCCACATGTTAACCCCTTCCTGCCCAGTGCCATTAGTACAGTGTCAGTGCTTTTTATTAGCACTGATCACTGTAATGGGGATGTCAGTGACACCAAATCAGTTCCCCCCAGTGTTAGAATTTCTGCCGCAGTCCTGCTATAAGTCATTGATCACCGCCATTACTAGTTAAAAAAAAAAAAAAAAAATACCAGTATATATACCGCTATTTGTAAACGCTATGACTTTCACGTAAACCAATTCATTTACATGTATTGGGATTTTTGTTTTTAGCAAAGACATGTAGCATAATACATTTTGGCCTAAATTTATGATGAAATTTTATTTTTTTTATTTTTTTACATATATAATAGCAAAAAGTCAAAAATATTGCTTTTTTCTCAAAATTGTCAGTCTTTTTTGTTTATAGCGCAAAAAATAAAAAATGCACAGGCGATCAAATACCACCAAAAGAAAGCTGTGGGAAAAAAGGATGTAAATTTCATTTTGGTGCAGTGTTGCATGACCGTGCTATTGTCAGTTAAAGTAACAAAGCGCCGTAACGCAAAAAATGGCCAGGTCAGGAAGGGGGGTAAATCCTCTGGAGGGCAAGTGGTTAAAGCAGTCTCTATCACTCCAAGAAAGTCTTTTAGTCTTCACCGAGCAGTACCTTTCATTGACTAATGAAAGTCTTTTTCAGTGACTCCTGGGCAGCCTACTCCATGTAAGAGCTCTTCAAAGTAGGCTGACCTAGCTGAATTTTGATCCATCTATGGCCATTGACACCCCGTTGTCAATTCTAATAGGATGGGACTGCGCAAAAAAATCATTCAATTGGCTGCTGTAAGTTTATTCTTACAGCAGAGGAGTCCAGACTTTCAGAATGCAATACCACACTGGGGAAGATTCCTTCATCCAACTTGCTGTTGGATTTTTTTTAATCAGTCTCTTTCATTTGCTTGTTCTCTCAACCAAACTGTCAAACCATCAACTAGCTGGTGTTATAACTGACCACATGTGCAGCATCATGGCAGTTCATGGAAGATAAAACAGAGGCTAAGATGGCAGCTTCCTTAGCTGAAAACAAAAGGAGGGTTTAGTTCAGGTTCAGCACTCACAGCACCCCTGTACCTCTGTGTTTCATTCAAACATAATCCTATCTACAACCAGAACCTTTTTTGTTTTAGATTAGTGGGGAAGGGTTAGAACATCTGTCCAACATCGCTTTTCTGTCTATGTCTGTCTTTTTTATTTCTGTATGTATCTCCATTGACTTCTCAAAAGCAGAACATGTAGAGAAATCTCTCCAGTGAAGACAAAAACAATAATAAAATGATAATAATTCTAACCATCCACAACTTAAAATAAATGATACAAATACGTTTTAAAATAAGTTAGACAAAAGTTACTTTTTACTTATTAAGCTCATGCAGAACTGAGCTGACAACAAAATTACCTATTCAGCTCAGTGGCTAAAGCACACTTATCCCAACAAAGCTTATGCTCTTGGCATATTTATTACAGCTTTGGATATGATGAGAGCTATGCTTCTCCAAATACATGTCAGTGTAAAACAAAAGAAAAGTGTACACCCTAGAGAAAGCACTTACTACCTGCAAAATTAGTCAGGCTGTGCAATGCTGCTGGCATGAGTACATTTTCAGTTGCTACAATAAAAGGTTTCCATGTAATGGCTCATACTTCTGTAATGCTGCTCTGGATACTTGTGCCAGTATCCTGACCCAATACAATGGCCAAATCAAAACTTTTTTTTATGATTTATGCTGATTCCAAATTATACCCTTAAAAAACATTTTCATAGAATAGAAGTTATGAAATAAACATAATATTAAAAATCTATTAATAATATAGAGGAGTTACAAAACATGCAATTACATTTCAATTACATTCAATATTAACTAAAAATACTGCATAATCTTAAATACATGAAATAATCAACTACAAATACTGCATAATAAATTACATAATACACCCCCTAAAAGCCAACAATTGCATAACCTGACATAAATACCCTTACCTGTAATGAAAAGGTTCATAGCACAGCTATAATATGTATTTCATTACAGCTATACAATAAAATAAGACAGTACTAACTCTAAACTATTTCATTTTTAGTAAAATAAATACATAAATAAATAATCTCAAATGTCTAATTTTTACTTTTTTTACTCAAATATTTTCCACAGCGTTTATCTTGTGAAGTGCATTTTTCACATTATTTACTGATTCTAAAATGTTTATATTGAAAATATTTGCATATGTAATATAGTTGAATAAATGTACAGAGTACTTACAGCAAATTACCCCTATTTTTCTATGTCTTGTAGGAAGAATCACTGTTTTAGGCAGATGTTGTCTAAGTTGCTCCCTGTTTTGGGAAACAGATGTATGCTTGACAGATACATACGACAAATTCTTTCATCGACACATACATTTATAAATTAATAAATTATGCATTGGTCATTTAAGCTGCATAGCTCATGCAGACATCACTTATGCCAATGGAAATGGTTTGTCTAAAGTTGTGCTATTAATAATTCAAGTAACACAGCATTTAGAAAAAGGGAAAAAAGGAAAAATACACACACTTGAATGTTTTATAAAATAACCTCACATACACAAATTTTAAATATTTATTTAATCATAAAACACAATGATGAGCCTATTTTAAGAGCAAACAATTAGGTGAAATGAACATTGTTCAGAATATAATTTTGATCCCTATATATATTAAAATAACTACAATATCAGTAAAACCTTTACAATATATTAAGATTATAAACTACAAAACAATTATTCCAACTATAGTTGCTTAATTATTGGCAAACTGCAAGTCATCAGCTTTTTTTGTTTCTAAAACTCAAAGTTATTGCTCCTTGACAGGAAGAGTTTTATTTTCTGCTTGTAAAATTTTATATGATACGTTTTGGGTGGATTTAGCTGAAACATTTGGATGACCATATGGAACTCTCAAATGCACCATGGGGTCCTTGGTTATAAGAAATCTGATCACTTTGTCCCAAGTGACAGCTGGGATCTTTACACCATCAGAAAATATTTCAGCTTCTAATTTTTCATAGCTACCTCCCGTGGAAAGAAAATATGTTATGCACTTCCCATGCATTGCTATTTAGAAAATGGGGCAGAAGTTGATGAGGATGAGCCAGCTACCAAATAGATATAATTCTAATAAAATAATTATTTAGCAATTCATTCATAACATCACTTAAACATATTAAATATAGGGTATATTTTTAATGCTAGTTTCTTTTTAAAAGAATGTATTCAAGTATTTATCAATCAAAATTTAGATGCAGTGAGGAATTTCACATTTAAATGCCTGTAGAGTCCAAATGATACAATATTTCCCACCTTGAGATGGAGAAAAATATTTACCAGTGCAAATCATCCTATTTATTGAGGTAAAATACCAACTGATTAGTAGTGAAATAAACCAAGAGATTGTCATAGGGCCCCAGTAAAAAAATGTAAACAGATGGCCACTAATATTTTTTACAAAAAATAATGAACTTTGTTCAGGCATCTAACAAAGTAAAGGCTTGTGTATTTCCTTAACTACTTCAATGCTGGAAACTTTCACTCCTTTCCTGCCCAGGCCAATTTGCAGCTTTCAGCGCTGTCACACTTTGAATGGAAATTGTACTGTCAGGCAACAGTGTACCCAAGTAAACTTTTTACCATTTTTTCACACAAATTAGAGATTTGTTTTGGTTGTATTTATTCACCACTGGGATTTTTTTGCTAATTAAATGAAAAAAGACCAAAAATTTTGAAAAAAGTTCTGTAATAAAAATTTGCAAATAAATAATATTTCTTCATAAATTTAGGTCAAAATGTATAATTGTATATTTCCTTGGTGAAAATACCCCAAATCGATGTATAGAGTTCACAAACTATACTGGTATATACTATATATGTGAAAATCAATCAATTTGGATGTACTGACAACCAATTACATTTTTTGAATATAGAAAATTAAAAATACCAGGACAGTACAAAAATCTCCCAAATTACCCCTTTTTGGAAAGTATGCAGTTTAACATTTAGAAAGAAGCATGGTGAGTTTTTTGAAGTTGTAATTTGTTATCACAATTTTTTATAAAATGAAGAAATTAAAAAAATAGTTTTTATTTCACAATTTTTCTTTTTTTACATACTATCACCAGTGCAATACAGCTTCATCTTATAACTGGCTTGGCAGTAATCAGGGACAATGACTGGTGACAGTATATGACCAGAGAATTACAGTGTTACCATAGTACACTGTACTACTCTGGGGAAGTGATCAGGAATTTTTTTTTACACACTATGAATGCTTATAACAGTGATAATCACTGTTATAAGCAACCACTTTTTTTCTGAATGAAATCCATCCTTTCATTGTGTACTGTTGTGATTAGCTGTGATTGGCCGCAGCTAATCACATGGTACAGATGGGCTGTGATTGACCATGTCTGTACCATGTGATCACTGTGACCAATCACAGAGTTCACAAAGATCACTGTGACCAATCACAGAGTTCACAGAGTACACAATAGAACACAATAAATGGTATGAATGGATGCCATCCATTGTGCATAATTGTCATGTGATCTGCTGTGATTGGTCACGACAATCACATGGTACCAGCAGTGGCCTGGTACATGGATCTGTAATCCACTGGACACAGCAGATGACATATCATGCCACAGTGTGGTCCATGGGGTCATGTTACAATAGACCAGACAGGATGCGGTTAAATTCTGAAAATTAGTAAATATTAATAACGTTTCGTATTCTCTTTAAAAAGCAAATATCAGTATATTTTCTTGAGGGTGAATCTGTGGAATAGAAGAATGGGAGCGAAGGAATGTTTTCTCAGATGTTTTATTCTGTAGAGACTATGAGGAAAGTATATAATGTTTAAATAAAGATAAGTTTGCACAACAGACATTAGGTGGCATATTTATAGAGTAGTGAATGTGACATTTTCCGGATATTCACTGCAGGTGAATGTGTTTTAAATGACAGAGAATGATTAACCACATGTGAATGTTCGATGAATATCACATTTGTTGCTTTCTAAATTTGCTCCTAGATGTGGATAATTAACAAAAAATCGAAATATCTTATGCTTAGTCTCCATTCTCCAGTCAGGAAAACTATAAAAGTGAACTGGAAGTTAAGCTCCAATATAGAGAATACTACAGTTCTAATACAATTCAAAAGCCGTAAAAATCCTTAAAATGTATTTAATCTTTAAAATGAAAAAAAGTGAAATGGTAGCCAAATCTTGTTATCTCTTGTAAGTTACATCCTTTTTTTCTGTTTGTACTTAGTGATCTTGTTAGTATGAGCCTTTCTATGGAATAAGCTGTATATGGTCTTACTGTGACAATATCTGAGCTTTAAATAAGAAAACAAAAAAGGAAAAAGAAAATTTGAAAAGAGGAGAGTCTGGTCTCATAACCCATCAAAGGCATGTGAATAGCCTCTCCTTCAAGCACAGTGTGATCTCTCTGAAACTTTAGGCAGAGATACCTCCAAGGAACATTGCAAACTTCACAGCCCAGTCTGAATGTTATGAATGGGCTCTAAAGTACAGGCCATAGCAGTATCTGCTCTTTATTTTTAATACATTTTGTAGGAATATTGTTGTTACTCTAGGATAAGTGCTCCTGTTGCAGTACAAGCTAATGTGCAGAATGGCAGCATGTTCAGTTTAAAGTGGTTGTAAAGGCTGAAGGTTTTTTTTACCTTCTTGCATTCTATACATGAAGGTGAAAAACATTCTCTGTGCAGCAGACCCCAGCCCCCTCTAATATTCACCTAAGCCCCCTCTCGATCCAATAATGTACACTGGAGTCTCGGCTATTTCGGGACTCCCTCTCCTCGTTGGCTGAGACAGAAGTGGGAGCCATTGGCTCTTGCTGCTGACAATCACAGCCAGTGAGCCACTGAGAAGAGAGAGGGGGCATGGCCATGCTGCGGCTCTACGCGTGAATGGACACATAGATCAGCAGATGCCCCCATAGCAAGCTGCTTGCTGCGGTGGCACCCAAAAGGAGGGGGGCCATGTGCACTGGTGCATGGATGAATGAAGAGAACAACCACTATTTTTTGCAGGGCAGTACTTCTTTTCACGTGGCCCTACATGGGAGAACGTGGGGAGCGAGGGATGCATATGTGCCTTGTTTCTTTGTGCAAAAATAGTGGTGGCTGTCTTCATTCATCATTCAATGCAGGGTTAGTGCAAGTGTTCCCTGTATAATTGCTAGTCTAACTATATGTAAATACATTCTGCACTTACAAATGTATACATTTGTTGTAGGTCTCTTGTCCTATTTAGGCACTTCTGAAGAAGAGATTGTTTGACATCTCAAAACGCGTCAAGTGTCCTATTTTGACTTGAAGCCCGCCTTGTGTTTGTATATAATTAGTGATTGATGTGTATGTATAACCACCCGTATTTGTGGGTCTATGGGTATTTTTAATGTTTTGTAGAAATAATTTAAAAAAAATGATTACACCTTTTTTATATAAACTTAACTTTGATACAGATTTTTGTGCCTTTAAAATCCCATTAATATAAGAGGGTTCCTTCTATTTATAAATTAGACAGAGGTAAAGAAAAAAATCCGTTGTGCAGTAGTTTGCTCAGTGTACTGCAATCTTGTGTACTTCATTTATATCTGCCATACAGCTTTCCTTGCTCTTTTTTTCTCTCAAAGAGACAAGTATGAGACCCCCTGCTTTATTGGTACTGTCTGCGCATACATCATCATTAGGTTGGAGTTCCAAGATGAAGAGGCACAAAATTCCCCTGTCAAAACAGCAGACAAATTCTTTGCTGGGGTCCCAAGAAGGATGGCCATGAAAGTCATATATACATTGTCTGCCTTTGGTAGGGGCAAGAAAGTTAGCTAATCTCAGAGAACAGTAAACCAACAAATGTCACGTGAGTAAAGACAATAGAATAAAAAAGGCTACAACCAGGTTAATACATTTATTAGAAAGAAAAGACAATTTCCCCTTGTTTACAAGTTTATTGCAAAGGAAAAAACAATTATATTTTATCTTCATTGTCTCACAGCAGATTCTTCTCTTGTTACAAATATGCTGTCTAGACTTTCATTTGGAAGAACAACAGTCCCCCTCTGCCTCACTCCCCATTGCTGCCTTCCACTTCCTCATGCGAATCTCATATGAACTATCACAATCAAAGCCAGGGACTGTGGGGGTTATTTACTAAAACTGGAAATTGCTAAATTTGGTGCAAACCAATCCGCTTCCAAGGTTTTTTTTTGTCAAAGCCTAATTGAACAAACTGAAGGTAAAAAACTGATTGGTTACCATGCACAGTTAAACCATTTTTAGTAAATCAACTCCTGTGTGTTTTCTTATGATTTGATAGGATAATTGCTTAAACAGCAACAGTCATTTTGCCAGTTTCTAGAAAGTGACCATCAGAGTTATTGTGGGAGTTGTTACAAATTGGTCTCATTTGGCATTTACCATTGGCAGGATGTAGTCAACTTAACATATCTATTAACCAACATATATGCAAATATTTGCTGATATTTGGAATCAATGCATCAGCCCAATCCAAGCTAGATAATGAAGTAGAATAGACTAAGGAGTGCAAGTGTATGCAAGTGTACTGGAATATATAAAGCTGACCACAGATGGATCGCATGCTGAATTGGCCAAGATTTAATCCATCTACGGGCAGGCTGGGTGCACTGAAGTTGATCCATCCATTGACTTCAGTAAAACCAGCCTCTGAGATTTTTTGCATGACTATAGCCACTACCAGTAATTGTTGCATTCTGTCAGCAGGGAAAGTGCCCCACTGGCAGATTACAATAGTGCCGCAGGAGAAATTCCCCTATCAACACTGACTGTGTTGATGGGGTAATAAAGTGATTTGATGGATTGAAGGATCTAGATGCTCTGTACTGTACTAGGTGCTCAGCAGGCTGTTCATGACCTTTTTCCTGGTAAATTCTGGTAAGGAGCCTCTGTTACGTATTATGGGTGAATTGTGGATGGACACTTCTATACGAAAGATAATCCAATTGATCACTTTGGTGGTGTTCACCTCTTTCATTTTTTGTTTTTCACCAATAGGGACTCTAAGCGGACTGACTAATGAATTTGTATATTTATCACTGATTCAGTGGAAATCACTGTTCTTCATGAGCACCAATTTGATTTGCATCTCTTAGTTTATTTGAAGTTAATTTTTTTAGGGTTGCTCTTCTATACAATTTTTATTTTAATTTGATATCAACATATTGTGCCAGCTGCTTGTTTATGTTTTCATAGTCTGAGAGCAAGTGTTATTGAAAATTTCTTGGGTTTAAAAATAAGGATCCCTACTTTGGTGTTTTGTGTTACAAGTAAATGTACCATAAACTTAAATACACTAAAAGAATGTTGTTGAGTTTCTAAAGGAGTAAAAATGTTCACTATAATGTTGTATACTGTAATGTTTTGTGTGCTTGTACAGTATATGTGTATATATATTTCATATATACTATATATATATATATATATATATATATATATATATACACATACATATTGAAAAACACATCATTACAGTGTCAAGCATTACAAGAGTATAATAAAGAGTACTATAAAGATATCTGAAGATATATGTATATATCATTTTTAAGTAGGCATTTAGTAATGCTCAGCTAGCTAGTTCTTCTGCAAATAAGTGAAGAGGAAAAACTTGTAAAATATGTCAAATACTTCAGTGATTAAAATCTAACTGAGGACCATGACATGTAGTACCTAAGTTGTAATTTACTTTGAAAATTATGACAGGAAAGTATTTTAATAAGTGCCCCTGTAATAGCTACTAGGCTAAAGAAAGACATTAATATCTTCATTTTAGATGCAAGGTATACTTTACTTATTCAAGAATAAAGTTGCTTCGCTCAAGTTTAATTTCGCTCGTTTTCCCACTGTGAAAGAAAAATAACTTTGGAAAATGTCACTGATATGGCAGCCATTTTAGTCAGTGCATTAGTCCTTTTGGATTGAAGTACTGTGCGCTAGAAATAAGGCACTTGATTCACTTTAAAGAAATGGAAAACTGAAGGCATTGATACTTGCTACACTAGTTGATATAGTTCTATTTACAGACTTTTAATGGCCTGCAAGATACATTATGTATTTACATGCTACACTCAATGCATTTTTCAAATTTCCACTTAATAAATGAGAGTGGAGCTGTACTTTAGATGTTAAAGGATCTATTGTGGATCTATTATTATCTTTGTTTGCTAGTCTGAATATGAATACATTTACTTGCATGCCACATTATACAGTAAAAGTATACCTAAAATATGTTAAAAGCATATCTAAACCTAAAACAAAAAAATTGTATATTACAGCTTACCAATCCTTAGATGTGATAGCTGCATTAGTTTTCTTTTTTTCTGACATAAAGTATTTTCCTTTTTCTTTTCATCTGGCGATGCTGCCAGTAACACAGGAAATTTGTTACAGCTTTTTAAAGAGTGGTCTCTCCTGTATTCTGTAAGTCATGAATAAACGCTAGTAGAACAAAATGCGTTGACTGTGTTTCCTTGCTCCCATGGTGTCCACTGTTGCTGTATATGAGGTTTTAAAGATTATCAATAAAGTGGATGCAGCTTTTAATTGTGAAACCCTTTGGATCATATTGCATATATTCCACAAGTATTTTTTACACTTATCGTACAGATTGATCAAAAAGCTTTTATTTATATGCGGCTGCTAATGCCACAGTAAGACTCAGGTCCGGGAAGCTCCATTTCCTGCCTGCCATCAAGGGAGATAACATGCAGCCGTTGGGAAGAAGAAATACTCTCCTGCCTACACATCAACTTCCAGGGTGTTCACAAGCAGAATTGGCTAATTTTTCTACCTGCAGCAGCTGAGATCTCCTGCAGCCTGCTCCATCAAGATGGTCCCAACAGTCTCTTCATTCTAGCAGCAGCCACATTCTCTTTTAACAATGAATCCCCCCGCTCCAGAGACAGGTATGACCATCAGCCACACTAGGAGGCCCATATTCCCTAGGGTAGAGCAAGTTTGGGATGTGGAGACATATGTCAAAGTGTTGCCTGTGCAGTCCAATCTGGAAAGCTATGTTTGCAGGCTGGAAACCACCTACAGGCAGGTAAGAAACTCTGTTCGGCATCCAAAAGGATCAACCATTGACTGTCAATTCTATACATGCTCTTTAAGGAGAAGGTTTGCCTTGGAGAAAATCCCTTTATGGTGGTGTGGGAAAAAACATCTGGGTTGGGACCTTCCAGAGGAGGAGTGGATTAAAGTGTTCACACTGACCTCAGTTAAAAATAATTTTGCTGCCCTTTCCTGGTTCACCGTATGTTCCCCCTCCTCTCTCACCACCTGTTGGCTTTGCCTGCAACATTAGGGTATGTACTTTCACATTGTACCACTATCCTAGATTGTAAGCTCTAACGGGCAGGGCCCTCCATTTCCTTGTGTACAAAATTGCATTGAAACTGTAATGTCTACCTTCATTTTGTAAAGAGCTGAGCAAAATGTTGACGCTATATAAATCCTGTATAATAATAATAATAATAATAATAATAATATTCTATGATTCAATTCACACATATTAGGGAAAATTCCTGAGAGTTTTTGGTGTCCCTGCTCCAGGGCTCCAATGAAAGCATCAAAGCCAATGTTTTGTTTACCGCGGCCCAGGTGTCAATATCCAGGTTCTGGAGTTCCACTGCCACTCTACCACTATTCACATGGATTGCTATCATGAACTAATTGAAGGGTATGGAGAGCCTTGTGGCAGAGGACATGACTGCACACACCACACATCTGCCGGTATGGTTATTCTGGAGTACATGTAGCCTCTCTGCCTCATTTAGTTAACTGTTGACTCATACTGTAAAAGCACTGCTGGGGTAGATTAACGTGAGTGGATATTTGTCATTGTTTCCATTTACCTCCCCAAGGGCATGGCTCCAGATTTGAACCTGTCTGTTGGGTGCTATTTGATCCTTACATGATCCCTCTGGCTTCTTAAATTATATCTACCACTTAAAGTGTTACTGAACCCACAACAGTAAAATCAGTCTGTATATGCTGTAAAACATGCTTGTTATACTCACTGTGGAACTTAAGAGTTTAATCCTTTGCATTGTGTAAAAATTCTGTTTGATTCTGACTTCTCTGATCCTCCCCTTCTTCCAGTGCCCCCCTCATATCTTCTGATAAGACATATTGTGTGGAGTCACTCTGCACATGCTGAGTTTGGTGTGTATTGCTAGAGAGGTTTTTTTTTTCTTGGGAGAGTGCATGTGATCAGCACAGGGCCAATCAGCACTGTCCAGACAGAGATCAGGTGTCCTGCATCTTCCTAGAGCAGAATGAAAACTCCTCCAGCAAGATTTAACATGTGCTTTGCTGGACACTGATAGAAGTCACAAGACTGCTGTAACTGCTGATGAGAAAAGTTATTTAGCAGCTTATATTTAGTAAAATAATTGCACATACATGTTCTATGTACTGAGGGAGAGCAGATACAGTGAATACAGGGTCCTGGGTTTAGTAGCACTTTAACCCAGTTCACTATTGCTGGCGGTGTGTCTTTTTGTATTGACTTCTTTCCCTTTCTTTTCTTTTACACTTCTCAACCTTCCCTAATTTCCTTGTTTAAATTCCTCTCAGGTTTGTGATACATGACATGACTTACCTGTTTCAAAACTATCTACCTGTATATATGCTGGTGCCTTTTTCTTTAATGCAGATTAACCAAAGGGGTTGCTTGACTTCAGGCTTCAATGTACCACCACACAACAATAACCTGTTTACTGCACTGACCATTCTATATGTTTCTTTGTGAAAGCAAATAAAATATGTTTACAAAAATAAAATAGTTTTTCTGTATTTTAAAAGTAACTAGTGGCAGATATAGAATTGCACCCAACACTGAGTGTTGAAAAAATGGGCATTGGGTGTTGCTGCCTATGCACTGTAACCCCTTACAGTTACTCTTGATGAGTGCAGGAATAGGAACTGCTCTAAAAAACTGAAATACACAGGTGCAGAAAAATTGGGCCTTGGGTGTTGGTGGTGCCTGAACACGGTAACCCCTCACAGTTACTCTTGCTGGGTGCAGGAATGGGCCCTGCTGTTAAAAATTAGAAAAACATTTAAATCAGTAAAAAAATTAAATTACATGCACCTGTCCAACAGGTGCAGAAAAAATGGGCCTTGGGTGTTGGTAGTGCCTGAACACTGTAAGCCCTGACAGTAACTCTTGCTGGGTGCAAGAATGGGCCCTGCTGTTTAAAGTTACTAAAAATTAGAAAACATTTGTAAAAAAAATCGAAATTACATGCACCTGTCAAACAGGTGCAGAAAAATTGGGCCTTAGGTATCGGTGGTGCCCCAAACCAAAAACATTGCTGGAAGCTAGCATAATCAGGATTCCGGAAAAGAATAGGCAGAATAGGCAGTCTTCAAGGGATCCCAGATCCATAACAAATGTAATCAGTTACATCAGCATCAGGGGCTTGATAGCTGCTGTTGATCCAGGTCTGATTCATGTTGATAAATGTCAGCCAGTCAACGGAGTCTGTGGACAGATGCACTCTTTTATCCATCACAAAACCTCCAGCAGCACTGAATGTTCATTCAGAAAGCACTCTGGATGCAGGACAGGCCAGTAGATCGATTGCATATTGAGTAAGTTCTGGCCAGTGATCCATCCTAAAGACCCAGTAATCCAGTGGATCATCAGTTAGAAAGGTCTCCAAGTCTGCTCTTGCCCCTAAATAATCCTGCACCATATGATGCAGGCACCACCGATGGCTGCTTAAACCTAACAGCCCTGGGTGCTAAAGACTAAAGAATTGTTTAAAGGCATCAGTCAGCTGGCCGCCTTCTCCACCACTTTTCCTTTGACCAAACAAAGCCTTAGAAACACACTGTCCAGGGATTCGTAACCACCCAGTGTCTGGAAAGGTGTTACACAAATATTTCTTCAAGGCGTCCTCAAGATGTTTCATCCTCTGCTCCCGCTATGAAAGCAAATTTACCCTTGTAACGTGGATCAAGAAGGGTTGCCAACCAGTAAAGATACCTCTCCTTGACACCACAAATCCTCAGGTCCTTTTGCAGGCTTTGCAGAATCAGGAAGGCCATGCAGCGTAAGTTTGAGGAGGCATGAGATTCTCAGTCCTCTGGGTCACTGAGGATGACACTGTCAGGAACTACCTCTTCCCAGCCACGTATTACTCCTGTCTAGGTTTCTGGGGACTGAAAACCATCCCTTGAAGACTGCCATATGTTATCCTCTACTTCCATGCTGCCACAATCCTTCTCCTTCTCTTGTCTTTTCTGAAGCCATGCAGGAATAATATTTGCATAAAGGTGGCCTTAAGAGGAAAGGAAGTCCTCCTTTTTCTTCCTCTGTTCTTCCTCAAGTGTTTTGCCCATGATTCCACGCAGCGTATGCTCCAGCAGGAAGACTAGAGGGATAGTGTCACTGATACATGTCACAGCTCACCATCCTTGTGGCCTCCTCAAATGGTGACAGGATAGTGCATGTACCCTTTATCAGAAGCCACTGGTGTGGCAAAAAGAAGCCAAGCTCCCCTGAGCCTGTCTTTGTACAATACTCATACAGGTACTCATTGATGGCCCTCTGATGCATGTACAGCTGCTGCAGAATTGCCAATGTTGAGTTCCACCAGGTTGACTTGTCACAAATGAGGTGATTGGTGGGCAGGTTGAATTCCCATTGAATGTAAGCCAGCTGAACACTGGCCATACATAACCGCCGGAAATGGCCACATACTTTTCTGGCTTGCCTCAGAAGATCTTGTAAGCCTGGGTACCTGTGCAAGAAAAGCTGCACCATCAAATTCAGGACACGTGCAAAGCATAGAACATTTGTCAAGTGTTCCTGACGAAGGGCAGAGAGAAGGTTGGTGCCATTATTGCATACAATTATTCCTGGCTCAAACTGCTGTGGTGTCAACCACCTCTGAGCCTACCCCTGCAGAACTGACAGATTCTCTGCCTCGGTGTGGCTCCTGTCCCCTAGACAGACCAGCTCAAGAACCACATGGTATTTTTTAGCCTGACATCTTGCTAGCCCCTTGAACGCTTATGGAGCACTGTTGGTTCAGAGAACAATTCAGCAGAAGAGGCCACAGAGGAAGAGAAGGGGGTGGAGCAGACAGATGTGGCAGAATCACCGCCAGCTTTTTGGAGGTATGGTGGGGGAACAAGCTTCAGCACTGAACCCTGTCCTGTATCCTTCTCAGCTGCCAGCAGAGTTACCCAGTGCGCTGTGAAGGAAATATAACGTCCCTGACCATGCCTGCTGGACCACATGTCAGCAGTAATATGGACCTTACTGCTGACCGCCCTGTCCAACAAGGCCAAAACATTGCCTTCCACATGATGGAACAGAGCTGGAATGGCCTTAAATGACAATATTTTTTTTTGGAACCTGCCACTGCGGTACAGCATATTCCACAAATTCATGGAAGGGGGCAGAGTCCACCAGATGGAAGGGCAGCAGTTGTAACGCTAGCAATGTGACCAAGCTAGCACTTAGACGCTGGGCATGTGGATTGGTGGGACAGTATTTTTTTTTATGGTTCAGCAACTGGGGTATCCAAATTTGCTTGGTAAAATCAACAGGTGGTGTACTGCTAGCAGACTGGATGCAAGGACCTGTGGCACCCATTGCTATACTATCATCCCTCTCAGTGGAGACTATTGAGAAGACCCAGATGAGGAGCAAGAAGAGGTCTGCACTTTTTTATGATGTGGATCTTTCAGGTTCTGTTACCAATGGGCTGCATGGCACGCCGTTATATGTCTTGTCAAGCATGTGGTGCCCAAGTAGCTGGTGTTTTGGCCATGCTTGATCTGCTTAAGACAGAGACTTCAAACAGCAATGCTGCAGTCTACTGCAGATGTGTTAAAAAAAAGTCCACACCAATTAACTTTTGGAAGTCAGTGAGGAGTTAGCAGCACCCTACACCTGTGGAGCTCTGTTGTGTGATGTAATAGGGTGGCTGCCCTTACGCCTGACCCTGGAGGACATCCTGTCTTGTTGGAGTTGTGCCTCCTCCTCACTTTCCTCCTCTGTTCTCTCAGGCACCCAAGTACAGTCAGTGACCTCATCATCCCCTCCCTCCTCGTTACTGGAGCCAACTTGGCCATATGCTGGGATGGGGGAACATGACTGCCAATTTCTTGTCCGTCATTGGTACCCTCCTGCTCTGGGCTCAAGTAACTCCCTTCCTCAACCTGGAAAACAACATCAGAGCATTCAAATTGCTGTGCATCCTCCAGCAGCATGGAACTGACACTATGATTGAATAACTCAGGTGACTCTTCCGTGCATGATGGTGGGGCTACAGAAGGAGTAGCTGTGGGCAAGAAGCCTGTGGAATAGGCCGCTTTGGCAGCTGAGGTGGAAGGCAAACTAGTATGAACCTGGATGACAGAGGATGATGAGGATGGCTTAGTTATCCACTCCAACACATCTTCTGAATGTTGTGGCTCAATATCACGGACAGCTCCAGAAAAAAAGAGACAAGCATGCCCTGCCTGCAGAGTATACACTATATCCATGACCACCACTTTTCACTGTGGACACATAGGCTAAGTGCCCCCTTTTAGCTGCCTGTGAGCATCTGCCTCTCCTTGTTGGCCTTTCATAAATTATAGGGATTTTTTTCAGGGATTTTTATTTTATTTTATTTTTATTTTAGAGTGTGGAATGGGAATTTGGTGCTTGGGGAAGGAAGAACACCTGCGACTCAAAAAGAGAAATAGCAATTATGGAGAACATTTTTTTGCTGCTGCTGGAAAAAAAAATTCAAAAAGCCAAACAGAAAAAAAAGGAACCACTGCTGACACAGGAGGAACACTTGTGAAGCAGAACAGGGAACAGCAATTTTTTCCCTAAAAATTTTTAGTGCTGCTGCAGCAAAAAAAAAAAAAGCAAAAAAAAAAAAAGGAAACCATTGCTGGGTCAGAAGGATGAACACCTACGACATAGAAGGTGTTTATGTTGCTGCACTAATCATGCAGCAACATAAACTGATACTGCTAAAATGAATTAAAAAAGAAAATTAACAAAGAAAATGGGAACAGCGGTGATGCATAAGTGCTTTAAAAAACACTGACACTTCACTGACACCACTACACTGCTCTTCACAACACCACGCTACATTGACTACACTACACTGTCTCCTAACACACAACTAACTAACTACACTAAAATCCACAAACACACTACACAAGGCTGCTCTGTAAGCAGCCTTATATAGTGTGGGGCGTGGACTTAGCCTGTGAGCCATGATTGGCCAAAGTCACCAAGACTTTGGCCAATCATGGCTCTCATAGTGCATTGTGATGTGATTGGCCAAAGCATTGCACCTGACTGCTTTGACCAATCACAATGCACTGAGAGAGTGCAGTGCATTGTGGGGCACAGCAGGTGAACTCCTCCTGCCCGACTGATGGCTTTCTACTCTGGAATTCCCAAAAGTCATACATGAGAGACATGATTAAGCAGGCTTGTGTACAAGCTAAGAAACACTATAACAAACAACAAGATGCACTCCTCACAGAGATTCACACTGTAGAAACAGCCAGTAAAGCAAATCCTGATCCTACCCAAGCCTCCATCCTGGGTAAATTGTGTTTGGAACTGCTCTTTGCCCAATTTGAATATTCTACCTGGTCTCTTAAGATTTGTCAGTATGCTAGTGGAAACCAAGCAGGGAAGTTTTTAGCAAATAGGCTTAAAACCCTAAAGATCAAAACTAGAATGTATCATCTAGATCACCCTCATACCAATCATAAATGCCCCTTGAAATCGTAATAGTTAAAGATTCCCTACCTAAAGGAAAAGTTCCAGGCCTGGATAACTTCACAAATTACTATTTTATGTAGTTTAAACATACTTTGTCACCATACCTTCTAGATATCTTTACTGCAGCAGCTGCAGACAGCTGCTACTATGGCAGCAGTGATGCTGAAGGATCACATCTTAACTATTCCTAAACCAGAAAAGACCCAACTTTAGGCCAATCTCATTACTCAACACAGATGTCAAAATTTATGCCAAATTATTAGCAGGCAGACTCTTTTATGTCTTGTCAAACCTGAGCAAGCGGGTTTCACTAAAGGGAGACAGGAGTCTGACACAACTAGGAGAATAATTAATATCATCCACTATTATTTATTTATTTATTTATCGAGTTTATATAGCGCCAAAGGGTTTGCTCAGCGCTGTACAATAGAGGGGGGACAATACATGAAACAGTACAGTAACATCAAACAGCACACAAGGGGTAAGAGGGCCCTACTCTTTCGAGCTTACAATCTAGGAGGGAGGGGGTAGAGGTACAGGAGGAAACGGCTGTGGGGGATGGAGTGGTAGGAGGAGGGAAGGGCAGTGGCTGTTAGGTGAGGGTGGGGTAGGCTTCCCTGAAGAGGTGGGTTTTCAGGGAGCGCCTGAAGGTGAGGAGGGAAGGTGACAGTCTGATGGATTGGGGTAGTGAGTTCCAGAGGATGGGGGAGGACCTGGAGAAGTCTTGCAGTCGTGCGTGGGAGGAGGAGACCAGGGAGCAAGATAGAAGGAGGTCCTGTGAAGAGCGAAGGGTACGGGTAGGGTGGTACTTGGGAATCAGGTCGGTGAGGTAGTGTTGTGAATGGCTTTATAGGTCAGAGTGAGCAGTTTGAATTTAATGCGTTGGGCAATGGGGAGCCAGTGGAGGGAGAGGCAGAGGGGGGTGGCAGAGGTGGAGCGGCTGGTGAGGTGGATGAGTCTGGCAGCTGAGTTCAGGATGGTCTGAAGCGGGGAGAGTTTGCACTGGGGTAGGCCGATGAGGAGGGAGTTGCAGTAGTCAAGGCGTGAGATAATCAGGGAGTGAACGAGTAGTTTAGTGGTGTCTGGGGTAAGGAAGGAGCGTATTTTGGCGATGTTGCGAAGGTGGAGCCTGCATGTATTTGTGAGTGATTTGACATGAGGTTGGAAGGAAAGGTTTGAGTCCAGAATGACGCCAAGGACCTTGGCTTGCTGGGCGGGATTGATGGTGGTGTTGTTGGTAGTGATGGAAAGGATGGGGGGGGGGGGCACGGGAAGGGGGAAAGACTATGCTAGGACTTGCCGTGTGCCTTCTCTGCTCCTTTGAACAGAGTCCACTGGGACTTCATGTCTCGGGTGCTAACTGTTTTGGCTTTCAAGGATCCATCCTCTCGGCCATTCTGGCCTTATTCTCGTGGGCATTGATCCGTGTGGGTGTCATATGACGTCCTCCCAAGTCATGCCTCGTGCAAGCCCGCGGGGCCACGCTGTGGTGAGATCTGGCACTGGCTGTGTCCCCTTGGGCACGGATGATGACAGATCTGTGTACCGGCCCATTACCAGTACCATGTGACCACTGTGATTAATCACAGTAGGTCACATGACAATTGTAAACAATGGATGGCTTCCTTGCATGCCATCCATTGCATACAATTGTGTCACTAGCTGTTATTGGTCACCATAATCACATGGCACAGACTGGGCCAATCACAGCCCATCTGTGCCATGTGATTAGCTGTGGCCAATTACAGCTAATCACAACAAAACAAAAAAAAATGGATGAATCGATTTCATTCAGGTAGCCTCCCTGGCGGTATTCCCGAGTGTAGCTCGGGGTAAAGTTTCAGTACCACAAGCGGTAACCCCGAGCTACACTTGTGCTTACCATGCGGCATTACTCTGCGATTCCTCAATCGCTTACCTTGTCCTGCGCTCCCATGATGTCCCTCTTGCAGTGTCCCCTGCAATGTAATCCGGCGGATGCCGGCATCTGTCATCTGGGTTCCATCCTCTGCGAGCGTCGGGATATACGGGGGACGGAATGGTGGGAAATTGGAAAATGACAAAGTGACATTCACAAAAATCACTAAAATCACATAGTAAAACATTACTGTATGAAACCATTTCACATACATTTTGTACCTAGTGCTTTGTCCTGTGCCCTGCCTGCATTTTTACAGTTCTTTCTGCCTGGAAACTGAAAAACGTCCATGGCATCCAAAAAGAGTCCCTTAAGGTCAAAAGCGGTTTCAGACCAGCTAGAGAACAGCGATAGTAAATTAGAATCACTTGCAGAATTGAGTGATAATGATTTGTGGGGAAATTCGTCATCAGACACTGAAAACGATTTTGCAACTTTGCTCACTGATGTGTGAACTTGGCGCTATATTTCAAACTTAAGTGTTTTTGGTTTGATTATATTATTGAATTAAATGTATTATTATTTTTTATGATTATTTATTAAATTATAATTTATGATTTCATGTTTCAAGTTTTATCCTACCCGGGATGTTTACTAGACTCTTGTTCGGACAGATTTCAGTGAGTTATTCCTAAAAATTACAGGCCTACAATAAAAAACTACATATTTCCATGCAAAAAAATTTACCGCTTTGAGCACAGAAATATGGACATAATCAGACCGCTAGGGAGGTTAAATGCTTTCATAGCAATTGAATTATTTGCTATAAGCAATCATAACCTGTAAAAAAAACAAATTACTGATCACTCCTAGAGTAGTACAATGTTACTATGGTAACATTATACTATGGTGACAGTGTATTATGAAAAAAAAATCATAAAAAAAGAAGAAACATTTAATAAATAATAATATTTTAAAAATATGTTTTAATTATTTTTTTTTCATACCATCAACAGTCAGTATCCTTGATCACTTCCACACCAGTTATATGATGACACTGTACTGTACTGGTGTTGTTGCATGACCACACAATTGTCATTCAAAGTGCAAAAGAGCTAAAAGCTGAAAATTGGCCTGGGCAGGAAGGGGATAAAAGTGCCCAGAGTGAAGTGGTTAAATCTCAGAAATGAATTTGAAAACAAATAATTTGACAGTTAAAGATGAATTAAACTCCCTCAATCAACATCAATTATTTGTAATTCTTTTACTGCTAGCATTAGTAAATAGGTAGGAAGGTAAATAGTTTTCAATTGTTTTAAAGGTTAAGTTCACTTTTATGAACATGTTACATGTTTCACTCATACTTAGGGTGTAAGATGTAACATGGTCCTAAGCACTACACCCTCTCACTCCATTGCACCCCAACCCCCCTCCCCCCTTGTCATTTGTCATTTATTTACAGAAATCTGTGAATTAATAATCAATATGTCCTGTCAGTCACCATCGCAGATGGACTTTAATGGACTACAAGCACAGTGATCAGCATGCTCATAGTCCATCCATTCTTCCACCAGATTTGTAACTGAAATTCTGTACAGAGATACAGGCAGCAAACTGGAGGAAGAGGAACAGTGTGAATCTGGCCTTGCATCCGTGATCTGCAGACCGTCGGTGCAATGCTTTGCAGGTTCTTGTAAAAAGGAAAAAAAAATTAAATATTAATAATAAAAAACGCACATGTGCATTTAATATTTATTAATATTTAAACTTAGCCTTTTTTTTTTACATTTTTTATTTGCTTCCTGGTGTCTGCTCTAGACCAAAATGATGTCATACATTCCATGAATCTTCATGGGCATTTTTTTTCTTTCATCTGGGGGAGGGGCTTTCTCAGTTAAGCACACCCTCCTGCCTGCATGCCTGAAATGAGGGCAGATGGATTCCTGTAAGAAAATGCTACATGAATCTTTTGCCCTAACTCAAGGTGGCCATGGCTGGAAATGCAAGGGAGTTGTTTTTCAAAGTGATTTCTCAGCAAAATAAAGAATGGAGACATAATAAATGGGTGAGTTTGCTTTGAATGCTAAAAATGGATTACATCACATTTTTTGGTATGTGGTATACAATTTAGTTCTGCTTTAGGGCAGTTCTCAAATATGTGTGTATGTATATGTGTATACAATCTGTACAATCTGTGGTGCTCTTCTATATATTTTGACTGAATCACAAGTGACATGCTGTATAAATTATAAGTTTGTATTCTGAAAGTTTTAATGCACTGCTGAAAGAAAAATAATCATTGTTCACAAAAATCTGTCTTTATAAAACAGAAATCCTTTGAAAAAAAAATCAATAACGTGTTCATAAATTATGGTGCTGTTAAATAATGGTGTTGTTGATCAATGCAATTACATTATTGATTAATGCATAACTGAATGTTTACTTGCATGAATAATGTAATCTCAGCCAAAACTAATGCAAGAAAAATCTTCCCAAACTGGAAGTACAGCACAAAGATGAAGACATTGCCATTAAAACATTGCCATTAAAAGACAGATGTACATATTTATTTTGGCTGTAGTTGTAAGCAGTGTCCAAGTTGTTTATTTATATTTATGTAAAATATGTTCCGCCAGCAGGAGCAGCAATTACATGAAGCAAAAGGTGTGGAAATGATAACATCTTTACATTTTAAAGAAATCAACATGAGATAGGATCTGTGCAGGGTGCATGGGATGGATTATTGTAGAAAGGCTTAATATTCACAGAATCAGAGATGTTCCAGGTTGAGTAGGCTGAACTAAGAAACAAATGTCATAAATTCTTGTACTTTATAAAGGTAAGAAAGGGTTTTTGTTTTTAATTTTCCTGTTTCAATTGTTTAGTATTAATTTTGTCTCTGTTTTTATTCATTAATATAATTAATTTTTCATTTTACAGACTGTTTATACCCTATCAGTTCTTGTTTATCATTTCACCTGAGCTGATTGCGACTACAGACATGAAACAGAGACACATTTCCATCTCAGAGGTAATCTGTATCAAATCTGGAAAAGATATTAAATAGCAGAATTATCCCACTGTCAGCAGAGACTGATAGACTCATAACTACAGTTTATTTCATCCTTTTTTAGTCAGGGTGCCCAGGGGTACCTTCAGGTGTCTTCAGGGGTGCCTTGGCAAAATGCCACAAAACTGCGCAAAAATTGCATACAGGCTAGCAGGTGGATCAAGCCTGCCTTTTAGTTATGCGAACCCATAGCTTTTCATTGCATTATTACAACCTTTTTTACTATCGGCATCCTAACAACCAACAATGTCATTTGTTGATAAGGATGAAGTTGAGTGCCTACACAACATCCTTGTTTTCCCCTTCCCTTTCCTCCTCTGTCAGCACTGGCATCACAGGTCAGTGAGGGAGAGAAACTGAGGAAGAAGAGAAACATTGGAATACTAGTCAGTACAAGTGGGCAAAAGTATATTTGCTTTAGACGAATAAATCACATTGAATATTGAGTGTCATATTTCGTTTTTTTACATTTTAGAATGGACTGACTCGAGATGTTGCAGAATTTTAAAGAGTGCCTTGACTGAAAAAAGGTTGAGAAACGCTGGCCTATTTAATAGTAAGAAAATGGAGTAAGAAATGCAGTATCAGAAAGAGAGCAGTTTGGGAACTTAAGGGGTAGCTCCACTTTTGTTGGGAAAAAATATAGCAAAAAAAAAAAGTAAATAAATAAACAACTAATACAGCATATACAGCCACACATGCCACATTGTTATTTAATAATATTAAACATCGCCTTTCCTTTTCAACAAGCAGCATTCTAATTTATTTGAAAAATTCAGTGCACTATTGCAACCTGGAGTCATTCTGTACACTCTTGGTGAATAAAGGGGATGGAATGATTAATAGTGGGTGCTATGCACTAGCAGGTATATTATTGACCCCTACAATATGTATGTTATATACTCCTGACCCCTGAACTCTTTTCAATGGAAAGTACATTACTTGTATTCCTTACCATGCACTCTCTAACTCACACTCATCTCTGAGCCCTGCATTCCAGACATAATCAGACTTGGGATAACACATTCTCTCCAGTCATAAAAAAACTATAAATTAAAGTGAATCCTAAGTTTTTCACCCAAGCTAAAGAGGTAAAATACATTTCTATTTTTACAGTGACATGTAGCCTCCCTGGCAGTATGACCGAGTGTAGCTCGGGGTAAAGTTTCAGTACCACAAGTGGTAACCCCGAGCTATACTCGGGGATACCATGGGGCGCTGCTTCGCAATCTCTTGGTCACTTACCTTGTACTTCGCTCCTGCGATGTCCCTCCTGCAGTGTCCCCGGCAATTTAATCCAGCGCATGCCGGCATCTGTCTTCTGGGTTCCGTCCTCTGCGGGCGTCGGGACATACAGGGGACGGAACGGCAGGAAATTTGAAAATGACAAAAAGTGACATTCACAAAAATCACTAAAATCACATAGTAAAACATTACTGTACCAAACCATTTCACATACATTTTGTCCCTAGTGCTTTGTCCTGTGCCCTGCCTTCATTTTTACTGTTCTCTCTACCTGGAAACTGAGAAATGTCCATGGCGTCCAAAAAGCATCCCTTTAGGTCAAAAGCAGTTTTAGACCAGCTAGAGAATAGCAATAGTAAATTAGAACTACTTGCAGAATTGAGTGATAATGATTCGTGGGGAAATTCACCATCAGACACTGAAAACGATTTTGCGACTTTGCTCAGTGATGTGCGGACTTGGCACTATATTTCAAATTTCAGTGTTTTTGGTTTGATTACATTATTGAATTAAATTTATTATTATTATATTATTATTTTTTATGATTATTTATTAAATTATAATTTAGGATTTCGTGTTTCAAGTTTTATCTTACCCGGGATGTTTACTAGACTCTTGTTCGGACAGATTTCAGTGAGTTATTCCTAAGAATTACAGGCCTACAATATAAAACGCCAAATTTCCATGCAAAATTTTAATGGGGCCTAGCTAGGTTATCGCCTTGAAAAGCATACTGCGCTCTGGTGATCTTTGACCTCTTTCATGTTGTTCAGGTTGATCTCCACCTTTCCAGGTTGCCTACCCATTTCAAAGTACACAAACTGGGACAGAATTCTCAGGTGTGGCTCTTCTTCTTTCTTTTCCAGTCTCATATAGAGCACCAGAATACTGGAAATTATTTTTCCATTCCTATCTTCCAGTTTACTGGCAGAGCAATGAGTCAGGCTACAAAGAAGGTAGTGACATAGGGGTCTGTGAGAGGGGCCATGCAGCAGGGGACCAGGAGATCGACACTGCAAGATGTGGCAGTTTCTCAACAGACTTCAGAGGCAGACTATTCTTTAACCTAAAGACATTTGGCTGTGCCAGCAATATGAAAGGTGAATATTTACGCTCTTTTCTTGCAGGGAGAATAATTTAGCTAATTGTAGTTTCCTAACATTCTCACATTTCTTCACTTTTCCAACATATTTGTACATTCATATTGCCACAGTATTTACAAATCCACAGAGCCAATGAGGTTCCACTCTTACTACTTAATCCCTTTATTTTTTTTTTCAGTGCTCCCAAACAGGAGTGGAGGTAAAAGTATTTTTTGTATCATAAGACTGTTTTAAGTGGCTTCCACAACCTTTCTCATAGCAGTATCTAAAAATGGGAATTAATGAGAATTTCAGTTAAGGGCAGGGGCGGACTGACCATTTGGAAACTCGGGCACTGCCCGAGGGCCAGGGTCAGTAGGGTGCCCCATGAGATGCCCCTGGTACCTTTTTTCATAGGCTTTTTTGAGTTTGGGCAAAGACACAGGGGCCCCATGATCCCCTATTGCCCGGGGGCCCCATGAGTTGTCAGTTCGCCCCTGGTTAAGGGTAAACATAACAATTACATCAGGCTCTCCTCACCTTGTGAAGTGACTGTTTGTACACATGCTGTATGTGCTAAACAACTAACAAGCTTGACATCTACAGTATAGGCTGACTCTTTCCAGGGTACTCTAATACAGCTTTCCTTGTGTAGCTTGTTTGTGCAAAGGGTGCTTTGAGATACATGGCTACTGATCTATATAATGTTTAAAGTGATATGAAACTGCCAGGAATGGACTTGCCAATAGTGGTGGGACTCACCTGCCTTGTGGGCTGCAGTACCAGGGCTGGCCAGCGGGTGCTCTCAACAACCAGAGGATCACTTCGGCAATTAGCCACCACCTGGGGCTGATTGCAGGTGGTGTATTTAAGGGATGGCCAGACCTGCAGTCTGTGCCTTGGTGTCTGTTTTTCCATGGGCCCCTGTACCTTGTAACCTGCATTCCTGTTCCTGTTCCTGTCCCTGCCTGACTTGTTGCTGACCCTGCCTGATCCTGACCTCTGCTGACTTCTCCTGTTTGATCCCTGGCTTGTGACCCTGACCATTCTCTCTGCCTGCTCCTCCTGTACCTACCTGCCCGATAGTTATCGACCCTGCCTGCCTGACTACGTTGTGCTCTATATGTGTATGTACCTGTGTATCTTTATCAGTTTAGGTTTGGGTTTGTTTCACCTTGTTGTATGTATTTGTGTTAGCTTGGGGTTTGGTGCACTGCGTTTATGTTTGTATTGTTAGTCTTAATAAATTGTCTTATTTATAACATATCTGAGGCCTGCATTTCCCTGTGTCAGTCCACACACTTCTGGTCACACCCGCATCCCTGACAGAAACCCTTTTATTTATTTTTTTTTTTTTGGGGGGGGGGTCCACACTTACATTATATGATGTTTTTACTTCTTTATTGTTGCTTTTTTTGATCATCTCCAGCCCCTCCTTCAGTTTGCTGGTCTCTCCCTAGCTAAGTGTAGTTCACTCAAGCACTCCCAGCCAGTGCTATGTACATCAATAGACAAACACACTGCTTATGTTTCATTTTTCAGACCAGCACGTCTTTTGTGTCAGTTGTGTCTTTATTTTCATTCCAGATCCAATTGCTGCTTTTTTTCTGCTGAAATAAAAAAGATTTTGATTGTTTGTTGATGTTTGTGACCCCTGTACTACCATCTTCTTCAGATGGATATTAGTACATAGAGCTACAACCCCCTAGATTCCCACTTCTACAGGCAAAATCTTGATCCTCAAAACATTTTATCAGCTTTAGTTGGCAGTTTTGAGTATTTTGTCATTTTTCTCTCATAAGCTTCTTCAAAACCACATAGAAGAGTTTTTGCCCAAAAAAAATATTTTAAGCAATAGACAGCATGGATACACTAAAGTAGTCAAAAACTCAGACAAAGGAGTGGCTGTCGATATAGTATACTTGGATTCTGCAAAGGCATTCCCACAGTTCCCCCAACAATGGCTAAGGTGTAGGTTAAAGTCTACAGGCTTAAAAAAATCAGTTTGTAAATGGATAGATGTGGCAAATGAGGTTTAATGTTGATAAAAGTTATGTACTTGAAGATTAAAAACATACATGCATTATACATTCTAGCAGGGGAACAGCTGGGGAAGTCAAGGATATGGTTGTTCTGGTATTAGTAAGACCTAACCTGGAAAATGCAGTTCAGTTTTGGCATTAGTTCCCACAAAAAAGATACTGGAGAACTGTATAAAGTGCAGAGAAGGGAAAACAAACTGATAAGAGGCATGGAGGAGCTCAGCTACAAGGAAAGATTAGGTGATCTGAATGTATTCTCTCATTCCAAGAGTTAATTAAGGGGCAATGTTATCACCATGTATAATACAAAAGAGCTGTAAATATGTGGAATAGACTCCCTGTAAAACTAGTTCTGGACAGCTAAGTTAATTGTTTTAAAAAAAAGAGCTGTAAGCATTGCTAAATGCACACAATATAACAGGATGTTATCATGCATAGGTAATAACACCAGGGATTGTTGATCTAGTGACTATCTTATTGACTCCTGGAAGATCAGAAAGGATTTCCCTTGCTGGAGCAAATTGGATCATGGCTTTTTTTTCTACTGGTTGAACTAGATGGGCTTGTAACTTTTTTCAGCCTATGTAACTATGTAACACCATCTGTACATGGTATTGTCAATTCCACAATATATGCCAGTTTAGTTACTGTAGACCACAGTCTACCATGTCTGTCCAAAGTTGTAACCACAATATCTGGGGGAAACACATCCATCCATTTTCCAGTCCTAAGCAATCTGCATAATGCTTTGATGTTACAGTATTTGGTGCACTGCAGGTTGGCTTGCCATTACAATTAATTTAATAGAGATATTATGTAACAATGTTTATGGAAGAGCATTTATAATAGTTTTTTTATGTTCCAAGATAGATACCAGCTGTTTGAGAACCTAGTTGTGCTGCAATGTTTAATGCCCTTGAGTAAGGCTCATAGATCATCCTCTTAGAATGTGTGTGGCTTTGATGACATAACTTAGCCAAGATCCTTTCATCTTTCAGATAACTTGCCATCTGGATTTCCTCTTTTCCAGGCTCTTCTAGTTAGTCCATTGGCCCTGCCTGGCTATTGACTAACTAATTTTACCTCCTTTTGTTTTCTTACTTCCTCCACCAAGGGTCGTCTCTTCTGCACTGATGTTTCCTTATGCCACTAAGGAGCTATTGGGACAAGCCAGAGTACAGCTCTTCCACATTGATCATGGCCAATCATATTCCCAAAATAAAGAGACTTAGCACTCTGATATGCTTCAGATGAAGACAGCATCCTCCCTGTTACCATATTAGAGAGTGCTATTCAAAAAATTACAGTATCTTCAGATTTAGAGAGGGTCATGACTAACCATTCTTTAGTGCATTTGAATTCTTATGCAAGACTTCTCCAATCTGCCAGTCCTGTACAATCCAAAAAAAACACTGTTTAACTCTTTCCAGCTTTTCAACTCATGGAAATTTCATACACTGTTAGAGGCCACATGAATCTTGTGAGTATGTCAAACTAAAGCACCACAGAGTGAGTTTTCCTTGCAGCAAGGTCTTATTGATGCAAACTATATACAGGCTGGTTTCCCTTTTCTAAAATAGTTTAGACAGGTGTTTTGTCATAATCAAATATTTGCTCTATAACTTGACCTGTCAAGTACAGAAGCATCTCCATTGCCACAATGGAGATGCTTCTCAACTTACAGGGTTTGATCTGCATTCTCACCCCTTTGAATATTTTGATGAAGCTTTTCTAAATGTCTAGGTGCAGGCGACAGTTGTCCTCAGTATTGTTATACCATTTATTTAACCACTGACCTACTTGTAGTCTATCCCCTCTTAACAACTGATAATAATTCCATTGCCATAGTGAAGGACTACAGGGATATGGTTCACTCTGCCATAATGTCTATCTACAGCAGTTGCTAAACTGTAATAAAGTCTAATCTTGCAAAATAAGACTTTTATGTGCTCAAAGAGTTTTTCACCAGAATTACTACAGGCTTCTGAAAGAATTTAAAGCACCTGGGGGCATCTGGGGTGTCCACAAATGCTAATAAGAAACTGATCCATAGGCACTGGCAAAGTTGAGGACTTTCTTAGCAGTCTGGATTTAATGCCCTATATTTATGGTATGTTCAAGACATCCCAAGAAGCCAGTCTTCTGAGTTGATGAAATTATTTTCTTTCACCTAGTTTTTATGTCTTTGTTCCAACACACTAAAAATATATTGTCTTGTGTTTTCAAAAGGTTTATTTGGTGAAAAGGTTTAATCACAACCAAGTTGTTTCTTATGCAATAAGTACTCCCCCTGCTCTTTGCTAGGCTTTAGGCTTGCTTTTGCCACAAAATCCTCATGTTTTGCCACAGGATGTTAGAGGATAATTTTATGTATTACCTTGAAAATGTAATAGGGCTATAAATAGCTTTTTAATGCTATAAACATCTAAACTAATATCTCTTTATATTTGAGGTGGTTGTATGCAGCGCTATGGTTTTCTTCTTTCCAGGGAATATGCACAACCTGTTGTGGGCTAATAAATGACGGTTATAAGACTGATGAAAATAGCTTTTATGTTGAGGGGATACTCTGAAACACCTCTGGTGGTATGTAAGTACATCAGGGTACACTGGGTCCCCCCACAAAAAAAAAAAAAATATATATATATTTCCTATTGACTAATTTGTTCTCCTCTTAACTTGCTATGATGGTGATCCCCAGGTTCCTGTTTCTATGGGCTTTAAAACTAAACAGATCTATGTCATATATATAGTAAAATATATGAATTGTTATAATATAAGTTATTTATTGTATGTAGACTCATAGTGGTTTTATTTATGCTGTTTCACAGAGCTTGAGGAAGTGAGACATTTGGATCCCACGAAACGAGTTGTATAAGGATCGTAGAGATCCCCCCTACAATTGGCATTCAAAACTTTGGAAGTCTTCTGGCATGAGTACAGTGGAAATAAGTATGTCATAGTAGGGTGGGAAAGTCAATGACTCACTGTGAAACAATGTATATTTTATTGCTAAATATATTGTGAACTTATGATTAAGCCATGCTTGGCTAGAATGTGATGCAATTTTAATGTTTTTAAAAACCTTTTTTAAACACATTTATTAATATATCAATATATACTGTATAGTGGATTCCTTTGATGCTTCTCCAGAGGAATTTTACGGGGGGCATCTGGGGTGTTCTTGTATACACAAAATACAGAACAGTATTAGGGGCCGGTGCTGATATTGATCTTGTTTTCTTCACTACCTTTTCTCTTCACTTAACTTGGGAGGACTGCTATTAAATTGACATTGTGGTGGTGAAATAGGTGTGATGTCAGCTGGAATAAGTATTGGTTCTTCTTTTATGTACAGCACTGTGACTGGTTCTGAGGTGTTTTTTTTAACTTCCTCTTTTGACACTTTCAAAGATCCACTTTTCTCTTTTGTGAAAATGTTTTTCACAAATATAAAGGGATTGTTGTGGCTTTTTCCTTTTTGCCATTGTTTCCTTACATTCTCTGTTATTTGCAAAGTTATCTGTTTTAGGTCCGTTTAAAGCAGGTTGATGCCCTCCCTTTCCTCAGCTGTAGTTTTTTCCCATAACTTCCATGGGCCTTTTATTTCTATAGTGAGTATTTCCTGCTGACAATGGGATCTAAAAGGAGAAGTTGTTTTGCCTGAAAACTTGCTCCTTTAATCCAAATATCTCATGTCTGTAGTTGTAGACTAAATCACCCATCTCCAACTTCTTTTTTGCTGATCCCTAATGCCACTTCAGACCAAACTCACTTCTGTTTTGACAGGTTAGCTACTCCTTGCTGTTAGTCTTTGGCAACTAAGTCTATGCATGCTCTCCTCTCTATGATGAATCTGGTTGTTTCTTGGACCTTTGCTTGTGCCTGAAACTTCTTTCACATCCCATAGGGTGCTGATACTTTGTAGACCATAAATTTCTTCCTGCTGCTGAGTTTCAACCTGGTTCATAACAGACAATCAAACAACAAAATCTTTGGCTATTTTGTGACAGGCTTCCTTTAAGAGAACAGAAATGAAAAGTAATGACCATTATAAGATTTAAGTTGATCAATAGTTAACATGATGTCAGAGTAAAGCTAATATCCCATTTTTATCTTACAGTAAATACACTATACAGAAATTGCATAAAATGTAAGTCTGTTAAATTCTACAATGTACAGTAAACTTTTGTATGTTAAAAAGTGAGCTAATTCCCCATTTTTATCTCACAGTAAATAAACTATACAGAAATTGCAAAAAGTATATGTCTGTTAAATTCTACAATGTAAGCTTTCGTATGTTCATAATTAATGTGTCTGAGACATGTGAAAATAATATACAGTGGTGTGTCTGTATAACATAATCGCCATGAAAGTCTTCACTGTTCTATTTTGCAGTTTTTTTCCTCCTGAAAATGCGCCTTATTGTTGATATAAAAGTTTTTAGTGCATGCTGTAATTTCACAATATGCCCTAAGAATAAAATTATGTTTCAGACCTTAGGGATCTACCTAAAACATAGAAAGACTAGCAAGACTTATAAAACTTCCACAGTAAGTTCATTTAGCACAGCTGGCAGTCTATGAAGACATCATCTAGTTTGTGGGCACTTAACTGTGTAATTCTCTTCTCAAAAACTGTGCCCCTGATTGAAGAATCTGTACTATAAATTATAAGTAAAATGTTTCTCCTTGTTATACAATATTACAAGAAAGCTCTGCTCAGGATAAAAACTACCAAATCTCATATTTATTCAGGTTGTGTTTATCTGGATTTTCATTTCTAAAATTGAGCTACCAATTGCTGATTTCAGCAGCCTTCACATGAATTACTTGGATAGAAGGGTCACCACACTTCAGCAACTGCCAGTTAAAAAATATAATATACGTGTGTGCCCTTGCGTTTGGCACTTCAATATTGAAATTTGAAAACAACTGCAAAAATAGATATTATACCATTAATGAAGAAGCAGCACACTACAAAGTGTCCAAATACATCAAACACCAAAATGTCTACAAATACAAAATTAAGGTTCACTATCCCTTTAAAAGGTTACTAAAAATATCCAAATTACTTCATGATTGTACAAAAAATGATTATATAAATATCAACCTCAAGTGCATATATATATATATATATATATATATATATATATATATATATATATATATATATATATAAAATTTTCCATCACAAAGTGCCTTAATAAAATTTTACTTTCAGCTATTTGCATCCACTCCCGTGCAAACAGCAGCTAAGTGCAAGAAACATAAAGTGCACATGCAATAAATATAGTTAAGAGTCTGAGACTTACATTTTGTGTAAGTTCAAAAAAAATGTGCTGACATGAACTTGTATGGATCCACTGTGAAACACATGACCTGCTTACCAAATTTTCATTATATATAGACTTCTAATCTTTATGAGGTCATGTGCACTTGTTTGACTTGAAGTGGCTGTCAATATCAGGCAGACAACAACTGTTTTGTAACAGTTAAAATATAGGTAGTGCCCCCTTTCATTTCAGTGTGTTATCACATGCATGTTAACGTGTTTTTTGTTAATGTGCATTCTGCTAAGGTGGTATATTCATTTTGAATGGACTGCCAAGGAAGAGCAATAGAATGAAAAATTGACCCACACTTTCTTTTAATGCAGTGCTTAACAATGCATTGAATACTGTATGTGTTAAAGCGTGTTGCAGTGTGGGTCCATTGACACCTACTGTACTGTCCACTGGGGTGTTAGTGTTAATGAATGGCACCATACAGAAGGTTGTGCATTACCATGCAATGCGGTAACCCAAAGTAAAATGTGTGCTTTACCATACATTACCACAATGCATAAGAGGGCCTTCAAGAAAGGACCACAACTGAAAGTCAGCTGAGCATTTTTCCAGTTCAGTACTTTAAGAATGTACCCGTTATGTAGAGTGTCATTGCTGGTGTCTCCTTTTGAAGTTTTTAGTTACTTGGCTTATACTGACCAATACGTTTTGGATCAGTGATCCTAAATAAGTATGCAGGTCAGCTGTTCTAACTTTCTCAATTCTCTAGCTTTAAGCTTGTTTCAGGTCTGTAAGTCAAAAAAGTTTTGTGGCCATAAACAGCAAAGTACTAGACAGTTAAAGAAGTAGATCAACAACGGCAGACTCTATATTTCTCATAATCAGAGATTCCCTGACTTTAGTTCTTTGTTATATTTAACTTCTTAATAAATAATATGCATCCAGGCTTTAATTGGTTTTAACCTATGTGCCTTCACGTTCATGCCTAGTATTGTAATCAGTTCTCAGTAGGTATTCAGATTTCCAGTCAAACCATTGGTTAGACTTAGAGATGAGCGAATTATTCAAAAATTCGATTCGGCTGATTCGCCGAATTTGCGGGAGAAATTTGATTCGATGCGAATTTATTCGCCGCGAATTTAACTTATTTAAAGGGTTTCTAGGCTTCAGAGAGCCTTTATATTAGTGCAGAACACTGTACCTTTAATTTAAATGCCCTTGAAGTCTGCTGGGGAAGAGAAATAATACTGTCAGTCAGTATGACATGCAGATGAGTGCCGTCGATCTTAGAATCACCGCACACTTCACTCATTTGGGCAGTCACGGGGCACGACGAAGAAGAAGAAGAAGAATGAAAAGAAGAAGAAGAAGAATGAAAAGAAGAAGAAGAAGAATGAAAAGAAGAATGAAAAGAAGAAGAAGAAGAATGAAAAGAAGAAGAAGAATGAAAAGAAGAAGAAGAAGAATGAAAAGAAGAAGAATGAAAAGAAGAATGAAAAGAAGAATGAGAAGAATGAAAAGAAGAAGAAGAATGAAAAGAAGAATGAAAAGAAGAAGAAGAAGAATGAAAAGAAGAATGAAAAGAAGAATGAGAAGAATGAAAAGAAGAATGAAAAGAAGAAGAAGAATGAAAAGAAGAATGAGAAGAAGAATGAAAAGAAGAATGAGAAGAATGAAAAGAAGAATGAAAAGAAGAATGAAAAGAAGAAGAAGAAGAATGAAAAGAAGAAGAAGAATGAAAAGAAGAAGAAGAAGAATGAAAAGAAGAAGAAGAATGAAAAGAAGAATGAAAAGAAGAAGAAGAAGAATGAAAAGAAGAATGAAAAGAAGAATGAACTATATTACTATATCAGTCTCTAATGGATGCTGGAGAGTTAAACCCCCTAACACCTGCTGTGCCCATTATGAGGGGTTCCCACCATCCCTGTGCTGAGGTTCTGGGTATGCACACCTGCTGTGCCCATTATGAGGGGTTCCCACCATCCCTGTGCTGAGGTTCCAGGTCTGCACACCCGCTGCGCCCATTATGAGAAGTTCCCACCATCCCTGTGCTGAGTTCCTGGGTCTGTACACCTGCTCTGCCCATTAGGAGGAGTTCCCACCATCCCTGTGCTAAATTCCTGGGTCTGTACACCTGCTGTTCCCATTATGAGGGGTTTCTACCATCCCTGTGCTGAGGTCCCAGGTCTGCACACCTGCTGCGCCCATTACTAGGGGTTCCCACCATCCCTGTGCTGAGGTTCTGGGTATGCACACCTGCTGTGCCCATTATGAGGGGTTCCCACCATCCCTGTGCTGAATTCCTGGGTCTGTATATACACCTGCTGTGTCCATTGTGAGGGATTCCCACCATTCCTGCACTGAGTACCTGAGTCTGTACACCTGCCAAAAGAAAGTTTCAGGATTTTGAAGGAGCAAAATACAGTAATACTGGAACAAAAATGAGCTGCGTGGTGGAGTTGCCAGAAGAAGAAGAAGAAGAAGAAAAAAAGAAGAAAAAGAAGAAGAAGAAAAAAAGAAGAAGAAGAAGAAAAAAAGAAGAAGAAGAAGAAGAAGAATGAAAAGAAGAAGAAGAAGAAGAAGAAGAATGAAAAGAAGAAGAAGAAGAAGAAGAATGAAAAGAAGAAGAAGAAGAAGAATGAAAAGAAGAAGAAGAAGAAGAATGAAAAGAAGAAGAAGAATGAAAAGAAGAAGAAGAAGAAGAATAAGAATGAAAAGAAGAAGAAGAAGAAGAAGAATGAAAAGAAGAAGAAGAAGAAGAATGAAAAGAAGAAGAAGAAGAAGAAGAAGAATGAAAAGAAGAAGAAGAAGAAGAAGAATGAAAAGAAGAATGAAAAGAAGAAGAAGAAGAAGAAGAATGAAAAGAAGAATGAAAAGAAGAAGAAGAAGAAGAATGAAAAGAAGAAGAAGAAGAAGAAGAAGAATGAAAAGAAGAATGAAAAGAAGAAGAAGAAGAAGAAGAAGAATGAAAAGAAGAAGAAGAAGAATGAAAAGAAGAAGAAGAAGAAGAAGAAGAAGAATGAAAAGAAGAAGAAGAAGAATGAAAAGAAGAAGAAGAAGAAGAAGAAGAATGAAAAGAAGAAGAAGAATGAAAAGAAGAAGAAGAAGAATGAAAAGAAGAAGAAGAATGAAAAGAAGAAGAAGAAGAATGAAAAGAAGAAGAAGAAGAAGAAGAATGAAAAGAAGAAGAAGAAGAATGAAAAGAAGAATGAAAAGAAGAAGAAGAATGAAAAGAAGAAGAAGAAGGAGAAGAATGAAAAGAAGTAAAATAAGAATGAAAAGAAGAAGAAGAAGAATGAAAAGAAGAAGAAGAAGAATGAAAAGAAGAAGAATGAAAAGAAGAAGAAGAAGAATGAAAAGAAGAAGAAGAATGAAAAGAAGAATGAAAAGAAGAAGAAGAAGAATGAAAAGAAGAAGAAGAAGAAGAAGAAGAAGAATGAAAAGAAGAAGAAGAAGAAGAATGAAAAGAAGAAGAAGAATGAAAAGAAGAAGAAGAAGAAGAAGAATGAAAAGAAGTAAAAGAAGAATGAAAAGAAGAAGAAGAAGAAGAATGAAAAGAAGAAGAAGAAGAAGAATGAAAAGAAGAAGAATGAAAAGAAGAAGAAGAAGAAGAATGAAAAGAAGAAGAAGAATGAAAAGAAGAATGAAAAGAAGAAGAAGAATGAAAAGAAGAAGAAGAAGAATGAAAAGAAGAAGAAGAAGAATGAAAAGAAGAAGAAGAAGAATGAAAAGAAGAATGAAAAGAAGAAGAAGAAGAAGAAGAATGAAAAGAAGAAGAAGAAGAATGAAAAGAAGAAGAAGAAGAATGAAAAGAAGAAGAAGAATGAAAAGAAGAATGAAAAGAAGAAGAAGAAGAATGAAAAGAAGAAAAAGAAGAAGAAGAATGAAAAGAAGAAGAAGAAGAAGAATGAAAAGAAGAATGAAAAGAAGAAGAAGAAGAAGAAGAATGAAAAGAAGAAGAATGAAAAGAAGAAGAAGAATGAAAAGAAGAAGAAGAATGAAAAGAAGAATGAAAAGAAGAAGAATGAAAAGAAGAAGAAGAAGAAGAATGAAAAGAAGAATGAAAAGAAGAATGAAGAAGAAGAATGAAAAGAAGAATGAAAAGAAGAAGAAGAAGAATGAAAAGAAGAAGAAGAATGAAAAGAAGAAGAAGAATGAAAAGAAGAATGAAAAGAAGAAGAAGAATGAAAAGAAGAAGAAGAAGAATGAAAAGAAGAAGAAGAAGAATGAAAAGAAGAAGAAGAAGAATGAAAAGAAAAATGAAAAGAAGAAAAAGAAGAATGAAAAGAAGAATGAAAAGAAGAAGAAGAAGAAGAATGAAAAGAAGAAGAAGAAGAATGAAAAGAAGAAGAAGAAGAATGAAAAGAAGAAGAAGAATGAAAAGAAGAATGAAAAGAAGAAGAAGAAGAATGAAAAGAAGAAGAAGAAGAATGAAAAGAAGAATGAAAAGAAGAAGAAAAAGAATGAAAAGAAGAATGAAAAGAAGAAGAAGAAGAAGAATGAAAAGAAGAAGAAGAAGAATGAAAAGAAGAAGAAGAATGAAAAGAAGAAGCAGAAGAATGAAAAGAAGAATGAAAAGAAGAATGAAAAGAAGAAGAAGAAGAAGAAGAAGAATGAAAAGAAGAAAAAGAAGAATGAAAAGAAGAAGAAGAAGAATGAAAAGAAGAAGAAGAAGAAGAATGAAAAGAAGAAGAAGAAGAATGAAAAGAAGAATGAAAAGAAGAAGAAGAAGAAGAAGAATGAAAAGAAGAAGAAGAAGAATGAAAAGAAGAAGAAGAAGAAGAATGAAAAGAAGAAAAAGAAGAATGAAAAGAAGAATGAAAAGAAGAAGAAGAAGAAGAATGAAAAGAAGAAGAATGAAAAGAAGAAGAAGAAGAAGAATGAAAAGAAGAAGAAGAAGAAGAATGAAAAGAAGAATGAAAAGAAGAAGAAGAAGAATGAAAAGAAGAAGAAGAAGAAGAAGAAGAATGAAAAGAAGAAGAAGAAGAATGAAAAGAAGAATGAAAAGAAGAAGAAGAAGAATGAAAAGAAGAATGAAAAGAAGAAGAAGAATGAAAAGAAGAAGAAGAATGAAAAGAAGAAGAAGAAGAATGAAAAGAAGAATGAAAAGAAGAAGAAGAAGAAGAATGAAAAGAAGAATGAAAAGAAGAATGAAAAGAAGAAGAAGAATGAAAAGAAGAAGAAGAAGAATGAAAAGAAGAAGAAGAATGAAAAGAAGAATGAAAAGAAGAAGAAGAATGAAAAGAGGAATGAAAAGAAGAAGAAGAAGAATGAAAAGAAGAAGAAGAAGAATGAAAAGAAAAATGAAAAGAAGAAAAAGAAGAATGAAAAGAAGAATGAAAAGAAGAAGAAGAAGAAGAATGAAAAGAAGAAGAAGAAGAATGAAAAGAAGAAGAAGAAGAAGAATGAAAAGAAGAAGAAGAAGAAGAATGAAAAGAAGAAGAAGAAGAATGAAAAGAAGAAGAAGAATGAAAAGAAGAAGAAGAAGAATGAAAAGAAGAAGAAGAAGAAGAATGAAAAGAAGAAAAAGAAGAATGAAAAGAAGAAGAAGAAGAATGAAAAGAAGAATGAAAAGAAGAAGAAGAATGAAAAGAAGAAGAATGAAAAGAAGAAGAAGAAGAATGAAAAGAAGAAGAAGAATGAAAAGAAGAAGAAGAAGAGTGAAAAGAAGAAGAATAATGAAAAGAAGAATGAAAAGAAGAAGAAGAAGAATAATGAAAAGAAGAATGAAAAGAAGAAGAAGAAGAATAATGAAAAGAAGAATGAAAAGAAGAAGAAGAATGAAAAGAAGAATGAAAAGAAGAAGAAGAAGAATGAAAAGAAGAAGAAGAATGAAAAGAAGAATGAAAAGAAGAAGAATGAAAAGAAGAAGAAGAAGAAGAAGAATGAAAAGAAGAAGAAGAAGAAGAAGAAGAATGAAAAGAAGAAGAAGAAGAAGAAGAATGAAAAGAAGAATGAAAAGAAGAAGAAGAAGAATGAAAAGAAGAAGAATGAAAAGAAGAAGAAGAATGAAAAGAAGAATGAAAAGAAGAAGAAGAAGAATGAAAAGAAGAATGAAAAGAAGAAGAAGAATGAAAAGAAGAATGAAAAGAAGAAGAAGAAGAAGAAGAATGAAAAGAAGAAGAAGAAGAAGAATGAAAAGAAAAATGAAAAGAAGAAAAAGAAGAATGAAAAGAAGAATGAAAAGAAGAAGAAGAAGAATGAAAAGAAGAAGAAGAAGAAGAATGAAAAGAAGAATGAAAAGAAGAATGAAAAGAAGAAGAAGAAGAATGAAAAGAAGAAGAAGAAGAATGAAAAGAAGAATGAAAAGAAGAAGAATGAAAAGAAGAAGAAGAAGAAGAATGAAAAGAAGAATGAAAAGAAGAAGAAGAAGAATGAAAAGAAGAATGAAAAGAAGAAGAAGAAGAATGAAAAGAAGAAGAAGAAGAATGAAAAGAAGTAGAAGAAGAATGAAAAGAAGAAGAAGAAGAATGAAAAGAAGAATGAAAAGAAGAAGAATGAAAAGAAGAAGAATGAAAAGAAGAAGAAGAAGAATGAAAAGAAGAAGAAGAAGAAGAATGAAAAGAAGAAGAAGAAGAATGAAAAGAAGAAGAAGAAGAATGAAAAGAAGAAGAAGAATGAAAAGAAGAATGAAAAGAAGAAGAAGAAGAATGAAAAGAAGAAGAAGAATGAAAAGAAGAAGAAGAAGAATGAAAAGAAGAAGAAGAATGAAAAGAAGAAGAAGAATGAAAAGAAGAGGTATTCCAGTACAGCAAAAAGTGTATCTGCAGAGAGCTCCGCTATTTCTGACAGTTCTCTGACAGTTCCTTCACATTTACAGCGGTTGAAACATTGTATCTATTTATTTCCGAATAAAAACATCTGTATCCTAAATGGAAACAAATAGATACAATGTTTCAACCGCTGTAAATGAACTGTCAGAACTGTCAGAAATAGCGGAGCTCTCTGCAGTGACACTTTTGCCGGCTGATCGGGAAAAATTCGATTCGTGCACCCGAAGTTGGCTAAAATTCGGATTCGATGCGAATCGAATTTTTCCCGATATTCGAAACGAATTCCACTTCGCCTGGTTCGATTCGCTCATCTCTAGTTAGACTACAAGATAAATCTAGGTTGTTTTTAAAACACAGAAACAGCACAATCCTGAAGATAGGCGTATTTGCTTGTGTATACATAAACTCAAAGCTTTATTAATTATGATAGACATATTGTAGGTACATGTTGCATTTCTGAATTGTGTTTTGTTTGAACATTCTTAGTCTGTACTATAATAACTATCTCCAAAAATATAAGTGGTTTCTGAGTGCTATTTATATGATGTTGCTGTTCGATGCTTTAAGGGTTATGTGCATGGTTAGTGCATTCATTGTCCTTAGTTGCATATCAGTTCCTGTTCTGCACATATTTCTAATAGATGCTTCCCTATACCACATCTCTGTGGAGCTATTTTCTGTTCTGAGCATATTTCTGATAAGTTACACTTCTCTAAACCACATCTCCAAGGAGATTGTTGCTGGTCTGACCATATTTACAAAACCATACCTCTGTGGAAATCCCCCCTATACTGTCGGTTTGGCTCCATTCAGTCTTGCTTGAAAATATTTCCAGCACTTCACTGTGGCCTTTCTTGCATGAATTAACTGCACTTGTGCTTCATAAGAATGTCTACACCATTGATGAACTTGCGTTAAAATTTGTGGAGTCTGGACCGTGAACTTTAGGACAGAGAGACAGGGCGCAGAATGCAGGAGTGCAAAGATTTTGAAGAAAAAAAAAAACAAATTCCAGACCAGCTGCACAGTAAAGGTCCCCACAGAGCAGCAGTTACCTAAAGAGGAATTTCACCATTCTGTGATTATTTTTTTTATCTCCTATTAGCTGGTTTTCTGAATTATCCTCAGTTCACACACTCACATGCCCAGAAAATCCAGCGGTGCCCTACTGTAAGCCACCTTTCTGCTACTGCTGCTATTTTCCTCTCTTGTAGTCCCATGCTGCTATACTCTGAGTTCTTGCAGCCAACCCTGATGATGCAGCATTATGTACACCCTCCAGCACTTGCTCCTCCATATCCTTGCTCCTGCAGTCTCCTGGGAAATGTGACGTGCATAGGCCAGGAGGTTCCAGGTGCAGGGACAAGTCATTCTTACTCGCAGAGGAATAGGGTAGCTAAAGAGAGCGCAAAAAAAGTACACTTATTTTTTAAAAACATTTACAGTTGCTAGTTTATCTATTATGTATTATTATAATATCTTTATAATATCAGTATTATTGGCCTAAAGATATCCTACAATATATGTATTCTGTATTTCAGCTTCACATGCTAAAAACGACAAAGAGGCTCAGAGCCTGAATGTGCGCTGTCTTTGGGTGGGAGTACTGGTTTATTAAAATCTATGTAATGCCTTATACAGCTAGTAGATGAGACAATCCATTAGAGGCCTGCCATTTAAAAATGCCATTTATCTAGTCCGTTCTTCTGGAGATGATTATTTGCATATTTTTCTTCTTTGAGGTGCATTTTTAATTATTAATGTCATCTAGCTTTCTCATTCTAATTTTTCCTGCCCACTCCTTAGTATCGCAGGGAAAAAAAATTCTCTTAACTCTGCATCCCCTGATGTTTCCATTTTCCCCTTGATGTTTACACTGACTCAAGCTGAATTCCAGACAAATAGAAAATGAATAGACAATTGCATTTCCATTAAAAGATAAAATTTGTTTTTTAAATGCAACCAGTCCAAGTACCTGAATCAAATTACCCGTAGAGCAGAATGGAAGAGGAAGGGCCAGCCCTAGAAGCTCTTAAGGTTATGCTGTATACACATCTTTGAAATATAAACAGGCTAGAAAATAGAGAGAGCAGAGTGATGTCTTATCACTATGCTGCTGCTCTTTCATTGACCAATCAGTTGAACAGTTCCTATATGCTGTATATTTACTTGTGTATTTAGCTGCTTGTCTAGGTCACTGATTGCAAGAAAAGAAGCAACAAGATATTTTCCCAGGTACTGAAAGTGAACTATAATAGAAATTCAATTAAAGGTTGCCTCCTTCAGTCTATGGCTCATTTTTCTACAGTCAAACTGGTGAGGATTTTTTTGCCTAAAAAGAAACACAGCTATGGTGTTTGAGAAATAACCTTTCTGACAACTTATGAGCTAATTTTCACTGGGATATGCAGTTTTATGAAATAATGCTTTAATACCTATCAACTTTTGGAGGTGTGAAAGAGGGACACATTATAACACAAAGTGTGTAGTCAAAGGACACATGCCTGCCATGGCCCTATTTATGCAAACTACGAAAAATTTAAAAAAATATTTATTAAATTGACAGACAGCATAAAATATATAAATGTCCATATAGAAAAAAGTACAAAAATATCATTTAGATATCTCAGTCTCCAAGAAAGTCCCAAAACCCAAGAATCCATGCAGCACCAATAGTGAAAGAGCCAAACTGCTTACCAGACAGTGTTGACCCTCGAATTATAGAGCTGTCAACCGTGCTTTAAGATGATTCACTGGGGCTCCCACACTCTCCAGCCTTGGCACACACAGGCACACAGTTTGACTTTCTAAGACTCCTTTGATAAATCTGGAAGGAGGAAGATGCCTAGGTACCGTTTGGCTAGGAAGTGCTTGAGATCCGATTATTTTCACAATGCAAGACTATTTTTAGTTGTTTTGGAGCCACACATGGGACTGTCTATTGTTTTTTTTAGAATTCATGTGTGCTGTAAAGCTATGTTGTGAATAAGAAGGCATGAAAGACTTTAGATATCACTTGTAGCAATGCTTACTTATTACAATTTATTATTATACATTACAATCTTTTACACATCATATGTTTTTTTCACACTGAGCACATTTGAAACATACAGTATATTAATTATTCATCTCCATTTTCTACTTTTTATTTGCATAAAAGTCCTAATCAATATAACTTTAATAACTTGATTGTCGTTATCTATTTCCATGTGAAATTCAAACACATATGTTAAGGCACAGCTTGTGGCACGTTTGCTACCCCAATAAAGAAAATGAATTGTTTTTTGTATATATTATTTGCACCAGGAAACCACTTATGCCGTGTCAAATGCTGTCACCAGTCATCAGTCACCACTGATGAGGCATAACCTCTCTACCTTTGGCTAACACATTTTGATGACAAAATCACAAGCACAGCATGGGATCCCAAGTAAACATATCTTGTTGTCTCTGCTTACACTGATGACACCTGAAGTTAGTGATTGGTCGTTCTCATTTGAAGCAATAAGGAAGTATATGGAAAAGCAAATAGAGTTCGACATGAGTTCAGAACATTACACATAATGCATGCATACATTGAAGTTTGTCTCAAAGTCAATGCTAGAACAAGTCAAAAGGCCTGACATTCTACCACAACACAATAACCTCTTGTATTCTTAAATGTTTTCTTCTCTAAAAGATGAAGCTTATAAAACATTGCTAATACATGCCGTACAGTGCCTTTCCCTCAGGCTTTCTGTATTATTCTAGTCAGCCACAGCAAAACAAGTACAATTACAGCTAAATGGGACAAAATTATTTATCGGTTTCAATACTATAGAATGTAATAAACCTTTAATCATGAAGTAATTTTACAATTTCTTTATAGTTTACAAGAGGTTTATTATTTTCCAGCTTAGGAGACAATAAGACATAAAATACGTATAATTTTCCTGCCACATCCTTCGGTAGAGTAAAAAACACAAGAATGCAGAAGTGAGATCAATAAGCAAAGAAATCTCTTTATTATGTGTGGCAGGATTTGAAGAAAAGAAATAGTAAATTGTCAACAGATTAAACACTAAATTTGTCTCTGAAGCTGTATATAATCTACTACAAAGTGTTCTTAAGCTGCCTACTCACACACAGAGAGTTTATGAATATTAACCATTCTCATTTATAAATAATTTGTACTCACACAGAATCTAAATTATGAAGATTTTTGGAAGCCTGGTTCATTTTTGTTGCTTTTTTTCTGTTTTAGCTTTCAGTACAAAAGTTACCAGGAGGCTTCATCTCCTTTATATTTATTTTGGACCCTTTGAAGACATTACCATTTGGTTGCTGCTGCATCACAAAAACAGGGTTTAATATTTTTAGATTTATTGTAAAGATTCTATAATAATTTCTTACTGCACTGGCTATAAATCCAACTTTTTGAGAAATGTATTTTTGTTATCGATGAAATGTTATCATTATTTCTATTAAAGAAATATGGTGCATGATTTTTGTTGTAAATCCCCTAGTTTTGGCAAAAGAAATGCTCAATTGGCTGCCTATGGCAGGAAGCATCTGCTATCCAACATGAACAGTTGATTTCTGTATATGAAATCAAACTGCTTCTGCTGGTAATTCTTCTATGATGCAGTTTCACATACCCAAGGTTAAAGCAGACCTTGCATGGAAATTCAAGGTCTTCTTTGAAGACATCCCTCAATCCCCCCCCCCAAAAAAAACGACAATTAATAAAAGCTGCTGAAACAAAGCATGTTTTAAAAAAATTTAAATATTTACCCTGGACTAGGCATGAGCAAATCCTGTTTGAAATTTAGTGAACCCAAATTCAGCCTATTAGTTGATTCTGGACATTTTTAGGGGTAATAGGCAAGCTATTGTGATGTACCAATGCCTTTCATAGGGTAAATATTTACCAAAGAAATTTGGGTGATTGTTGGGTGAAATGACAATTGAAACATTGATAAATATAACCCCATATGTATGCCTGTTTAATAGTATATAATAAAATGCAGTAAAAGCTTTTACATGACCTGGACTTGTTGGCTTCAATTCCAACACACAGCGGAACATATTGCTGTTATGACTCCTGGCATGATCACTTGACCCTCTTCTTACTTTCCTTTAAAGTATTTGTATGTATGTATGGCATTGCTAAATCTTTCCCCTTTCCATGGCATTCCAAGTCAGTGAGCTATGCTTACTGAAGAACTGCAATACGAGTATCAGGGTGTTCAGGTTCACCATTATATTTTTCTTCATTTACTTTCCCCTCCCTTTTTCTTACCTCACCTCCCTCCTCCCCTATCTACCCCCTACCCCTCCCCTTTTTTTGTCCTTCTTTTCTTCCCTTTTCTTTTCTGTATCTAAGACTTAGGGCCTACATTTCTTTATGTTGCTGATTCACTCCCACTCATGGGATGCTTGCTGGGGAATTGCATGCTTGTTGTTCAGGGAAGCCATCTTCCCCCTTTTAATGTATAGTCATCGCTTCTTCACACCGTAACCATTAGCAATTACTTTCAAACATGATCCTATTTCTGTTTCTTTACCCACAGTCTTTTCTGCCTAATATTGCGATACTTGCTGGTCTTCATAGGCTTATACCTCATGCGTTACTGGCTCGTTGTGCAGAACCCAGTAAAGGACCTCAATATGAGTTTAGGTACTGAAAATGGCTGTATTATGAGTTAGAATTAGGAAAGCAGCTAATGCTTTGTAGCTATTGAGTGAACATTTAATGTTATTAGGATGAATTGCTCCTTTGGACATCCTTGTGCACTTGGTCCTTGGAGCTAAGTTCTAGTGCAATAAATATCTATATACTTGATTTTGTGCATTAGACAATAGGCTTGAGACTCCCTCCACTTACTTGAAGATCCCATATGCTTTATATCCTGTTTTTTAAAAAAAAGAATTACAAAATGCATCATAATAGTTGTAATGATTAATTTTGTCAAAGCGAGTTGTGTAGCTATCATTCCATATGATTTTGTGACTATGTCTTCATATTTTCCTGTCACAATACTTTGTGACTTTGTCATTTTCATTCATATACTCAATAAAAAAAATTATAGGAAAAAAATGCAGTAAAAGCACATCAACTAAAACATTTTAAAAGCATTACCTCTGAATTAGCCTGCCCCGATTCAATAATAGCGGAGTAAAAAAATATTATCCTTGAATATTTATTTGGTTGTTCAGTGGTGTTGAGATGTCATAGTTCACATAATCTTTGTATGCAGTGCTTGGGCATTGAAATGTTTATAACAATATGAAAGTAAAGATTAGCAAACACATATACACTATTTTAAAATATTTTCATTGCAAAAAAATATTGTTAGGATAAACAGTCACTTTGTTGTACTAGAAATTCCCTTTAGATCTTTTGAAGCTATTATAGAAATGGTCAAAGGAGAATAGAGAGAATATTAAATTATAAATCGCTCCTCTTGGAATTGCTCTAAATCTAGAAAAGTACATGAACATGCCCCCAGGTAGTAAGGTAAGAACAATTAGCGTGTAGAAACAGTTGTAACTAATATGTTTCATATGTAACAACAAAGAGCTTTTATCATGTTTTCCACCTGATCTGCTGTCAGTGGCTTTTCAACAAGCCTTTATAAGTTGAGGGAATCAAAATTCATGTCATAGCCCGGCCAGCGAAAAGTAAAATCAGATGTTTTGTTCTGACTAACTTGCTGTTCAGCAATACATTTGAACTTGTATTTATTCTACTTTAACAAGGGGAGTCTGTGCATTTCATGGTATGGTAGATCAAGCATAAAATAACTTATTGCACACTAAAATGCTCTGTAAGTGCTTTAGATCAGTCTTGTAGACAAGATGAACCTTGTAAGTTCAATGTGTTACATGTTCCATAGATGTATTACTTTTAAAATCAATATTTGGAAGATAAAGTAAGATATTGATGCACTTGATTCGTGTGTCTTTATATAATTATATATTTTCCCCTGATTTAGGATTACTTAGAAGTCAATTTATTACAGAGGAAGTGTTACCCTGGACAGAGTGAACAGGTGCTCACCTCAAGCATCCAATAAGCTTTGAAGAAAATGTCCATTTCTCATAGTTTCTCTTATCAAATGGAATATAAGATACCAACACTTATCTCTGTGTTATTAAATTAGAAAAACTTTAATGTGAATGTATGATCAATAATCAAAAAGAGGTGTAAAGCGTGTTTAAATGTCCATGCATTCTAACTTAGTTGATGAAATATAATACCCAGCAAATCTTTAAACAGACCAGTTGATACTGTTCAATTTGCACTTAGGCTCCACTTCCTGAAAACAGGACTGTGCGATGCCTTTTAAATTAGCAAGATGCATTGTCAGACTTTGCACATTCAAAGGAACTATATCTGTACATACGAATGCCATAGCTTTGCCTTACAAACAGCCCAGTAGCAACAGTCAGAGGAAATCTCAACCTCCCCTACCCAAAGTGTGACAGCAAAAGGATACTTAGGAATTGACCGTTCTGGTTCCTCAACAGCCCTGAAAAATACCAAAACATATTTGGCCAGTTTCTTCACCTAATCCTTTGGCTCATGTTTTGCAAAAAACATCAGCCAAAAGTTTGCCATTTTACAGCTGTAGCAATGACATCACTCAGGATCCTCACTGCTGAGTTTACATTCCAGTAGTGCTGGGGAGCTGTCTTTTGCAATAGGAATAGTGGCAGGGCAACATGGTTGTGGCAGTGGGCTGCCATCGTTGCAGATAAATGATTAATGTGTAATGTGCTGGACTCTGAATGATGTTGAATATTTCTAATAAAGAATGTTTAATGGTGTGGGTGTTTTTATTTTTGCTTATATCCCTTTAGGGGAACATGATGTCATCAACATAGGGACAAGGTGCCTTGAAAAGGGGAATGCTTGGTTGCACCCCCCCCCCCCCCCATTACTGATGCACATAGAGGGCTGAATATCTGGGGTCCCTTATTCTAAAGACAAGTTCCTTCCACATGGTGGCAATGTGTTAGGTACCATCCCAATTATAAAGGCATGTTTTCTGTTATGGTTCAGATGGTGTCCTAGCTACATGCCTAGATCAGAGATTTTTTTGCATTTTTAGGAGGATCCCACACCTTTTTTTATTTTATTAAAGGGGTATTACACATTGCTAGCAAAGATGTTTACTGTTCCTTCAAAGATAAAGCAAATAAACTATATTGGGTTCCCCTAACATTTCAAGCCAGACTCTTATCCAGATATACAGGGGCAGCAGCATGAAGTCCCTCTTCTTCAACCATACCAGACCACATGACCTCATGGGAAGCATTGGGAAGCTACCAAGTTCATGGGTACAAGGGCAGCAATGTAGATCCATATCAGTCCAAGTAAGCAACAATTGATGATGGTACCCCACAGACAAGATGAACTTTCCTGACATTTCATACATCACAAATGAAAGTCTCATGGATAATGGAATGTAAACAAAACAGCATGGATCCCGGGTGATCAAATTTTCCAAATATGGGCATGGTCATATACAGTCATAGACTTCACACAGGATCCCTGGCCCATTTGTTTCTAGGCAGGCTCTGAATACTATTACAGGAACAACCCATACCTCTTTCAAAAGTGTATGAACTTGCTTTGGTTTCAACCCCCCCCTAATTTCTGCACAGCAGAGCGGACTCACAATAGAAAAGGTAGTTCCAGCATTAGGAACCAATATTGCTCTTATACACCATACATTTGCTAAAAGTGAACACATTGGCAAGAGGAGAGAGAAGCGAGCAGACTGATGAAAGCTCATCAGTGTACTTCTGCTACTTCAGTTGGCAGGTTGTGGGTGTCTTTTGAGTTGTACTACTACTGCAGTATAGGTCACATATGGCTATTCTGTTTGCCAGGTGTGAAAAATCAAAAGCTAAATAAGACTTTCACTATAACTGAAGAATGCAAAATCTGGTGCAACTCTGCATAGTAATCAATAAGCTTCCAGGTTTTATTGCCCAAACTTATTTGAACAAGCTGAACTTAGAAGCTGATTGGCTACCAGGCACAGCTGCACCAGTTTTAGTAGATCTACCCCCATATCATCAATTCATTGGCAAGTGAAATTTTCAATTGTGTAGTTCAGTGTAGTTGAAAACAGTAATAATAGCAATCTAGGAACTCACCAATATATTTAGTCCTATACAGTATGCAAAGGAAATCAATCAGTTGCAGATGTTGCTTGCGATTATTTATGAGCAGATTAGATTTAAAATCTAAATCCCAATATTGAGGCTACATAAGGAAACTGAAGTTTCTGAATATTTTCCTTAAGTGATACTAAAGGATATTCTTTTTAAATTATTAAAATAAGAAAGAGATTATACCTAACTGCTTTGTACATGATATTGCACAGTTCAGTCCCTTACCTTTTATTTTTTTTGGTCCCCCACTGGCGCTGACTGCTCCTTCTTCCCGTGGGTGCCCCCAAAGCAAACCATGTGCTATGGGGGCATATGTGCAAGGCATGATCCCGAGCCAGGTTGTGTGAGTCCATAGACACACACAGTGTGGATAAGTTATGTCCCTGCTCCCTTCTCACAGATGTCTGACAGCAACAAAAGCCTATGGCTCCTACTGCTGCCTGTGTCCCCTGTGAGACCAGGAAGTCAATAGAGCTGCGTATAGGACAGGGGGAGGACAGAGGGGAGACAAGTAAATGTTTAGGGATGGGGGGGCGGGGGTATAAAGGGTAGTGGGATTTTTTTTTTTACCAAAAATGCATGCAGGGAATACATTAGGGTAAAACACATTTTAACTTTAGAACCACTATAAGCTACCTATAAATGTTACCGTGAAATTACATCACCAAAACAAATTCTTTGGATTAAGATTTTCCTTTTATTTAGCATCATAGTGTGTACTAATGAACCAAGATTTAGATATTTCTTAACCCAGTATTTTTTTTTTTAAATAACCAAGACAGGAATCAAGCTTTTTACCTGCTATGTGGTCTTGTCCTTTATCCTGCAACATGGTACCTTTCATTCCATTTTCTGAATTATCAGCAGTGTAACAATTTCAATTTGTTCAATTAAGTCAACCAACTGTTGTGAGCATATGAATAATATTTATAACAAAGCACATATGTAAAACCTTTTATTCATAACATAATAAACAGGTATGGATTTTTCCTCTGTTCACAGTGTGTTCCTGAAACCATAGCTTTTAGTTTAAGTGGCATAAAGGTGCAGATGTAATAAACCTATTAATTGTTAAAAGACACAATAAAACACTTTTGGCTCTCTGACTTAGTATCTATAAATGCACAAAAGATGGCATATAACTCTAAGGTTACTCTGGATCGCAGATCAATGTAGTAGTTGACCTTTTCAATGTACTCACATTTTACTTATTATGGTTTCTTGCAATTTATCCATTGAGCCCTAAAATACTTTGAGCGGACTGGTTACATTTAACCCAGTGTTCCTGCTGTGTGCATGAAAAAGGACAGCAATAAAGTTCATCTACAAATAGATGTGCTGCGACATGGCAACATTGATTTTCTAAGAAAGTGTGTAATATTTTTCATTAAAAGAAGAAGCTGCATTAGCAGAAAGGGATGAAGAGAAATCTAAATTGAACCAATAAACAAGATCTAGTATAAGACATTGCAGGAAAAATACAGAAATGTAGGTCTTAGAATGTTTATCAGCTTCAGTAACATTGATGTTTTCTCTAGGAATTCTGTTTACTTTAATTAAATCATTTATTTAAACTCAGTTTAATCTTTCCTTCCATGTTGTCTCTTTTCAGAGAACTAATAAAATTATTTATACAAATACAAGTAATATTCATATGTTTTATATATATATATATATATATATATATATATATATATATATATATATACATATACACTGTATATATGTTGTTCGGAGAAAGCGTTAGACTGAAGGCCGTTCAACTGTTATTCTTTTGATCTGTTTTAGTATATGTATATCCTACTGCTTTAAAAAAAAAACAAAGAATTTCATTATTAAAGCAGATGTAAACTCTATGACATGTAACTTGCTAAAGCTCAGTGTGCCATACACAACTGCCATTTTTTTTAGTAAATAGTCTATTTCCAACTTTTTCATATTTGTTTACACCGCAGTGCTGCTGACCTCCTTCAGCATCTTTACAGGCACTTTGGGTCTACAAGCATGTATTCTAGTGTTGACTGTTTGGAATTTCACTGGGTCAGCTTCCTGACCATAACAATTGTGTACCATGCCTCCATAATGTATGTTGGCACAGCCATTTGTAGTCTCTACCAGGAGCATGTGTGACACTGAAGTGCCATAATCGAGAGACAGGGAAAGAACATAACAGGAAATGCCTAGAACATTCATGGAAGGATTACCAGGTATTATTTTAATGAAAGCTGAAGATACGAAAATATTAAACATTGCCTTCAAAATTCCATTAACACCCAAGAGCTTATATGAGATTTTAGTGTTTGAGTTTATCTAAATGTTAAACAGAGATTTAGCATTGTGAAATTAGGAACAGACCCTAAATTTAGATGTCTGTTTATAATATAGGGTGTAATGATCACTAAATGCAAAAAGGCTTAATGTATGTTTCAAACCATACATGTTTACATTTTAACAATATACATTAATGTTTCTACCAAAAAACAAAACAAAAAATTAATAAATCTCTTCTATGAGTTGTATAAAAGAAGACATGCATACCCTGAAGCTGTTGATGCCTGAATTCCACTCACTGGTTTACTTAGATGGCTGAAGTATACCTTCATGGAATGCAGCTACTGACCAGTGTACCCACATAAATACTCACTATGAAATCCATTTGTGAAAAATGGTACTTGGGGTTCAAAAGATTCATGTCCCAAAGGGTTAATTTCCTAAATTGGATGCCATTCTGTATAGAAATTAGCTTGCACATTATAGATATCAAATGATAAACAAATCTGGATAATGTACATAAAATTCTGTGAATTATAATTATTTCAGCTCAACTGCCCAAGGATGTGGATTGTCACAGATCAGTGCAGATACTTTATATTAAAGTGTTACTAAACTCACAACAGTAAAATCAGTCTGTATATGTAGTAAAGCATGCTTGTTATAGTCACTGCACAACTGGAATTGGTTAATCCTCTGCACTGTGTAAAAAGGCTGTTTGATCCTGTCTTCTCTGATCCCCCCATCTTTTAGTGTCTCCAATTCATCTGCTGGCAGTACAGAACCCTAGGAGGCACTCTGCATATGCTGAGTTTGGTGTGTATTGCTAGAGAGTTTTGTTGATTTTTTTTGGGGGGGAGGGTGCATGTGATATTCACAGGGCCAATCAGCACTGTCTAGACAGACGGTCAGGGGCCATATAGCCTCATAGGACAGTCAGAGGAGAATGAAAGCTCCTCCTACAAGCTTTAACTGGTACTCATCTGGACACTGATAGAAGTCACAAGACTGCTATATATTGCTAATGAGAAAAGGTATTTAGCAGTTTATATTTACTAATTGCATTTTCATGTACTGTGTACTGTGGGAGATCAGATATAGTGAATTCAGGGTCCCGGGTTTAGTAACACTTTAAGTTAATTAAAGATAAAGACTCACACTGAAAAATGATGCCTTAACCTTTGAATCCTTTAAGAAGAATTACATGCAGCTGAGTGTCAGTTATCTGCCTGCAACCCTGAATTCATTCTGCTAATGATGTTAGACCACAGACAGGTATGATGTAAGACAGAGACATACTGTGGCCAAACTAAAAACCCAGACAGGTAGGAGACTACCAAAAGTGAAAAGTCAGGAGAAAAGCTGAGTTACACTCTGGGGCAAGTAGAAATCAGAGACCTGCTATTTTATGTGTCCAATTGACATATAACTGAAAGAAACCAGGAAGCAAGATCCAGGTGTCCAGCTGACTAGCAGCTTAAAAAAAACAAAAAAACAAGCAAGCCAGATCAAGATTCCCAGCTGACTTATAATTGAAAGCAGCCAGGAAGCAGGATGCAGGATTCTGGCTGACCAAAAATGGAGAGCAACCAGGAAGCAGGATCCAGAAGTTTGGCTTACTGAAAATAGAGAGCGACCAGGAAGCAGGCTCCAGTAGTTCAGCTCAATTATATAAGTGGGCAACAAGGAAGCAGGATACAAGGGTTCAGTTGGCCTAATACTGAGAACAATCAGGAAGCAAGACCCAGGATTTCAGCTGACTTATAACTGAAAGCAACCCGAAAACACGATCTAGGAGTTTGGCTGACCTAAAACTGAGAGCAACCAAGAAGTAAGATCCAGAAGTTCAGCTGACCTAAAATTGAGAGTAACCAGGAATCAGGATCCAGGAGTTCAGCTAACTTATAACTGAAAGCTATCACAAAATAGATTCCAGGGGTTTGGCTGACCTAAAACCGAGAGCAACCAGTAAGCAGGATTTACAAGTTCAGATGACCTAAAACTGAAAGCAACCAGGAAGTAGGATCCAGAAGCTCAGCTGACATATATTAGTGGGCTATCAGGAAGCAAGATCCAGAGGTTCAGCTGATCTAAAACTGGAAACATACAGGAGTCTAGCTGACTTATAACTGAGAGAATATGAACGCAAGAACCAAGTACCATGAAAAATTGTTACTAGAAGCAGAACTGAATGCAGGAGCACTTAGGGGAAATAGAAGAGCATGAGTAGGTAGTTAAATAGGGACCTTTGCTTAGACACTGTCGTAGTATTCTTGGCACAATTTATATCTGCCCTCAGATGACATCCAATGCAGTATTGCATATAGACTGACAGGTGGCACAGCTATAAAGCTAAGCAAATGCCTGTTGTCGGGTCCTGGTAAATGGAAATAAAATATTAGTACCATCATTAATCTGCTTTCATCTTAGGTTTTCTACCAGAATCAAACCCATTAGGGCATATCTGCTCTTTTTTCTGCTTTGCCGTTTTCAAGATCATCTTAATTTACATTTTACATATACATTTTAGTAAAAGAACAGTAGAGGTCAAGAACAAAAAGTGATTTAAAAAGTGCTTAGTGATTGCTTTAGCAGAATGCTTAAAGGTTTGGTACAACCAAAACTAACATTTCAGTTCTTGATTTTTGGTATATGTGGGAGTGTTAAACCACCCTCAGTTTCCTCTAGGAAAAAAGAGATCTGTTGGTGAGATGTGTGTGTTTACATTCCTGTATCATCACATCCTGCTGTGGCCATTATGAGGGGTCCCACTCACTCTCTTGGTGAAAAGAAACATGGAAACCCCTCAGGTAGACAGGAACAGAGTGAGAATTATGGAAGGAAGATTGAGTTGCTGCAGTATCTATGATTTATAATTGACTGAGCCTCCAAATTATACCCATAACTAAAATATAACTTTTCCGTAAAAGTGAAACTTTAATGAACTGAAGGAGCTTAAGTGTTAGACAACCTTCATATCACTCAAAAGCTTGAAGTCCCAGTCTAGCTAGCATCACATCCCTCTAATAAAAGACATTTTTTCCCTTTTAATTAAAAAGAATGACCTGCTCCCTTGATGTGTCATATGGTGGCTTCTGAATTTGCTTCTGACATTATGTGTGATAATCACTCAGTCCATGAGTACTTGGAGCCCGGGATACATTGAGATTCGCCCCTGGAGGGTGTGTCATTAACAACATCAGTTCACAGGATACTGCTGCCTGTCCTTCAACCCAGAAGCAGTATGGTGGCCAGGACTAGGAATGGTGAGTCTGCAAGGGACATGGTTAGAAAGGGGGGTGATTATTGAAGTGAAAGCGACTTTTTGCTTTTTCAACCATTTTAAACAACTGGTAGACAATACATTTTCTTTTAGGAATGGTATTCATCAGAATTGTTCCTTTTATCCCCATGCATTTCACCCTGCACATAGAACTGTTAGCATCGCTGTTTAGTCAGTGATCTCCACACTTTTCAGTATGAGGGTTGCAACAAAAACAGTTTTATAAATCCTTGATTTATTATATGAATAAATAAGATTAACTTTTATCTTTTTTTCAAAACAACATGATCTGATTTAGAACAAAAGACAAAAAACTTTAGAAAACAAAGAAAAGTACCCTCTTACATCAGGTACCCCATCAGAACCCCCGCTTACATCACAGTCCATATGAGTGGTACTATTTTTACATCAGAGTCCCCTTTATATCAGGGTCCCAATCAAATAGCCCCTTTACATCAGAGTCACCATCAGAGCCCCCTTTATATCAAAGTCCACCTTATGAGTCCCCACTTACATCAGAGTTCCCCCTTACATCAGGGTCCTCATCAGAGCCCCATTACATTAGAGTTCACTTTAAGAGTTCCCCTTACATCAGAATTTGCATCAGAACACCCTTCTCCCCCTCCACTACATCAGGGACCTCATCAGAGTCTGCCTTAGGAGTCCTCTTTACAACAAATAAAATGCATGTCACCAGAACATCATGGATATGCAGAACAGGTCCAAAGCTTTATTCAGCAATCACTTTTGTAGCACCCTCTAGTGTGCCACTAGAATAGTGTAGTGAATGATAGGTAAAATCATTGTGTGACTAGTTGTGTGCAGGTCAGCAGATGACTCTACAGGTTGTGGCTCTAGCACCTCCTCCTTACTCTGGGGGACCATAGAACCTTCCAGAGGTCAGTTAGAAGCAGGGGTGGAGGCTTAAATCTGCATATTCATGGTGGGTCTGGCCAATCCCAGGTTTGAAGGCCCTTTTAGATTGGTGGACTGGCTTATAAGTATGGGAGAGTCAGACTGACAGAGGAGTCTGGTTGAAGATGGAGTCCTGAGGAGACTGTCTGAGTCTAGATGGGGTTTCCTAGGTCTGGGGGGGCTGGCTTCTAGGCTGGGCTCAGGAGGATATATTCTGCGGAGAGGCGTGGATGGGATCAGGTTGGAAGCAGCAAGGAGAACAGTGTGAGTACAACAGCACACTTTGGGATCTGACAGCGGAAAGGCTGCCACACGTAGCAAGCTTTCAAGGATAGCATTAAACTAAATCCTTTTATCCTTGATCCAGGAGATCTTCTCAGAAGCCAGGAGGGCTGGTAGTGTCTGCAGGCCAGGCAGCTGGGAGCAGCTCCATATTGGGTGAAAAGACATCTCTGTATGTTGCTACAGAAAGAAAAGTGATTTTTGAGGGCTGCAAGTTCCTCACCCATAAGGGGCAGCTGCTACTAATCAGCAATGACTGACAGCTTTCAGGAAAAGAATAGTCCAGGATCTGCTTTGTACATAGGAGGGAAGTGTCCCCCTTCCATTATTCAAGTCAAGTTGGGCATCCCATAATCCCTAATTGCCTATCCAAGTTGAATCCCCCCAAATAAAACAACAAAATCAAGTTCATGGAATGGTCACTGTCTCTGGATGCAAGTCTGTGTGGAAATACCAGTTGCCTGGCTGTGTGGAGGGAATCTTAGGGATACCCATAACATACCGCCCCCCAAGGGTAGCGCTACACTTTATAATATCTGAAGCACCGTCAGATACCTGATGAAAGGTCCTGGCTCTGAAACATTGCTTTAGATGTTACAATGTGATCACTAAATAAAGTCTTAAACCTGTTTTGGATATCCATGGTGTGCTGCTGACATACTTTCACTCTGATTATCTTTAGTTTCCAGCCAATGGTCACTGCAGCACCGATCTAAATGTACAGCCATTTTGCAGGAATGTGTGCACTGGGAATAGTGTGGTTTTACTCTTTACATCGAAGCCCCCTTTACATCAGGGTGCCTATCAGAGCCCCCCTTACATTAGAGTCCACCTTGGGAATCCTCCCTTGCAACAGGGTCCCATCAGAGTCCCCCTTACATCAGAGTCTGCCCAAGGAGCACCCCTTATATCAGGGCCCTTACATCAGTCTCCCTATCAGATTCCATCTTACATCAGAGTCCTCATCAAAGTTTCCCTTAACATGAAAGTCCTCATCAAAGTTTCCCCTTACATCAGGGCCCCACCTTACAATAGCGTCCCCATCAGCAGGCTACTTACATTATTGACCCCACCAGAGTCTCCCCTTACATCAGTTTCTCCGTCAGAGTCCCCCCTGTACATTAAGGGCCCTCTCAAATTTACCCCTATTACTATAATAAGGCTTACAACATCTCTGTAGTAACAGGACAGGAGCTAGAAGATGGAGCAGGTATGAACAGAGGAAATCCCAGCTTCTTGTGAATGCTGGGGCAAGCATGTCATTAGTTACTAGGATGTCTGAAGTCCTAGCAGCCAACCACACATTGCCGTGGGGGAGCAAACCAGCGGGGAGATTAACTGATCTGAATCCTCAGTCTGTGTGCATCAGCTGCAGATGGATTGTTATTTGGAATTGCATTACTTTAACTGGTAATTGCATGGTCATGCAACATTGTACCCACATGAAATTTATATATTTGTTTTTTCATACAAATAAAGCTTTCTTTTGGTGGTATTTGATCACCACTGGGTTATTTATTTTTTATTATATAAATAAAAAAAGACCAACATTTTGAAAAAAACCCCTCAATATTATTTACTTTCTGCTATAAAATATATCCAATAAAAAAAAGAAAAAAATATCTTAATAAATTTAGGCCCAAATGTATTTTGCTACATGTCTTTGGAAAACAAATCCCAGTATGTGTATTTTCATTGGTTTGTGTGAAAGTTATAGCATCTACAAACTATGATATATATACTGGAATTTTTATTTATTTATTTATTTATACTAGTAATGGCAGTGATCAACGACTTATAGTTGGTCTGTGATAGTGCGGCATTCTGACATTAACTGAAGCTTAGTGGGAACTGGGTGGGAACTGACTAAATGACACTGACATCTCCAGTGACACTAATACAGTGACTAATAATTAGAGATGAGCGAATCGAACTTGGCGAAGTGGAATTCGTTTCGAATATTAGGAAAAATTCGATTCGCGCCGAATCCGAAAATTAGCAAACTTCGGATGCACGAATCGAATTTTCCCCGATCGGCCGATTTTCATCCCTTCTACAGCCGGCAAAAAGTGTCCCTGCAGAGAGCTCCGCTATTTCTGACAGTTCTCTGACAGTTCCTTCACATTTACAGCGGTTGAAACATTGTATCTATTTGTTTCCATTTAGGATACAGATGTTTTTATTCGGAAACAAATAGATACAATGTTTCAACCGCTGTAAATGTGAAGGAACTGTCAGAGAACTGTCAGAAATAGCGGAGCTCTTTGCAGATACACTTTTTGCTGGACTGGAATTCTTCTCCTCCTCCTCCTCCTCCTCCTCCTCCTCCTCCTCCTCCTCCTCCTTCTTCTTCATCCTCATCCTCTTCTTCTTCTTCTTCATCCTCATCCTCTTCTTCTTCTTCATCCTCATCCTCTTCTTCTTCTTCATCCTCATCCTCTTCTTCTTCTTCATCCTCATCCTCTTCTTCTTCTTCTTCTTCATCCTCATCCTCTTCTTCTTCTTCTTCTTCTTCTTCTTCTTCTTCATCCTCTTCTTCCTCTTCTTCTTCTTCATCCTCTTCCTCTTCTTCTTTTTGTCTTCCTCTTGCAGGTCACTGCTCATGCGCAGATTTTTTATCGGCAAAAAATCGTCCGATTTGCCCACTATTGCCGCGAAAATCGGCCGATTTTTTTCAAACTTTACAGAAAAAAAAACCGGCCAAAATACCGAAGAACGGCCGACCAAATAGCCCACTAACGATCCGAAAATCGGCCGATTTTATTTTCGGCCGAAAAATCGGCCGATTTTCGACCCATCTATGGCCTGCATTAGGGCCACAGAGACTTTAGGGCCACAGAATCGTTACTCAGGGACACAGAATCGTTACTCAGGGACACAGAATCGTTACTCAGGGACACAGAATCGTTACTCAGGGACACAGAATCGTTTCTTAGGACCACAGCTATCAAAGAATCGAAAATTTAAAGTGACATACACCCTTTTTTTTTTTGGTGGCTGTCGTGCACAGTTGGTGCTGCAGTTTGCCGATTGTGCAAAATAAACTGACTTTCTGCTTCACAACCACTATTGTACGTTCAAAGAGTTAAATCCATTTACACGCCGGCTGGCGGTAATATTTTTTGGGTGGTTAGTGCATTCCAGTGACACAAACGTACAGTTTCCAGCCAACGGCAAGCTGCAATTGACCGATTGTGTACAATAAACTGACTTTCTGCTTCACAACCACTATTGGCCTTCAATTGAAGCTGCTTCCGCTCCGCCACTCTGCCATTGGACTCTTGATAGTCGTCTCCCCACACTGCTGCTGGGGGGACTTTTTAACCTAGGCCTGTGTATGGCCTTCAATTGAAGCTGCTTCTGCTCCGCCACTCTGCCATTGGACTCTTGATAGTCGTCTCCCCACACTGCTGCTGGGGGGACTTTTTAACATAGGCCTCTGTATGGCCTTCAATTTAAGCTGCTTACGCTTCGCCACTCTGCCATGGGCCCCTGTACCGCCTCCTCATGCTGCTGCCAGACCCGTAATCTGTCATGGGCCCCTGTAGCGCCTCCTCATGCTGCTGCCAGGTCCAGAGTGTGTCATGGGTCCCTGTACGGCCTCCCATTGCTGCTGTCTCCATCGCCACACTCTGCCATGTGCCACTTTCAGGTCTCCTCACACTGCTGGTGGGTTCCATTTTGTCATAGGGTGCTGTATGGCCTCCCATTGCTGCTGCCTCCACCGCCACACTGTGGCTCCACACTCTGGTTTTGGCCCCGTGACTGCCCAAATGAGTGAAGTGTGCGGTGATTCTAAGATCGACGGCACTCATCTGAATGTCATACTGACTGACAGTATTATTTCTCTTCCCCAGCAGACTCCAAGGGCATTTAAATTAAAGGTACAGTGTTCTGCACTAATATAAAGGCTCTCTGAAGCCTAGAAACCCTTTTAATAAGTTAAATTCGCAGCGAATAAATTCGCATCGAATCGAATTTCTTCCGCAAATTCGGCGAATCAGCCGAATCGAATTTTTGAATAATTCGCTCATCTCTACTAATAATATACACTGTTAGTCTACTAACTGACTGGTAAGGGGTTTAGGGGCAATCAGAGGGTTGTCTGTGTGCCTACCAATGTTTACTGTGTGTAAAGTGTGCTGTTCTTACTAAGCACTTCTCCTGCTTTGTAGGGAGAAATAAAGGCATATCCCTGCTGTATGGTAAACAACACAGGGCTTTCTTCTGTCATTCCCTTAGCTGATCAGCAGGTTCCAGCATTAAATCATTAAATCATTAATGCCCAAGCAGGCACAAGCATACGCGTCTCCTACCCTGAAGAGCCAGATCATGTACATGTACGTGATCTTCACACAGCAGGGCTGCTCTGCCACAGTATATCTGCGGTAGGCAGTAGGGAACTGGTTAAGAGTTAAGATACTAGACTGATTTCTTGAAATGTCAAATGGAAAAAATTATTTGATTAAATATAATTATAAAAAGTGAGGGTTATAAGGTATTTTTGAATGGTAATGGTTACTTACAGTGTTTTTAAGAACGTAAAACAGTGGATTAATTTTATTTTCTTTTATTTAGTCATTTAATTTTTGCATTAAATCATACTAAAGCATTGGATAAAATATTTTTTGCAATAAAGTCTGTTTCTTAAATCAGCATTTCAAAAAGTCAGAATTTAAAAGCCCCCTCTATCCCGTTATTTTATAATATTTATATTTATTTCTTTATAATCCAAGAAAACAACTTTACACTGCTATTCAAGCTCCATACTTTCTAATAGAGGCCCCCATAAATAAACAAGTAAACCTAATGTACATGTTTCCTCATAGAGATGCTCAGCATATATTTTGATTTGTATAATTTGGATTTGGTCCATTATTTGGTCAATCATTTCATTTATATATGACTAAACACAAAGAAAAATCACGTATGTCTAGTATGGTCATTCCATTTTTACTCGTTTGAGTTGCCAAACTATTATCCTTTACTGACCTGTAGTGTGTTGGGCTATGTGTTCGAGTCAAACAATCACAGTGCATAATGACGTCCCAAGGGGGCAGGGGTGACCCCACTCCCTTGTGACATCATCACAGTATTTAAGAACTGTCATCCCCGTGCAGCTGTCAGACGTTGAGACATTTTTAAATTTTTGTTTTTAATAAGGAACTTGTCAAAGACAGTCTACTGTACTTTTTTTACACTACACTTTTTTTTGTGATTAAATAGCGGTACCATGTACCCCATACTCAGTCACATGGGGGGCGGGATCTGGGGGCCCCTTGTTAAAGGGGGCTTCAAGATTCTGATAAGCCCCCCACCCAGAGACCCCTACAACCACCAGCCACGGTTGTGGGGAATAGGCCCTTGTTCCCATCATCATGGGGACAAGGTGCTTTGGGGGGGAGCCTCCCCTGTCCCAAAGCACCCCAAAAGTGTTGAGGGTATGTGTCCTGGTATGGTTCAGGAGGTAAAGCGCTTGCTCACCCCCCCCCCCCTTTCCTGACCTGCATGCTCGGATAAGGGTCTGGTATGGATTTTGGGGGGACCTCCATGCCATTTTTAAAACAATTTTGGTGTGGGGGTTTCCCCTCAAAAACCATACCAGACTGGAAGGGCTTAGTATGGATGGGGGGACCCCACATGATTTTTAAAAAAAAATTTAATTGCCAGACAATGCCAGTGATTATATTCACCTGTCAGCAGGGAACTCCACTGACAGCTGAAACATTAAAGAATGTTTTTAGTAGGTGTGCGGTATCTTACCACATACTCAGAAGCGGTAAGGTACCGCTTAGTGAATTGTCCCCTCTGTTTGAAGTTCACGGTCGAACTTTCATTGTGTTCGAATGTTCGACCGCCAACTGAACAAGGGGGTGTTCGGCCCATCACTAATTACCAGTGATCAATAAAACCTTGATGTTTAGACCAATTCAGTGCATCAGTATGCTTCAGCAAACATGGTTTTAAAGTAATTGTAAAGTCTATTTTTATTTTATTAAAATAACAAACAGATTTTTTACATACCTGCTCTGTACAATGCCAAAAACATGGCAGGATGGGAATCATTGGGGATTATTTCCTTTCTTAAAAAGCCCGCTCCTGCTAAGAAAACAATGTAACTATAATGTTTTCTTTTGCACAAATGATAGGATGGGAACTGGACTGTGAAATCTCAAAGAAACTTATAGTGTGAGACAGGTGTTGTGACAGACAGAACTAGGAACTCAGGGTAGTAAAACATAGATAACTAGTCCCTCAGCACAGGGCATTTAATAGCACAATGCATTATTACCATAAATATCTATTATATTTAGAATTGAGCTTGTATACACTATTGCCACACTACACACCTGGAAGAACCAATAAATTTGTATTACCCATTTAGTTAAGTGTGAATGAATTGGCTAATGATGGTACTATATAGTAAACAATGTGAGGGAAACAAGCATTCCACTTGTTGTTACCAGAAACCCTGAAGTAATAGTTTTGATACAACTGCTTATGTATGAAATCCTGTTAATAACAATTAATGTGGTAGAAGAGCATATCCTGAAATATTCTTCCTAGACCAGCATCCCCGACTACGTCCCAGGGCACTAGTGAGGCACCAATGCTTAGTATCCATCTGTACAGATCACAGTAAAGTTCATTCTTGAACAACCTGCACAGGGCTAGTGGGTCATTCCCAAAGTCCCTACAGCTAAACAGATACAAACCCATAAGCCATATGCAAAGATTTATGTACTTATTTTTTTACCACATGCCTTTTAAATTATAACAAAAATGTTTTTAAAAAGCTGTAGTGTTAAATTAAATTAAATATTACATATAAATGTAATTCTATCTGCCAACAAACCCAATAAGGCAACTAGGCAAGAGGTGCTGCAACTTTCTACAGCCAACTCTCAGAGATGACAACTGGAGTACTGCTTGGACCTTGAAGAAGGGGACACTCTCCGGAAGCTTGTCCTCAAAATTGCATGTTAGTGCAAATAAAAAATGTATCACGGACAGTACTCAATTGTTTCTGCCTATGATAGCAGACTGGGCCAACTAAAAAGCCAATCCAAAGTGTCTGGTGAGTCAGACATGCCCTCAGTTCTTGTGAGCACATTCTCATTTTGTTTCTTCTTACAAATCATTATAAATACAACCCTTAACAATTATGGTTTTGCTTTTTTTCTTTGTCCATCTGAAACTGAGAAGAGGTTGATTGCAGTATCCTTTAATGTCTACCCATCTGCCATCCATCACAGTGAATGACAAAAGTGAGGCTTTCCACCTGTTAGCTAGGTGTCTGAAGCAAAAAAATGATACATCACTTCTTTCAATGTGTAACATGTCATCACTTTCACACATGCACCTGCACCTAAAATTCATTTAGTGCTTCCATTTTTTGTCTAAACTGTGTATATATCCTTGGATGGGAAGGGTGATAACTCAGTTATCTCTGCGGTTACCACTATGATTGCAATATCAATTTTTATCCCCGGCGAAGTAAAAGTGATCAGAGTAGTTGTTCATGAAGGGGTTAAGTAAAAAAAGTAGTTGCACCTTTATTAGTGTGAACACAACAGGAAGCAAGGACTATAGTCTAATGTTTGTTTTCAGTTTACCATGTACATGTGACATTGACAAGTATGCTGAATTTCAGCAAGCAACATATTGAAATATTCATCAGTTAAGAATTTGTAGGAAGATATTTCTTGAGATAGCAAAGGTTTAGCAATCCAACTCGGCACGGCCAATTTCTAACTTAGGTGTGCTATATCTCAATTGCTTAGGAACCATCAAAAAATAAATTCTCAAATGTATGTTAAATTGAGCTAAGGCAGCATATATCTACTACTACACATTAATTCGCCAACTATGTGTGCAAACCTTACAGCTTTTATTGTACAGCATGTGAAAAAGAACCATATGCTTGTTCGATTTATGAGAAAGGTCCTTGGTGTCAGGGGAGCCATTTTAGAAAAGCACACAACTTGCTATTTCATAGGATGTGCTAATGTTAAATTTAATGACATTCAGCACATTTTACCTGCATGCAAATAAATTGCTTAAAAAAACCAAACAACAGGATCACCCAGTATGAGGCAAAACGTTGACTCAGAGCTGGCTGGCTGGAATATCTATAAGTACATTGTGAAGACTGTGCAGTTTCTTAGAAACCACTGAAGATTCCTATTGAGATTAATGCAAGTACTACTGGTTTTTAAACACTTGTTATAAATGTTCAAATACCATAGTAAAACAATGTTACTACTTAAGGATAGATCTTTACTGGTAAATTGATAGATTTAACAAATTCAATACCTCAGTATGATAATGTATAAAGAAAATAACAGCAGATTGGAAGCCTGATTTAGGAAAAAAAATGAAGGATATGGACTGAATCATATAATCAGTCCTAGAATTCACAGGGATATAACATGAAAATGCAATCAATGGTCATAAATAATCTTCTATTAAGCATCATGGGGAAAGGTAAGTGGGTAGGGGGTGAAGGGTGTTGCCAACAGGACAGGACAGACAGCAATAAAATATTGTAAGAAATGTTTACTTTTTATCTAGTTCTGCAGTAACAAGCAATTGCTGAACAGGTAGCTAGTTTGAAGTCACTAAAAGTGTTGATAGTGTTTTTTTTTCAATATTGTCTCTTTTAATGTGGAAGTTCCCACAACATTTTATTTAGTCTCATGGGTGCCTCTGTTTAACCTATAGCTCTTTGGGGCTATCATCAGATGATTTCATTATCAAGGGTTTCAACTCTTCTTTACACTACTAAAATTTTCTTTTGTTCTTGTCTGTGTCACTTTTGGAAAGATTTTCTATTGCTTCCTGTTAAGTCCCAATACGCATACAAATGGCAATACAAGTATGACAAAGGCTTCTCTTCTCTATCCAAAAAAACTAAAACTTGACTGAATTTGGGCTTAAATCCTTTCACTGCTAGGCCTTGCGCTCCACCTTTAAACTCAGCTGACTGGACCATTTTTGCAAATTTGTTATTGCTTTTTTTATTCTTTCCTTACAGCTTTCAGAGTTTGTAAAAGACCCCCTAAACCATATATTTTGTGCAAGCACATGGCCAGTAGAATGAAAAAGAAGGTGCTACTGATTTTTAAGCCCCCATGATATTTGCAAAAATGTTTATCAAAGCAATATTTTTGCTGAAAACACACTAAAATCATTATTAGCAGATAAAAACACAGAACATTTTCACAAAATTCCTGCTATATATAAAAGTGTAACCTGTATTGAGTTAGTAAATGGCAAATATTTCTAAATTTTAAATCCCCCCTTTTTTGTGAAATGGTGAAAATTGAACATATACAAAAATGTAAATATCCAAATTTCTCTAAATTCTGGAGGTTTTCAATTTTCACTTAAGTATTTCAGAGTTTGTAAAAGCCCTTGTAAAATAGCACTTGTAAAGTGCTACTGATTCTTAAGGCCCCGCGATATTTGTGTGAATGCTTATCAAAACAATATTTTTGCTAAAAATACACTAAAATCATTATTAGCAGATAAAAACAGCGTACATTTCACAACATTTCTGCTAGATTTCTACTAAATATAAAAACTTAACCTGTGTTGAGTTAATAAATAACAAATATTTATAATTTTTAATTGCGCCTTTTTTGTGAAATGGTGAAAATCAAATGTACGAAAAAATGTAAATATCCAAATTTCTCTAAAAATCTGAAGGTTTTCATTTTTCACTTACAGCTTTCAGAGTTTGGAAAAGGCCCCCCAAACCATATATTTTCTGAAAGTACATGACCAGTAGAATACAAATAAGATGCTACTGATTCTTAAGACCCTGCAATATTTGCTTTCAATCTTTTTTTATTGGTTTAACAATTACAAAAGTAGAAAGAAGATCATTTAGTGAGACCAGAAAATAGTATAATGATAATGGTGACAGTAGTGCAGGGCCAGAGTCCTGTCATGCCTGCAGGAGTAGGAAAAGCCACAACAATGCAAACAGTCTTAAACAGCAAAATCAAACAGACGGTACATTACCGTGTCAGGGACCCCTGTTTTATGTGCAAAGAGAACCTGTTTAGACAGCCTGTGCCCCTTACCATTTCAGACGAAGCGAATAAGTTTGGCCTGAAATTTAACTAATTCCAAAGGGATTATAGCAATCGGTAGTAGGCGGAAATAATATAAGATGCGCGGCAGTAGAGTCATTTTAACCAAATGGATCCTGCCTAACCAAGGTAGATCATGAGTCACCCAAACCCGTAAATCTTCTTCTAGCTTTTCAAATAATGGGGCATAGGTAGATTAATATTCATGGCTACTGATTTATTTTCATTGACCTGCAGACCCAAGACCTGTCCAAAGGCCTGAAAGAGCTTAGTAAGATTAGGGAGCGAGATCAAGGGTGAAGTTATAAATAGCAACAAGTCATCTGCAAACAGCGTACATTTGTAAGGGTGCCCACCCCACTCCACCCCGTGAATATTTGGGTCAGATCTAATTGCACTCGCCAAAGTTTCAATTCCAATAGCAAATATGAGGGGGAGAGAGGGCACCCTTGTTTAGTGCCCCTCCTAATCCGAATGGGATCAGAATGATAACCCTGTAAGCAGACCCTAGCTGTAGGGGGTTTGTATAGGGCACAGAGGATAGCAAGGAAGCAATTCTCAAATCCCCAAGCCTTCCAACAGCTGGAAAAGATAGTCCCAAGACACAGAGTCAAACGCCTTTTGGAGGTCAATAGAGAGCAACATATCCCCCCCCCCCATCCCAGCCTGAATGCAGCAGAGAGATCAGATTGATAGCCCGTCGAACCTGGTCAGGACCCTGTCTACCAGGAATAAAGCCCACCTGATCCTTATGGACATAAGTATTAATCAAAGAAGCCAGTCTGCTGGCTTATATCTTTGTCAGCAATTTCAGATCATTATTGATCAGGGAAATTGGTCTATGATTTTCAATGGTTCCAAGGTCTTTACCCGGCTTAGGGATCGCCGAAATAAACACTGTGTTCAAGTCCGGATCTGAGGCATGCCCTTCCCTCAAGAGTTGAAGAAACTCTCCAGATGGGGAGCTAGAACAGCCACAAATGTTTGGTAGTAGAGATTGGTAAACCCATCCAGACCCAGTGCAGAGGAACGTTGGCTTTGTTTGTTGGTCTGCAAGATCTCTTGGACTGTAATGGGACCATTCATTATCTCCCTGTGTGCCACCACCAGTTTTGGGATTTTAACCGAATGGAGAAAGGCAGAGGATTTCTGAGGATCTGAGTTGGCATGGGCGTAATATAAGTTTTTATAAAACCCGTGGAACCCGGACAAGAGTTTCTCAGGGCCTTGAGTATAATCACCCAAGTAGCATCTAATTTTAGGGGGTGCAAATTGTCTAGACCTGGGGGTGAGTTTTGCCACCAACATAGAGCCAATACGATCTCTCTGCATATAAAATTTGGTTGCCGACCAAAGCAGGCTTTTTTCAGCGTGAGTGATCATCAGTAAGTTTAAGGATACCCTGTTCACATCTATATGCATGGAAAGCGGCAACATTTGTGGGCAGCAGTAAGAGCCTGGCGTTGTCTAAGCATTCAATATAAATATGTTCTTTCTTAATCTGTGAAGCCATTTGGATGAGTTTACCACATAGAGTTGCCTTATGTGCTGTCCACACTATATCAGGAAAGATAGTATCAGATTGGTTAAGATGGAAATACTCTTTAATACTCGATTCTAGTTCCATACAATGATTCGGATCACTAAGAAGTGATTCATTAAGTCGCCAATTGCTTGGCTTATCCCCAGCAATACCCCCCACAAATGCCATCATCACTATCACAAGATCAGACCAGGCTGCCACCCTAATACAGACTTTCTGAACCAGGGAAATGAGTGAGGACCGAGTGAAGATATGATCTATCTTGGAGTGCAGGTTTTGGGCATAAAAATAATGCATTTAATCCCACGTAGTAGATTTTTTTTCCACTAAACATCTATAAGGCCTACCGAGTGGAGCAGCCTGGCCAGGCGCAAACTGACTCTAGGTGGGTGGGGGAGCCTCTAGCCCATAGGCTGTGTTTTATCCAGACTCAGATCTAGGGCCAGGTTCAAATCACCCCCACAAATTACCCTGTCCTTAAAATGCTGGGTAAGAGTGCGTAACATAGAAGTAAAGAAGGTTGCTGGTCCTGTGTTCGGGACATAATATGAAAGGAACATATAAAGGGAGGGTCCAATGTGTCCCTTTATGAGGAGATACCGACCCTCAGTATCTTTAATTTGCAGAACCAGAGAAAAGGCAACATGTTTAGCAAAAAGTATGGCAACCCCCTTCGTCTTGGTCTCTGCATTGGCTGTATAGAAAATGGGAAAGTGTTTATGCAAAAATGGAGGTTTGTAAGTATCAAGGAAGTAAGTTTCCTGTAGAAAAAAAAAATATACCCTCTGAGAATGGTAGTACTGTAGAGCTTTGCGCCTCTTGATTTGGGAGTTAAGGCCTTGCACGTTATGTGAAAAGAGTCTAAAAAGGGGGGGTTTAGATAACTCCATGATGAACATTAAAGGGGGACATGCCGATAAACAAAGCCAGGCTGTTGCTTACCAACCCTTGAGTCCAGTGGGGTCTTGAGCTCCAGACATTTAGGCGAGGAACCAAGTACTGAGACAGCATCAGGAGTTGTCCACAGGGATTCCACAAAGGCAAAAAATAGGAAGAAAGGAGAAACAAAATAACAAATGATAGCAAACAATACATCCTCACCTCTAAAGAGGTGAATTCCAAAAAGGAAAACCAAGGCCCGCAGGCACAGCAGAGCAATACAAATCAGCTTGTCTCCCTAGTAAATCACACACAGCACACTATGTAAAAGACACACAGCACACTGTTAACCCTTTGATCGTCCCAGATGTTAACCCCTTCCTGCCCAGTGTCATTAGTACAGTGTCAGTGCTTTTTATTAGCACTGATCACTGTATTAGTGTCACTGGGGATGTCAGTTGCAGTTAGTCAGTTCCCCCCCAGTGTCAGAATGCCTGCCACAGTCCCGCAATAAGTCGCTAATCACCGCCATTCAGGGGCGGACTGACCATTTGGAAACTCGGGCACTGCCCGAGAGCCTGGGGTCAGTAGGGGGCCCCATGAGATGCCCCTGGTACCTTCTTCATAGGCTTTTTTGAGTTTGGGCAAGGACACAGGGGCCCCATGATCCCCTATTGCCTGGGGGCCCCATGAGTTGTCAGTATGCCCCTGCCGCCATTACTAGTAAAAAAAAATAAAAATTCCTGTATATAAACCACCATTTGTAGATGCTATAACTTTCACGTAAACCAATTAATTTACACGTATTGGTATTTTTTCTTAGCATGTAGCAGAATACATTTTGTCCTAAATTTATGAAGATATTTTATTTAAAAATTTTTTTACTGGATATGTTTTATAGCAAAAGGTCAAAAATATTGTTTTTTTTTTCAAAATTATCAGTCTTTTTTTGTTTATAATGCAAAAAATAAAAACGACCAGGTAATGAAATACCAGTGAAAGAAAGCTCTATTTTTGGAAAAAAATTTCATTTATGTACAACATTGCATGACCGCACAATTGTCAGTTAAAGTAATACAGTTCCATATCACAAAAAATGGCCTGGTCAAAAAAGGGGGTTAAATCCTCTGGAGGGCAAGTGGTTAACAGTGCTGCCTATCCCTGCCACCTCATCAGTGCTGCCTATCGGTGCCCATCAGTGCCACCTATCTGTACCCATCAGTGCTGCCTCATTAGTGCCCATTATTGCAACCTATCAGTGGCCATCAGTGCAGCCTCAGCAGCGCACATCATTGAAAGAGAAAAATTACTTATTTGCTACATTTTATAACAAAAACTAAACAAATAGGTTTTTGGAATTTTTTCATTTGTTTAGCAAAAAATAAAAACCCCAGTGGTGATTAATTACCACCAAAAGAAATCTCTATTTGTGTGAAAAAAAATATAAAAAATTCATATGAGTACAGTGTTGCATGACCGCGCAATTGTCATTCAAAGTACGACAGCGCTGAAAGCTGAAAATTGGCCTGAGCAGAAAGAGAGTGAAAGTGTCCAGGATTTAAGTGGTTAAGTAAATTATAAGATAAGTTCAGGTTATACATAATGCCAACTAGCCCAACTTCCCCAGCCCCCTAAACTTCTCTAAATTAGAATTCCCCATAACCCAGATGCTTTTTTACCTCTCCATTACAGTGGTAGTCTCCTCTGATCTGGCCTGAAACCTTCTCCATTGCAGGGCAACTCCCCCCCCCCCACACACACACACTCAATTTGGTAGACTTTAATGTGTTTGTGCTCGATCTCTAGAAATGGTAGGAGTATGGTCCTGTTCAAGTCTACTGCACAGGCGCAAACATCGCGTTCCTGCGAGGTAAGAAGACATCTATGTGGTTCTTGATTAAAATAGGTATCCTGGGCAAGACATGCTACTAGATTTTAGATTAAATGTGAACTTGTCCTGCAAGCTTTTTCAATATATGACCTATAAAGTTAAATAGCTAGATCTACTAGGTAGCCTGTTTATCTAGTTTGTTATTTAAAAACAAAATGTCTTGTCCTCTAAACAACACCAGCCTACACATGGGGCTTACAGGCTGGCATCCCACATTTGGAACCCACTGTTTAAAATAAGTAGGCAATGGCACATATGATTAAAATAAATCTGTCAGAAATTCTGGCTATTCATACTAAGCACAAGATTACCCTAACTGAAGCCCACATGTCAAAATGAGTGGCAGTAGTAGAGATATAGGGGTTTATATACTAAAACTGGCTGCACACGGCTAATTTGTTTTTTTTTTTGCTTGTTAAGTCAGATTCCTCCATCCACACTAACGACATTGATGGTGGGATTCCCCATCTTGGGACATTGTATTCGGATAGCAACTTCCACTGCTACAGCTGTTGATCAAGAAAGGTTTTCCAATTTGTTCATTCATGTTGATTAGGGAGAATCACACACTAATGAAAATGTGATTGTGATCTATGTATGGCCAGCCTAAAGCAAATGGGCTTTTCATTTTGCAAGAGAACTTGCAGTTTGCAAGGGGATTTTTCTTTAGAGAATGCGGTCAAGAATATCCAGTCATGTTCAAGGATATAAAAACAGTATTTTAAATATAGTACATATTTAGCAGTGGTTTGTACACATTGTAAAAGGAAAACGTTTGCTTAAAAACACTTTACAGTAAAAAAAAAATAAAATATATGTGAGGTATCATATGCAGGCATCTACAGCAACCTCCAAAAATCTGCAGATATGATCAAATGTGAGGCCTATTTGACAGGCAAAGCTTTTAAATGCATTAGGAGTAGGGATGGGTCTCGAGTTCAGACCAAACCCATGTTTGGTTTAAATTTTGGTTGATTGGAGTTTCCTTAAATGGCCAAACTAATGGTGTGTTTGGCTGTTTGCCAAGCCCTTAACCAGCTGTGCGGGAAAATCATATTTAGTAGTGGTATTGATACCTCTACTACAGTAAGCATTACTACAGTAAGCACAACAGCTTCTGCAGGGCATCTGGTTGTATAGATAGCCGACATCACTCACCGAATATGGACATGGTTATATTTGGTCAGTGACACCAGAACCCCCCCTACCTTTTTGTTGGCATCTGAGCTGTCAAATGGGAAACTTTCTAAAGGTAAGTGTAGCGACAGAAGTGAGCATGTTGTGTGGGTCTTGGAAATTATTAAATATATATTTATTTAAACATTTGGCACCCAAACTTCAATAATGTCCAGCAAACCCACTCCAAATTGAACCTAGGTAGGTTCAGCTCATGGAGTGCCAAAGCTTGCATGCTCTTTCTTACCTCCTATTGGTCAGTGAACCCGACTATCCTAGTCATGGGCCAATTGGATTGTGAGGACATGAATGGCTGTACATTGATTATCTACAAAGCAAGTATTATCTAAAACATTGGTGTAGTTTGTATGTATGTATTTATTTATTTTTTAGCTATGCAAGCTACTACAGTGTCTATAGGATACTGCAATGTTTTAGCAATTATTAACACTCACTGTTAACACCACATCAAACATCAAAAAAGGTTTCCTTGTAATATGGGTTTCATCACTGGCTATAAAGGGTGAAGCCACCCAAGTGCGATATCTTGATTTTAGGTGGAGCTTAGTGGGCTAAGTCAACCCCTATCTTTTTAAATGATATGATATTCCAATAGAGAGATCTCACTTGCTTAATTCCTGACTCCTGTCCACTCAGAAGCTGTGAGTGTTCCTGTCTATCTTTGCTTGTTCATACCACTGCCGTTGCATTCTCCATATTATGAATTGTATTAAAAATCCAGTTCTGAGAGTGGGACAAACCACATAATAGTCACAGCAGGTGTGCGGACTGGGGAATTCAAAAGCAAATATTTCACAAATAAAGTCATCAAAAGATATACTAAACTGTCAGGTGGGTTAACTGTAAAAAACCTAAATATCTGTTGCAGGTGGAATGACCCTTTAAAATAAGCCAACTTAATAGCATAATTATGGTTTAATTATTATTAATAGTAACAACTGTAATTTGTAGTAAGTCAGAGTTGTTTCACAAAATCTTTGCGCTTTAAAGCCACAAATTTCTAATTATTATTTTATCTGTGTGCAGAGTACTGCACTTCAAGACAATCTTGTTGTGAGGACCTAAGTAACACAGCAGCCTGTTGTGACAATTACTACCATCAAGATCACAGATAACGCACATATTTATTATTTAACAGCACTTGTAATATACAGTAGCATTTAGTTTGGCATGCGGTAAAGCCACTTTGAGTACTCTGGGAATATAAAGTATTATAGGAAAACTTTCCATTCCTATATAAATGTAGTGTATATGGGACGCATTTTTAGACAGTCTGTTATACTATGTAGTTTGGTCTCTGTTGTTCCAACCCCAGTGCTTGCCAGTCTTTAAATGAATGTTTCCTTTACCCTTTTTTTTTACACTACCCCTGTATAGTGCACTATACAATATATAATCCTAACCCCTGATCTCTTTACTCTAGACTGTATATTAAACATGCATGATCACTGCACTCTGTCAGCTGTGCTGTACATTATATACTCTTCACTGCTAAACTCTGTATGCTGGGGAATATTTTGCACACACCTGACTGCTGCATTCCCATCATACAGTGGTCAGGATTATGTAACCTACAGCCCTGTTTACAGAGTACATTGGTTAGAAAGATGCAATTTACTGTATAGCATACAGATTGCAGTGATAGAATATTTATTATGCAGTACAGCATAGAGAGTACAGGACTCATTCATTATAGAACATTAAACCAATCATGCAGCATTCAGTACAGTCCAGCAGCCATTATTATGTATCATGCAACAGTAAGAGTTATGTAACATACAGCACAACATACAGAGTATAGTGATTCAGAATGTAAGGTATGTCACAGTATATATTCCTTGCCAAACATTATACACCTTTGACCACTGAACTACGTGTGCTTTGCTGTCCTCCAGTAAATATCCCTCCTCACCAAGAAAAAATCCCCACTATCTCGTGTAACCACCTCCCTCCCCCCCCCAAAAAAAAGAAAACAATCCACCATTCTGAGCTCCTTTTCTACTGTTTAACTCTGTGTTCCCTGTCCTCAACTCACGTCTGCACCTTCCATAAAAAGCTCAGCTCTGCACCCCCCTCCTACAGCTCACCTCTGAACCCCTGTCCCAAAGCTTATTGCTGCACCCCTTTCACATTTCACATCTCCACCCCCATCTATGCTCACCCAATCTACAGTCCTCTATTTCCCATCTCTGCACCCCTCCCCCCCTCCATACCTCTCTCACCTCTGTACCCAGCCACCCTCATCCACAGTCCTCACCTCTGCACATCCCCATCCACAACTTTCACCTCTGCACATCCCCATCCACAACTTTCACCTCTGCACCCAGCTTCCCTCTACATCTCTATCATCTGTATCCCACCTTCCATACACAATGTTCACCTCTGTACCCAGCCCCCCTACACATCTCCCTCCTCAGTACCCCACATTCTATCCACAATTTTCATCACTGCACCCAGCCTTCCTTCACATCTCTTTCCTCTGTACTTCTTCTTCCTTCCACAACTTTCAGCTCAGTACCCAGCCCCCCTACAAATCTCTCTCCTCTGTACCCCACCCTCTATCCACAACTTTCACCTCTGGACCCAGCCCCCTCCACATCTCTCTCCTGTATACCAGTGGTGTATTTTGGTTTTGTGCTGCCCTAGGCAAGATTAAAATTAGGCACCCCCATCTAAATGTGTCCCTCCCTTTGCTGTTCAAGATTCACTTCTTCAGGACAGGAGCATGATGGAGGGCAGTGTGACATGGGGGGGGTCGCAGGACAGGAGGGAGGCAGCGTGATGGGGGGCTGCAGGAAGGGGAAAGTGGGATAGGAGGGGGACAGCATGACGGGGGATATCAGGACAGGAGTAGGCCATTGGGACAGGTGGGGGGGTAGCAGGACAAGAGGGAGGCAGCGTGACAGGGGGAAGGCAGCATGATGGGGGGCAGCGCGATGGGTGGGGAGGCAGAGGGACAGGTGGGGGGCAGAGGAACAGGTAGGGGGCAGCGTGACGGGGGCACGGGACAGGAATGGGGCAGCGGGACAGGAGGAGCGCAGTGGGACAGGAGGAGGAGTGCAGTGGGACAGGAGGAGGAGCGAGAGGGACAGGAGGAGTGCAGAGGGACAGGTGAAGGCAGCGTGACAGGGGGGCATGGGACAGGATCTGAGCAGCAGGACAGGAGGAGTGCAGAGGGACAGGTGAGGGGTAGTGGGACAGGAGGAGTGCAGAGCTACAGGTGAGGAGCAGAGGGACAGGTGAGGAGTGCAGAAGGACAGGTGGGGGGCAGTGTGATGGGGGGCATGGGACAGGATAGGGGCAGCGGGACAGGTGGAGCACAGAGGGACAGGAGGAGCGCAGAGGGACAGGAAGAGTACAGAGGGACAGATGGGGGCAGCGTGATGGGGGCATGGGACAGCATAAGGGCAGCGGGACAGGAGGAGTGCAGAAGGACAGGTGAGGGGCAGTGGGACAGGAGGAGCGCAGAGGGACAGGTGGTACGCAGCATGACGGGGGGCATGGGACAAGATCAAGGCAGCGGGACAGGAGGAGCGCAGAGGGACAGGTGAGGGGCAGTGGAACAGGAGGAGCACAGAGGGACAGGTAAGGGGCAGTGGGACAGGAGGAGTGTAGAGGGACAGTTGGGGGGTAGTGTGACAGGGGGCATGGGACAGATTGAGGCAGTGGGGCAGGAGGAGCGCAGAGGGACAGGTGAGGGGCAGTGGGACAGGAGGAGCACAGAGGGACAGGTAAGGGGCAGTGGGACAGGAGGAGCGTAGAGGGACAGTTGCGGGGTAGTGTGACAGGGGATATGGGACAAGATCGAGGCAGCAGGACAGGAGGAGTGCAGAGGGACAGGTGAAGGGAAGTGTGACGGGGGGCATGGGACAGGATTGAGGCAGTGGGGCAGGAGGAAAGCAGAGGGACAGGTGGGGGGCAGCATGACAGGGGGCATGGGACAGGATAGGGGCCGTGGGACAAGAGGAATGCAGAGGGACAGGTGGGGGGCAGCATGACAGGGGGCATGGGACAGGTTCAAGGCAGCAAGACAGGAAGAGTGCAGAGGGACAGGTGGGGGGCAGTGGGGAGAGATGGGGGGGGGGTAGTGGGACAATGTTCGGGAGAGGAGGGGGAAGTGGAACAGGTGTGGGGCATGGTGACAGTTGTGCTCAGTGTGACAGGAGGCAGTGTGACAAATGGGGGGCAATGGGACAGGGGAGGGAAGTAGAACTGGTGGGGGCAGTGTGTTGGGGGGACAGCACTTACCTGTCCAGCAGGGGCTCCTCCAGATGGTGTCAGCATCACTCCAGGAGGGGCGCCTGTGTTCCATCTTCCCCAGGATCTCCAGTGGTGGCTGCAAAAGAGCGGGGGGATCCTCCACCCTGACCTCGTCCTCTTCTTCTTCCTCCTCCGCGACACCTTCTATCCATCCTGCACATCCCGCCACACTGACAGCGGGCCCCGGCCCTCATGCGTTCCGAGCACACAAGCGGGATCCACCCACCACTCCGCTCTCCTCTGCTGCCGGTCCCTTGGCCCTGGCGGCCCTGCACACACAGTGTCCCTTCTGCCTGGGGGGGGCGTGCCGCACCCCCTTTAAACTGCCGCCCTAGGCAAACGCCTTGTTTGCCTCGTGGCAGATACTCTGTACCCCACCTTCTATCCGCAACTTTCACATCTGCACCCAGCCCCTTTCCACATCTCTCTCCTCTGTACCCCACCTTCCATTCACAGCTTTCACCTCTGCACCCAGTCCCCTACACATCTCTCTCCTCTGTACCCCATCTTCCATTCACAACTTTTACCTCTGCACCCAGTCCCCTACACATCTCTCTTCTCTGTACCCCACCTTCTATCTATAACTTTCACCTCTGCACCCAGCCTCGCTTCACATTTCTCTCCTCTGTACCCCACTTTCCACCTACAACATTCGCCTCTGTTTCCAGCTCCCCTACACATCTCTCTTCTCTGTACACCACCTTCCATTCACAACTTTTACCTCTGCACCCAGTCCCCCTCTACATCTCACTCCTCTGTACCCCACCATTCATTCACAATGTTCACCTCTGCACCTAGTCCCCTCCACATCTCTCTCCTCTGTACCCCACCTTCTGTCTACAGCTTTCACCTCTGTACCCAGCTCAATTATGCACACTCTCCCTTCACCTCTGTCCACAGACCTCACCTCTGCACACTCCTTTATCCACAGCTCTCACGTGTACAATCATCCTCCCATCCACAGAACTCAGCTGTGCATCCATCCCCTCTCCATAGCTCACACACCTACACAACCAGCACCCCACCATCTACAGCTGTTCCCTCTACCCACCCCAACACCCCCCACATCCAAGGATCCCCACATAGTTTCCATTGTAAGGTCCTGACAGTAACTGCAGCCAGCAGAACTCTATTAGGTTGATGTGCAGGGTTTTTGTTTTTCAAAGCAGTGAAGTGTGCACTGATTTACCAAAATCTGTGCACTCAGAATCTGGTGCTGCTGTGCATGGTAGCCAATCAGCTTCTAACATCAGCTTGTTCAATTAAGATTTGACAATAATACCAGGAAGCTGATTGGTTTCTCTGCACAGCTGCACCAGATTTTTCACTCTCCAGGTTTAGTAAATAACCCCCCCCCCCTCCACTGTCATGCTGCTTTACATCTCTTACAGAGAAGCTCTGCCTGTCAGACCTGTAGCACAGAGCCACGGAGGATGTTTGGAATACTTCCTTCAGATCTGTAACATACATCTGATAGGCAGTGGGTGGGCTGGCAGGTGGCCACAGAAGCTGACAGCTGCCAAAGCTGTACATAACTAAAATGAAAAATTATAGGCGGTTATAGCATCAGGATCTGGGTCACTCATCAACAGATGTGAGGCAAGTGCCCTAGCAACATCCCTGGTTATGTGCACAGTTTTTCACAAATATGCCTCCAATGCTATTTTTGTAAGATTACTAAGAGGTTTATTTTTAACCGGGAGCAGTATCTGGTCTCCGTTATATTCTAAGGATCACAATCTAAACATACACACAATCTTTGTGCAGTGAGGATGGATCCTTAAGCCTTGTTCACACTTGTGTGTCTGTCCTGCATGTAAAGGTAAAATATAGTATTGGTTGATGCCAAGGGTGGGGGCGTGTTGTCATAATGAACTGAAATGCATATTGCATGCATTTTTCAACTTGTCCCATGGAAGTTTATGGGGTCAAAACTGCAATTTACATCACCAAAACAAGCTCATGCACCTTTTTTTAAGTTGCACTGCATCAAGAAGAATAGATGTAAATGGGCCTCATTTAAAACAATGAGATTCCTCTTGTTGTACATTGTTACACTGGTGTGAAGAGGACCTAAAGGGGTTTGAAATGTATTAGCACTATTTTTTACACACCTGTCACATTATATACACACTATCACACACCTGACCGGAGGCTGGAATGGAGAGAGGGCTCCCCTTACGGCTAAGTGCAGTGCACCCCTGAAGGTGGTAATAGAAGGTGCAATGCCCAAAGAAGCACGGGTTGCCAATGGTATGGACGCTTGGCGATGCCTGGTGAGATGGTACCCATGGGTGGAACAGATGCAGGAGGAGGTCCTCCAGAGGACACGTGGATTCAGGTGGATGGGTAGAGCAGGAAACAAAGTCAGTAGCCAATACTAGGGTCAACACGGAGCATCAGGTAGGAGCAAGGTCAGGATCAAGCCAGGGTCATACACAGAGCAGCAGACAGAAGCAAGGTCAGGATCAAGCCAGGATCATACACGGAGCATCATACAGGAGCAAGGTCAGGATCAAGCCGAGATCGTACACAGAGCAACAGACAGGAGCAAGGTCAGGATCAAGCCAGGGTGGAGAGCCAGGAAGAGAGCCAAAGCAGGTCTGGGTCAAGCCGGGTGGGTCGATAACGGATAATCAGCAGTAGGGTAACACACAGGAACAGGGGGCTGACAATAATCCAACAGTTATTGTAAGGAGCTGCAGTCCTTATAAAGGCCACTGAGTGTCAGCAATTATCGCGCCCTGCGTGTGCAGGTGCACTTTCGCGCACAGGGATGCTTGATTACGTGCCGTGCATGCTCACACTTTTGTGCGAATTAGTGCGACCATATTGGGCATTGGAGCATTTGCCCGGGCTTCCTTGTCTTTTCCCCTGACACACACTTGTTTAATTTTCACCACATAAGCAAACATTTGCATAGCTCTGCACTGCACCACAAACATACACACAGTCTGCACATTATGCGCAAGAAAACATAGGCACACACAAAATCTGAATATTACACACAAGAAAACACACACACAATCTGAACATTACACACAATCTGCTTGTTACACACAGGGGGAAATTTACTAAAGCTGGTTCACTCAAAATCTTGTGCACCTGTGTACGCTAGCCAATCAGCTTCTAACTTCTATCAGCTTGTTTACTTAAGCTTTGGAAATAAAACCTGGAAGCTGATTGGTTTCTATGAAGAAGTGCACAACATTTTGCACTCTCCAGCTTTAGTAAATGAACACCACTGTCTGCACAGTACACAAAATCTGCACATAACACACAAGCATGCATACAATCATACACACAATCAGCACATACGGAAAAAATAAAAATGCTCAACTTTAAGAGAGCAAATTTTCCAAGGCTGAGAGCTACTCTCCAAGATTTAGACTGGGAGGGAATATTTGCACCGATGAACACAACACAGAAATGGGAGTTCTTCAAAAAGACTGTATGTGAACACATTGCAAAATATGGGCAACAAATTTAAAAGGCTAAAAATCAAACCTATGTGACTGACAGCCAAAGTTAAAAAAGCTATGGATAATAAGAAAAGGGTTTTTATTAAATATAAAAAATAACTAATGCTATCATCATTTAAACATTACAAAGAATATAACAGAATATACAAAAAGGAAATAAAAGCACCAAAAATTGAAAATGACTGACAGATTGCAAAAGATAGCAGGACCAACCCCAAAAAGTTCTTCAAATATATTAATAGTAAAAAGGTCAGGTCTGAGCATGTAGGCCCTTTACAAAATAATCTAGAGTGGGTGACTGGGGACAAAGAGAAGGCAAATCTATTAAATATCTTCTTCAGCTCTGTGTATACAAAAGAGCATAGCGGAGCTCTTTTCCACAATGGGCATGGTATTGACACAGCTCCAGATGAATCACATTGGCTCACAATTGATATAATACAGAAATATTTAGACAGAATAAAGGTAAATAAAGCACCTGGCCCGGAAGGCATACACCCATGGTCCTCAAAGAATTGAGCTCTGTCATTTCAAAGCCATTGTTTCTAATTTTTAGGGACTCTTTAATGACTGGCATAGTACCACTGGATTGTCGTAAGGCCAATGTGGTGCCAATATTTAAAAAGGGGTCAAAATATTTACCAAGTAATTATAGACCTGTTCGTTTAACTTCTATAGTTGGGAAGATACTGGAGAGTTTAATAAAAGACCACATAGATGAGTTCTTGCTAGAAAAAAAATATTTTAAGCAACAGACAGCATGGATTCATGAAAGACAGTTGTCAAACAAATCTGATTTCTTTTTATGAGGAGGTAAGCAAAACCTTGGACAGAGGGGTGGCGGTGGATGTGGTATACTTGGATTTTGCAAAAGCTTTCGACACAGTTCCCACACACGGCTACTGTGTAAGGTAAAGTCTACAGGCTTGGAAAAATCTGTATGTAAATGAATAGAAAACTGGCTAAAAAATCATATTCATAGAGTAGTTAATGATTCAAACTCTGAATGGTCTTGGGTTGTCAGTGGTGTACCCCAAGGTTCAGTGTTGGGACCCTTACTTTTTAATATATTTATAAATGATATAGGGTCTGGGATTAAAAATACCATTTCTTTGCAGATGACACCATGCTATGCAGTGGAATAACGGCCTTACAGGATGTCTCCAACTTACAAGCTGACCTCAATGCACTGTTTAATTGGGCAACTGTGTGGCAAATGAGGTTTAATGTTGATAAATGTAAGGTTATGCACTTGGGGGCTACGAATATGCATGCATCATACATACTAGGGGGAGTACAACTGGGAGAATCAATGGTGGAGAAGGATCTGGGAGTTCTGGTACATCACAAGCTTAATAATGGCATGCAATGCCAAGCTGCAGTTTCTAAAGTCAGCAAAATCCTCTCTTGTATTAAAAGAGGTATAGACTCCAGAGAGAGAGATATATCATTTTACCCCTGTACAAATCATTAGTAAGACCTCATCTGGAATGTGCAGTTCATTTTTGGGCACCAATTAACAAAAAGAACATTGGGGAACTGGAGAAAGTACAGAGAAGGGCAACCAAACCGAGAGACATGGAGGAGCTCAGCTATGAGAAAAGATTAGAGGAATTGAATTTATTCTTTCTTCAGAAGAGGAGATTGAGGGGGATATGATCAAGATGTATAAATATATCAGTGCTTCATATAGTGAACTCTGTGTAGAGTTATTCACCCTGAGGTCATCACAGAGGACAAGGGGGCACTCTTTACGTCTGGAGGAAAATACATTTAATCTCCAGATATGGAAAGGATTCTTCACAGTGAGAGCTGTGAGAATATGCAATAGACTCCCTCAAGATTTGGTTCTGGCCTGCTCAGTGGATTGTTTTAAAAAAGGCCTGGATTCTTTCTTGGATGCAGAGAATATAACTGGTTACTAACATTTATAGGTAAAGTTGATCCAGGGAATATCCGATTGCCGCTCGGGGGATCAGGAAGGAATTTTTTCCCCTCTAGGAGCACATTGGATCATGCTTTTCTGGGGTTTTTACCTTCCTCTGGATCAACTGTGGGTGTAAGATTAGAACTTTTTTTTTTTGCGGTTGAACTGGATGGACTTTTGTCTTTTTTCAGCCAGACTAACTATGTAACTAATTGATAGATTGGGTAGGAAGTTCCAGAGGATGGGAGAGGCCTGTGAGAAGTCCTGGAGGTGATCATAAGAGGAGGGATGAACAGAACGATTAGGTTAATATTTTGAGATTAAGTTAGTGATATAGCTGGGGGCAGAGTTATGGATGGCTTTGTAAGTTGTTGTTGTTCATTGAGTGAGTGGAGCTAATGGAAGGATTGGCAGAGAGGGGTAGCGGACACTGAGTGGTTAGTAAATTGGATGAGTCTGGCAGCAGCATTCATGATGGAATGAAGGGGGAATAGCATATGTAATGGTAAGCCATTGCAGTAGTTAAGGCAAAAGATGACCAGGGAGTGGACTAGGAGCTTTGTGGTGTCATTGATTAGGAAGGGGTGTATTTTAATGATGCAGTTGAGGAGGCAGTCTTCAGACATTGATTGGATGTGGGGCTGAAAGGAGAGTTCAGAGTCCAGAAATACACCTAGCACCTTGGCATATGGGGATGGGTTGATAGTTGATCCATAGATCTTGACAAGAGAAGTCAGAGAAAGGGGCAGTGGGGGAGGAAATATTATGAGCTTGTTTTGGAGTAGATTGAGTTTGAGGAAGTAGTGTGCTGGTGGAAAAACAAAGGTGTAATCTTGGATTCTGACCTCTTCTGTCAGTCCCACATCCAATCTCCCTTCAAATCTTTCCACCCTAACTTCTGCAACATTTCCAAAATTGTGGTCTACTGCAACAGTTATCTCCACCCACAGCACAAGTAAAGCCCTGGCCTGAGGACAGATAGCAGCATGGGAGCGTATAATGGGTAAGTGATCAACAATATGGAGGGGGTTAACACTTTCACTACCATGGCCTCCAGCACAAGGGGGATGGGGTTAACACTTTAACATTTTTTTTACCATTTGGGGTTAACTTTCATACCATAACAACCAATACATAGGGGGAGGTGCTAACTATTGCCATACACTGCCATGACCACCAATACGGGGCTGAATGGGGTCTAACACTTTCACTTCCATGACCACCAATCACAGAGTGGGAGTGGATTAATTTGTATTGCCATGACCACAATACAGAGGGTAAGGGAGGGTTAACTTTCCATGACCAATGTAGGAAAGGGGGGAATAGGGGGATAAATGTCACTGTCAATGACTATTAATGCAGGGTGAGTGGGCTAAATTTCACTGCCACTGACTACCAGTGCAGGCTAGGTGGGGTTAAAGTTCATTGCCACTGACCACCAATGTGTGTTAATTTCAATAGTACTAACATCAATGCTGAGGGTTATGATTGCACTCACTGGCACCAACACTGAGGGCTATTATTGCAACCACTGACACCAATTCCGGGGGCTATTATTGCAGCCACTGACACCAATGCTGGGGGCCACTATTGCAGTCACTGACACCAAGACCGGGGTTTATTGTACTCTAACTTCTTCAGTATGCATTGCCATACACTGCAAAATATGCAGCAGAACCAAAATTACATGTATTAGATGTTAAATGCAAAGCTATACAGATACCAAGATTGTGAAGAGGTTAATCTTTGACAAAAGATATGAAAACCTGCCTTTTCTGCCTATATATACTGTATTTCTAGATAAGTTAGGGTTTAAGCAGTCTATGAAATTGTTGTAAAAGACAAATTGGCATGCCGGCTGTCAGGCAAAGGACACTGAACACCCAGAAAAACAAATGAATTCAATCCCATCAAATGTAATGGGGTGGTAAATCTTACAATACCATCTGCTCAACAACATTGATACACTATTGGAATTCCTTATGTTATTTACATAATGGATACAAATGTGTCGCTTGATTTATGTTGAGAATGAATCATTGTATATAAACATACGTATACATTGTTAGCATACGAGATGATCCGTAAACTTTTTATTAAAATGTGAGTGTTCTCATCTGATAGCAATGTAATACATATAAATAAAAGCATTTTCCCATTTCTTTTAATATAGTATTTAATTTGTGGGATATGTATTGTGTCTATAAACTTATATGGTAAAATAAATATTTGAAATGTAATTTGCAATCCTTTCAAAGTTTCTTAAAGTGACCATATCAGTAAGAAGAAAAAGGTAAAAGTGTATGTAAAGGTACTTTTTTTTTTGTAGGTTTGGAAGTTAAGGAAGGGTTATACCTGTCAAATGTGTTATTACCAGAGCAAGAGGTGATGAAAAATCTTCCAACTGGGACACAAAATACAAGCTTTGGCTATACATACACTTTAAACCAAGCTCAGTCTGTAAAAGTAGAAGGAAAATACTGTACCTTTCTGGTTAGGGCAGATATCAGAAATTTTGGGGCCCCGTACACAGCTTTAGGCCTGGGCCCCCCGGGTCTGACAACCAACATTCACCAGGGCCCGCCCATTGGCTGTCACAGCTGTTATTGTCACCTGTGAGTAGCTAACTGTAGCCACCAAGCCCTGTACACTTCAATACAGGTCAGCGGTGGCTGCAGCTATCTGTGGCTATCTCTCCAGCCAGTAATTATCTGCAGATTACATCCAATGTGCATCCAGCAGGAATCCTCACAGATAATCGCTGGCTGGGCAGGTAGCCACAAATAGCTACAGCCACCATTGACCTGTTACTGAAGTGTACAGGGCTTGGCAGCCACAGCTAGCCTCCCACAGATGGCAAAAACAGCTGCAGGAATCAGCAGATTCCTGCCATTTTATTTGCACTGAAGCCAGTCACCCATACGAATGTAGTGCAAGATGGACTGTGATTGGTCAGTATTAAATCAACACATAGTAGGGAGTGCAATAACCCATAGCAACCAATAAAAATGGATCACCTATGTGACCAACCACTGGTTACATGACGAACAATGCCCTGCCCACCCGCCAGCCAGGCAAAGAAAGCTCTAAGTGAGAGGAACCTGTCCGTGGAGCTGAGTTCTCCCCTCTTACAAACTTTATTACTGAAAAGAAAGCACAACAGAGTTGGAAGAGCAATTGCACAGGACCAGTGCAAGGATTTTTGTCTTCTATGCACAGGCGAAGATACATTTTACTGCACCCCCATCCTGGTGCCCTAACATACTTCCCAACTTTTGAGTTAAGTTTAACCATTTGCCTCCCAGCCTATGGCCGAATGGCAGCCGGCAAAATGCTTTAGATTTCCGGGTGGACGTCATTTGTTGTCCTCCCGCACATGCGCAGTTTGTGCTCCTGCAGTGCCGCGCAGCGGCGCGATCTGTCACCGGCCGTGTACCTCGGACACGGCCGATGACAGATCTAAGTATCGGCCCCGTTGCTGGTACCAATCATAGCAGGTCACATGACAGTTGTATACAATGGATGGCTTCATTCATGCCATCCATTGTATACTAGTGTCTAGCTGTGAATGGTCACAGCGATCACATGCACATGTCATGTAATTAGCTGTGGCCAAATCACAGCTAAGCACAAAAAAAAAAAAACAACACTTAATGAATCGATGTCATTCAGGTAAATGCTTGCTTATAGCAAAGTAATTCTTTGCTATAAGCAAATTGTGTAAAAAAAAAAAAAAAAAAATACTGATCACTTCCCCAAAGTAGTACAATGTTACTATGGTAACATTGTACTACTTTGGACGTAGTGAAATATGAAAAAAAAATCTTAAAAAAAATAAAAAAAAATCATAAATTAAAAATAATAAAAAAAATATATATATATATATATTTTTTTTTTTCATACTGTCACCAGTCAGTGTCCCTGATCACCACCATGCTAGTTATATAATGACGCTGTACTGCACTGGTGACAGTATGTAAAAAAAAAAATAGTGAAAATAATTTTTTTAATTTTTTCATTTTCCGAAAAATTATGACAAAAAAAATACAAATTCAAAAAACTCGCCATGCCTCTTATGAAGTACGTCGGACTGTCTACTTTGCAAAAAGGGGTCATTTGGGGGATATCTGTACTGTTCTGACATTCTTGGACCTCAAAAAATTAGATTGGCCTCAGTACTTCAGGATTGATCAATTTTCAGATCTATACCATAGTTTGTGAACTCTATAACTTTCCTACAAACTAAAAAATACATCCTAATTTGGGTTATTTTCACCAAAGACATGTAGCAGAATACATCTTGGCCTAAATTTATGAAGAACAATTATTTATTTGCAAACTTTTATAACAGAAACAAAGAAAAACGTGTTTTTTAAAAGAAAAATTTCAGTCTTTTTTTGTTAATTTAGTAAAAAAGAAAAACCCTGATGGTGATTAAATACCACCAAAAGAAAGCTCTAGTTGTGTGAAGAAAATGATAAACTTTTTAGTTTGGGTACAATGTTGTATGACCGTGCAATTGTCATTCAAAGTGTAAGAGCGCTGAAACCTGAAAAATGGTCTGGGCAGGAAGGGGGTAAAAGTGCCCGGTATGGAAGTGGTTAATGTTGCAGCTGAAATCGGACTCATCAGATCAGGCATTGTTTTTCCAAACTTCTATTGTCCAGTTTTGGTGAGCCTGGTAAAATTGGCTGGTATTGAATTGGTTAAGCTTACATTACATGTGCACACACTGAAAATATACAGAGCTATTAGTTTGTCTGAGCCTATCTTAACCTCTTCATGCTGACAGCACGCAAATATATGGCCTCTTGGCGGCTGGGCCTTGATGCCGAGTGGCCGCATATTTGCAAACCATTTGTAAAAAAACATGTGCTGAGAGCATGCACCCTGCGCACTCCCATGCACATGTGTCAGCATCCCACAGAAAAAAGGTCCCGATCTCTCCTTGCGATCGGGACCGTTCCGATCATGTGACTGCCATGACAGTCAACCACGTCAGTCACATGACCCTAAACCCTGCCCCTCCTCCCGCATAAAGGGGTTAAAGAATAACTTCATGAAAATATTCAGGGACTTCATAGCAACACCAGCAACTGTTCAGACAATGAACACTCTGGTGAAAAGTATATAATGTACAGTATTGTGTATATAGTGCAGGAGTTTGTAGAGTTGACTGCAGGGATTGGGGTGTGCAATGGAAGGATCAAGAGTATGTAACACACAGAGTGTATTCTGCACTGGGTTTAGGAATGCATGATACACAGCAAACACGGTCAAGGAGTATGCAATGCATAGTAAGAGTCAGGAGAGCAGGATTCAGGGATGTGTGGAGTACAGTGTAGGGGTAAAAAGAGTGCATATCCCCCCCCCCCACCCCAGCACAAGCAATACTCTCCCCCACCGTAAACTTTCTGCAAACATTTCCACTTCCTCCTCAGCAAAAAAAAATAATCCAGCACTAATCTCCATATTTACTCCCTCAGCACAAATTCCCCACCCCCAAATCCTCCCTTCCAGCTCAAATCTTCTTCCACCCTCTAAACCCCCCCCCCCAGCACAAATCATCATCCTGGCACAAAACCCCTACCCCTAAAACTTCCCTCCCAGCACAAATCCTCTCCTCCAAATTCCCCCTACCCACACACCCCCATCTCAAAACAAATCCTCTCCCACCCAATCCTCGCTGGGAAAACTCCTCTTAACCCCCCAAATCCCCCACACCAGCACAAATCCTATCTCCAGTTCTATCACAAATCCTCCCACCCAATTCTCCCCCCAAACACAAATCCTCTCCCCTCTTCTGTTATAAATTCATAGCTCCCAACCATTGCAGTTTTTGAGGGCCTTCCCAGGGGCCAGTGCCAGAACAAGTCCTAGCACTGGGCTTCACTAGCTCACCTGGAAAGGGTGCAAGCATGAGTATGCAGGCAATTTCCCTGCATCTCTTGTGGGGTGCCTGGGGTCCCTACAATTGCCCCCTCTGTTGCAGCTGGCATCCCCTTGATTTGGGGTAGGTGGGGAAATAACAGAATATGTGCTGGGGCAATTCGGGAGAGAAAAGGAGTTATTCTAAAAGATGGGGGGGTCAGATTTCAAAGTCCTTCCCTCCAAAATTCCCCAGCACATATCCTTTTATCCCTCCCTCCCCCAAATAATTCCTCTAAGTATACATTCTTGTTACCAATGGCTCCTCTTTCCCAGTCACTGTGTCCCCCTCCTCTGCAAGCTCCCCTCAAAAAGTGCAGTGTTCATACTGTCTCACTTAAATAGCGGTTAGCTCCCAGCCAATCATAACTACAGTTGGGTCACCAGAAAGTTTCAGACCTCAGATCAGTGCAGCTGCAGTAGAGCAGTGTCCCTCCACCTGGCTCCTCCTCCTGACCTTTGTACATGAAACATCAGAGCCAAGGAGGAGGGGCCAGGGAGGAGAAGCCAACACTCTGCTCTGTTGTGAGTAAATGTGCTGGCAGGCAGCAGGGAGCGATTCCAGCTGCTATAGGGAGATGAGATCATGGCAGGAACCCTGGGCAAGAGATGTGGGCAGGTGTCATTTGCACCCACACTAGCGCATCCCTATTAGAACAGTTACTGGAGCCAAGTTCTGGAATTTGTTCTGGCTCCAGGACTAAGCCTTGATCCACTGTGATTTAAATCAAATCTCAGGATGCTTGGGAGGTATGCCGCTGCCTTATGTTGGTGCCAGCCCTGAGCCCAGGCCCCTCAGGACACCCGGACTCTCTATATGAGTATGGCTGTCCCCCTTGATGGTGACCCTGTATCTGGAGGTCTGTTTCTTAAAACCCCTCCGCAATGCTGATCATGCTGTAGTTTCCCCTGCTGGTCTCTATGTTATTAAAGAATATATGAGCTGAGTTGAAGAAGCACAGCACAAAACAAGGAAGCAGCTATTCTACACACCAAAAAGTCAGCTATCTGCAGCCAGAGATTCACAGTGATGGAATTTTAAGACCTAGCCACAGAAATGGTAATTCCTCACCTTCTTTTACAGGCTCAGCTTAGTTGAACTTTCTCCATTTACTGATAGGGTTGCTTTAAGGCCTCATGCACACAGGCACCAGGGGCCACATTATTATTATTATTATTATACAGGATTTATATAGCGCCAACAGTTTATGCAGTGCTTTACAAAATGAAGGTAGACATTACAGTTACAATACAATTTGGTACAAGAGGAAACAGAGGGACCTGCTCATTAGAGCTTGCAATCTTGGAGGAAGGACTGAGTGATACAAAAGGAAATAGCTGTGGGGGATGAGCTGATGGAGGAAATAAAAGGCACTTTACTAGTTAGAAGCAGGATAGGCTTCTTTAAAGAGAAACATTTTCAGGGATCATCTAAAGATAGATAGATTAGGAGATAGCTGGACAGATTGGGGTAGGGAGTTCAATAGGATAGGAGAAGCTCGGGAGAAGTCTTGGAGGTGAGCTTGGGAGGAGGTGACATGGGAACTAGAGAGCAGAAGGTCTTGGGAGGATTAAAGAGAGTGGTTTGGTTGATATTTTGAGACCAGGTTGGTGATGTAGCTGGGGGCAGAGTTGTGGATGGCTTTGTAAGTTGTTATTAGTATTTTGAATTTTATTTGTTGGGCGAGTGGAAGCCAGTGGAGGGATTGGCAGAGAGGGGTAGCAGACACTGAACGGTTTATAAGGTGGATGAGCTGACAGCAGTATTCATGATGGACTGGAGGGGGGATAGCTTATGTAAAGGTAAGCCAATGAGGAGGGAGTTGCAGTAGCCGAGGCGAGAGATAACCAGGGAATGAATTAGGAGCTTTGTAGTATCATTGGTTAAAAAGTATTCTGGAGATGTTGCGGAGGTTGAGGCAGCATGATTTGGACAGGGATTGGATGTGGGCCTGAAAGGATAGTTCAGAATCCAGGGTTACCCCTAGCACTCTGGCATTGATCCTGACCGAGAAATCAGGGGAAGAGGCACGTGGGGGCGGAAATATTATGAGCTCAGTTTTGGATAGATTGAGTTTTATGAAGCGATGTGACATCAAGTCTGATATGTGATGAAATGACTGACATGATTAAATACCCCCCCCCCCAACAAAAGTGGAGTTTCAAAGTCATTGCTACCAGCTGCACTTTATAAATTGGAATTCTAGAGGTTAACATAAATAATTTTATCAAATTGTGCTATCTGAAAACCCTTCTACCTTTAGCCTTTCAACAAATACTGTATGTATAATATGATCAGGACCAGAAGTCTGCACACCACACTGCTGCAGGGCTGCTCGGGATGTGTACACACATCATGCTGCTGTTAGTAGCACAATCCTGCATATGTATAATCCTATATCCCATACCCCAATATCTTATGATTTGTCACTTATTTTTGCTTTGAAATTGAATAAAGCACATTCTTTTCACAGTGAAAATGTTGCTCCCTGCTCTCGCATTCTGGTACTCTGTGCTGGAATAGCACACCAGTAAAGGCCACATCACCTTAGCTCAGGGGTCTCCAAACTGTGGCCATCCAGGTGTTGAGGAACTGCAAGTCCCTTGAGGCCTTGCAAGACTCTGACAGCCACAGGCAAGACTCCCAAAGGAAAAGGCATGATGGGACTTTCCTCACACAGAAAAGAGTGGGGAAGTGGGTGTTATTAAGTGCTGATTATTGAAAGCAATGGCTCTAACTCTGGGACCTATTGGACTGCACAGTCATATATAGTGGTAATGTTGCTCATCAGAGATGAGTGCCCCATAATTAATGGCAGTCAGTGATGTTTGTTCACTTAACAATGGTGACTAGTGTTTCTCTATTACGTAAAAACAAAACTGCAGCCCCTAAGTGATCAAAAATGAATATAACAATCTTGTAATCAAAAACCAAAGTGCAAATAATATACTTATAACAAAAAATAACAAACAAAAATGTGACTTTCAAAAATGTGCATATAAGGTCCCACAAACATGTGACTCTTCTTCATGGTAAATAATAACGCCAACAGTTCTCCATGTGTAGTTTTCAGACAACAGTCCAAATATATCACCACATGTTTCTTGAAACCACCACCTTTGCACACTTACCAGATATTAAGCTGCATAGGAAAGGCAGCAGACAGTGTTGCCAGCATAGACAGGGCATCATCTTTGCTTTTATTAAATCCAAACATTAAACTTTACAGGTATAGCAGAGTGTACAGTATATCTACCATGTGGGGACATTCACTTGCTAAGAGAGCTGCAGATCCCAGAAGCGGAAACAGCACCGGCATGACATCAGCACTTAGCTCCTCCCTTTTATGGTCAATATGCCCAGCGTATCTCCTTGTTGTTAACTGCACCCTTTTACTGCTCAGTGTGCCCCCTTTGTAGTTAGTGTGCACCCCTTACATTGGTGGTTGTTGGAAACAGCGTTACATACAGAAGCAATCAGTTGCAGAGGCAGAAGGGTATGACTGTGTTGACATTTTTTTGTTTACATTTGTGATCATTGTGATTGATTTACAGAATTCACAAGCCATAGACCATAGTTAGTGTGCACTTCTTACGTTGGCGGCCAGTGGGAGCAGTGTTACTTACAGAAACAATCAGTGGCACAGACAGAATGAGAGGTCTGTGAATACCTTTTTTGTTTATAATTGTGATGGCTGTGATTGATTGTCAATCCAGCACAATGCCTAGGGGTAAAATCATGCATTCTGTAGCTTCTGATCTTGGTACACAGCATTATATAAGAGTGTTCTGCATCATAGCTTTTGTGTTGTGGCTATACAGGCAATCCCAGTGACGTTGAAACAGGGCGCACTCTCTTCGTGCATCACCGTGGTGAAACACGAGTTTATTAAAATGCTAAAAGAACATACTCACAAACCAAGAAGATATAAAAACAGAGACAAAGAGTCAGTGGGATTGGTCCCAAATTCCAGGTGACCCTGGATGTGGTCAATAGATGTGTTTTGGGAGAGCTACTCCCTTCTTCAGTCTTCTTTGTCTGAAGAAGGGAGCATATCTCCCAAAACAAGTCAGCTAACCACATCCAGGGTCGCCTGGAATTTGGGACCAATCCCACTGGCTCTTTGTCTCTGTTTTAATATCTCCTTGCTTTGTGAGTATGCAATTTTAGCATTGTAATAAACTCGTGTTTCACCAAGGTAATTCACGAAGGGAGTGCGCCCTGTTTTTTGTTTCTTCACCAGCACCAATGTTTCCCAATCTTCCAAGGGCTGCACCTCAGAGAATGACAGTTACAGTACCTCCGGCATGAAGATTTGAGCACTGGTTTGTGACATTATCTTTGGAATCACCAGGACTCCCTGTAAGGTTCATAGTCATCTTTAAGCAGGGCACAACTACAGCAGATACAGTATGTCCCACCTCTACCTGCAGCAACTTATCTTTGCAATAGTGATCTATGTGTTCCATATATGAGGAAGCAAAAGGTTGCAACTCTAAGTTATTTGCTGTTGCAAAGGCGAATTTGGTCCCTGGGTCTTCTTAAAAAAAAATAAAATAAAAATTCACTTACATTTCCATGGTTAAGAAACATTTCATCTCCACAGGTGCATTATGGGTGTTAAAACATGATACTTACAAAAACAGTCAAGTAATACAATATAAAATATTTTACATTGGTATCTCTTCTGAGTCCTAACCTGAAGAGTTTTTTTTTAATCATCAATTAAATTTTTTAGGAGCACAGGAAACAGTGCTTATATCACTGTGTCCCATACAATAATGGCCTAATATCTATTATGAGGACTGGTGTAACATCAATCTGAGTGGACCCTTCCTAATTACTGGACCAAAGGCTAATGGTATTTAAAGAAGGGGGAGTGCACCTCTGACCTGACATGTTTATCTGGTACTTTTCATCTCAGTAAACCACTAGGGTTTGCCTTTTCACAATTGCAAGTTGACCTCACTAACTTGTTAGAAGTGTAGTTATGGCCCATTGATGGTGCATTTTTGGTAAAAATGTGTGTGTGTGTTGTGTTTCCACAATATCATACCTTGCATATATTGAAAATATGTAGAATGGAAACCTCTAAACTGTGTGAGCCATTGAATCTCTATTACATTACATTGTGCAATCAAACAAACCCTTTTCCAGGCACTAGGAACTTGAGGGGAAAAGAAAGCTGAAGGATAACTTTATTTTTGTGTTGGTGTTCCTTAAAGTGTTACCAAAAGCAATCTCTGGAGGGATTTCCTTTCATTTCCTGTTTTGACTATGGGACAGGAAGTGAAGGGAAATCTTCCCAATGGGGACTAGATGACAAAGAAAAAAAATTACATGGATTATAACCCTCATTTCCTCTATTCAAAATGAAAAGAAGATTTGCCTATAGTTATACTTTAACAATTTAGAAAAGTAACAGGTGGGTAACACAGGAAGTTGCGCTGCTGTGACATGTAGCCGCTGCTGGATTGTACAACATTTGTGGACCATTATGTATGTACTACAACACTTAGAGTATGTTAATCCGTGTCACCACAAGGCCTGTCTAATCACTTGCCTACCAGACACTGTTACTCCCTTTTAGCCCCATTTTTTTCACACCAATTTCTTTTGGTGGTATTTGATCACCACTGGATTTTTTATTTTTTGTGCTATAAATGAAAAAAGACCGAAAATGTTGAAAAAAATGTGTTTTTCTTCATTGCTGTTATAACATATTGCAAATAAATAATCTTTCTACCGAAATTTAGACCAAAATGTATTATGCTACATTTCTTTGGTGAAAATAACCCAAATCAATATTTAATATTTAGTTGGTAGGAAAGTTATAGAGTCCACAAACTATGGTATATATCTAAAAATGGATAAATACTGATGTGCTGATGGCCTCATCTCATCTCATCTCATTGTTTTTTTAATTGCATAAAAAGTTTATTGATGGAAAAAAGTATAATCATACAAAACAGCAAACATACAGACTCGGTTTACAAGTTTCATAACATAAAGATACTTATTATACATATAGTGTAAAGAAAAGAGAGAAAAGGTTGATGCATAATCTCAAAAAGCAACTAGTAAACAGGTGGTCAAAAGGTAGCCACAATGAACATCCTATTTCGGTCAATCAAATTCAAACAAAAAATAGTATTCCGTCAGAAACTCACATGTATAGGGCACAAGTGGAGAATGCGACATGGAGGAGGTGAAAGAAAGGAAAAACAGGAATGATGGGGGGAGGGGGGAAAGGGGGGTATGGGAATGAAGAACGAGGATTAGGGTCGAAGGTAGGGACTTAGGATAAGGGATACAGGCTCAACCATTCTCCTACCCCCTGCAGTCAAGTAGCAGGTAAGTCCAGTTGAGTTGCATAGACCCAGAAAGGACTTCAAAGAGTACAGGTAGTAAAAGACCATGTGGGACCATGATCACAACATGTGCCCTACTTTTGGGGGCATAAATCTTTGTAGGCAGCAGTTGTTTTAAAGTGAGTCCAACAATACCAGGTGGAAGTGAATTTAGAGAGTCGTTCTAGTGAAATCACGATAAGTTTCTCTATCTCTTCCATTTTGTATGTTCTCTGGAACTATTCCTCTATTGTCAGAGTTTAAGTGGAGAGCCAGTGGCAGGGGATACAATGTCTCGCTGTTGTGATCATGTACATTGCTAAGGATTTACTGTATACTTTCCTAGGAATAGAGGTGTGATGCAGGTATTGTGCTGGAGAGAATTCCAGTGCTGTTACTGTGACAGTGGAAGGGCTGTAATTTGGAGCACGACCACCAGATGTGGAATAACGTCCCTTCCTCTTGCCTGCATCTCCAGCAGAGATTAGTGGGGTAGTGGAGGAGAGAGGGAGTCCTGTACCAACGTGTGTAAATCTTATAGCTGCATTCTTACGTAGCCACGTTCAGGGAGCCCTTGTGGATGAAAGTACACACTGAGTCTCAGTAATCTGAAGAGGGGAAGACACCCAGGTTTTTTCCAAAGCCATGCTAGATCTGCTCTGGTGCGCTGACAGATCACAGAATAGGGAAGAGTAGAGGGTAGAGATTACATGTCTCTGTGGTTGTTTTCTGTTACAGAGTTACCTCAGAGGCGTCAAGGGCCTAGTCCAGGTAGTAGAAGTGTCATGAGATAGTAGAAAATGTTTTATTTGCACGTATGTCCAAAACGACAGGACATGGGGGGTAAGGGAAGTATTTAATACTTCAAGGGAAAAAAGCAAACCCCAACAGAAGAACTGCAACACCCAAATTTCATAGTCTGGCCAAGAGGACTGCAGATAGGTCAAAGACATACCCGGGGCAAAGGCCGGATTGAGGCGCAGAGGAGTCGTAGGGCCAAAGTTTGGGGTGGTAGAGCGAGCAAGTGGGTTTTATAGCAGGCATTGAGTGTGAAGCCTATAAATGGATGCAGTTTAGACTCAACAGACAGGTGTTGTTGCAGGAGCCATGGGATGTTGCAATGAGGCTGTTGAGTTTAGACTTGCTCGAGGAGGTCCCAGCATTTAACTTTGTCATGGACATGCCAGTCTACAACACGAGAGAGTATACATGCCTGGTGATAGCGATGGATATCAGGGAGACCAATGCCACCTCTGTGTTTAGTTAAGGTGAGGCAAGAGTATTTAATTCTTGGGGGTTTACCTTGCCAGATAAAGGTGGAACTTATGTGCTTGAAGGTTCCGAAGAAGGTAGGAGGAAGGCAAATCGGAATCGTTTACATAAGATAGAGGAATCAGGGAAGATTGATCATTTTGATGAGGGCAGTTCTGCCAAACCAGGACAATCGCAGAGTCGCCCATGACTACAGGTCCCGATGCATGTGCTCCAAAGCCATGAAGACGTTTTGGGAGTATAGTTCGGATAGGTACACAGGGATTTGAATATCCATATTATTATTTTTATTATACAGGATTTACATAGCGCCAACAGTTTGCATAGCACTTTACAATATAAAAGGGAGACAATACAGCGACAGTACAGTTCAATACAAAAGGGTTAGGAGGGCCCTGCTCCTTGGAGCTTCCAATCTAAGATATGTGTTTGCTTCTGCTGCCCAAATGAAAGGGAAGTTAGATTTGCAAAGAGAAACTAAGGTCTCTGGAAGTGATACATTAAGTGCAAAATATTTCGTATAATTTAACTTCAGGTTAGAGATTTGGTGGAACAGGTCCAGATCTCAGAGTAAATTAGAAATGGATATAAGGGGTTCAAACAGGTACAGAAGAATATAATCCGCAAGCACTGAGAGCTTATAGGTTCTGTCTTTAACAGCAACTTCCTTTATGTTGGAATTCTGGCAGAGTCTATACAGAAAGGATTCTAATGTTAATACAAAGATCAGGGGGAGAGGGTACAACCCTGTCTTGTGCCATTACTGATCTGGAAGGCATTCTACAGGTGGCCATTGACTCGAACACGTGCCATAGGGCTACAGTATACAGCTTGAATGTAGGCACACATGCAAGGTTGGAGCCCGATAGAATGGAGCACCACTGCCATATAGTCCCAAGCCAGTCTATCGAATGCCTTCTCGGCATCTAGGGAGAGAAAGAATCCTTGTTGGGAGTAGGAGGTCAGCAAATGGTGGAGGTTCAAGGCTTTAATTGTGTTGCCCTTCCTACCTGGGATGAAACCAACTTAATCTGTTGAGATCAGGAAGGGGAGCAGAGGGATCAATCTGGAAGCTAGGCTATGCAGAGAACACAGAAAGTTAGGTATAATCTTTCCGTTGTGGGTGCAGCACCATGTGTCATGCAATTGTAGGCCAATAAGCTGTAATTTAATTTGTCGGAGAGCTCTGAAAGGTAATATCAATGAACACGAAACAGTATCTAGAAAAGGGCTGAGGGGGACATTAGAGTCCCCTCCTAGGATAAGAAGGCCGAAGGTGAAAGCAGTTAGAAGGTCTTCAATGTGGCAGAAAAATGCCACTTGTTTAGTACTCTGGGCATAAACATTTGCTATCATTACTGGTCTTGCTCCAAGTACGCCTCTGAGGAACAAGTAACGGCCATCTGGGTCTACCAATTTGTCTAGTAGTTGAAAAGGCATCTGCTTAGAGAACAAGATAGAGATGCCCTTCATTTTGGAATCTGCAGTAAAGGCATGGTAGGCTAAGGAAAATAAATTGTCCGAAAGCTTAGGAATGGAACCAGTCTTAAAATGCTCATCTTGCAGTAGGACAATATGTGCTTTTGAATGGCAGAGCTCTCATAGAAATTGGGTTCTCTTTTCTGGGATATTTAAACCCTTAGCATTCAGGGATAGTAGTTTCACAGAAAATGAGAAGGAATGTGTTCCATGAGAAGGTATATTTAGAGGAGACAGATGGTAACCTGAAATAGTAAATATAATATACCCCAAACGGGGATTTAGCCTGCTGGACAAGGAGGGATGATTTCCAATGGGAGCTGTATTATTTGGGACAGAATGAAGCAGGCATGAAGAGGGTGGAGCTCGACCCACAGTGGGAGTCGAGTAGCACCATGATCTTAGATAAGTATCTGGCCCTGGCCAATACAATGTAGGGTGTAGGGGAGGTAAGAGAATGCATGAAGGGAGAGGGAAGAAGAAAAGTAAGGGTAACAGGGAAGAGGGAATCGGTTCAGGGGAAGGGGACACATAGCGCTACAGAGGTCCTAGGTCTGCAAGTAACTGAGTATATACAACAAGCCCAGGTCCTAACACTAAGAGGATAGAGCTTGTCCTAGAGAATCTGTGCAGCCATACATATCCAGTTTAGGATGGAGCTTTTGTAATCCTGATATGGGTAATGAGTAGAGTTTGATATACTAAACAGGATGGACACAAATATAAAACAAGATGGCAATAAAATCATATAGTAGAGAGAGCAAAGTTGTATTACAAAGGAATTTCAGAACACAGACATTTTAGGTAGGAGGACATGTTTACGGGTCCATAGGGAAGGCTCATCTAGGAGAGATATAAGAGGGTAGAATTAGAGGGGTCCAGAGTGGAGGGGGGCAATGTAAAGTTTCAACAACCCCAAGGCTGCATGTTGTAAGAAATAGGGGAGGGCAAGAAGAAAGGCCAGAAATTGAAGGAGACCAAATGTATGTGTACTGAAATAACTAACTTGGAATTCAAAACTTAGAGCCACACTGCTGAACAAATATAAGCAGTTCAAATCATGTGTTAGCTTACATCCCTCAACATTGGAGTCACAGTAGGAGCAGTCAAATACAAGGGAACCAGGTGGAAGGGAATCGGAGATTAGGTCGCAGAGGATCCAGGTGGAGACAGGCTGGAGATTTCCCTGGTCCTCGTAGCATGAATGAAGAGTAAGGCTTCACTGGCTCCCAGGGTGGACCTCAGAATCACTTCTGAAACATGTACCCCGGTGTAAAAAGAGTTCCTGGGGGAACATAGGAAGGGTAACGGGCAGGGGAAGTGTAGAGACAACATCATAGGGCATTCAGCAGGATGTAGACATGTATGAACAGGTAGTCCAGTGTGGAGTTGGGCAGAAAATAGTTCAGGTAATAGCAGATGATAGCAGCGTGCAGCCTATACATTGTTCATCCTGATGAAGGAGATCATTGGTGTCCTCAATCACTGTTGTGGGCTCTCCGGTGTGCCAGAGATGCTGTCAGGTTGGTTCCATTTGGATTCCTGTGGGAGTCCACTGATAGAGAGACAAAAGGGAGAGAACACCAACTGCAGGTTCGCGGGTTGACATCAGAAGATCCCTGGTTTGCAGCATAATCAAGGGCTGGCAGCTGGAAAGTGCTGTACCAACCTGGTAGACCAGGCATTGTTATGTCTAGACTTTCAGAAAAATTGTGGTAGGTCCTTCGGGATGTGTAGCAATGCAGTGCAGCCTATGGTAGAAGCCAACAGGCAGAAGGGAAATTTCTATCAGTAGATTATCCGCCTAGCTCGCAGTAGATCAAGTAGTGGTCGGAGGTCTTGCCTGTGTTATAGTGTTATATTGGAGAGGTCTTGAAAGAGTTGCAGCTCAACCCCGTTATACTCAATGTGGCATCTTTCCCTGGCTTTGTGCAGAATTTCTTCCTTCAGAGAAAAATTCATTGGGCAGCAGATGATGTCTCTCAGGGGGTCAGTTTCCCTTCCCTGAGGGCATAGAGCCCAGTGAATATGCTCCATTTCAGTAGGAGATTCAGGGGCACAATATAGTAGATTAATAAAAACATTTAGGACCAATTTGGTCAGTTGCTCCTGCTCCACAGATTCGGGCAAACTTCTGAGGAGCAAATGGTGGCGACGGCCCCAGTTGTCCAGATCTCCAAGTGCCTTTGGAGATCTCTCATCTGCATTGTATGCATTTCAGCCACTCTAGACATATGCTTTATGGTCACCTCATGGTGGGATGTCTGTTGCTCCACATTTTGAAGTTGAGAGGCCATGACTTGGATATCACGGTGCAGCTCTGTAATCACCACTGATAAGGTGTTTTTTATGTCAGCAGTGATATTGTGCAGGTCAGAAAGGCTAGGGGTTTGTTGAGCAGTAGAGGAGCTGGACTGATGCTAGCTCTGGCAGCTTTGGCTCGGGCTCAAACTGGAGGCACAGGGAGCATGCGAGGAGGCCTGGGAGGAGGTATGTGTTGCTGAGTCCAGAATATATCCAGAATGTTCGGGCTTAACTGTGTCCCCGGGTCCATAGGAGAACATGACCACGAGGCGGACCCGTTACGGTTGGATTTCCCCATGTTGGACAGGGGAAGCCTGCGATGTAGGTGATGATAATGCTCCAGCAGCGAGGGCTCAAGAAGTAGGCTTCGATTATGGTCGAGGTCAAACTGCGTTCATCTCATTTCTTGAGGCCCAAAAATGCCAGGACAGTACAAATACCCTAGTATTTAGTAAGAGGCATGGCAAGTTTATTGAAGTTGTCATTGTTGGTCATAATTTTGTGGAAAATGAAGAAGGGAAAAACATTTTCACAATTGCTGTCAACAATGCTGTCAACAATGCACTACAGTGTCATTATATAATGGTGGTGGTGATCAGGGACACTGACTGGTGACAGTATGTTTTTTTTTTTAAAAATTCTAATAATTTTTTATTTTTCTATATTTTGTAGTAAAACATTTTTTAATGTTTTTTTCTACTCCTGTTGCAAGAGCAATACAATGTTACCATAATAACATTGTACTACTCTGGACAAGGGATCAGAATTTTTTTTTACACATTATGATTGCTTATACCAACAAGTTTCACTGGTAAAAGAAAGCATTTTTACTGACTAAAACTGGTTCATTCAGTAGGGTTTGTTGTGATCAGCTGTGATTGGCCAGAGCTGATCACATGCTACAGATGGGCTGTGATTGGCCCAGTCTGTACATGTGATCACTGTGACCAATCACAGCTAGCGGCACAGTTGTAAGCAATGGATGGCATAAAAGGAAGCCATTCATTGTTTACAACTGTCATATGATCTGCTGTGTTTGGTCATGGCAATCACATGACACTGGCAGCAAGCCAGTGTGGTAATCGGTCGTGTCCAGTGGAAGGAGTTAAAATGGCCTTACATTATACAATCTTCTTATTCAATTTTCCTTTAGATTTACCTTCAACTATGTAGTGCAAGGGCCTCCCTGATTGGATACAAATTGAAAGTGTCTAGGGTTTACCTCATATTATATGTTTTTGGTAAATCTAAAGGAAAATTGTACAAAAAAATTGTGTAATGTATGGCCAGCCTTACTCTAGAACTAGATCATTTCACATGCTGCCGAACTGACGTCTGGGACTAGGCTACTGTTCTTTGTCAGGAGTAACTCCAATGATCAAGAGGACCTGCCATTGGATCTTTCCAGCACTCCACTGCATTTAATTTGTATAATTTTTCATGAAATAGTCACTACTGAAGAGAATTAACCACTTCATTACCGGGCACATTCACCCTCTTCCTGCGCAGGCAAATTTTCAGCTTTTAGCACTGTCGCACTTTGAATGACAAGTACATGGTCATGCAACACTGTACCCATTTGAAATTTTTATAATTTTTTTTTTAAATAGAGCTTTATTTTGGTTCTATTTAATCACCACTGGGTTTTTTATTTTTTGCTAAATAAACAAAAAAAAGACTAAAAATGTTAAAAAAAAATCCACTTTTTTTTGTTTATAAAATTTTGCAAATAAATAATCTTTCTTCGTGAATGTAGGCCAAACTGCATACTGCCACATTTCTTTGGTGAAAATAACTCAAATCTGTATTTATTATTTAGTCTGTAGGAGTTACAAACTATGGTATATCTGAAAATTGATCAATCTTGATGTACTGATGGCCTATATCATTTCTTGAGGCCCGAAAATTCCAGGGCATTACAAATATCCCCCAAATTACTTCCTTTTGGAAAGTAGACAGTCCAACGTATTTAGTAAGAGGCATGATGACACTTACGGTCACCAATGCAGTACAGCGTCATCATAAAACTGTGTGGCGGTGACCAGGGACACTGACTGGTGGCAGCATGTTAAAAAAAAATAATTTATTTTCACTTTTGATTTTTGTTTTTCCTATTTTTATTTTTTTACACATTGTGATTCTTTCAGTATGTATTGTTCTGATTAGTTGTGATTGGCCACAGCTAATCATATGGTACAAATGGGATATGATTGGCCCTGTCTGTACCATGTAATCAAAGTGACCAAAACCAGCTAGCAGCACAATTGTAAGCGATGAATGGCATGAAAGGGAGCCATTCATTATTTACAACTGTCATCTGATCTGCTGTGATTGGTCACAGCAATCACATGGTACCTGCAGCAGGCCGGTACACTGATCAGTCATTGGCTGTGTCCGGTGGACACAGCCTGTGACAGATCATACTGCAGCGTGACCCATAAGGCATATGCGAGGCAGATTTTTGGAGGATACCATATGATGTCCACCTGGAATGATGAAGGTCGCGCCCAGTCATCATTTGACAGTAGGCAGGGCGGAAAGTGGTTAAAGTAGTTCTAAAGACTGGGGCTTTTAAGCTTAATGCATTCTTTGCATTAAGAAAAAAAAAACTTCTATTGTAAGCTACCCCCCAGCTTCCCCTCCAAATATCTAACTGAGCCCAATCTTGATCCAGCATTGTACCTGAGAGAAGAGGCACTGCTCTCTTTCTCCCTCTTCACTGGACTCCTTTTGGCTCCATTGGTTCCTGCTATCAATCAATAGTCAATCAGCAATCCAGTGACGAAAGAGTGGGGGGCAGGACTGGGTCGTACTGTGTGTGTCAATAGGCACACAGAGCAAGGCTCAGGATCAAGTTTGGGGCTGTTCTGTGTCTAACCAAGTATGACATGTTAGTTATTAAAAAAATAACTTCACAATCACTTTAAAATGTTTATGACAAGTAAAATAGTTAAAAAAAACTTCTATTGTGAGCTCCCCCCAGCCCCCCCCCCCATACTTATCTGAAACTAATCTCGATCCAGCACTGTGCCCAAGGCAGATGCACTGCACTCTCTCTCCCTTCTCACTGGACTCTTTTTGACTCCATTGGCTCCTGCTGCTGTCAATTAAATCCAGTGAAGTGAGACTGGGGGGTGGGACCAAATCAAATTTAAAAACACAAATACAGAAAAATACCTGCTGCTGATCTGCCAGAAATCCAGTGTGCTACTAATTTCCTTTTTAAGCTGTCAATGAAGGACTGAGGCAGGGCTGATAATACTGTTTGAGGTTTTTAAGTGCAGCAATAGCAGGTCACATAGGAGTTAGGAACAAACTGGATTTCAGGCAGATTAATACTGTAAGTACTTTTCCCTACTTGCAGAGTCGAGATGGAGAAATATGAGTGTATTTCCAAGTGTACTGAATGTGCATACACTTTAACTTACAACAATGCTTCATATTTAGCCCAGTATGTCTTATTTTTGATACATTCAAAAGTTGTGATACAATTCTACATTTTACATAAAACAAATTCACACACAGTTTATCATTTGTATCCATTATTTCCATCTGTGACAAGATTTGTGACTACGTACTGATTATATCTACAAAGCAAATTGTGATTGGAGAGCACATTCTATCTAGAGTGCTGTATATCTCCCATCCAGTCCAGAGTTTGTAGGTTTCTGAAATGCTTTACACACCATATGCAAATCTACAAAGCCAACCATTATTAAGGTTACAAATGTAACACCGTTCATCCCATAAAGAAATTTTACTCAAATCTTATTTTGCCTTAGGCTGTATATTTAAAAAAATCAATACAGATATATGTAATCTTAGACTTTAAATTTTATTGCGTTCAAGAACCTAAACTATTTATTTTCTGAAATACAGCAGCACTTTTAGCAGTCAGCCGTTCACATGAAAAAACATGTATTTACAATTATTTATTTAATTTTAAACCACATAGGGTGATTGATGCAGAATGTTACTGCCATCCAATGGCAAAATCTTAACATAGCTTGAGCTACGGGTTTAATATGATTTGATCCAATTGCAGCCTGGGGAATTTATATGTGTGCTCCATTTTATAACTTACATCAATACGTTCTTGTTTTGCCGTACAGGGAAAGCAAGAAATATGACCACAGTTTCAATTTATTTGCACTTCCTGCAATTCAATTTAACTGTGAATTACTAATACTACAGAACATAATTATCTAAATGTATAACTCAACTGCAGCTACTCACGAGAGGGAGCGAATATAATATTTTAGTATTAATGTGTGTGCGTTCCCCTTATTACATTAGTTTAAACTGTTCAATTATATTAATATCCTTCTAATACGAAACAGGCTTTTGTTAAAAGCACATAGTCATTCTAACTTAATTTCACACTTGCTACTTATGGATGCAATAACATTTTTATAAAAATTATAATTATTTTGAATATATTAGCATTTTACATGTACCCAATGGATATAATCATTGATGGGTAAAATGATCAGATATAACTGAAGATGAAATTGCAAGCCCATTCTTATTAATCCAGATGCATATTACATTTATATTTCTACAAGGGTAAAACAGAAAATACATTTCCAGTATATCACTTTTTCATTTGCTACTGTTTTTTTTTTTTTGGTTAACAAATACGTAAACAAATTAAAACTCTAGTATACTGTTTCAATGTAAATGACCTCATAACATAGTTTAGTTTTTTTTAAGAAAAACTGAAAATGGTATGGTCACCTTGCATGTCTAGCTGCCAGGTGCATGTAAACAACTGAACATTTTAGCTTACACCAAAGCTAATGCAGATCCAGGAACAAAATGAACCTTCTGTCATATAATGAGGCCTATTAGTGCTTTGCATCTTACTTTGCTTTTTCTGAGTTCACTTCTAAATTTTTCCTAGCACAAAAGTGTAAAAAAAAGTGTAAAAAGGATGGTGAAAAGTATACAAATGAGTAAAAGTAGTCTAAAAAATTTGAAGTTACATATTTTAAAAAAAAGTTATCTTGAGGACATTTCTTTCATTCTCTTAATATAATTTAAGTCTTTTAGGGTGGTGGTAATTCTTAAAAAAAGTGATGGCAAAATATCCTTCTAAATTGAAAAATTGGATCTAGAAGCAGATTTTGCTTTGTTCAGTTAGGTAGAAGGATTAGAAATTATTTCCAAAGAATGACAGTAAAAGTTAAAGTGGTTGTAAACCCTAAATGTTTTTTACCTTAATGCATTCCCTGTATTAGGGTAAAAAATGTTTCAGGATGTGACTCGCCCCCTAATTACCCACCTTATACTTACCTGAATCCTGTATCAATCCAGTGCTGTGCCTGTCTGTAGTGGCTCTCTTCTCTTCTCCCTGCTCTCACAGTCTTTGTGCAGAGCAGCCTGTCAGTAAAATACTGTGGCAAAGGAATGAGGATTGGGGCAGAGCCACACTTTCTGTGTCTATGGATGCAGGCAGCACAGCCTGGGATCAAACCCACAGGTGTGCTACAATAGGACATGACTTCCTATTGTGGCACACCGAGAAGAGGAGTCAGGAGCTCTAGCAGGAGAGCCTAGAAATGGAGAATCATAGCTGCTCCTGCCACACAATTGCACAGAGCAGGTAAGCACATTGTGTTTGTTAATTTAAAAAAACAACTTTACAAACACAATATTAAAGTGATATTAACTGTATATTTTTTTTATTAAAATTAAAAAAAGGTTATACTTTCACAGAGCTGCCCCTTACCTCTTCTTCTGGAGGAGGTCCGATGCTGTCCTCTTCTAGAAATGCCCCCTTAGCAAGCCATGTACCAATGGTGCACTCATGAGGGCATGCTCCCAAGCCAGGATGTGTGGGTCAAAAGACACACATAGCGTGGCTTGACCACACCCCTCGCTCCCTTCTCACAGGATTTGACTGACAGCAGCAGGAGCCTGTGGCTCCCACTGATTTCTGAGACTCTTGTGAATGCAGGAAAAGAGGAGCAACACTGCTGCACACGGAATATCATTGGATCAAGAGAGGACTCATGTAAGTGTTTAGAGATGGCTGTATTGGAAGCTTTTTTACCTTAATGCAGAGAATGCATTAAGTTAAAAAAACTTTTGCCTATAGAACCACTTTAACTCTTACCATGTAGGCTGTAAGGAGAGGATTAGTAAGCTCAAATAGTAGGTGTGTTTCCCAATGACTTGTGCCAATCAAAACTGTGTTTTAGGGCATGGCAGCCCACTTTTATTAATTAAACAAAAAAGAAAGTTTATATACATCAGTTGCCCATGCAGGGGTTTCCACCATCAAACACAATATAAACAGTATTCAAGCCTCCTGGCTCTCTTTATTGGCCCTGTGGCTCAGGCCTCCTGCCTCAGTCCTCCTGACTGTCAAACCCACAGTCCCAGTGCTCATTCACACTGAACCTCTACTCAGTGTCCCTTATCATACAGCTTCCCTGCTGCTGTGTCCTTCTCTCTTACTGTCTGTCCTGTCCTGCACAATGTGGTGCAGCGTGCACCTTCCATCTCCCACCTAGAATGGTGTCTCCAAACCGGGAGCGCTGAGCTATCCTCCCACCTGAGTACATAAAGAGCCTGCACACCTGTGCACCTGCTTTCTGGAAAACCTGGCCCAGACTGCCATTTTACACAGTGACATGGCCTTGCCCTGCCACAAGGCATATGTATATGACTGGGCCAATGGAGAGGCACATGAGGTACTTATCTTGAGCACAACTGAGAGGCAAAAATGGAAGGGGCAGAAATGCTGTATACCACCAACTTTGTAAGTCACAGACAGTGATATGCAGTATTCTTCTGTACCAGAAATCGGTATAGGCAGGCAGCAACTGTTTTGCTACATCATCACCTTTCTCAGTCTTGCCTTCAGCACTCCTTCCCAACATGAGAATGTGATGATGTATGTTTATTCTTCTTTTTAGACTTCTTTCTTCTTCTGTACCTGCCATCTGCCATACAGGAGTGGGATCTGTTCCAGGAGTAATCACACTAAGATATAGGCTAACACCAGTGACCAGTGCTTAGTTAGGGATGTTGCTGCCTTGTGAGGAGTATCATATTGTACTGCTTTTTTTAAAGATATTGTTATCCTATAGTTTGCTGCTGTTTGGCATAGGGTGTGCATTTTTTGTATGGATCAAAAAATGTTTATATATATTTATATATACACTATATTGAAAAAAGTATGGGGACACCCCTCCAAATTGTTGGATTCAGGTGTTGCAATCACCTCCATGGCCACAGGTATATAAAATCAAGCACCTAGGCATGCAGACTGCTTCTACAAACATTTGTGAAAGAATAGGTCGCTCTCAGGAGCTCAGTGAATTCAAGTCCGGTACCAAGATAGGTTGCCACCTGTGCAATAAGTCTATCCGTGAAATATCCTTGTTACAAAATATCCCATGGTCAACTGTTAGTGGTATTATAACAAAGTGGAAGCAACTGGGAACAACAGCAACTCAGCCACCAAGTGGTAGGACACGTAAAATGACAGAGCGGGGTCAGCACATGCACAGTGCAGAGAAGTCGTCAACTGTCTGCAGAGTAAATAGCTAAAGACCTCCAAACTTCATGTGGCCTTCAGATTAGCACAACAAAAGTGCGTAGAGAGCTTCATTGAATTGGGTTTCCATGGCCGAGCAGCTGCCTCCAAGCCTTACATCATCAAGTGCCATGCAAAGAGTCGTATGCAGTGGCGTAAAGCACGCTGCCACTGGACTCTAGAGCAGTGGAGACGTGTTCTCTGGAGTGACCATCATGCTTCTCTGTCTGGCAATCCAATGAACGTGTTTGGGTTTGGCAGTTGCCAGGAGAACGGTAATTGCCCGACGCATTGTGCCAAGTGCAAAGTTTAGTGGAGGAGGAATTATGATGTGGGGTTGTTTTTCAGGGGTTGGGCTTGGACCCTTAGTTCCAGTGAAGGTAACTCTTAAGGCATGTACATACCAAGACATTTTAGACAATTTCATGCTCCCAACTTTGTGGGAACAGTTTGGGGATGGCCCCTTCCTGTTCCAACAGGACTAGGCACCAGTGCACAAAGCAAGGTCCATAGAGACATGGATGAGCGAGTTTAGGGTGTAGGAACTGGACTGACCTGCACAGAGTCCTGACCTTAACACAATAGAACACATTTGGGATGAATTAGAATGCAAACTGCAAGCCAAACCTTCTCTTGTGACATCAGTGCCTGACCTCACAAATGCACTTCTGGAACAATGGTCAAACATTCCCATAGACACACCCCTAAACTTTGTGGACAGCCTTCCCAGAAGAGTTGAAGCTGTTATAGCTGCAAAGGGTGGGCCAACTCAATATTGAACCCTGGGATGCCATTAAAGTCCATGTGTGTGTAAAGGCAGGCGTCCCAATACTTTTGGCAATATAGTGTGTGTGTATATATATATATATATATATATATATATATATATATATATATATATATATATATATAAATAATATATATATTTATATATAGTTTTATATATATATTTGTATATAGTATTAGAGTTTTCTTTCTTGTATCACGTCAACCAGGTCACTTATTATATAGTGAAAGATATGCTACACTTGTGCGCTGTATTGTGAAACTCCTAAGGCTGCAACCTTCATCAGAATATAAGCTATACAGTACAAAGATAACGGTCATCAGGTTTCTAACTATGCCTATGTTCCAGAGGAATCTGCAGACCATCTGCCGATTAGAATACTCATAGATTGTACTGGTTATTATGATCAGGATAACTGATTGAAGGCCTGCAGTGAATTGCTTAGCAGTTATGCCATTAAGGCTGATTTAATTGTCTTTTTCCTGACTGCCTCGTACTAAGTTCCATTTCTTATAATATGGCTTGGTGGGTACATCCCTAAAACCTGTACAGTAAAAATTATTATTATAACTGTTTTTTATTTAGTTTGAATGAAGTAGAAAGCTACTATATCTATATTACTAATGATTTTAAAAAGCATTTCCTTTATAACATTGCAGCACATAGTAGAGCACTCTATGTACACAGAAAGTGAAGAATGACCTAGCAAGAGAATCTGCATAATAAGACACTGAATGCATATTTCGGATGAGCAATGGCTTGCTAACCTCCACTCATGTTTAGCAAAACAAGGTCATTGGCATGAGGCTAGCAACGTCTGCTAACGCAGCAAACAGCCCCAGCAAAGGATCATCAAAATGTGACATAATCAATCAGTCTTGGACACTGCCATCTGGCACATTTTGTTCACAAACTGTAATCTTCAAGGTCTGTTTGCATATAAATGTTTTGTTTTTCATAATAATGCTTATACATGTTTATAAGACCGTGCCTACCTGCTTAGTGACTTGATCTACAACAGATTGTGCATTGAAAGAACAGTAAAATAGATGATTAGTGGTAGAATCTTTTGAATTATTTGTTTTCCTATTCACCAATATTTTATCTTTTGGCTATATATATATATATATATATATATATATATATATATATATATATTATAACCACTTACTGACAGATTTCTATTGGACACAGGTGAAGCCACTCCTATCTACTCTACATAAACAATCAAGGACCGGCGTACATTACATTTGTGCATATGTTGTGGCCTCTGGTGGAATAAAACTGTAATATAGATGTTTCTGATTACATAAGAACAGATGCATTTGAGATGACATTATTTTTTTCAACACCACATTACGGTTTAAAAGGAAACATGTCTCACCTGTCTACAGCGATCAATTCCTCCTTTATTTTCTAACCTACACTGGAAGCTGGAATCTTATTATTGGGTGTAAAAACACTTCTTTTGGTATACTTTTAAATAATTATGGCTGCTAGGGAGACAAGCAGAAAAACATAAAACCATGTAATTTTGTATTGGTCAGTTTATTGCTCTACCTATGTGTAGCTGTTCTTTGCTATTTATAAATTGATCTGAATGGTTACCCTTTTTTTTTTTTTGCTTTGTTGGATTTTGCTGCATACAGACAGGGAGACTTGGTGTGTTGCTGTACCATTAGACATTAAGAAGGGTGGTGCAACCTCCATGGCATGTCTACTCCTAATTTATTCATTATTGATTAATTAATTTGAACAATTGTTTTCTATGTGTCCTGTGTACACTGCAACACTGCCTTCAAGTGGGTTGTAGTACATTGAGATACAATTCAGTATGCTGCCCATTTCTGCAACATACCGCTCACCTGAAGGATGGTGCCTTTCATTGTAACAACTTCCAGCAGACATTGTTCGGCCTGCTAAAATGGATTGTTTTGTTGTGCAGCTAGTGTGAATAGGCCCTGAGTGTTGGGGAATTTTGATAATGTTCAACAGAAAACATGAATTTTTATTTAAGATTAAAGACTTATTTGGTAATTATTTGTTGATGACACGCCTTACAGATCTCATTTCTCTAAACACTCAGTCCACAAAGGTTCATTATACACTTTGTATCTAGTGGTGTTTTATCCCTACTATTGTCATTATAACACAGCCAACTTTAGTTTAACTGCCATTATGAAAAATCCCAAATACTATTGTACTATTGTACATATATATATATATATATATATATATATATATATATATATATCCCTTTGTAACTGCGACTGTCTAATAGGTCCAAAGATGTCATGGTAGCTTAATTTGTTCCTTTGCAGGGGAGGGGCATTCTTCCTGTACTGAGTAGCATTCATGTAATGTCATTTAAACGTATCTGAGTCTTGGAGTACTGGGAGCCTAGCCTGCATGATGATGCATCCAGGGGGCAAATCAATGGAAACAGACAGAATGACATGAGTGTTGTTCTGCCCAAAGAGGGAGAAGCTGGGGACAGTGCAGAAGCATTGAGAGGGTAAATAGAATTCAACAATTATTTTTATTATTCTAGGAGGGGAAAATGAAAAAAAAACATGAAGATGTACTTTAAAGCTGAATTCCAGGAATTCAGCAACTGTGAAAAGAGCGCAGGCACACTGAGTTAAGTCCAATTAGGTGCATGTCACCTCTCAGACTATCTCTATTACTTACATGAGACAGGTTTATTTCATTCCCAGAGGATATGCTTGAGCTCTGAGAGGAGAGAAGCACACAGAGCAGCTATACCAGCCCCTCCCCTCTGCTGCCCATTCACAGAAGCCTTTGTATTTTTTTGTTCACATTTTACAAAGAATTCTGTGAGTGGGCAGATGGCTGGGAAGGGTGGGCAGTTCCAGTGACTCTGCTCTTGAAGGAACTGAACTGAGACCACAGTGAGCAACATCAGAACTCCAAAGGTTATCCTCCTGGAGCACAAAAACAGCTGTCAGATGTGAATAACAGAGATAAGTCTACAGGCAGCAGGCACCTCGTTTGACGTAACTCATGGTATGCCTACAGTTATTACAAAATAGTTGAATTTATAAAATTCAATTTTAAGGCTTTCAACGATCTTATGCACATTTCATGTAAAATGTACAATTACTCGTCTAAGTGATGATTATCTTTCTGAATGAACATTTTTAGGGGATAATATTATAACATAAAATATGACATGATGGTAAAATAACTGATCCATCTTTGTAAATTGAGTCTTATGACTAACCAGAAAAAAAGAGCACCTGAGAATGGTAATTCATTATTAGGACATCAGTACTGTTATCTTGCTCAATACAGAGGTACTTAGATATGCATGCAACATCCACATATATTTAGGTTCCATTTTTGTAGCAGCAGGGCTGGTAAACTACTGGCCAGGTGGAAGCCCCATGCAATTGAGACCTCTGGTTTTAATTAGAACAAATTAGACTACACTCTCCTGTTCACCATCTATAATGGTTATTATGGAAATTTGATTTAAGTGACTGTCGTATAGAGCAAGATCAAAATATTGTGGAACAAGCTATTCATGCTACATACTGTTCAAGTATTTTGTAATGTGTATGAGTAGTTTTGGTGCCTTTAAATACAATTTTGAACATAGCTGTATATGTATTGCACTTTCTTGTGACTGGACAATGTACCCAGGGTTGATTTTTAGTTATAATATAACTTTAATCTGAACAGATTTAGTGAATTTGAAATTTATACAGGAACAGGACCATATATAACGTGCACTGATAATTGATATAAGGTATGTAAAAAAAATAAACAGTTAATAAAAAAAGTCTATGATGCACTGTGGGCCCAGAAGTGCATTTTTTTGGTTCCCTCTGACCCATCTCACCATAACTTGCTTATTTCCAATAAACAGAATTTGTTTTGCTATTTTTGTTTTTTTTATGAATATGAACCCAATTCAGGAGACATTGAGTTTAGAGAATAAAGACAAAATAAAGCCAATTATCAGCAAATTATTTAGAAAAATAAAAAAAATTCACAAATAATATATTTTCAGTACTGATTTTCATAGGCAAACAATTCTGAAGGACAAGAATCAAAGAACAATAAGAAAGGCTTAACACTCTTGGTGTATTAATTAGTGGAATACATGGAACTCCAGGAATAAAACTGAAAGGTAGTATACCAATAAAGATAAAAACCAGCTTTAGCTGCAGTACTTACGTGTATTCCACAGCTTTACCCTGCATTAATCCTTCTCCACTCCATCACTGCCAGTCTTCAGGTTTAAAGGACAGCTAGCGCCATTTAACCCAGGCTGCCATGGACACACCTCCTGGATGGAATACTACTGCACTAAAAGTGCTCAGAAGGGTGTTAAACTTAACTCCTGCTTTAATTTTCTGGAAAATATAATAGATGGTAATGCTGCTATTGTTGCTTAAAATATAAAATTACATAACATTAATAAAACTCACAATGCAAAACTACAGAAAGTTATTACAAAATTGCATCATGGAGAGCTGTAACTGGGACAGAAAATGAAAAGAAATCTTTGCAATGAGGACACAGCCTGCAATAAAAGTCTGATAGAGAGGTTCTGTCCTTTTTCCAGACAAGCTTTGGCTAAAGTTGGCATTTAAGGCAACAGGGTTGCAAAACTGAAATAAAAAGATTCCCCTGTAAATAAGATATACTTACCTGCTCTGCTACCCACACCGCTGATCTTTGCTCTTTTTCAAGAACTGTAATGTCTTCACTCATCACACGTCCAGAAGTGTTGGATTCCACTTTCCCTGGCAAGTACTGTTGTTCCTTCCACCACCACCTTCTTCACTGCAGAACACAAACTTTCAGTCATGTAGTTTAGATGCAGTTTTTAGGTCATTCACATTTCATACCAAGGGTAAGAAAGCTCCATATTCCTGATGCCCAAAAACAATTTCTGCTTCTTCAGAGCAATTTAGGGGGATTTCAACCATCAGTGTATAAATCATGATACCATTAATAACTTAAAGTGGAGTTCCAGTCACTCCAGACTTTTAGAAAACAGACACTCAACTGTCCCTCGATCCTGCAGTGTCCTCCCCGCAGCCCATTTCACTGGCCATTTGGTGTTCCTGGTGCCGGCATCTTCAGTGTGAGCACCCAGCTGTGACAGCTTGAGGCTACATTTCCGGGTGCCCACTGCGCATACGCAAGTACCACTGAGCTTTCTGAATGCTTCTGTAGTCTGGGAGGGAGACAACATTTGCTTATGATTGCCTAGGCTATCGCAGCAGATGTGGGAGTGGGTACCTGTTAATTTCGAATACCTGCCCCAAAGGAGCCAATCCTAAATGGGGATTGGGGGACCAGTCTATAAAGCAGAACTTCCCCTTTTGGGTGGAGCTCCACTTTAAACAGATACTAACTTTATTCATATGTAGTGCTGTAGTGCTCACCCCCATAAGGGCTGCTGATTTTGTGTCACAGGTTCTTTTCCCACTAGTGTAGTGGCAGCCAGACAAACAGCAATATTCATTATTATGGCTCCGTAAACAGTCTAGGGGGTTGTCTTTTTAAAGTTTATTGCAGATTAATTTAGATGGGGCTTGGATGAAAGCTATGGGACACTCCAGAACACTGAACAAGAATGGACACTCTTCCCTTTGTGCCAACGTCTTAGAACAGTCCTTTGAACAGTAGGACATAAAGTGGACAGCACTGGGACACCATTAGCAATGCTTCAGGCCAGGCGAGCTTCAAACTTAGTGCACCAGGGGTTAACAGCAGCAACAGTCACTAGGATCCAGGGGCGGACTGACCATTTGGAAACTCAGGCACTGCCCGAGGGCCTGGGGTCAGTAGGGGGCCCCATGAGATGCCCCTGGTACCTTTTTCATAGGCTTTTTTGAGTTTGGGCAAGGACACAGGGGCCCCATGATCCCCTACTGCCCGGGGCCCTATGAGTTGTCAGTCTGCCTCTGCTAGGATCCCTCTATCATATCTTTACTGACAGTGTCCCTGGGACTTAGATGTCTCCCTCCAGACAGTGTGTCTGAAACTTCCAGACCAGATCCTCTGTCAGGAATGAACTTGCCAATAACGGTGGGACTCACCTGCCTTGTGGGCTGCAGTACCAGGGCTGGCCAGCGGGTGCTCTCAGCAATCAGAGAATCACCCCTGCAGTCAGCCAATACACCTGAAGCTGATTGCAGGGGTTGTATTTAAGGAATGGCCAGACTCACAGTCAGGGCCTTGGTGTGTGTTTTTCCATGGGCCCCTCTATCTTGTAACCTGCATTCCTGTTCCTGTTTCTGCCTGACTTGTTGCCGACTCTGCCTGATCCTGACCTCTGCTGACTTCTGTTTTATCCCTGGCTTGTGACCCTGATCATTCTCTGCCTGACCCCCTGTACCTACCTGTCCGTTAGTTGCTGTATCTGGCTCGTGACCTGACTACTCTCTGCTTGCTCCTCCTGTACCTACCTGCCCGATAGTTATCGACCCAGCCTGCCTGACTACGTTGTGCTCTATATGTGTATGTACCTGTGTATCTATATCAGTTTAGGTTTGGGTTTGTTTCACCTTGTTGTATGTATTTGTGTTAGCTTGGGGTTTGGTGCACTGCGTTTATATTTGTATTGTTAGTCTCAATAAATTATATTATTTACTATATCTGAAACCTACGTTTCCCTGTGTCAGTCCACACACTTCTGGTCACACCCGCATCCCTGACATCCTCAATTAAACCCATCTTTTAGCTCCCAAAGGATTTGCAGGAAAATAGCCCCCCGACTTAGCACAGCTGGGAATTCAATGAAATTGGCAGAATCTTCAACTGGACTGCCAGGATTAGCAGCAGCCCTTTTAGCTGTGAACCTGTCCTCCTGGGGAATAACAGGACAGCTTTAATCTTCAGCCTATTTATGCTCACTCCCAGCCACCATCTCAGCACCTCCCCCAGGTATTGGCTGAGACAACATAAATATTCAGCTGCTGATTTGCTTCATCCAGCCCACTACTTTCCAAAATTATCCAGAAGGCAGGGGGAAGCAGTCACACCCACAGTGAGTGAAACTCAGAGCAGACCAGAGTAATCACACACTCAGCTCTACTGATTACAGGAGAGCCAAAAGAACTAAATTTGCCTAACCAACCTAGCATCTATCTAGGACTGTGCTACACATGTGTGATCATAAAAATTGTTTGCATTCTCATAAGATTTTATCTTTATTTAAGAATGATGTGGGATATGGATCTTTTTTGCCTTTAGTATGAACTTGAGAGCTGCAAGACTGCACATATGTTAAGATGAATGTAAATCAATACACTATATTAAAGCATAGTATACAGAATGCAAAGTTGGGATGAACAAATCTTCCTCGCTTTGATTTGCAGTGCAAAGTGCAGCACGGGTCACTCTAAAAATACACAAATCCTTTAAATATGTAAGGGTTTACAACCACTTTAAAGATGAGCATGGTGTTACAGAACAGCACAATTTTTCAAGGACAGTCTCAGTCTCTAGTAGCACATAGTTGGCTGTGAATTAGATTTTTTTCTTTTACAATTAGCATGGCTTACACACAGCAGCAGCACATCAGTCTGGTTCATTGAAATAAAAAAAAAAATCTCATAAAGAATTGGCTCTACTATGCACAGTTTACCAGACACCTAAAGCAGAGTTCCAGCTGAATAAAAAGGGGGGGGGGGGACAACTTCTGCTTCTAATTGCCTTAGGCAATCGCAGCAGAAGTGGGAGCGGGTACCTGTCAAATTCAGGTACCCATTCCCCCCCACTCCACAAGGTACCAATCCTTAACGGGGAGCGGGGGACAAAGGCTTAAAGCGGAACTTCCCCTTTTGGGTGGAGCTCCGCTTCGACATTCTTTTCTGTACACCTTGCTAAAGGATAAAAGAGAGCAGATGAGCTTTAACCCCTTCTTTTGGTCAGTAACAAGTGTATGCTGCACTTTGAGCACCCCAGGAGACAGCAGCTTAAACTAATTCCTGCCCTCAAATCAACAAAAAACTAAATTTAAAGACAAAAAGAAAAAAAGTCAGCAAGGTGATTGCCCACTGTGTTAGCATTAACCACCTCCCACCCGGTCAATGTACATAAACAGCAGGGTGGGAGCTTTCCCTTTTTGAGTGGACATACCTGTAAATCCCTAGAACTGTGCCTCCTGCAGCCCCCGGGTGCACGCATCAGCGCAATCACTTGACTGTTGTGTCCACCAGACACAATGGATGACTGATCTCAGTACCAATCGCTGGGGCCCTGTCTTGGTACCATGTGATCGATGTGATCAATCACAGCGATCACATGTTCAGTAGTAAAGATGGCTGACATTGATGCAGCCATTCAGAATTACTGTGAACTCTGTGATTGGTCACAGAGATCACATGGTACAGGGCTAGGCACCGCCTCCCTGTACCATGTGACAGCTGTAACCAATCACAGCTGAGCACAGTGTTCTCGATGGCTGCAGCAATGCAGCTGAGAACTTTCAGAAATGACTGTTTATACAGCAATCCTGGCTGTATAAGCATTTATAATGCAAAAAAAAAAATACCAATCATTTCCCTAGAGTAGGGCAGTGTTACTATGGATATAATTACTATGAGGGTTTAATTAAAAAAAGTAAAAAGTAAAAAAAATTGTAATATATATATATATATATATACAGTATATACAGTATATATATATATATATATATATATATATATATATATATATATATATATAGGCAGTCCATTTGCATCCAACTGCCCATAGAGGAAAGCAGGCTGTGTCTGACCCACAGACCTATCGTCCGCCTGTTCAGTGGGGATCAGCAGACCAATCATGGTCCCCAATCACCGCCACCCACTCACAACTGCCCTAATCACTGACCCACCACTCAGTGACCGCCACACCAGTCATATTGTTCCTGATCACCGCCACACCAGTCATATTGTCCCTGATCACCGCCACAACAGTCATATTGTTCCTGATCACCTCCACACCAGTCATATTGTCCCTGATCACTGCCACACCAGTAATATTGTTCCTGATCACTTCTACACCAGTCATATTGTCCCTGATCACCGCCACACCAGTCATATTGTCCCTGATCACCGCCACACCAGTCATATTGTCCCTGATCACCGCCACACCAGTCATATTGTTCCTGATCACCGCCACACCAGTCATATTGTCCCTGATCACCGCCACACCAGTCATATTGTTCCTGATCACCACCACACCAGTCATATTGTCCCCGTTGATGTTTTTGATGTTTTGCAACTTTGGCCAATTATAACAATACAGAGTTGTTGAATGTTATTGAATTAACAAAATGTGTATTTAATATTTTTGTCTGCAGGAGCTGTAAAGTATTGCACCAGCGATCAGTGAATCCCTGGTGCCATGCAGGTCTCCTGCAAATCTGTGAGTATATCTGCTTGCCCGTACAGGATGTACGAGCAAGCAGATATACTGACGGAAAGATTAAATAAACTGCAACAGTGATCCACAGTGCCGTGTTAGTTCATTGAAAACTACAAGCCCACAGCTGCTAAGACTGTTGGGATTTGTAGTGCATTCATTCATGGAACTCTGTAAAGGAATGACGCAGAGCCAGCACGGCTGCTCTGTTAACAAATCAGACAGATAGTACGGGCGAACTTAGGAAGAACACAAAAAAATTCAATCATAGGCAGAGAAATTGAGATACAAAATGAGCTTCGCTTGCCCATTATTAGATTTTTGAATAAAACACAGTCTCATTTTACTTTGCCTCTATCTTTTGTAAAACAGAAATCCACCTCTACCTCATTTGCCAAAAATTCGATTACACTGTAAAACAAAGAACTATTCCCTAACCTCAGGAGCTATTTGCTATATTGTATGTGTTGATTTACTAAAGTGGATGGTTGCTGAGCTTGGAAAATCTTGCAAAAGCTGTGTTCACCTCAACCAACCAATCACGTGCTAGCAAAATCCTGTTTTTTATATTCCTTAGATGTGATTGATTATTCAAATTCGATAGAGGTTTAGCTTATTTACTAACATTCACATGGACACCTTCTACTCTTCTGGTAAACTAACCCTAATATTTTCTAAGGTGTCAAACCTACAGTTCTTCAATTTAAATATATCCAGCTTTAGGTCTGAGTTCTTCTTTAACAATCTCTTTATTTCTCTTAGTTTTCAGAATCTTTATACAATTTGAATGGCCTGTAACTAAAAAAATTAAAATGTATGATGCATGCTACAGTTCACAATACATGCATACTAAGTAGCACTACATTTGATAGCACATTAGCCATCTGGAACCAGAATCAAAATGTTTCCTTAAGGGATAGACATGTCTGTTACATATATGCGATTCATCATGGAGTCCAAGCAAAGCAATACACTTCAGGCTATTATGTCATTACTTTTCTGCTTGTCAACTTGAAAGGACAGCCTTCCCCAGGTTTCTAGAGTTACATATTGAACAAATCATGTTTTAGTCAATTTTACAATGAATATAAAAGGTGCAAAATAAATACATATCTAATAGAACATCAGTAACAAAACATCATGTATCTATATGATAGCTAAATCAACATTACAGATTTTTGTAGAGCAAAGCTCAAAAAACACAAACAACAAGATAGTATAAACTGAAATATACATGACACAATGAAATATATACCAGACCTGGGTTACAATGTAATTCTATTTCTAGTCATTTGAATGCCAGCTTCACTCAGAACCAATATTTCAGCTTGTCATTGCTTGATGTCAAGCCAATTCTTGTGTCAGTTTCTTGCAAGGACTTCTTTAGCATGACACCTTCTCCAAAATTCATCTTGCTTCCTTCTCTTAACAGCCATAGCCATTTTAAAGTCAAAAGATGCCATTGTGCTCCTCTTGGTACAGTTTTCTTTCTTTGAATAAACAAACTTTTAAAAAATCTACTGCCCCCTTCAACCCAGGGGTGAGGGAAGAGGGGTGAACGCAAGCTACTAGAAGAGCAGCAAGTGATTTAACCACTTCCCGTCCAGATTATGTACATAATTGGCTGGATGGGAGCAGTGTAGGAGTGGGTGGACATTTATAAACGTCCTCCCGCATTCCCTGCCTGTGCGAGCTCCTTGGGAGCACGCAGCACCCAATCCAGTGACTGCTGTTTCCAGAGGACACAGCAGAACACCGATTGCTGTACGAGACCTCTGTGTGAGGTCTCGATCATGTGATCACTGATTGGCCAATCAGGGATCACATGAAAAGTTGTAAGAAAGATGTCACTTCCTGACATCATTGCTTACTACTAGTGAAATCTGTGAATGATCACAGAGGTCACATGGTACAAGGCTATTCAGAACAAGAATGCAGTGAGAGAAGGAGAAATTATTGCTTTTACAGCCTTTATGTGTGTAAAAGCAATCAGTGTAAAAAAAAGTCTTCATCACACCCCACAAGTAGTACAGTGTCACTATGGTGACACTGTACTGCTAGGGTGACAGTATAGAAAAACATAAATAATAATATAAAGAAATAAAATAAAAATTTAAAACATTTTTTGAAAAATTATAATTTTTGGTTATAAACTAATTTGGGTTTTTTTTTTTTACTAAAAAGATAGCTGAAAACATTTTTGCCAAGATTTATGAAGAAAGATTATTTATTTGCAAAATTGTATAAGAAAAACACTTTTTTTTTCAAAATGTTTGGACTTTTTCATTTATATAGCAAAAAAATAAAAATCCCAGTGGTGAATAAATACCACCAAAATAAAGTTTTATCTGTCTCAAAAAAATGCTAAAAAAGTCATATGGGTACAGTGTTGCATGACCGCGCAATTGTCATTCAAAGTGTGATAGCACTGAAAACTGAAAATTGGCCTGGACAGGAAGGGGGTGAAAGTGTCCGGACTTGAAGTGGTTAACCTATAGATATCTATTCAGAAGTGATGTTGTAATTGTGTATGCTGTTTAGCATTGTTTTAGAGCACCCATCAATATTAGAGTTTTTTGGGGTTTTTTGCACTGACAGGGAAGACCTTCTTTAATTGCAATGGTTCCCCCAGGATGAGCCACTAGGGCTGTATATTGGGACAATATGCATTCCTCTATGGCCTTCTGTAAAGTCTAAACAGGAATGCTCTGGTCTTGCAACTTGAATTTTTCTGTTTAGCGCTTGTAGGCATAGGGGTTGATTTACTAAAGGAGCCAAGACTCATTCAAAGTAAATGTTCACTCCTTAAAGTAAATGTTCATGAAACTTAGGTGTTGTTGTAGTCACTTTGCTTATCCAGTCATGTGCAAGGGAAATTTAAAAAAGCAGGTTTGTATCTTTTACACGATTCGATGGTTAAAGTAAACACAGCTTCACCTTATAGAACATCCATTTTCCTATATATAGTATAAGTATACTTGTATACTTCCTCAGTCACTCATTTTGTTATGTCTGTATCCAGCCTTTGAACTACACATCTGCACCAGTTATATAAAGAAAAAAAGAGCTCCTGCAAAAGTATAGCTGTGCAGTGTCAAATATACCTATATTTCTAGTACCTAGGAGCCCCAGCAATGTAACTTGGTCCATTGGAATGAATTACATGTTTGCAGAAGCATATGTCCACTACGCGAAAGTACCTTCGTCCTCACATATAATTCATTCCTATGGGCAGAATAAGTTAGCAGCTGGGACTCCTGGGTTCCGAAAATTCTGAAAATTCATGTATATTTTACTCTGTACAACTATATGCCTGCAAATACATCCATGTGTGCATGAGTGCTAAGTGACAGTGCCACAGGATGTGACTTAGCTTGCAAATGATTGCACAAATGTAATAGATGAACTTTTTTTTTTAAACTGTTTTGTAATTTTGTGATATAACTGAGCTTAGTAGAGTTCTTCTTTAAAAATCAAATAGCATTACAGTGTATATCTAACTTGTATGTGTTTTCAGTAATATATTTTACTTAACTATATGTATCACCCTCCTATTCAACTAGGGGGAGCTAGAGTCAAATTGTTAGTAAGGAGGGCTGAGTAGCAGCCTGGGTGTGGTAGCTAGCAGGGTCAAATTTAGGACAGAGCTGAGAGGCTTTGAAGACTAGCTCTTTGAGACTTTCCTCTGCATTTGAACTTTGGAGAAAGTCCTAGAAGCAGTAGGCAGAGGTAAGGAGTCGCTATTCTGCACTCTCAAGGGATCCTGGCCAATCCCCAACATGAGGCTTGGTAAGGGGCCAGGACAGCCCTTAAGAGTGACTGAGCCTGCTTGGCAGTGAGAAAGTTCAGGTGGAAGATGAAGAGGAAGTGAGGCTGGAGAGCAGGAGCCTGGGAGGGGGCCCAGATGGAGAGGGGCCCACCTACAGGCAAATGAGGATAAAGAGCCAGCATGCTTATGGCACACAATATGAAAACATTTAGTAAAATAGTCATGACTTTAATTATATATTGATTTTTAAAGCTTAGGAAGCGTGATTAACTAAAATGGGTTAAATGTACAATTATGTTTTAATATAATTTCTTCTTAATTGTGCAATAAGTGTTCATTCATCTTAGGCCTCATGCATAACGGTGGGCTTGATTCACCAAACAAAATGCATGTACAGTATATTGTCTAATTGATGTGCTACTTGTCACATCAAAGCATACATAGCAACAATTCAGACCTCACATACTGTATTTTGCCCTTGGTTTATTTGCTGGAATTATACATCAGCTCCAGGGAACCTGACTGCTATCTATAACAAAGGCAATCACTTTTTAAAGCCTAACTGAACTTTCAGTTTAAATTAACTAAATAAATTATAGGCGCATCACAACAAAGGGTGTGCAAAGCTTTAGGCCAAGTGTACTTTGGGTAATTAGCCACCAGGTAATCCCACCACCAGTGTCCAGTCCCTCTGCCTGCAGCTTGTCAAAGTCTTTGACAGACTGAAATACTTGATGGCTGGACAAGGTTGGGCACTGTACTGAATGGTACTCATGCTTAGGGTCATATGCATTCAGACACATATACTATGCATTCATTCGAAAAAGAAAATGAATAGGAAGGTACATTTGTTTTATTGCAGAAGAAACATAGCATATATTCTGCAATACAAAGCCCATTCATTTGCAGTTTTTTTAGTTTTAAAGTTCAGTTCCACTTTTAAATCTGAAGGACCATTGCTGTCTGTGTGGAAGTGTAATGGAGTGCCCATTTATTCCACTTGTTCAGATGCAGGTGCAGGCCCTTTTAAATCAATTTCCCACAACCCCCAGAGTTCCTGGATATGTCTTAGGAAAAATACATTCCTCAGTTTTCCTTTTCCTCTGCAGTTCAGATAGGCCACACCTAATGAGGCAGCGGTAGATGGGAAGACCCAGCTACTTTGGTACTGTGGGAAGCTCCTCCCCAATTGCTACCAGATTACTCCAGCTCTAGTGGGTTTGCCCTTTATCCTTGGGCTTTGGATCCTGCCAGCTATTTATCAGAGTCATTTTTTACATAACTGTGAGATATTTTGTTTATGAGGATAATAGCAAGTGACTGTGCTCTGAACTGTTTACTGAAGCAGTGATTCTCAGATCTTTTGTTTTTATAGTGTCTTATATAGGCCTTAGTATTCAGCCACATGCTATGCTGATTGAGCCACGGGAACATTTCAATCTGTGCAGCTTTGATATGTTTGTACATTATTCTGCAGTGTATGCATGCTTTTGCCATCCTGAATCTGCATTATTTCCTCCAACTTTGCATCTCTTTAGTAAACTGCATATTACAGTTAATATGCATTTTCTGTTTTATACTAGTTGCATACAGTTGTGGCCAAAATTATTCAACCCCCACTGAAATTGAGTGTTTTGGCCAGTTTGACATTGCTTTTGATCATTCAGTCATCTTGCTTACATTTACATTAAAGAGGCACTTGTAGGTCAGACAAATATAACATAACAGTTATAATGAAATAACCACAAATGTCTTTTCTGTGCTCACAGCATTATCAGTTTTATTCAACCCCCAAGTGACATTCAATCTTAGTACTTAGTACAGCATCCTTTTACAGTTATAACAGCTTTTAAACGTGAAGCATAGCTTGACACAAGTGTCTTGCAGCGATCTACGGGTATCTTCGCCCATTCTTCATGGGCAAAGGCCTCCAGTTCAGTCACATTCTTAGGCTTGCGCACTGCAACTGCTTTCTTTAAGTCCCACCAGAGGTTCTCAATCGGATTTAAGTCTGGTGACTGCGATGGCCACTCCAAAATGTTCCAGCCTTTCCTCTGCAACCATGCTCTAGTGGACTTGGAGGTATGCTTGGGATCATTGTCCTGTTGAAAGGTCCAACGTCTCCCAAGCCTCAGGTGTGTGACGGACTGCATCACGTTTCCATCCAATATCTCCTGGTACTGAAGAGAATTCATGGTACCTTGCACACGCTGAAGCTTCCCTGTACCTGCAGAAGCAAAACAGCCCCAAAGCATGATTGACCCTCCACCATGCTTCACAGTAGGCAAGGTGTTCTTTTCATCATAGGCCTTGTTCTTCCTCCTCCAAACATAGCGTTGATCCATGGGCCCAAACAGTTCTAATTTTGTTTCATCAGTCCACAGAACACTATCCCACAACTTTTGTGGTTTGTCCACATGGCTTTTGGCATACTGCAGTCGACTCTTCTTATTCTTTGGAGACAGCAAGGGGGTACGCCTGGGAGTTCTGGCACGGAGGCCTTCATTACGCAGTGTGCGTCTTATTGTCTGGGCTGAAACTTCTGTACCCACATCTGACAAATCTTTTCTCAGTTCCTCAGCAGTCACACGGGGACTTCTCTCCACTCTACGCTTCAGGTAGCGCACAGCAGTCGAAGTCAGCATCTTCTTTCTGCCACGACCAGGTAGCGTTTCAACAGTGCCCTTTGCCTTGAATTTGCGAATGATGCTTCCTAAGGTGTCTCTTGGTATGTTTAACATCTTTGCAATCTTCTTATAGCCATTGCCCTTCCTGTGAAGAGAAATCACCTCTTCTCTTGTCTTCCTGGACCATTCTCTTGCCTTCACCATGTTTGTAACCACACCAGTAAATGTCTAGAAGGAGCTGAGTATCACAGTCATTTTAAAGCTGCCTAATTGGTGCTTATTATGCTTGATTGCTGCTCGGTGACATCCACAGGTGTTTTCAATACCTGATGGAAAGCACCTGTATGAACCTCTGTTCTTCAGAGTGGTAGTCTTTAAGGGGTTGAATAATTGTGGCAATGAAGAAACCACATAAGAACCATTTACTACTGTATTACATAAACAATTGATGTCATTTTAGTTGCATTTGGGTAGTTACAACGTCCTTGTAGGATTTGATTCTGAATACAATTCCAAATGTACACTATAGTCCCTAAACCCCTTTACAGCATTGGGGGTTGAATAATTTTGGCCACAACTGTATATGTTTACCACATTTATTTATGGTATTTATATGGTCACTTATTAGTTGTTTTATGTCACATGGCCTTTTGATGCACATTGTGTTATGATCCTTTAGTTGCATGGTCACATTTGTTGGCCTCACTGTGCGTTGTTATTGTCATTCTTCTGTGATAAGTGGTTTGTCCACTTTTAATATTTAAGTACTTCAGTTTGTATTTTCACATTTTGCTCCACTCTCTCATTAGTTGTATTCACGTTATTTAATTTATGTTATGACGGACTCATATGCCCCACTATTACTGTGATTTAGTTAATATTTTATTTTTCCCTGATCATTTCCGTGTGTTTTGCCCACGGTCATAGTTTATTGTCTGTTACACCTTTTGGTCCTCATTTTGGACCTTTATTATTTCACCTTTCCCTTCACTCCCATATCCCTTCCATTTACTGATTATGTTATGGTGTATTATCTATTGTCTTCTCATCTCATTACTTGTTTTGGAATGTCTGTGGCATTATTGTGATTAGCGCAACATCGATTTTCTGTTTATTGTTTTTTGCTAGTAGTATAGCCTGGTGTGTGCTGCTGTCCTGATAGTCCCATCTTTTCTAGTAGCGGCGCAAAAAGTTTTTTACATATTTTTTGCAAATTACAGTTACTCACTATCTGATTCTGACAACTATTCTGTTAACCATTTCAAATACCGAGCACTTTTACCCTTCCTGCCCAGGCCAGTTTTCAGCGTTCTTGCACTTTGAATGACAATTGCTTGGTCATGCAACACTGAACCTATAAAAAAAATGTGGCTTTTTTTCACACAAATAGAGCTAAATTAACAAAAAATAAACAAAAAACCCCAAAAGCGTTTGAAAAAAAAAGTGTTTTTCTTTGTTTCTGTTATAACATGTTGCAAATAAATAACCTTTCTTCATAAATTTAGATCAAAATACATTCTGTTACATTTCTTTGGTGAAACTACCCCATATTAGTGTATATTATTTAGTCTGTAGGTAAGTTATAGAGTCCACAATTCATGGTATATAAATCTGACAATCGATCAATCCTGATGTACTCATGACCAATCTAATTTCTTGAGGCTAAAAAATGCCAGGATAATACAAATATCACTGATAGACAGTCCAAGGTATTTAGTAAGAGACATGGTGATTTTTTTTTTAAGTTGTAACTTTTTTGTTACAATTCTTTTTAAATGAAGAAATAAAAAAAAAGCAAATTTTTTAAAACACATTGTTACCATTCCAGTACAGGGTTATTATATGACTGGTGTGGAGGTGATCAGAGACACTGACACCAGTGGGCAAGTAATCAGGATTTTATATATATATACATACATATACATACATTATGATTGCTAATACCAATGTATTTAATTGAAATTAGCAACCATTGTTACTGAATGAAACTGATTAATTCAATCATTTGTTGTGATTAGCTGTAATTGGGTAATTGGGCAAAGCTCATCACCTGATACAGATGGGCTGTGATTGACCCTGTCTGTACCATGTGGCTGCTTTGACCAATCACAGCTAACAACTCAACTGTATACAATGGATGGCATGAAAGGAAGCCATCCATGGTATACAATTGTCATGTGATCTGCTGTGATTGATCACATGACACTGGCAATGTGCTGGTGTAGTGATCTATCATCGGTTGTGTCCCGTGGACACAGCCAGTGACAGATCGCACCACTGTGCAACTCCGCCAACACATGAGCAGCGCTTTTTGACAAGACGTCATATGACGTCCACTCAGAAGGAGAAGCATCCCGCCGGGCTGTAAATCTGCTATAGGCCAGGTGGGAAGGTATTAAACTTAGTGTCTATGAACAGGATAGAGCATATCATTCAATGGTCTTGAGGCTTGACAGCAGAATTCAGAAGTATTACTCCAGAGGAAAGCAGGCAACCTACCATCCCTGCAATAATGGCCTTCAAGCACTACACCTAGTACTTTGCCCTGATTAAAAAGCTCTTATATGGGGTAGGCCAACAGGGGTGCCACATTAAAATGGAATTGTATTCTGAACGCCAGTACTCAGGGCCTAGGGGCCTTACTCTTGCATGTGCAAGGAGGTCAGGAGAGGTCATCACCTACGAAGCCTATATGCAACTGGGAGGAACCCTGCAAGCAATAAAAGCTTTGCTGAGTACCTGATATGAGCCTGAGGTCTAGATGGATAACAATTTGTTGGGGCATCTTCAAACAGCTAAACTGCACTTTGGAGAAAGGATGGACAGAGTAGACATCAAGTGAATCTCATCCACGTGGTTGCCACCCAATAAAGACAATACAGTTACAGAGGTGATCCAGTCTCAGAGAGAAATCAAACCTATTACCAGAAACCAATAAACTGCTGAGTCAGTTGTCCTGTCTCATCCTTAACTCATTCCCTCATGACTTGTCAGTGACCCAGTAGGTTGTACATTTTCAAGGGCCCAGGCCCTCTCTAGCAGAAATAATTTGCATGGAAGGGGGACACTGGGTTATCCACAAAAACATCACCTGTTTCAAAAGACAAGCTATGTGTGTGTGTCTGTTTCAGCTGGTTGGAAAAAATCTGCTGACACTCCATGATCTGTTTGGGGTTGAAAGAGGCTGAGGCTTGGATTCCACCTTTGATGTCCCACTGGAAGTACTGACCATCGACTATCGTACACTCAACATGTCAGAAGATTATCATGTTTTACTTATGGTGAACCACTTTAACAATTTTTCAGTGGCAGTACTGACCTATGACCATAGCAGCAAGACCAGTGCCCCATGACTCTCCACAAAAGATATACTGAGACAAAGGACCCTGTTTCAAAAGTGAGTTCTTCCAGGAATTATGCCATTTACTAAGCATTAAGAAGTTGCAAAAGGCAATGTCAAAAGTGCAATCATATCCTAACACAACAAAATTAGCTCATGAGAAAGAAAGGAAATTGACCCACTACTTAACTGTAGTGGTCTGAAAATACAATCACACTGTACATTCCCCAACAGACTTTTCACCCTACCATGTTATATTTGACCATACTTTCAGGGAGCCCAGAGATGTTTGGGCCACAGTACCCACAGAAGTATTGAACGCACTTCCAGGATTTGGGTGTTGAAACAATGCCTATCTGAAGCCCAACTGTTTGTTAAAGACTTGACCATAAGTGGAGCAAGAAGAGTTGGAAGCATCAGACTTTGATTTACAACATGGGGACATAAGACTAGTCTGATCTAAAGGGCACACCAGCAAGGAAAACTGCAAACACCATGGAAAGAAGCCCATGGAGTTTTCCTAAAAACAGCCAATTATAAGTGTGCTAAACTATGATATTCGGAGAGGAGGAACCCAAGAAAAACCAAAATACCTACACTGTAATCCCTTTAAACCCATAGAGACACACAGATGTCCATATGGTAGCTTTCAAGGAACTTCATGTTCAAGTTCATAAGCAGCAAGCATCTTTGACACCAGTGGTTTAACCATTCTGCCATCACTGCCATACCCCTTATTCCAGTGGCAGGGGGGTTTACCCACACTCCCATCAGCTGCAGCCACCAGGATTGTGTGTATACCTTACAAGCTACTTTACAAACAGCAGAAAAATTCCCAGCAGCCTGCAACCAAACCAAAATTGCACAGTCTAACAGTTTGTGTTAAAACAAATGTTTTAGTTGCACACATTTGCAAATATATGTGAAAGCAGCAGTGCTCCTCTGTATACTGCCATCCTAATGCTATAGTTCTGAAAGTCTCCACTTTGGAGCACATATAGCAGTTGATAAATTAAGGGCAGGTTTGCCTGGATGTAGCCCACTCCTTCTTAAAGGCACAGGGACACACTGGACACCCAGCAAGAGCACAATGGCAGTTGAAGTAATCCAATGTGTTCCTGCATCAACAAGTTACACAGATAAGTGGCAACCACCCCAATATATAACTAGCCTTTACAGTAAGGTACACATGGAAGAAGCTTTCCACATTACAAACAACAGAAAATGTCCCAGCACACTTACCAGCCAGCCTGCAACCAAACCAAATTTGCCCTGTCTAACAGTTTGCATTAAAACATAGGTTTTAGTTGCAAACATTTGCAAATATATGTGAAAGCCACAGTGCTTCGTCAAGGTTCCTCTCTATACTGTGGTCTTAACTCTCTAGTTTTGAAAGTTTCTAATTTGCACATATACCTCACAAGATGACTTTCACCATTCTAATGAAAGCTATCTGGCAGTTCTTTGACCTCCAGAGTACCCTCTGCTGTGACCCTCTTGCCATGCCATAATATGGGGGAAGGGAGACCAGTGAACATCAATTGAAGAAGCTAATGGAGGACGATCTGCACTTTATTAGCTTCAGTGGAAGGCAGGCAAAACATCAGGGGTCTAATAGACCCCTGTTTTCTCATAAAAGAGAACCTGTCTTAAAAATATTATATCACGTAGGGAACATTTTGTTTCCTATGTGACATAAAAGTTTTAGGGAAAGTAAAAAACATAAAGTTACACTAAAGCACTTAAAACCCTCCAAAAAAAGAGCCTGCCTTGCCCCCCCTATACACACACACGAAAGTAAAAGCGCCTGTTGGGGGTTATGAAATGTAAAAGGATCACTTGGGATACACTTTATATATCAATTCAGATGCTGGAGTGAGGGCAATAATTCTAGGGCCACTATTTGTGGTTATCGTTAAACTGATGACCAGTAGAAGCTTTTAAAGCATTGTCTATGGAAAATATAGGGTAGGAGTTTGACTTTGGTCATTTAAAGCTTGACATGTTGGATTTCTATTTACTCAGTGCAACCTCATCTTTTACATTTTACATAAAAAATATGACATTTTGAACTTGTTAAACTGTTCATATTATTTGTTCAAAAATGTTTGTGCGTTTTAACTAATCTTCAGGCCTAAAATGATTTTTGAAACGTGTGTAAAAAATTGCAAAATCGGCTCTGTCAGTGAAAGGGTTAACAGTGGTTGCTTCTTGCTCTTCCATCATTATCTCCAAGATTCCCAGGAGAGGCCATGTATCCTGACAGTAATCACCCAACACAGGTCTCTGCTATGGAACCCTTTGAACCAGCATCTGCTAATGTACCTCAAGAAAAGGATACATTGCTTTTCATCCTTGAAGATAGATCTGAGACTCAAGCCCTGAGGCACTCCAAGAGATCTACCTTTGGGAGATCCCCTTTAACTTAATTTCCCACAGCTCTCTGTGTTCCTAAATAGGTAGTATAAACTCTTCAGTTTCCCTCCCTCAACTCAGGGAGACAAAATCTGATGAGGCAGGGGTAGCTGGGCCAATAATGTGCAGCCTGGTGACATTACCTCTGCTGTCAAAAGTGCCATGTGGGCAACTGGACTGGAGTTTAAAAGCATGCAGTTTCTCCAGAAGATCCAGCTACTCGTGTGAACCCTTACCCCATTGCTACCAGAGTAGTCCAGTTACTGTGGGATGGCCTTTTGTCCATGGGCCTTGGACCGCTCCAACTGTTCACCTGTGTTATCCTACCTACCCTGGGTTCACTGTGAGGGATGCTGTATAAAAAGATAATTGCAAGTAGCTGTGTCCTGAACTGTTTTACTGAAGTAGTGATTGGCAGCATGACTCCCTGTTATAGTGTCTTATAGCGACTATGCTATACAGCCACGTATTATGCTGATTGATTCACAAAGGCATTGCTGAGAAAAGTCTATGTTTGTGCAGCTTTCATTATTGTGTATGTATGTTTTTTTGCTATCCTAAAACTGCTTTGCATTTTTCCTTACTTTGCACCAGTTTAGTAAACTACAAGTTACAGTAAAGCTGGATGGATAGAACTTCAAACGAAAATTCTTAGGAAAGGTCTTAGGAAAATTCATACGAACATTCGGATGCCATTCAAAAAGTTTAGTTTGCATTTAACATATTATTTCAGAATGAATGGAATGGAGCAAATGAAAACCACATAAACTGTTAGAAATTTGTTCAAGAAAACATTTTCCATCCTTTTCCTTCTAATTTTCTCATCCCTGTGGTCCAAAATGAATGTCAATCTGACCAAATAAGGATTAGAAAAATGGATGAACTTTCTTAGAACATTCTTTTCCTAAGGATTGTTGTTTGAAATTCTACCCATCTCTGACCAGCTTTACTGTCTGTCTGATCATTTGGCTGAAAACCTATTGTGTTCAAGAAACAATGATCTCTTTGCAGAGGTCTGACCCACCTCCAGCTGAGTTAAAGCCAGAGCCTTCCAATCAGCAGGGAGCATGAAATTTGGTGGTTGCATAGCTATAGGTCTGGTTAAGTAGGGAGTATGGAGGACCTCTGCAATTGGACCACTGCTTCCCCACAGAGAACAATGGTTCCGCTCTGCAGCTGCTGGCAGTGGACACACTTTTATATTTAGACTGTGGAATGTACTTAGCTGCTTGATACTGAAGGCTCAATTGGGCTTTAAGACACTTACATACTAAGATCCTTTGAGCTGTGTTCATCATTCGTAAAACTACAGATATGCTAGAAATGAATACCCTACACCGGAATACAGCAAGATAGCGATGTAAAATTTCCTTTACAACCATGCACAGAACTTGTTACAACTAAATCCAAAGTACTGAGGGTATAGCCACTATGCCTGTAGGCCATTTCCTTTGTAGATTTACTATCTAAAGAAATCATTTTTTGCTGTATTTCTAAACCAAGTATGCAAAGACTGGGGTACATGCACCATATCATCTGTGGAGCTCTCTTGTTCTATTTTTTATGTAATTTACGGATGTTTTTAACATTAATCATACAGAGAAAACTAGTATTTTAGCTAAAATTGGTTGTTTTCAAAAGTCCCTATATGCTATTTAAAAATATACGTATGTGAGCAGGAGCTAAGTTTCCTATGCCTATGCTATGAAATGACAATTACATGATACTGATGCTTTTAGGCCACAAACTCATAACTACAGGAAATTGTTAATTTTATCGGTCAACTACTGTCAGGAGAAAAAACTGATACCTGTCCTGATTGCTATTATTCCCCCACCTGACAAGCTGGAGCTGTCCTCCTGCTCAAAGCTCTCTGTTCCTGTCTGCTCACTTAAAGCTCTATGGTGGGAGAGCTGAACCTGCAAGTTTATTGAAGACTTTGCAGATAGTTTTCTCTGGGGTTGGATCATACAAGCACCTATTACCACTTTAAGAAACCCAAAGGTAGATGTAGGTTGTGAACCTGATAACTGATTTACAGTGGAAAAACTAGACATTTTTAACCTCTTCTTGACCGAGTTATAGATGAATGACGGCTACAGCGCGGTCATCCAATTCTGGGATGGTGTCATATGACATCCTTCCAGCACGCACCCCCCATGTGCCCCCAGCTGATCATATGACATGGTACAGGGCCAATCACAACCGTCTTTTACAATGTGGTAAGCTGTGTCCAATCACAGCTGATCACCATGTAAATACACTTGCCGTTTATCGGCAGTACTTTCCTCATGCTGTCACAGCAACTATGAAAGGAGAGATCTACACTGATATTCTGGGCACTGATTATCAGTGTCCTGATTATAAGTGCAGCCCCAAAAGTGCCCAGCAGTGCTGCCCATCAGTGCCAAACAGTTCTGCCCATCAGTGCCTAACAGTGCTGCCCATCAGTGCCTAACAGTGTTGCTCATCAGTGTCCAGCAGTGCTGCCAATCTATGCCCCTCAGTGCCACCAGTCAGTGCCACATATCAGTGCTGCCAGTCAGTGCCACCAGTTAGTGCCTTTCAGTGCTGCCTGTCAGTGCATGTCAATGCGCCTATCAGCGCCCACCATTGCTGTCTATCAGTGCCCATCAGTGCCGCATATCAGTGTAACCTCATCAGTGCCTCCTCATCAATGCCCACCAGTGCTGCGTTATCAGTGCAGCCTATCAGTGCCCATCAGTGCTGCCTCATTAGCGCCCATTAGTGATGCCTGTCAGTGCTTATCATTGCGCCTATCAGTGTCCATCAGTGCCGCATATCAGTTCAGCCTAATCAGTGCCTCCTCATCAATGCCCACCAGTGCTGAGTTATCAGTGTCGCCTCATCAGTGCCCATTAGTGATGCCTATCAGTGCCCATAAGTACTGCCTATCAGTGTAGCCTCATCAATGCACATCAGTGAAGGAAAAAAACTACCTGTTTGCAAAATGTTCTAATAGAAAGAAAGAAAAAACTTTTTTTTTTATAAATTTTCGGTCTTTTTTAATTTATAGTGCCAAAAATAGAAAAAATCCAGTGGTGATTAAATACCACCAAACGAAAACTCTATTTGTGTAAAAAAAATTATAAAAATTTAATAACCGGGCAATTGTCATTCAAAATGCGACATTCTTGAAAGCTGAAAATTGGCCTGGGCAGGAAGAGGGTGAAAGTGCCTTGTAGGCAAGTGGTTAAATCATCTAACTAACTTTCCATTATCTCTTTTGATTTTTACTTAAAAGATTTTCTGTGAAAAGTTCTTATTTCGCTGTTGCATCCAGTACATTCATGGCATACCATAGAAGAGTCTGACTTTGCTGTGATGGTTTTTTCAGGACTTATTACACTTATGCATTTGCAGTAGTGCACACTTTTGACACATGTTATATGTTACACCTCCGCAACATCTCCAAAATACGCTCGTTCCTAACCCCAGACACTACTAAACAACTCATTCACTCCCTTATTATCTCACGACTCGACTACTGTAACTCCCTCCTCACCGGCCTACCCCAACACAGGCTATCCCCGCTTCAGTCTAACCTGAACTCAGCGACCATACTCATGCACCTTACCAACCGCTCCGCATCTGCCTCCCCCCTCTGTCAATCCCTCCACTGGCTTCCGATTGCCCAATGCATTAAATTCAAACTACTAACACTGACGTACAAAGCCATTCATAACACTGCCCCAAACTACCTCACCGACCTGATACCCAAATACCACCCTACCCGTAATCTTCGCTCCTCACAAGACCTCCTACTTTCTAGCTCCCTGGTCTCCATCTCCCATGCCTGACTGCAGAACTTCTCCAGGACTTCCCCCATCCTCTGGAACTCACTACCCCAATCCATCAGACTGTCACCTACCCTTCTCACCTTCAGGCGCACCCTGAAAACCCATCTCTTCAGGGAAGCCTACCCCAACCTTACCTAAATGCTGATCTCCTCCACTCCTCCTACCACTCCATCCCCCACAGCCACTTCCTCCTGTGCCACTATCCCCTCCCTCCTAGATTGTAAGCTCAAAAGAGCAGGGCCCTCGAACCCCTCGTATACTGTTTTGTTACTGTATTGTCTCATGTACTGTCCCCCACTACTCTGTACAGCGCTGAGCAAACTTTTTGGCGCTATATAAATACTGTATAATAATAATAATAATGTGTTTATGCACATTTTCGTGCATTGTTTTACACATTATATATGCATTAGAGAAGCATTCAGAACATGGATATTCCATGATACAGATGTGTTAAAGTGCACAAAACAGTATGATTCATGTGTTTACATGCATTGAATATTACACTAAATGGGTCTGTGTAATGCTTATAAATGCCCACAAATGCTACATGTCCTAGTATTAAATAGGAATTTGAAATGTATTTTCATGCAGTAAAATTTGTGCATTTTACTGCAGGCAAACAATTTAATGGACCATTTTTCCCTGGCATAATCTTGTGGTAAGATATATACTTTCAGTGACAGTAAAGTGCTACTGTAAAAAAAAAAAAGTTCCATGATTGCTAATCAATGTCTATATCAGGTAAACCAACATGCTTCTAAGCTGTTTGGCCTCAAGAAGAAGTCGTTATATATATATATATATATATATATATATATATATATATATATATATATATAAAATTTTACCTCTCCTACCAAACATAAGTAATTAAAAAGCTGTGTATTGAGATTGCTAAGATGCTCTTTAAACATTAAAATAATTGTGGGGTACAAGCTCACTCATTGGAGTTATTACCTAACTTTACTGTGTAGTCCTGTTATTCCATGAAAACATGTTTTTTTTTAATGACTGAATATATGGAACAAATACTAATCAACTGTTTTATACATGTCAAGTTAAGTATTGTACTATCAGAAACGTCAATTCATAGCACACCTTGTTTCTTAGTATCCAAAGTACAATAAGTACAGTATACTGTACATTATATTTGTCATTAGGATCAATAATGACTATGACTTGCCTATTAAAGTCCTTTATGTTTGCCTTTATTGCAACCTTGTCAGGGTTTTACAGCACATTTCCCAACTGTATATTTTACAATAAAGGCTACACTTGTACACGTTTATGATTTCAGAGGAAAGTGTCTGTTTGGCTCCCGCTGTCTGCTTCCTTCTCTCTCCATCTTTCTGATACACTCAATAAACTTTATTGGTCTTTGTTATTTTAGTCTTTCCTTTTTCCCAGGATTTGCAGACTTTACACCAAGATTTAAGGTGACAATGCAACAGAAGATAATATGAATAAAGACATAAGCATACTGTATATTTTTGCTTTTTAAATTTTCATACGAAATGCTTAACCCCCAACAACCATAGAAGGTAGTTCTATGGCCTAAGTTTTCCCAAAGGTTCATAGTTCCTCCCATTCGTCTCACGTCAGAGTTGGCCTCTTACCAACAACCTCCATCTTAAAAATACCACAAGCAACCAGTCAGAAAAACTTCAAGTGACAAAATCACATTAGAAATGAAGAGTACAAAATATACTTCTTGCCTTCCTTCGATGTGTCAAGGAAGAAAAAGCTTTGCAGTTTACAGATTTCGTCAATAGTACAAATTATTTTTTTTAACACTCTTCTTTGCCCGGGGGATTTTTTGTGAGAAGTAAATCTTTTTTTTTTTTGTTTTTTTTACAATTAACATGTGTGTTTTATTTTGTTCCAGTTAGTTTACTCATACACATTAATATGTGGTCTAAAAACAAAAAACATATTTTGAAAGCAAAAAAGAGTGTGTCAGGGATCCCCTCGATCCCCGCCGCGTTGGTCCCGGCGCAGGCGCAGTATGCCGCCCGGCGCAGGGACTCGAGCACTGATTCCGGGCCGGCCGCGGCGTTCGAGTTCGCGCATGCGCAGTAGAAGCCGCGGCCGCCCGCTGGGCACCAATGGCAGCGCAGGGCGGGATATTTAAACGACCCTGAGCTGTCATTCAGTGCCTTCTGGTCTTTCCTGCATTCTGAATCCTGTGAACCTGTACCCTGTAAGTTATTGACCCGGATTGTACCTGACCTTGCTGTTTTCTCCTGTTCTGACCCTTGCTTTGCCTGACCTCTCTCCTGAATGCCCCCTATTGGATTTGACCTGCTGTTGCTGACCTGGCGTGTGACCCGACCATTCTATGCCCGCTGCCTTGTACCTTGCCGCCCTCTCTGTTACCAACCCGGCCCGTCTGACCCTGCTCATCCATCCATCCATCCCGTGCAGTGGGGTCTTCTGACCTCCTCACATCAGACTCTTCCCCGTGGGAGCCCCTTGCGCATACTACTACCACTGACGGACGCACCCGGTAGTCACGACCTGGTCTCAGGGAGCTCCAAGTCCATCCCCACCATCAGGGGCCCTGGTGAACAAGCACCCTGGGACTTAGACTCCGTGCGCTGGGGACGCCTATTCAGTGGAGTGCTAGTAGTACCGCCGGGCGGTCCCTTACAGTACCAGAAGGCCATGACTGAGTCTAGAGGAGGTCCCTCGCCGCTGGAGGAGATCTGCAGGCACCTATCCAATTTGACACAGGCCGTATCGGCCCTGCAGGATAGATGTCAGCAGATTGAAACTCAATTCCAGGCCTGCACTATATCCGTTCCTGCCCCACAAGCCGCGGTCCCCACACCTCCAGCTGTAGCAGTCCCTGTGCTGGTGTCTGGGGCATCCGCACCACTCCCGGCGGCCGACCCCCGAGTACCCTTACCAGAACGTTTCCACGGGGACCGCACTCGGTTCAGATCATTCCGCGAGTCCTGCCTCCTCTATTTTGAGCTACAACCCCGAACCTTCGTGACTGAATCCGTGAAGGTGGGGTTCGTCATATCCCTCCTGCAGGGTGAACCCCAAGACTGGGCCCATCGATTACGGGGAAAAAATGACCCTCACCTTGGTTCGGTTGACAGTTTTTTTGATGCTATGGCCATCCTTTATGATGACCCGCAGCGGGCAGCTTCTGCTGAAGCTACTCTGTACACACTCCGGCAAGGCCGCCGAGCGGCGGAGGAGTACGCATCTGAATTTAGGCGGTGGATGGGGGATACTCGCTGGAACGAGTTCGCACTCCTGCATCAGTTCCGTGTTGGCCTATCAGACGGCCTGAAAGACGAGCTCGCCCGGGTGGAGGTACCTGAGACTTTAGAGGACCTAATAGCACTGACCATTAAAATTGACCGTAGACTGCGGGAACGCAGGTTTGAGAGGTCCGGCCAGGGTCACGGAAATCCCTGGGGATCATTTCAGGGTCCCAGTCAAACACCTAGGCCAGTCATCCAAAACCGGCCACCTGGAGACAACCCCGAACCCATGCAGCTCGGCCTGGCACGGCCTAAACTATCCCCAGAGGAACATCTGCGCAGACGATCCCAGAACCTGTGCCTCTATTGCGGAGAAGCTGGTCATATGGCGCGTTCCTGCCCGCAGAAACTGAGTAAGTGCACCTCTTCTTCCTTATCCCTTGGCAATGTTGGTCCATCCCAATACTTAGTGGTGCCCCTTTCCTTTCAGCTTCCAGAAAGGACCGTGGAAGTATCGGCCATAATTGACTCTGGGGCATGCAGCTGCTTCGTGGATATTAATTTTGCTCACCAGCAGGGTATTCCCCTTCAATTGAAACAGAAGGGGTTCAATATTTATTTGGCCGACGGTTCCCGAATAAAATCGGGGGTAGTGAACCAGGAAACCCCCTCCATCACCACTGTCATTGCCGGCCAGCACCAGGAACTCCTCCGCCTGGATGCTATAGCTTCACCCCTCTTCCCAGTCATTCTGGGGCTCCCATGGTTACGGGCCCATAACCCCCAGATTGACTGGGAGACCGGAGTAATCACGTTCCCTTCCCCATACTGTCGAATATACTGCCGCACTTCGGGCCCGGGGACCCCCCAAATCCTCCTGTGCTCTGAGGGGGAAGCTGAATTAAAACAAGTAATCCCTGCGGCCTACCATGGGTTTCTAGATGTGTTCAGCAAACGGGGAGCTGATACTCTACCCCCCCACCGCCCTTATGACTGCCCCATTGACCTGTTACCCGGCTCAGAAATTCCTTTTGGGCGAATCTTCCCCCTTTCAGAGCCCGAATTGGGGGCCCTAAAGGAATATATCGAGGACAGCCTCCAGAAGGGGTTCATCCACCACTCCACTTCACCGGCGGGGGCGGGAATCTTCTTTGTTGAAAAGAAGGACAAAACCTTAAGGCCATGTATCGATTACAGGGAATTGAACAGGGTCACGATAAAAAACCGTTACCCACTACCGTTAGTACCTGAGCTGTTCCAAAGTTTAAAGTCAGCAGTAGTTTTTACCAAGCTGGATCTGAGGGGGGCGTACAACTTGATTCGCATAAGGGAGGGGGACGAGTGGAAGACGGCCTTCCGTACCCGCTTCGGTCATTTTGAATATCTGGTCATGCCGTTCGGGTTGTGTAATGCTCCGGCCACGTTTCAACATTTTGTAAATGATATTTTTAGGGACTTTCTGGATGTCTTTGTGATCGTTTATTTAGACGACATTCTGATTTTTTCCCCGTCTCTGGGGGAACACAGAATACATGTAGCAAAAGTATTGGGGCGGTTGCGGCAGCATGGGTTGTACGCCAAGGCAGAAAAATGTTGTTTTGAACAATCCAGCATTGCCTTCTTGGGCCTGATTATCTCCACCGCGGGGGTCGCGATGGATCCCCAGAAGGTCGCTGCAATACTGGATTGGCCTGAACCCACAGACAGGAAAGGCGTCCAGCGATTCATCGGCTTTGCAAATTTTTACCGGAAGTTCATCAAGAACTTCTCGGGTCTGGTCTCCCCCATTACTCAGCTAACCAAGCTGGGAACCCGATTCAGATGGACACCAGAAGCGCAGGGAGCTTTCGAAGCCTTAAAGAAACTGTTCACTTCGGCACCCATTTTGGGTCACCCAGACGCCGCTCTGCCCTACATCTTGGAGGTAGATGCATCGGAGAATGCGGTAGGCTCCATCCTCTCCCAACGAAAAGGCACCAAGGAACTGCTCCACCCGGTAGCGTTCTTCTCACGGAAGCTGACCCCAGCGGAGAGGAACTATGATATCGGTGACCGTGAGCTACTAGCGATCAAAACGGCGTTAGAGGAATGGAGGTACCTGCTGGAAGGTGCGGTGCACCCTATCTTAATATTTACTGACCATAAGAACTTAGAGTATCTGAGAACTGCCAAGCGTCTACGCCCGCGACAGGCGAGATGGGCACTATTCTTTTCAAGATTCAACTTCCATATTACGTACCGGCCGGGATCAAAGAACACTAAGCCGGATGCGTTATCACGGATGTACGAAGACGCCAAGGAGACCCCAGTACCTGACACCATCCTGTCCTCGGGTAACTTCTTGGTCCTTCAGTCGGACCTTCGTTCCAGGCTAATGGAGGCATCCACAAAATTCTCTACCCCAGGCGGAGGGCCGCTCCAGAACAAGGGGGGACTCCTATGGAGGGAAGATCGAATTGTGGTGCCGGAAGAAGCTCGAACCCTGGTCTTGGGGCATTGCCACGACCACCCAATGGCGGGGCACTTTGGCCCAGAAAAGACCCTGGAACTTCTCCGACGCTCATTCTGGTGGCCAGACATGGCTAAAGATTGTAAGGGCTATGTCAGGTCCTGTGTCACCTGCCAGAAGAACAAGCCCTCAAGAAACAAGGTTTGGGGTCTGCTGCGACCCTTACCTATTCCTGAACGGCCTTGGCAAAAGATCTCACTGGACTTTATAGTCGAGCTTCCGCCATCCCGAGACCACACGGCAATCCTGGTAGTCGTGGACCGCTTGTCCAAGATGTCCCACTTCATCCCGTTGAAGAAGACCCCCTCGGCGGCCGAGACCGCGCGAGTCTTCATTCGTGAGGTAGTCAGGTTGCATGGGGTCCCCGAAGACATTGTCTCGGACCGAGGGGTCCAGTTCACGTCCAGATTCTGGAGAGCACTGTGCAAAGCCCTGGACATCAAATTATCTCTCTCTTCTGCGTTCCACCCTCAAACTAACGGTCAAACCGAAAGGACCAATCAGACCTTAGAGCAATATTTAAGATGCTATACCTCGTTTACTCAAGATGACTGGCTGCCACTCCTTCCTTTAGCAGAATTTGCGTATAACAACGCCCGCCACTCAGCCACAGGGCAGTCCCCGTTCTTCGCCAACTATGGCTTTCACCCAGTCTTCCTCCCGGATTTGGTGTCGGAATGCCCAGTACCAGCAACACAAGATGTGGTAACGTTCTTCGCTGCGAACAATAAGAAGCTTCAAGTGGCCATCAGTCGGGCCCAGGAAAACTACAGGAAAGCATTCAACAGGAAACGGAGAGGAGATCTGGTATTGCGGCCTGGGGAGAAGGTTTGGCTGGCGACGTCCAATCTAAAGATGCTTTGCCCGTCAAAGAAGTTGGGACCCAAATTCATAGGCCCCTTCTGCATTAAACGGATGGTTAACGAAGTAGCCTATGAACTCGCCCTCCCTGACACGCTCAAGATCCACCCGGTCTTTCATGTATCCCTTCTGAAGCCTGTGGTCCCAGACGCCTTCCCTGACCGGGAATCTAGACCCCCGGAAGCGGTAACGGTCGAAGGAGAAGAAGAATTTGAGGTTGAAACTATCCTGAAGTGTCGAAGGAGGGGAGGCCAGACCCAATTCCTTATCAAATGGAAGGGCTATGGTCCTGAGGACAATTCTTGGGAACCAGCCCATAATGTCCATGCACCCAGACTTGTCCGGAGGTTCTTTCGCGATCACCCGTGGTGGAGAGATCGGGTGGGCATCCGGAGGTTGCCCGTAGGGGGGGGGCAATGTCAGGGATCCCCTCGATCCCCGCCGCGTTGGTCCCGGCGCAGGCGCAGTATGCCGCCCGGCGCAGGGACTCGAGCACTGATTCCGGGCCGGCCGCGGCGTTCGAGTTCGCGCATGCGCAGTAGAAGCCGCGGCCGCCCGCTGGGCACCAATGGCAGCGCAGGGCGGGATATTTAAACGACCCTGAGCTGTCATTCAGTGCCTTCTGGTCTTTCCTGCATTCTGAATCCTGTGAACCTGTACCCTGTAAGTTATTGACCCGGATTGTACCTGACCTTGCTGTTTTCTCCTGTTCTGACCCTTGCTTTGCCTGACCTCTCTCCTGAATGCCCCCTATTGGATTTGACCTGCTGTTGCTGACCTGGCGTGTGACCCGACCATTCTATGCCCGCTGCCTTGTACCTTGCCGCCCTCTCTGTTACCAACCCGGCCCGTCTGACCCTGCTCATCCATCCATCCATCCCGTGCAGTGGGGTCTTCTGACCTCCTCACATCAGACTCTTCCCCGTGGGAGCCCCTTGCGCATACTACTACCACTGACGGACGCACCCGGTAGTCACGACCTGGTCTCAGGGAGCTCCAAGTCCATCCCCACCATCAGGGGCCCTGGTGAACAAGCACCCTGGGACTTAGACTCCGTGCGCTGGGGACGCCTATTCAGTGGAGTGCTAGTAGTACCGCCGGGCGGTCCCTTACAGAGTGGTTATAGAAGGTGAACCAGAAAATTCCCTTGTGAAGCAAACAGCCTATTTGCCTTAAGTAAATCAACCAAATTGTCTTTTGATGAGGACTCTTTGTGTAAGGTGTTTATAATCTTCTGCCATTTTAGTCCCTCTTAAACTTATGGATCATATGGATCATGAACTCCAGTTATGGAAAAACTAACTCCCGAAAAGCAAAACATATTTCATCAGGTCTGTAGCCTTATCTAATGTCCTGGCTATTAATAACATACATATACACTCACAGGCCACTTTATTAGGTACACCTAGCTAGTATAGGGTTGGACCCTCTTTTGCCTTCAGAACTGCCTTAATCCTTCATGGAATAGATTCAACAAGGTGTTAGAAACATTCCTCAGAGTCCATATTGACATGAGTTACTGTTACCTTTCCATTAACAAGGTATCAACAAGGCATTTTCGTCCACACAACTGCCGCTCACTGGATATTTTCTCTTTTTTGGACCATTCTCTGTAACCATAGAGATGGTTGAGCATGAAAATCCCAGCAGATTGTCAGTTTTAAAATACTCAGACCAGCCCGTCTGGCACCAACAACCATGCCACATTCAAAGTCACTTAAATCCCCTTTCTTCCCCATTCTGATGCTCAATTTGAACTTCAGTCATCTTCACTATGTCTACATGGCTAAATGCATTGAGTTGCTGTCATGTGATTGGCTGATTAGCAATTTCTGTTACCAAACAATTGAACAAGTGTACCTAATAAAGTGGCCGGTGAGTGTATATGGGGTGTCTATGCAAGTGGCAGAAGCTGCTGAAATTTACTGAACAGTTGTTGAAAAGGTGACATTTTTTCTATTTTACAATATATGAACATTGATGCTTTAAGAAATTGTACATGCAAAAAAGTAATTTAAAGATCAATGTTTGGTATCCATTATTTTAAATGCATTGCATTTAGTAGAAGTTATGTCAGTTTTGCCATGTGGAGCTCTTCCATATATTTTACAAGGGGGGACATGTAAATAATGTGAAAAGCGAAATGTGCATGCAATTAATAAAAACTAATTTTTAAGAATATACACACATTTGCTATCCGCACAGCTGGGACAGTTAGGAACACATATTTTTTTCTGGGTAGCTTCTCAACATTTATAAAAAAATCAAAATATAAACTTTTCCTTTTTTTAGAACAGACTTTGCATTAAAATGCAAGGTCCACTTATTTTTAAGAGCTCCAGTCTCCCAACTTTGTAAAAACACAGCATGAAACATAATTAAAAAAAAAAGCCTGTGGTGAAAAATAAAACATATATTTACCTTACACTCTGGCTTTCATCTGTAACAGGAGGAGATGTTACAGGCCTTCTAGCGAGATCCTTAAAAAACTGTGGATCCCAAATCTTGCAGGAAGACACACCTGTACAATGTTTCCTATGTCACCCTTGTTAGGGAACATGCACCTTGTTCAGACCACATGGCCAGTGCTTTCATTTCTATGGGTGTCTGATTACAGAATCTCAAATAAAAGGTACCCAAAAAAGGTGACTGCTAGGTGTAAAGTGTACCACACCAGCAGGCATCTAATCCTAACTGCAGTCCAGTTTTTGCCATTATGCTCCTGACATTTTCCATGTCTCACATTTTATTTTTTGATGTTGACGTTTTGAATAGAATTTGTGTATATCAGTGTCCTGTAAGTGTGAAAAAATTATTTTGAAGACACCTTTTCCAAACATTTTTATGCAATTTTACTATGTGCTACTGGAGAACTGCTGTTTCTGATTTTATGTGGCCTAATGATCTTTATGTGGACTAACCCACCAGAAAAAATATATGCAGCCTTTGTAGATATTTTACACTTTCAAAATGTATACTTTGTTGGCAAAGGCACATCTATATATACACTTTTATACCTTTTATTTCTAAGATACTCATACTTTTATACCGGTTTCCTTTACTACTAAATTCTGTTAATATATTTTTTCTTTTCATATCCATGAACTTCCTCCATTCTTCTCTTTCTGCTTCTTGCTATGAGATAACAAAAATACTTGAAAAGCTTGATGTGCTGATATAGTTTTACATTTCTTTGGAATAGACTGCTGTGGAGGCCTGTTGTTTTGCAAGGACCCTAAACAATACAAAAATTCTTCTCAAGATTTTCATTTCAGTGCTATGGGTAGAGATGAGCGAAGAAATGAAAAATTCGATTCGACTGATTCGGCGAATTCGTGGACAATATTCGATTCGAGTCGAATAAATTCGCTGTGAATTTAACTTAAAAAAGGGTGTTTCTAGGCTTCAGAGAGACTTAATATTAGTGCAGAACACTGTACCTTTAATTTAAATGCCCTTGGAGTCTGCTGGGGAAGAGAAATAATACTGTCAGTCAGTATGACATGCAGATGAGTGCCGTCGATCTTAGAATCACCGCACACTTCACTCATTTGGGCAGTCACGGGGCCAAAACCAGAGTGTGGAGCCACAGTGTGGCGGTGGAGGCAGCAGCAATGGGAGGCCATACAGCACCCTATGACAAAAATGGAAACCACCAGCAGTGTGAGGAGACCTGAAAGTGGCACATGGCAGAGTGTGGCGATAGAGACAGCAGCAATGGGAGGCCGTACAGGGACCCATGACACACTCTGGACCTGGCAGCAGCATGAGGAGGCGGTACAGGGGCCCATGACAGATTACGGGCCTGGCAGCAGCATGAGGAGTCGGTACAGGGGCCCATGGCAGATTACGGGCCTGGCAGCAGCAATGGGAGGCCGTACAGGGACCCATGACACACTCTGGACCTGGCAGCAGCATGGGGAGGCGGTACAGGGGCCCATGACAGATTACGGGCCTGGCAGCAGCATGAGGAGTCGGTACGGGGGCCCATGACACACTCTGGACCTGGCAGCAGCATGAGGAGGCGGTACAGGGGCGCATGACAGATTACGAGCCTGGCAGCAGCAACTTGGACAGGAGGACGTTCAGCTTCTGCACCGTCGGGTGCGTGCTCGCAAACTGTTGTCTCTTGGAAACGGATTCCAAGAAAGACTGCTGACGGAATCCGTGAAGAGGAGTAGCAGGAGAAGGAGCATCTGAACGAGCGGAATATGCCAACAAGCGACAACAGTGGCCCATGACAGATTACGGGCCTGGCAGCAGCATGAGGAGTCGGTACGGGGGCCCATGGCAGATTACGGGCCTGGCAGCAGCTATGGGAGGCCCGTAATCTGCCAGCACCCTATGACAAAAAATGGAACCCACCAGCAGTGTGAGGAGACCTGAAAGTGGCACATGGCAGAGTGTGGCGATGGAGACAGCAGCAATGGGAGGCCGTACAGGGACCCATGAGAGACTCTGGACCTGGCAGCAGCATGAGGAGGCGGTATAGGGGCCCATGGCAGATTAGGGGCCTGGCAGCAGCTATGGGAGGCCCGTAATCTGCCAGCACCCTATGACAAAAAATGGAACACACCAGCAGTGTGAGGAGACCTGAAAGTGGCACATGGCAGAGTGTGGCGATGGAGGCAGCAGCAATGGGAGGCCGTACAGGGACCCATGAGAGACTCTGGACTTGGCAGCAGCATGAGGAGGCGGTATAGGGGCCCATGGCAGATTAGGGGCCTGGCAGCAGCTATGGGAGGCCCGTAATCTGCCAGCACCCTATGACAAAAAATGGAACACACCAGCAGTGTGAGGAGACCTGAAAGTGGCACATGTTTGGGGCATGATTCATGGCGGATTTAGTCAGTTGTGTCAGGAACTGGTGGTTTGAAATCCAGACTAATCCACGCCTGATTCATTTTCACAAACGTGAGTCTCTCCACACTTTGGGTGGACAGTCGTGTCCTCCGCGGAGTTGCAATACCTCCTGCCGCACTAAACACGCGCTCCGATGCCACGCTACTGGCCGGGCATGACAGCCTTTCAAGGGCAAATTCAGCTAGTTGGGGCCAAAGGTCAAGTTTCGTTGCCCAGTAGTCAAGGGGATTGTCTACCTCGGTTGGCAGGGTGCTGTCCAAGTAGGCCTAAGCCTGTTGTTTGAGGTCCTGCTCCAGGTCCACCTGATGCTGCTGCTGCTGCTGCGGCTGGTTAGTAGTTTCCTCACTGCGCTGGTGAAGAAAGCTACTCATCATCGACTGCAGACTGAGGCAGCCGCTGCTGGTGGAGCTGCCACTGCTCCTACCACCCCACCCCTCCCCTGCTGCCATGGCAGCGGAACACGAGCGCACAGGGCCCACAGTGTCTGAGGATGGACGTTGGCGCAGACAGGCAGAGACCAGCTGACTACATAGGTGTTTTTTATAGTACGTTATTTTGGCCTCCCTCTCAGCAGGTGTGAAAAAGGCCACCATTTTTGAACGGTAGCGAGGGTCCAACAAGGTGGACAGCCAAAAGTCATCCCTCTGTCTGATGGTTATTATTCGGCTGTCGCTACGCAAGCAACCGAGCATGCTATGGGCCATTTGTGCCAAGGAATGCGAGGGACTCCCTGCCTCCATCTCCACAGCATACTGCCACGGTGCGTCTAGGTCCTCTGTCTCCTCTTCCTCCTCCTCTACCAGATGCTCCTGCTCCTCCACTCCTGTCCGCTGAGTGGAAAAACCACCCATTTCACTCAATAATTCCTGAGCACCAATGTCCTCCTCTACCTCCTCCTCTTCTTCCAGTCCTGCCCCCACAGGGGCCATGTGGCGTTGAGATCTGTGCGCCACGTCTACCGCACCCTGACCAGCCATTGTTAACAGCATTTGTTCCAGGACGTGCAACAGAGGAATGACGTCGTTCATCCCATAGTCCTGCCGACTCACGAATAGCGTGGCCTCCTCAAAGGGCCTGAGCAAGCGCAGGTGTCACGCATGAGCTGCCAATGGCTGACATCTAAGTTACACAGGGAGTACCTTTATCTGCTTTTAACATCAGGAAATCTGTGATGGCCTTTTGCTGTTCGTAAAGGCGGTCTAACATATGTAGGGTTGAATTCCACCTTGTTGCAACGTCACAGCATGAGGAGTCGGTATAGGGGCCCATGGCAGATTAGGGGCCTGGCAGCAGTTATGGGAGGCCCATAATCTGCCAGCACCCTATGACAAAAAATGGAACACACCAGCAGTGTGAGGAGACCTGAAAGTGGCACATGGCAGAGTGTGGCGATGGAGACAGCAGCAATGGGAGGCCGTACAGGGACCCATGAGAGACTCTGGACCTGGCAGCAGCATGAGGAGGCGGTATATAGGGGCCTACGGCAGATTAGGGGCCTGGCAGCAGCTATAGGAGGCCCGTAATCTGCCAGCACCCTATGTCAAAAAATTCAACACACCAGCAGTGTGTGAGGAGACCTGAAAGTGGCACATGGCAGAGTGTGGCGATGGAGACAGCAGCAATGGGAGGCCGTACAGGGACCCATGACAGACTCTGGACTTGGCAGCAGCATGAGGAGGCGGTATATAGGGGCTTATGGCAGATTAGGGGCCTGGCAGCAGCTATAGGAGGCCCGTAATCTGCCAGCACCCTATGTCAAAAAATTCAACACACCAGCAGTGTGAGGAGACCTGAAAGTGGCACATGGCAGAGTGTGGCGATGGAGACAGCAGCAATGGGAGGCCGTACATGGACCCATGACAGACTCTGAACTTGGCAGCAGCATGAGGAGGCGGTATATAGGGGCCCATGGCAGATTAGGGGCCTGGCAGCAGCTATAGGAGGCCCGTAATCTGCCAGCACCCTATGTCAAAAAATTCAACACACCAGCAGTGTGAGGAGACCTGAAAGTGGCACATGGCAGAGTGTGGCGATGGAGACAGCAGCAATGGGAGGCCGTACAGGGACCATGACAGACTCTGGACTTGGCAGCAGCATGAGGAGGCGGTATATAGGGGCCCATGGCAGATTAGGGGCCTGGCAGCAGCTATGTGAGGCCCGTAATCTGCCTGCACCCTATGTCAAAAATTTTAACACACCAGCAGTGTGAAGAGACCTGAAAGTGGCACATGGCAGCAGAGTGTGGCGATGGAGACAGCAGCAATGGGAGGCCGTACAGGGACCCATGAGAGACTCTAGACTTGGCAGCAGCATGAGGAGGCGGTATATAGGGGCCCATGGCAGATTAGGGGCCTGGCAGCAGCTATGTGAGGCCCGTAATCTGCCTGCACCCTATGTCAAAAAATTAAACACACCAGCAGTGTGAAGAGACCTGAAAGTGGCACATGGCAGCAGAGTGTGGCGATGGAGACAGCAGCAATGGGAGGCCGTACAGGGACCATGAGAGACTCTGGACTTGGCAGCAGCATGAGGAGGCGGTATATAGGGGCCCATGGCAGATTAGGGGCCTGGCAGCAGCTATGTGAGGCCCGTAATCTGCCTGCACCCTATGTCAAAAAATTTAACACACCAGCAGTGTGAAGAGACCTGAAAGTGGCACATGGCAGCAGAGTGTGGCGATGGAGACAGCAGCAATGGGAGGCCGTACAGGGACCATGACAGACTCTGGACTTGGCAGCAGCATGAGGAGGCGGTATATAGGGGCCCATGGCAGATTAGGGGCCTGGCAGCAGCTATGTGAGGCCCGTAATCTGCCTGCACCCTATGTCAAAAAATTAAACACACCAGCAGTGTGAAGAGACCTGAAAGTGGCACATGGCAGCAGAGTGTGGCGATGGAGACAGCAGCAATGGGAGGCCGTACAGGGACCCATGAGAGACTCTAGACTTGGCAGCAGCATGAGGAGGCGGTATATAGGGGCCCATGGCAGATTAGGGGCCTGGCAGCAGCTATGTGAGGCCCGTAATCTGCCTGCACCCTATGTCAAAAAATTAAACACACCAGCAGTGTGAAGAGACCTGAAAGTGGCACATGGCAGCAGAGTGTGGCGATGGAGACAGCAGCAATGGGAGGCCGTACAGGGACCATGAGAGACTCTGGACTTGGCAGCAGCATGAGGAGGCGGTATATAGGGGCCCATGGCAGATTAGGGGCCTGGCAGCAGCTATGTGAGGCCCGTAATCTGCCTGCACCCTATGTCAAAAAATTTAACACACCAGCAGTGTGAAGAGACCTGAAAGTGGCACATGGCAGCAGAGTGTGGCGATGGAGACAGCAGCAATGGGAGGCCGTACAGGGACCATGACAGACTCTGGACTTGGCAGCAGCATGAGGAGGCGGTATATAGGGGCCCATGGCAGATTAGGGGCCTGGCAGCAGCTATGTGAGGCCCGTAATCTGCCTGCACCCTATGTCAAAAAATTAAACACACCAGCAGTGTGAAGAGACCTGAAAGTGGCACATGGCAGCAGAGTGTGGCGATGGAGACAGCAGCAATGGGAGGCCGTACAGGGACCCATGAGAGACTCTAGACTTGGCAGCAGCATGAGGAGGCGGTATATAGGGGCCCATGGCAGATTAGGGGCCTGGCAGCAGCTATGTGAGGCCCGTAATCTGCCTGCACCCTATGTCAAAAAATTTAACACACCAGCAGTGTGAAGAGACCTGAAAGTGGCACATGTTTGAGGCATGATTCATGGCGGATTTAGTCAGTTGTGTCAGGAACTGGTGGTTTGAAATCCAGACTAATCCACGCCTGATTCATTTTCACAAACGTGAGTCTCTCCACACTTTGGGTGGACAGTCGTGTCCTCCGCGGAGTTACAATACCTCCTGCCGCACTAAACACGCGCTCCGATGCCACGCTACTGGCCGGGCATGACAGCCTTTCAAGGGCAAATTCAGCTAGTTGGGGCCAAAGGTCAAGTTTCGTTGCCCAGTAGTCAAGGGGATTGTCTACCTCGGTTGGCAGGGTGCTGTCCAAGTAGGCCCAAGCCTGTTGTTTGAGCTCCTGCTCCAGGTCCACCTGATGCTGCTGCTGCTGCTGCGGCTGGTTAGTAGTTTCCTCACTGCGCTGGTGAAGAAAGCTACTCATCATCGACTGCAGACTGAGGCAGCCGCTGCTGGTGGAGCTGCCACTGCTCCTACCACCCCACCCCTCCCCTGCTGCCATGCCAGCGGAACGCGAGCGCACAGGGCCCACAGTGTCTGAGGATGGACGATGGCGCACAAAGGCAGAGACCAACTGACTACATAGGTGGTTTTTATAGTACGTAATTTTGGCCTCCCTCTCAGCAGGTGTGAAAAAGGCCACCATTTTGGACCGGTAGCGAGGGTCCAACAAGGTGGACAGCCAAAAGTCATCCCTCTGTCTGATGGTTATTATTCGGCTGTCGCTACGCAAGCAACCGAGCATGCTATGGGCCATTTGTGCCAAGGAATGCGAGGGACTCCCTGCCTCCATCTCCACAGCATACTGCCACGGTGCGTCTGGGTCCTCTGTCTCCTCCTCCTCCTCCTCTACCAGATGCTCCTGCTCCTCCACTCCTGTCCGCTGAGTGGAAAAACCACCCATTTCACTCAATAATTCCTGAGCACAAATGTCCTCCTCTACCTCCTCCTCTTCTTCCTGTCCTGCCCCCACAGGGGTCATGTGGCGTTGAGATCTGTGCGCCACGTCTACCGCACCCTGACCAGCCATTGTTAACAGCATTTGTTCCAGGACGTGCAACAGAGGAATGACGTCGTTCATCCCATAGTCCTGCCGACTCACGAATAGCGTGGCCTCCTCAAAGGGCCTGAGCAAGCGGCAGGTGTCACGCATGAGCTGCCAATGGCTGACATCTAAGTTACACAGGGGAGTACCTTTATCCGCTTGTAACATCAGGAAATCGGTGATGGCCTTTCGCTGCTCGTAAAGGCGGTCTAACATGTGTAGGGTTGAATTCCACCTTGTTGCAACGTCGCAGATCAGGCGATGCTGTGGAATTCCGTTCTGCCGCTGCAGCTCAATGAGGGTGTTCTTTGCGGTGTAGGAATGGCTGAAATGCATGCACAGTTTACGTGACATTTTAAGGATGTCTTGCAGTGGGATGGTGGATTTTAGGAACCGCTTGACAACCAGATTGAACACGTGAGCCATGCATGGCGCATGGCACAACCTTCCTTGACGCAGAGCAGACACCATGTTCTTTCCGTTGTCAGTCAACATGGTTCCGATTTTTAGTTTGCGCGGAGACAGCCATCTGTCGATTTCTCTGTTCATTACACTCAGCAGTTCCTCCCCTGTGTGACTACGTTCGCCAAGGCATACCAGGTGCAGCACAGCGTGACACCGTTGCGCCCTGCACATGTGATATGCCGGTCGGGTAATGGGACTTGGCACGGGGGTGGCGGCTGAGGACACGGCGGAAAAAGAGGTGGTAGAGGCGGACATGCTTGCTGGACCAAGGACGTGCAAACGTGGAGGCAAAAGCGTCGTGACCTGTCCAAGTTGCTGGTGCGGCTGTGCCGGCACCACGTTCACCCAGTGGGCCGTAAATGACATGTACTGTCCCTGACCGTAGTTACAGCTCCACACGTCGGCGCTGCCGTGCACTTTGGCAGAGACCGACATGCTCAAAGACTGGCCCACCATCTCTTCTACATGTGAATGCAGGGCTGGCACTGCCTTTTGGGCAAAGAAATGACGGCTTGGCACTCTCCACCGCGGCGCGGCACAAGCCATCATTTCTCGGAAAGGTGCTGAGTCCACCAGTTGGAAAGGGAGGGACTGCAGCACCAGCAACTTGGACAGGAGGACGTTCAGCTTTTGCACCGTCGGGTGCGTGCTCGCAAACTGTTGTCTCTTGGATACGGATTCCAAGAAAGACTGTTGACGGAATCCGAGAAGAGGAGTAGCAGGAGAAGGAGCATCTGAACGAGCGGAAGATGCCAATGAGCGACAACTCCCCTCAGCAGAGGTGTTGGAGCCTTGACTGGCTGATAGAGGGCGATTGACGACGTCGGGTGACGGAGCAAGTAACGGAGCGGGTGATGGAGCGGGGGCTGGGGCAGGCAGAACCGCCGTATGTTTATCACGGTTTTCCCAGGCCACCGAATGGTGACGCTGCATATGCTGACGCAACGCTGTAGTCCCAACATGGGCCCCCTGGCCACGCTTGCATTTCTGGCCACATAGTCGACATACGGCTACGTTTACTTCCTCGGGCGGCTTGAGGAAAAATTGCCACACCACCGAGTAGGAAACTTTGCCCCCGCTACTCTTCACTGGCTGACTGCTACTTCCTCCGTGCGCACCGGCACCACTACTGGCCGTGGTGGTAGGCTGCAGTGGAGCTGGTGCTCTACTCCGTGGACGTTTGGCTCCACTGACACTGATGCGACCCTGCTGCTGTCTCCTGGGCAACCCACCGACTGTTTTGCTCGCTGCCAAGCTGCCACCCTCTTCTCCTGATGATGCGGAAGAAATTGCCTGATGACGACGAGGCTGCCAAGTGCGATCAACCTCCTCATCATCAAGTAGGGTCTCCGCCTCACTACTAGCCCCCTCGGCTGCGTCTGGGTCAGGAGACAGACCTGTCTCTAGACCGGCTACCGAGCCACTCTCCTCGCCAGTACTTGTTCGCTTGGCTGCTGAAAAGGCCGATGTCTCCCCCCGTTCCTGACCGCCCTCTGTTAGCTCTTCCTCACTGTACAGTGGGGCTGAGCCCACAGCATGCGATACTTCGCTTGGTGAGGGAACAGCAAAGGACAGGGGCAGGTAGAGGACACGTGATTTCAGTGGGCTTGGTCCCGGGCCATGCCAACTAACGGTTGTGTCTGACGTACCCACCGACCGTTGGCTGTAGGTGTCAGAGGTGACCTGGGAAGAGGAAGACGACCGAGCCAACCAATCAATGACGGCAGGGTTGTCGGTGGAGACACGACCGCTGGATGACACCGGGAGCACTGGCCTCTGGCTGCGAATACTGCTGCCTCGACCCCTTCCTCTGCTGCCACGTCTGCTCGCTCCTAAAACATTGCCTCCTCTGCCACTCCTCTGCATGTTGTCTGACATACTATTTAATTCAACGATTAGGTGTCCCTGAGTAACAATTCTCTGGCACGCAGTAACAATTCTGTCTGTCCCTGAGTATGAATTCTGTGGCCCTGAGTAACAATTCTGTGTCTGTGCGAGTAACAATTCTGTGTCTGTGCGAGTAACAATTCTGTGTCTGTGCAAGTAACAATTTTGTGTCTGTGCGAGTAACAATTCTCTGGCACTCAGTAACAATTCTGTCTGTCCCTGAGTAACAATTCTCTGGCACTCAGTAACAATTCTGTCTGTCCCTGAGTAACAATTCTCTGGCACTCAGTAACAATTCTGTCTGTCCCTGAGTAACAATTCTCTGGCACTCAGTAACAATTCTGTCTGTCCCTGAGTAACAATTCTCTGGCACTCAGTAACAATTCTGTCTGTCCCTGAGTAACAATTCTCTGGCACTCAGTAACAATTCTGTCTGTCCCTGAGTAACAATTCTCTGGCACTCAGTAACAATTCTGTCTGTCCCTGAGTATGAATTCTGTGGCCCTGAGTAACAATTCTGTGTCTGCGCGAGTAACAATTCTGTGTCTGTGCAAGTAACAATTTTGTGTCTGTGCGAGTAACAATTCTCTGGCACTCAGTAACAATTCTGTCTGTCCCTGAGTATGAATTCTGTGGCCCTGAGTAACAATTCTGTCTCTGTGCGAGTAACAATTCTGTGTCTGTGCAAGTAACAATTTTGTGTCTGTGAGAGTAACAATTCTCTGGCACTCAGTAACAATTCTGTCTGTCCCTGAGTAAGAATTCTCTGGCACTCAGTAACAATTCTGTCTGTCCCTGAGTATGAATTCTGTGGCCCTGAGTAACAATTGTGTGTCTGTGCAAGTAACAATTCTGTGTCTGTGCAAGTAACAATTTTGTGTCTGTGAGAGTAACAATTCTCTGGCACTCAGTAACAATTCTGTCTGTCCCTGAGTAACAATTCTCTGGCACTCAGTAACAATTCTGTCTGTCCCTGAGTATGAATTCTGTGGCCCTGAGTAACAATTCTGTCTCTGTGCGAGTAACAATTCTGTGTCTGTGCAAGTAACAATTTTGTGTCTGTGAGAGTAACAATTCTCTGGCACTCAGTAACAATTCTGTCTGTCCCTGAGTAAGAATTCTCTGGCACTCAGTAACAATTCTGTCTGTCCCTGAGTAACAATTCTCTGGCACTCAGTAACAATTCTGTCTGTCCCTGAGTAACAATTCTGTCTGTCCCTGAGTATGAATTCTGTGGCCCTGAGTAAGAATTCTCTGGCACTCAGTAACAATTCTGTCTGTCCCTGAGTATGAATTCTGTGGCCCTGAGTAACAATTGTGTGTCTGTGCAAGTAACAATTCTGTGTCTGTGCAAGTAACAATTTTGTGTCTGTGAGAGTAACAATTCTCTGGCACTCAGTAACAATTCTGTCTGTCCCTGAGTAACAATTCTCTGGCACTCAGTAACAATTCTGTCTGTCCCTGAGTATGAATTCTGTGGCCCTGAGTAACAATTCTGTCTCTGTGCGAGTAACAATTCTGTGTCTGTGCAAGTAACAATTTTGTGTCTGTGAGAGTAACAATTCTCTGGCACTCAGTAACAATTCTGTCTGTCCCTGAGTAAGAATTCTCTGGCACTCAGTAACAATTCTGTCTGTCCCTGAGTAACAATTCTCTGGCACTCAGTAACAATTCTGTCTGTCCCTGAGTAACAATTCTGTCTGTCCCTGAGTATGAATTCTGTGGCCCTGAGTAAGAATTCTCTGGCACTCAGTAACAATTCTGTCTGTCCCTGAGTATGAATTCTGTGGCCCTGAGTAACAATTGTGTGTCTGTGCAAGTAACAATTCTGTGTCTGTGCAAGTAACAATTTTGTGTCTGTGAGAGTAACAATTCTCTGGCACTCAGTAACAATTCTGTCTGTCCCTGAGTAACAATTCTCTGGCACTCAGTAACAATTCTGTCTGTCCCTGAGTATGAATTCTGTGGCCCTGAGTAACAATTCTGTCTCTGTGCGAGTAACAATTCTGTGTCTGTGCAAGTAACAATTTTGTGTCTGTGAGAGTAACAATTCTCTGGCACTCAGTAACAATTCTGTCTGTCCCTGAGTAAGAATTCTCTGGCACTCAGTAACAATTCTGTCTGTCCCTGAGTAACAATTCTCTGGCACTCAGTAACAATTCTGTCTGTCCCTGAGTAACAATTCTGTCTGTCCCTGAGTATGAATTCTGTGGCCCTGAGTAAGAATTCTCTGGCACTCAGTAACAATTCTGTCTGTCCCTGAGTATGAATTCTGTGGCCCTGAGTAACAATTGTGTGTCTGTGCAAGTAACAATTCTGTGTCTGTGCAAGTAACAATTTTGTGTCTGTGAGAGTAACAATTCTCTGGCACTCAGTAACAATTCTGTCTGTCCCTGAGTAACAATTCTCTGGCACTCAGTAACAATTCTGTCTGTCCCTGAGTAACAATTCTCTGGCACTCAGTAACAATTCTGTCTGTCCCTGAGTATGAATTCTGTGGCCCTGAGTAACAATTCTGTCTCTGTGCGAGTAACAATTCTGTGTCTGTGCAAGTAACAATTTTGTGTCTGTGAGAGTAACAATTCTCTGGCACTCAGTAACAATTCTGTCTGTCCCTGAGTAAGAATTCTCTGGCACTCAGTAACAATTCTGTCTGTCCCTGAGTAACAATTCTCTGGCACTCAGTAACAATTCTGTCTGTCCCTGAGTAACAATTCTGTCTGTCCCTGAGTATGAATTCTGTGGCCCTGAGTAAGAATTCTCTGGCACTCAGTAACAATTCTGTCTGTCCCTGAGTATGAATTCTGTGGCCCTGAGTAACAATTGTGTGTCTGTGCAAGTAACAATTCTGTGTCTGTGCAAGTAACAATTTTGTGTCTGTGAGAGTAACAATTCTCTGGCACTCAGTAACAATTCTGTCTGTCCCTGAGTAACAATTCTCTGGCACTCAGTAACAATTCTGTCTGTCCCTGAGTATGAATTCTGTGGCCCTGAGTAACAATTCTGTCTCTGTGCGAGTAACAATTCTGTGTCTGTGCAAGTAACAATTTTGTGTCTGTGAGAGTAACAATTCTCTGGCACTCAGTAACAATTCTGTCTGTCCCTGAGTAAGAATTCTCTGGCACTCAGTAACAATTCTGTCTGTCCCTGAGTAACAATTCTCTGGCACTCAGTAACAATTCTGTCTGTCCCTGAGTAACAATTCTGTCTGTCCCTGAGTATGAATTCTGTGGCCCTGAGTAAGAATTCTCTGGCACTCAGTAACAATTCTGTCTGTCCCTGAGTATGAATTCTGTGGCCCTGAGTAACAATTGTGTGTCTGTGCAAGTAACAATTCTGTGTCTGTGCAAGTAACAATTTTGTGTCTGTGAGAGTAACAATTCTCTGGCACTCAGTAACAATTCTGTCTGTCCCTGAGTAACAATTCTCTGGCACTCAGTAACAATTCTGTCTGTCCCTGAGTATGAATTCTGTGGCCCTGAGTAACAATTCTGTCTCTGTGCGAGTAACAATTCTGTGTCTGTGCAAGTAACAATTTTGTGTCTGTGAGAGTAACAATTCTCTGGCACTCAGTAACAATTCTGTCTGTCCCTGAGTAAGAATTCTCTGGCACTCAGTAACAATTCTGTCTGTCCCTGAGTAACAATTCTCTGGCACTCAGTAACAATTCTGTCTGTCCCTGAGTAACAATTCTGTCTGTCCCTGAGTATGAATTCTGTGGCCCTGAGTAAGAATTCTCTGGCACTCAGTAACAATTCTGTCTGTCCCTGAGTATGAATTCTGTGGCCCTGAGTAACAATTGTGTGTCTGTGCAAGTAACAATTCTGTGTCTGTGCAAGTAACAATTTTGTGTCTGTGAGAGTAACAATTCTCTGGCACTCAGTAACAATTCTGTCTGTCCCTGAGTAACAATTCTCTGGCACTCAGTAACAATTCTGTCTGTCCCTGAGTATGAATTCTGTGGCCCTGAGTAACAATTCTGTCTCTGTGCGAGTAACAATTCTGTGTCTGTGCAAGTAACAATTTTGTGTCTGTGAGAGTAACAATTCTCTGGCACTCAGTAACAATTCTGTCTGTCCCTGAGTAAGAATTCTCTGGCACTCAGTAACAATTCTGTCTGTCCCTGAGTAACAATTCTCTGGCACTCAGTAACAATTCTGTCTGTCCCTGAGTATGAATTCTGTGGCCCTGAGTAACAATTCTGTGTCTGTGCGAGTAACAATTCTGTGTCTGTGCAAGTAACAATTTTGTGTCTGTGCGAGTAACAATTCTCTGGCACTCAGTAACAATTCTGTCTGTCCCTGAGTAACAATTCTCTGGCACTCAGTAACAATTCTGTCTGTCCCTGAGTAACAATTCTCTGGCACTCAGTAACAATTCTGTCTGTCCCTGAGTAACAATTCTCTGGCACTCAGTAACAATTCTGTCTGTCCCTGAGTAACAATTCTCTGGCACTCAGTAACAATTCTGTCTGTCCCTGAGTAACAATTCTCTGGCACTCAGTAACAATTCTGTCTGTCCCTGAGTAACAATTCTGTCTGTCCCTGAGAATGAATTCTGTGGCCCTGAGTAAGAATTCTCTGGCACTCAGTAACAATTCTGTCTGTCCCTGAGTAACAATTCTCTGGCACTCAGTAACAATTCTGTCTGTCCCTGAGTAAAAATTCTGTGGCCCTAATAACGTTTCTGTGGCCCTAAGTAACAATTCTCTGGCACTGAGTAACAATTCTGTCTGTCCCTGAGTATGAATTCTGTGGCCCTAACTAGCGTTTCTTTGTCCCTAAATAACGATTCTGTGGCCCTCATTAACAAGTCTGTGTCCCTGAGTAATGGTTCTCTGTCCCTAAGTAACTTCTCTCTGTCCCCAATTCTCGTTTCTGTGGCCCTAACTCTGTCCCTGTCCCTAGTACAGAGCGGTCTGCCTCTGTTCAATGACTGCAGGCAAATGAAGATTTCCAAAATGGCCGCTATATATACCTCGACCATTACACAGTGCTGGCTGGCTGGCTGCTGATTGGCTGATGCGATCACATGTCGTTGAGGAATGCATTATGGGGCAGCGCGCCTTGTCTGCGCGCCTTCCCCGACATCCCCGCTCCGTCGCCGCACATGTCAGCCGCCATTTTCTGAAAAATTTCGATTCGCGCGTCCGAATTAGGCTGTTTTTCGGATTCGGCACGAATCGAAATTTTTCCGATATTCGACTCGAATTCCACTTCGGATACTTCGATTCGCTCATCTCTAGCTATGGGTATAGATATCAGTTAAATACACAATTAAAAAAAATTGTCCTTTATGTGTCCACAGGGAGTTGTTTCAGAAATCTGATCACAATGAACATTTCTACTAACTCTTTAATATAGTTGACAGAATGCATTCTTGTGTTTCTCCGGTAGGGGAAAAAGAAATAATACCTAGAACACATACTGTAGCAGAAGCTCCTAACTTTCTCCTACAGCTAATGACACATAAAAGTAGCATGTGTGAATATGTACAGTAAATTACATAATTTAAAACAGCAGGAGTAGAAGTGCTAAAAGTTCCAAATTGTAACAATTTCAATATTAGCCAAGAGTCTCTTTTGATTTGATATAATGCTAATGGTGGTTATTACAAAGATTTCTTGCAGCCTTGGACAGGACCTTGGTGTAACACAAAAGGATGAAAACACGTAAGCCTGAAATATTTTTTACGAGGGGGGGGGGCGAGGCGAAGGAACAAATCCATAGATGTTGGATTAGCTTGATAAATACAGTGACCTTTCCATCAAAATGGCTGTCGTCATTTATGAAAAAGGAAGGAGTGAGACAGAGAAACATAATGCTTTTTTGGTTTCTTTAAAGCAATTATGCTAACTAGTATCACACTGAGAGTGGATTAGGCTTGATGGACAATCAAAGACAATACTTGCTTTATGGTAAAAGGTGTGCAGAGATATAGGCACTAGAGCTATAGAGTTATTAAGCTTACTTGCAGGAGGCCCATATGACTAGTGAGTTGCAAGTTAGTCTAAGAGATGCTGAAGTATAGGAAAAAAGCTTAGTCACTATTATAAGGTCTTCAATGACATCTTATAACACATTGACTCTTAAGCAAAGCCCATAATGCAAATATGCTTGTGACAGGTTCTACTTAGTGTTTGTCATTCAGTGTAGCAGCCATGACACCTGGCTGAGTAAAAATCCCAGTGGGAGGTTTGCACTTGGCCAACCAGCAGGATATGGGCACCTGCAGTATTTCAAAAGGCAAAACTAAAGATTAAATTGGCAGAAAGGACTGACAGAATAAGTCATTCTATAAACTGAAATTCTGATTCTTTCAAACAAAAGAATCAAATTAGAAGGTAAAATCAATAGATAGTGTATTGTACACCATTACCAATACTACAGTAATTGTATGGAATTTTACACTGAATAAATTAAACACAATTTTCAAGTAAAACAAGCATTTTTTAAAACCTTTACAGGTTTTTTTTTTTACTCAGTCTTAACAGATAAATCATTTACTTTACGAACCTAAAATTGCTTTACAGGCAGATAAATATTGTAAAATGTTTAATATGTGTTATCTACAGTGCTGTGCTATAATTCTAAATACCACCATTGCAGTTCTCAGCTTAATTCATATGGAGTTTTGGAGCAAAGCAATAATTTGGATTTTTGCACTATTATGAAATTATGAAGGTATACAAGATATCCTGTAAAATATACAATTAGATTTGATGGAATTATGCCATTGCTTATGTTAGGAGAATGGTAATGAAAAGATATTACTGTTACTTGGAAGATGATACCACTTATACATGGCAGAATGGCTAATTAAAAATTCCTTTCAGCTGTAAGTGTTAACAGCTTTTACTCAGACTGTTACCCCCTTATCAATAGAAGTGCTTAAAATTTTTTGTTTTTCTTCCAACAGAAGCATATTTCATAGCTCATAGGCATCGTGTAGAAAAGTGTGTTAAGCAAGGACAATTTTCTATACCTCTAAACTTCAATCAGGTTTTTATTTTATTGTTTTAGATTAGAAACATAATAGGAATAATTTACTTGCAATGAGTAACTGATATCGGATATCTGCTTGAGTTAAGCAGTGTCCCTTTGCTTGGAGTACTGAGTATGGTCTCAAGTTGTTTGCCCAAAGACATAATTGTAGACAACACAACATATTATATATATATATATATATATTTATACATACTTATTTGTGACACTCAATTCCTTAGATTTATTCTCCCTGTACCAGACAAGAAAGTTGGCACATCAAGACAGGCATGCATATACAGTGAAACTCCTAAGTTCCTAAGAGTTCTAATGTGTGAACCTAGGTTCTTTGATTTTCACTGCTACAGCAAGTCCTTCTTGCTGGTGCAGGTACCTTCTTATGTTTTCATATATTGGAGAGAGGATAGTTTTCAATATTTCATAATAACATTGATATTGATGTGTATAGTACTCACCACTAACCAAAGGGACCTATTTGAATATTCAACAAAATGGAACACTTATAATCAAATTTATTATAGACTGCAAACTGTTAAAACAGTCCTCATGAACCAATACAACTTCATATGTTTATGTAATGCTTTAAAACTTTACTACCTTTTAGTAAACATTGCTGAATGTATTGTCTTAATTTCAGACAAGCCTGACAAATATACCACTCAAACTTGGAAGGTCCTAAAATATTAATGTGATTCTGTAACCTTTTACAGGTCATTATTGAATTATGTCACCAAGCTTTTTGACATAAAATTGGAATGTTTGCTGGATGCATTATGATATTCAACTCAAAGAGGCATTCTTCTTCAAGTCAGCAAATCAATATTGATGTGACTTTTTAGTACAAGAAATGAAAAAGCACAAATATGTTTTACAGAAATTGTAGAAATTTTATTTAAATTTCATATATTTTAAATTGGTTCAAAATCAATATTCTATAATATTCTTTCTTGAAGAATAATTTTTCTTCCATTAAAGTTACTATAATTGATACACAAGGCCTTTGTGTTAATACAATTAGCACTCTAATTAAATCTACCGCCAGCTACAGTATGGTTTTCTGATGACTGGCAAAACACTTTCAACAAGGCCTATTTTTATTGGGAAGTTCTGCACACTGAACTGTTACAAAACATATTTCCTGCTTGTGTGAATGGCTTATTGCTAATATCATCAATCCTTCTAAACAACAAAATTCAACTAAACACATTATATTCATTTTTGTGAGAATATAGTGCATAGTTTCTCTGCGAATATATATTTTACTAATCTGCATTGAGAAAAATGAATATAAAATGTTTGTTTTATATGTATTTAAAATAAGTCTGTTCTTCCAAGATAAAATATTTGTGCATGAGTATGTTATCGGCTTTGTATTTCTTTTTTTCTGTCTGCTAATTAGCATAAACTCTCCAGAGGCTATGGAAATAATATTCTAAAGTGTAGAATATACAAATGCAATTCAATACGACTTTGCAAAGATTTCATAAGGCAAAGGTGAGTCAGAGGGCAGTCCGGGAAGATTACATCCAGTTTTACTGAACATCTGTATAAATAGATAATTGGTGGGCTGATCAAAGCTCTGAGGACTGTTACATTACACTTTAAACCACAGTATATTTCCTTTTAATTCTATATCCTTAAAAGCAAATCTGTAGCTTTTCTCACAGCATCTCCAGCTATATAAAGGCAGAAAAGTTGCATTTTGTATGACTGTCTTGACTTTAAGAAGTGGTTTTTTTCACAGCTATAGAACAAAAGCATAATTTTGCATAAACGCAACAAATGTTTTTTTTAACAGAGTTGGTGGAATTTTTTCATCAGGCCTCCCAGTTTGACTGGGTCATGTAGGTTTATTAGCCTACCTCTTATTGCAAGGTATTATGAGGTAAGATTCTGGCCAAAGTTTACAAATCAGTCTAAATCCTTATTATCATTAATAGTTGTGGACCTGTGCACAGGCTTGTAAGTATAAGCAATTCAAACCAGTTTTTACACATAGCCTTTGCTGTTAGAGAAATTAAAGCAGAGAAAAACTTTTTTTTTGCTTTGAACATAGTGGAGAATGCTTTCTGTGTCCCCATTGGTGAGATTTACCCTCACTTCCTACCCCAGTAACCACACAAACTGTGAGTTTAGAGGGAATATCTCCAACATGGACAAAGACAGAAACAAACATCTAAAATATGTTACAGTGAATCATGAGCACTCTACTCCAATATGGATGTGCAAGTCATTGTATAGAAATAGATGGATGAGTAGATGAATGAATCATAATTCAAAGATTCTTTATTTGATTGTTGCACTCATAACTAACACATTTCGGGGTTTTAATATATTCCTTTCGCCAAGGCTTTAAATAAAACATATAAAACAATGCCAGAAACCTGTTAGCTATGATTGCAATAATCAAATATAGCATCATTGAACTAATCATTTATTCATCTAATTCTATAAAGGTCCTGCCCCTCCGCATTTAAGTATAGAGTGCCATATTTTGCTTTCCATTGTATGTGAGGACTCATTTGCCATGATGCAACCTATACTTTGTAACTCATAAAAGTCCCTTATTCAATCCAAGACTCCACTTCCAAAAAAAAGAAAAAATCACAGAGATTTTCATTTCTGTCTGCATTCTTGGAGATATTTTGCCCTCTTCCTGTCCTGATGATCACACAAGAATGAAGGAGATTTTTTGCTAATAAAGTAAAAGACAAATTGATTTAAAAAAAACTCCAAAGAAGATCAGAATAGAACACCTGCCCTTTTAGATGGTGTGGTATAAGTGTCTTTTACTTGGAAGTTTACTCAGGGCTGAAAAAAAAAGTTGCTGCTAAATATTTCTCATTCATCTCTCTCACCCTCTGCTTCTGTTCCCTTACAGGTGGTGGTCAAACATAGCAAACATAGCAACAACTGGCGTTTTAAAAAACACCCTTTCAGTGGAGGTCCACAAGAACTATTTGCCAAGAAACCGAATCTTGGATCTACATCCGGTGTTTTCTAAATCTGTACAAGGATGTTCGCCTATTACCATGTCAGGTAACATCCAAGGTGATGGAAGATTTTCCTCATCCTCTTCTGTAGATGAAACACTGGGTGAGGGATCTTTTTCAGATATAGATAAAATAAGTAGTCATGAGGGTATGTCAGCTCCCCACACACAGCCCCATAATTCCAACAGTTTTTTAGCCACACCTCACAAAACTCCGAACAAAAGTAGAGGGAACAGAAATATAGATACATATATGAAAAAACTGAATCTCAAGAAATAGGTTTTAACATTGTAAATCTTTCCACTTATCCAGTATGAATGGGTGAAAAGAATATACTGGCTAGAGGCTTAAGTTTTTGTCCCATGGAAATCTTGATAAATTTACTGCTATTAAAGACATACAATTATTTGCTCGAAATCTTATTTTGAAAGGTATGTACGATAAAACTAGGTATGACTCTCTAAGCATGGAGGATTCAAAGGCTGGTATAGCTCTATCTCTTCGGAAATGATACACAAATTTAATAAGCAGTATTATGAACTAGTCGACACAGCATTTCTTAATGGTATTATCACCAAAACCACATGGGAATTCATTAGAACGAATTTCCCTAAAATTCCTACATTTTATTCCCTTCCAAAAATTCACAAAAAGACTGATAATCCACCAGGAAGGCCTGGGGCTTTGACAGAAAATTTGAGCCGGCTCATTGATGAACACTTAAGACTGCACGTATTAAGCCTGCCCTTGTATGTAAAGGATACCATCCACTTATTAAAAATTATTGATAATATACATCTACCTGAGGGGGCCTGACTTGTAAAAAATAGATGTAGAGGCCCTATACAGTTCCATCCCACACTGTAGAGAATTAGCAGCAATTCAGCATGTATTACCTCAAGGAAAATAACAGGAATGGGCTTATAATGAGTTTATCTTGGCATCTTTAGAATTTGTCCTTAACCACAATGTATTTACTTTTAATGGTTCCCACTACCTCCAAGTACAGGTTGTGGCCATGGGGACCTGTTGTGCTCCCTCCTATGCTAACCTGTACCTGGGGGAGTGGGAACGTATGTTTATGGCTGATGAGGGACTCTCAATGTATACGGACCACATATGTATGTGGAACCGATACATTGATGATATTTTGTTGTTATGGGATGAATCTGAAGATCTATTACTGAAATGCTTGGACAGAATGAACAAGAATGATTTCAATCTTTCATTCACTATGATGTCTGATGTCAGGGAATTCACTTTTCTTGATGTCTTTATTCAGGTGCAGGATGATAACTTTACTCCTTCTTCAGGGTAAAAAACTATGTACATAAGATATGTGGCCTCTAAGGATGGAAACACATATATTACAGTCATACAATGATTTAAATGACAGTTGTAGACAATATTATTATATAAATGTCATAATTATATAAATCATAATACTCACAGCATACTGTGATAGAGACCAAGTGAAAAAGTATCAGTGATTGAATTTCCGCCATATTAAAAACATTTGGTGTAAGACCAGTTTCATGACTCCTCCCCAGACCGCATCCAGACAGACACTAACCGGGCCAAGGCCCCCCAGAAAAGCACTGAGGCCGCACAGATAGCCACAGAGGCAGGATATATATAAAAAGTGACAGTAGTAACCACAAATTAATCAAAATAGAAACAGTCATAACATCATAGTCATATATAGGAAAAATAGAGAGATATAAGGGCTTATTAAATCTAATAAAACACCCACCGCTGTTAAGGCAGATGTAGATTATATTAAAGCCACTATTATAAAGCAGTTGGTAAAGAGATAAAAATCCATGGGCCCTACGATCCTCCAGTGTTGTGAATCACAGTTCATCCAAAGGATCCCTAAAAAGGGTGTCAAAAACAAAGGCAATAAACCTATATGGAATCACAATGAGATATATGACCATATTATTGCATATCAGGCCCAAAAAAAAGCCATAAGCAAGCGCAAACAAACAAACAATATCAATTTATCTAGCTGAAAAGCCTACAGCAGGACTGCAGGAGGTCATGTCAGACTTCACATCCAAAGTCCCAGAAAAGTGAAATCAGGAAAAGGGATCTATTTATATCCCCCCTCTGACTAAACACCTGCCCTGGGTCGTCTTACACATTTCCAACACACATCTAAAGCCACTTTTGCATTTTTGAAGAAGAAAAGGGTTAAAGTGATTCAGTGGCCAAGTATACCTCCTGATCTGAACCCAATCGAACACCTATGGGGAATTCTGAAGAGACAAGTTGAGCATCACTCTCCATCCAGCATTCAAGCTCTAAAAGAGGTAGTTCTTGAAGAATAGAAAAAGATAGATACTGCAATATGTCGCCAACTTGTTCATTCCATGCCTAGAAGACTTGGTGCTGTCCTTACAAAATTATGGAGGTCATACAAAATACTAGAGGTAGTAGTTTTTGTTATGGGGTGTATTCATTATTGCATTAACTAATTTTAGTAAAATGGAATATTTTGTAATCTAAGTTATATTATTAACCTTACTTTCATGTAATAGTCTAAACAAATGTTCTGTAAAATTCAGTTTTGTCAAAATTTTGGAAATTGGTCTTGTGTTTATTGAGATATTGATTAAAATCTTACTTTTAAAATGGGGTATACTCATTTATGCTGAGCACTGTATCTTTAATGGGGGCTGCATGTCACTGAGGCTGTGCTGTTTTGATTTGTCCTCATCCTTAATGGTCATGCTTGATTGTCGTTCTGCTGTTTTCCTGTTTCATCAACAGTGACCCCTACAGTCATCCAAGCTACCTGTACCTCCTTCTGGAAGCTTACCCATACCATCCTATGGACCAATGCTGCATCTTCTATCCACAGTTAAGCATGAATCTTCCTCCTGCCACAGACTACCTAGGCTCGGACCTGTCATCAACACCACCTGGTGAATATTAATTTGCCCTCCTCTTCGGTGGTCACACTCATTTACTCTTTGTGCTAAGGTTTTCTGTTTCTACAGTGACTCCTACTAGGTTACCTTTGCCCACAACTGGAAGCTTAGCTGTCCCTTTCAAGGGACCATTGCTGCACCCTGTACCCATAGTCAAGCTCACATATGCATCCTGCAAAAGTCCGCCCAAGGTCAAACTTGTCACCAGCAGCAATTGGTGGGTTTTCATTTGTGTGCATCCTTAAAGGTCATCTTCCTCTGCCCTGTGCATTGAGGTTTTTCTCATAAAAAGAAAGTTATGTTACCTTATACAAAGTTCTTAAACAGTCAAGAATAGGGAAAGAATACATTTATTGCTCAGTGTGCTGCTCTGATATTTCTATAGCTTATAAAGGTCTTGGTGACTGTAAAAAGCACAAAGAGTTCAGTCCATAAAAAGAAATCAGCTGAAAATGAGGGCAGTGCTTAACAAAAATGTTTTTGGGGAGTTTTAAAGGGGATTTCTTTTTATAACTATTGAAGCTGAACCATTACAGGGTTTTTGCTAAAATTTAATTATGGATATACTTGTCTGCACACAAGACACTTCTGCAAATGCTATCTTTCATTTTGTGTATAATTTTTTTTCAGGTAATTTGGGATTCATTGGAAAAATTGTGTGGTCTTGTCAGTAGACAATGTAAGTGTTGTGGGAAAATGTAGTGGCCTACAGAAGTTAGTTAGTAGCCACAGCAAAAAATGTTTGTGTCCTGGCAGGGCAGATTATTCCAACTTCCCTATTTTAGCATTGAAATGGGAATTTCTGTGTTTTCTGTGAATGCAGACCACACTGTACGTCATGTTCAATTACTAATTTTTAAGTTATAAAATAATGGCACAGCAGAAATGGTTTTTTATAATTCTGCAACACAGAAAACTGCAAAATACTGAAACATATAGCTTTGCCTTTCACCTGCGAAAGCTGTTCGAAGAATTTTTGGGCCTGTCTTCAAATTGAGGAGGGTGTAAGAATTAATGTGCGATCCAAAAACAGAACTTTACTACAAGAAAAAACTATTCTTCACAAGGTTTACCCACCTTAGAAGGTTTCTGAAGCCAAATGTCATTAACCAATAGCCAGATGTATTCAACCCCAAATTAGAAACATATGATATCTGCAAGTCTCATCATCCCAAAAATAAGGAGTTTATGTTTCATTTCAGAGCCATGCGATTCAATCATTTGACCCTGGGCCAATTGTGAATATAGCACAGATTATTCCTAATATTAGAGAGTCATTTACTGCACACAGCTGTTTCTTGCTTGTTGATCATCACTGGTCATCATCAGGGAGGCATATATCTAAGGAAATAAATTGTAAGACTCCAACATGGTCACTGTAAACAACACTCAAAATCTGGTGACATGGAGTCTACAAATTGCCAGTCAGCATTGGCCATGCCAAGTGTATCAATAAACAACAAAATCTTTAAAACAGTAACTCCACAATGAAAAAAACTTATCATCTTATGTTAATCCTTCCCAAAGTAAGGAGAAGTAAACATTTCCTAATAGCAAATGTATTTAACCAATGAAATTCTCAAACTAACAACAGACCATACTTGGTCTTCAGGTTGCCAGAGGAGCATTGTTGATACAGATAAAGGGCAATATGCATGTTGCATTTTTTTCTTTCTTCTCCAAAGTACATTGGGGCTGTTACATGTTTCCAGCAGTGTCCAGAACAATCCTTATTTCATTAGCAAACCATAAAATATAAAAATGACAGATGAATTCAGACTGGTTGCTATAGACATCAAAAATATTTCCAGTAGCACACTATTCAAACATCAGCCCCATTCTGTCTCTGGAGCTTAAATGTCTCATCTTTCATGTCATGATAAATTATGTGCTCCTAAATATGTCAATTGCTTTAGTTAGCAGTGAGCATCATCACACCACAGTTATTACATACATTCCACACTTTACTCGCCAAGAAAAAATTATGTCTACAGCTACATAATAATAACAGAACCAAAGTTCCCATTCTAACATCCTCTGTAACACAGGGTAACACTTGTTTACTAATATGACATCACTATGCATGTGAGACTAGATTTAGCACCTTCAATCAGCTACAGAAAGATTGCTGTAATTACCACTGGAATAGCAGCAAATAAATAAATTTTTTATTCAAAATCGTACTTCTACGAATATAAACACCACACCCAGGACAAACATTTTATGTGAAAACACATATCTGTACAGAGACTCTATGTCATTACTGTCTCCAAATATACTTGCAAGGACTGCTTCTAAAAGTAGAACTGTTCTACCACAATGAAAATATTACTTTTTGAGCAATGTTTTGCACTTAATTTATTTTTCAACTTAATATAAAGTTATTTCATGTAATCGTAGGCAAACTGAACACCACCTACTAAACACCTTTATTCCTTTATCTTCTTTTTTAACATATTGCTTTATTTATATACATATATACAGCTGTGCTCAAAAGTTTGCATACTCTTGGAGAATTGTATACAGTATGTACCATTTTTAAAGAAAACATGAGTGAGCAGACAAAACACATTTCTTTAATTTCCTTTAGGATTCATATTTAATAAGAACCAAATTCTTGCAGGTGGTATAGAGGCCCACTCATCTTGGCATAATTCCTCCAGGTCATGCAAAGTCTTTGGTCTTTTGCATGAATCTCACATTTGGAATCTTCCCAGAGTGGCTCAATGATATTAAGGTCAGGAGAAAGTGATGGTGAGTCCAGAACCTTCACCTTTTCCTGCTGTAACCACTGAAGGGTCAACTTGGCCTTGTGCTATTTACTGATAACATGCTACATTCATATTGCCATCAATTTTCACAAGATTCTATGTGCCTTTAGAGCTCTCACACCTCCAAAACATCAGTGAGCCACCACCATGCTTTGCAGTGAGGATGGTATTCTTGTTGCTATAGGCTTTGTTGACCCCTCTCCAAACATAGCGCTTATGGTTGTGACCATAAAGCTCTATTATGGTCTTATCATTCCAGATTACAATGTGCCAGAAGCTGTAAGGTGTGTCAAGGTATTGTTGGGCATATTGTAACCCAGCGTTTTTGTGGTATTGGTGCAGTAAAGGCTTCTTTAAGGCAACGTGACCATGCAGCTCATTTTTGCTCAAGTATTGTGCTCCTTGAAAAAAAACACACCATCTTTTTCCAGAGCAGCCTGTATTTCTCTTGAAACATCTCTTTACTTTTGGCAGTTGTGGCTGCAATCTTTTTTGCTCTACTTGACCTTGGTGTGGAATTTTTCACCTCTTAGTAAGTGATTGAACAGTACTGACTGGCATATTCAAGGCTTTGGTATATTTTTGTATCCTTTTTCCTCTTTATAAAATTCCATTACCTTGTTACCCAGGTCTTTTGACATTTTTTTTCTGCTCCCCATGGTTCAGTATCTAACCTGCTCGGTGCATCCACCTGAGAGCTAACAAACTTATTAACTATTTAAACACAGACACTAATTGCATTTTTAAAAGCTACAGATGTGGGAAATTAACCTTTAATGGCCATTTTAACCTGCGTGTTTCAACTTGTGTATCTGTACAAAGGCCAAACATTCCAGGGTATGTAAACTTTTGACCAGGGCTATTTGGGTGTTTTCTGTTATCATTATGACATAAAAAGGAGTCAAACAACATGTGATAATAAATGGCATCATATGATCACTGTCCTTAAATAAAAGACAGATTTTTTGGCATGATCAGTCATATTTTCAACATCAATGCCAAATTTTGCCATTTCTGCCAGGATATGCAAACTTTTGAGCACAACTGGCTGTTAGCTAAAATCCCTGCCTGATAGATAAGTTGATATATAGGAAGATGTCACTTATTTCTTGGAAGCTGGTGGCTCCCTAACAACCAGTCTAAGCAGGAAGCTGTCACATTTAGCAGCAGTAGTAACATCTCTGCTAAATGTTTAAGTTCCTGGTTGCATTATAGAGCATTGCTGAACAACTCTGAACATGTGGAATTTGGACTGAACATTGGTTCAGTTCAAACCTGAAGTTCATCCCTACTAGTAGTCCACATTCAAATGTATTGTTGTGAAATACCGTGTATTGTTTCCCATATCACATTGTATGTATTCAACCATATAATACTTAATGTTGCTATTACTTTAGACAATAATTTCCTGCTCAAAAGCAAGAGAGATTCCAAAATCTCAAGTGCTCAATTCAAATAGCTAAACCAGAGAACCTAAATATCTTTTTTTTCAATTGAACAAAACATACATTATGGGTCCTTAGCTGCCTAGGCTTCTTGTTTCTTCCTATACTTTTAAAGATACCCCATCAGTCTTTGATAATGAGCTTGACGTTACCTGCAAGAGAAGAGGTATTATATTAAATTCTTTGTTTGCCCATGTCTCCTACCTTCTCTTCATTCCAGCAATTCAGCCCCTGTCAGACTGTTTCGTATGGAATATTTCCAGGATTGCTGGATTATTGTGTCCCCTGTGCATGCTCTGACTTATCTAGACACCTACATCACTACAGGGCTCCTACATCAGTGAGTCAGTGATGCACAGTAGTAGTGAGAGGAAGGAGCCAAACCCATAATTCCTACAAATTCTTTCTAAAAGCGAGGCACTTTTTTATTACAAATTGCAAATTCTCTGGAAAATTTTACCAATTCCTATGTAGTTTTTACTTTCAAAATGTTTGAATGTTTAGCTCTTGGTACAGTATATATAAAAAGGTAAGGTATAACAAGGTTATTTAATGCTTGTTTTGTTGCTGTTTTATAGCAAACAAGCTAGTAATTGTTTCCAAAGTTGTCTGCATCTGCATAACAGTATTGAATTCTTATTCCAAGTCTTGGTTCACAACATCCAAAACCATTTGCATCCCTCTGCCAAGTAACTACTTAGGTGTCAAAAGTAAGATGGTCATTTTTGTTGCTGTAGGTTGAGTCAGAGTGGAAATTTTAGTCGATTATTTTCTGTTGGCAGGAATAGTACTTTTGACTACATGTACAGTATCTTCAAAAAATGGACACTGTAAATTAAAACTAAAAAATCAGGAGAATGGTCACATTACTGTAGCCTCTCTTGTGTTTCTGGATCTCTCTAAGCTTCACATAGCCAGGCAACACGCATTTCCACACTTGCATCCACAATCAGTGAACAGTCCATGAGCTTGATTTTGTTATTTTCTTAGGGGATGTAACTTGAATGGGGTAATAGGGATTATGGGATGCCCAACTTAACTGAATCAATGCACAGGGACAACTTTTTTCCTATTTACAGAAACAGATCTTGGACTGTTCTTTTTCTTGAAAGTGGTCAGTCATTATGGATCAATAGCAAAAGATTAAGCACAGCACTGTCCTTTGAAAGCTTGCTGCATGTGGCAGTCTCTCCCCTTGTAAATCCCTGGGTGTGCTGATGTACTCACTCTGTCCTCCTTGATCCCACTGCTCCCTGGCCTTGATCCTGTCCATGCTGTGATGCTGAATGGATCCTCTTGAGCCAGCCTGAGCCCAGCCTGGAGGCCAGCCCCTCCCTACTGTAGACCTAGGGGACCTCTGCCAGGCCACCAACAGTCTCCTCAGAACTCCATCTTCCACCCAACTTCCCTGCCAGCCTGACTATCCCATATTTATGGGTTGGTCTCACCAATCTACCAGGTTTCCAAACCTGGGGTTGATTAGACTCCCATAAACATGCAGATTAGTTCTCCACCTCTTCTGTCCACTGGCTTTGGGAACATTCTATGGTCTTCCAGAACCAGGTGGAAGTGATAGAGTCCCAAGCTGTTAAGCCATCCAGCTTGACCTGCAGTAACCTGACCTTAATCACAGACTCATACAGTTAGCATGAGTCATACACAATAGATTTACCTGCACTACACTAATAGCACACTAGAGGGTGCTACATTACAATATTGCTGACATGTAGGCAAATGGCTTGATCATTGTACGCAATGCTTTCTATGTATGATAGCTTGTGAGACCACCAGGGCAAGGACTAATTGTGAATTTAAAAAGTAGAGCTTACAATGTTTGAAAATCAGTCACAAGGATTTTGAATATTGGCATAATAATTTGTTTTAAAAAAAGTTTTTTCAGACAAAAACACTTCCATTTTAAGAGAAAAGCCAAATTAGATATTGGCCTGCTAGAAGATAGATAATGCAGAGCAGACTTGAGGGAGGGATGTGTGAATGAAAGGAGAAATAAAGAATAAAGAAATAGATGGAGAAGGCTAGGAGGGGAAGTAAGGACTTGATGGATGGAGAGATGAAAAAAGGAAGAGCAAGGTGCATGTAAAAATATTGGTTTTACAAAAAATTGCCTGGACTGTTCTATTCAAACCTATTGTCCTCATTATCAATTTCTACTTCTTTAGCATCACAGATGGTACCCTTAGTGGATAAATACAATATAAAAAAAATATTTAGAGTATTTACGCATTTCAGACTTCAAACCAACCCAAAGTATATCTAAAGCCAAAGCATTTTTTCAGTTTAAAATAAAGGTAGGAATAAACCCTCCTGTCTGTTTTTCTTCATGTCTGTAGCCTTACCATCTCTATCCAAAATTGTACAGTTGTTATTGGAACAGGAATACAGGGTAATATTCCACTGGGGACACCTGTTCCAATTACAACTTTCTAAGAGAGAATGTTCCCTCACTTTGGTGAATTTTTTTCTAATTTCCTTTGTGTCTCTGAGATAATTAAGATATAGAAAAAAACATATTTCTCCATTTACATGAAGGTCAGTTTAATATAACTGAACACAGGGTTCTCCTTTACAGTGTAAGGGGGAACTCTGTGGACCTTGATGTAAAAGGGTACATTGTGGACCCTGATGTAAGAAATTCATCACAGTCTTCTCATTACACAAGAGTCCACAGAGCTCCCCCTTAAATCACAGTCCACAGAGACTGCTGGCATGCTACAGGAGATGGTTGGAGACTGTAGGCATACTACAGTAGACATCCAGAGACTGCAGACATACTACAGGAGACAGTCATAGACTGCATACATGGCACAAGAGATGATCAGAGGCTGCATACATGGCACAAGAGATGATCAGAGACTGCGTACATGACACAAGAGATGATCAGAGACTGCGTACATGACACAAGAGATGATCAGAGACTGTGGACATAGCACAAGGGATGGTCAGAGACTGCAGACATGGCACAAGGGATGATCATAGACTGCAGACACAGCACAAGAGATGATTAGAAACTGCATACATGGTACGAGGGATGGTCAGAGACTGTGGACATGGTGCAAGAGATGATCAGAGACTGTGGACATTGCACAAGGGATGGTCAGAGACTGCGGACATAGCACAAGAGATGATTAGAGACTGCGGACATGATGCAAGGGATGGTCAGAGAATGCAAACATGACACAAGAGAAGATCAGAGACTTCGTACATTGCACAATATATGATCAGACACTGCGGACATGGCACAAGGGACATTTACAGACAGTTTGCAAGTTTCCTGAAATTTACAAACTGTCCTTAAAGTGTTACTAAACCCAGGACCCTGCATTCACTATATCTGGTCTCCCACAGTACACAGGACATGGAAGTGCAATTATTTTAGTAAATGTAAACTTATAAATATCTTTTCTCATTAGCAGTTAGAGCAGTCTTGTGACTTTTATCAGGATGCAGGAACCCTGACTTCTGTCTGGGTGGTGTTGATTGGCCCTGTGCTGATCATATGCACCCTCCCAAGAAAACAAAAACTTCTCTAGCAATAAACACCAAACTGAGCATGTGCAGAGTGACTCCACATGATATGTCTTATCAGGAGATAAGAGGGGGACACTTGAAGAAGGGGAGGATCAGAGAAGACGGGATCAAACAGCGTTTTTACACAATGCAGAGGATTAACGCCTTAGGTTCCACAGTGAGTATAACAAGCATGCTTTACTGCATATACAGACTGATTTTACTGTTGTGAGTTTAGTGACACTTTAAATTTACAGGTGGTCAGCAACCCTGGTACTAGATACAAGTTCTGCCTGACCCTAGTGCATCGGAAGTTAATATAGAAGAGTAGAGTCTTTATTTTGGAACAACTGACACTACTGTGGCAACTTTTTACATCTCCAGGCAAGCAAGGGCCACTATAATGTCTTGCAATTTTAGCTTGCACTGCAGCCTTCCCACCACTGCATGGCTCAACATTTGTCAGTGGTGTTGTCTTTAAGATTCTGTGCTAGTAGTGAGGTAAGGATTGAGCTATCACAGCTGTGGTTGGGATTTGGGATTCTTAATCGAGCACCTTAGATGTAAAAAAATACCAAGGTCCACCGTAAAACATGTAAGTATACATTCAGTCACCTCTATGGGTTTGCAATTCTAATATGCTGCACATGCAACACTTTTAATGTGACCAAAAGGTCGGCTTAATTATTAATAACCCTGACTTGCAAAGGAAAAAAAAATTTGGATAAATGTTTTTCACTTCTGCAACAGAAGTTTCAAATAAATAGTTTACTTTGTCCCTGGCTAAATGAACCTTTGAACAAATGTAAGTTATTTTAATAATGACTTTGCTGGCCTATTATATTGTCAAAGGTTTTTACTTATGCATTGCCATATAAATGCTGGAAATTAAAAATTAATCAACACAATTTATGTAACTAAAAGCTGCCATTTAATGGCATACTTTTTCAATACTAACACAGCAGTAATTATGCCAAAAAAATACTTGTTCCTGTAGTTTGAAAGATTATTGCAATTTCACAGTCAGATTCTAGTTCTGGGCAACAGTGATTAATATTATGATTATTAATGAGAAGTCATTCTGAACATGTTAGGGTGTTTAGGTGCCAATGACAGGAGAGCAATATTTAACATGTTAGAGAAGGACTAAGTAAGCATATTGATTTCTGAGCCTTTCTGGGATGTGAAAGGTCAATTAGACCTTGAGAAACAATGGAGATTTTCACAGCAGGTCTTATGATTTCACTGTGCTGACATATTTTTAACCATGTACAAAGTTCATTAACTGAGCAAAAGTAGTAAAATTGAATAAAGAAAGTGATTGGATCAAGGGTCACAAACTATGGCAAGCCAGTGGTTTCATGCAGTTTACACAGCAGGAGTTACACGTTGGTGAGAATTGTCTTTTTTCGGTTGCCCACTGATAGTGAAGTCATAAACAGCTCATAGGATTGTGTTAATTATACCGGATATTGAGAGCTTTGTTTAACATCAAGTTGCATTTCTGCTAATGAACTATCCAATATGCGTGCATAGAAGTGTTCATTGCTGACATTTTCCTTAATTGATGCTCTACAAATGTATTATTTCCCATGGGGGAACCAACTTGCAAGTGGTTGATTTGTAAATTAATTTATAGAGTAGTATCATTAAACACATAACTTATATCACAAAACAACTTAAGTCACATTATAAAGAGACTCATACCATACGAAATGACAAACCTTTTCTAACAAAGGATCCATTATAGTATATAAAAAAAAACCTTTTCTATTGCTTATTTTTCTTTTTACCACAAGAAGACTTATTACAGTTTTTTCTTGTGAGTGCAGCAAATTGAACCAGTATGTAGACAGGAAGTCTATCTTGCTAGTTTCCCCCTGGGGGGAAAGCCAGAGGTAGCTGGAGAACTTGTACATATTGGGGCTACTGCCAGACTCTGCCAGACTCTGGGACATGGGCCTCTCATTTTACCTCTGCTCTTTGGACTATAGTATATCTAACTTACATAATAAATTTGCTTACTCTGTACATTGCTACAATACTGTTTGGAACTGTAAATTGTATGCTACTGTCCAACATTGGGAGACTGGCCTGTATCTTGCTTACCCGAATTTAGTAGACGTTTGAAAAGAGACTTCATGTGTGAACTTCTTCCGCTAGTCTATACGGGGACATTTACTCTTCCTACGAATTAGGATCACAGTGGGGTCCATTGCTGGCAAAGCCTGTATTGGTACCAGAGAACTCCAGGAAGAACTGGTTAGGCAAGGTTGGGTTTCCCTGCAGGTGTTCCCTAAGCAACCTAAGCAACCAGTGCTGGGATTCTGGGCACCCCATGCTGATAGTACTCATTCATACCAGGGAAATCACCCAGACAAGGCCAGACAGGATTTGGTTAAAAAGTTGATGTACACTGTGCAACAGTCAGTATACACTAAGAAAACTACCCACCTTGCTTCCCTGTTTGACTTATATATACACCTTGTAATTTTTTAAAAACACCAAAGTACCTATAACATATTATAACAAACTATCCTTCCCTATAATCTAGTCATTTAAAAGAGTTTAAAACTGAATTTCAGTCAAGAAGCTAAATATAATTAGGATTTACGTGCTATAAATAAACATATTTATCTGGTAATAGATTTATAGATCCCTTTGGCAAGGTTTGTGATCCAGGTTCCTTTAAGTTATGATTTGTGGACACACAGCATGTAGTCTTCTAATGCTTGTGGACAGCTTAAAGCTGGCCATACATTGTTAGCTTTTTTTTAGCTCTTTTATTCAGCCCACTAACAGATTCCTCTATCCACATGAAAAAAGGTGGATGAAGGAATCCCCCCCACGGACACATCATATTCTGACAGTGGGACCTACAATATTTACACAGCTTTCACCTGAGATTCCCACATTTTCTCAACAGGATGCAATTAGAAAACTGAATTATGGGTGAAATTTGTGCAAACCTTGTATGAAATGATTTATAAATAAAACCCTATGTATTGGTTCCTGAACAATGTATCTTTCCAAAATAGGCACCCCAGTCTAGAAGACCAGTCTTTGATTTCAAAGAATGTTTTTCTAGGTGCAAAGATTTTCACACCTCAAAACAACTAAACAGAAATGTAGCGGGGAAGGATGTATAGTAATTATCTACTGGTAGCACTTACCCATCAGGTTACAAGGGTATCAGTAGGCTTCTGTGTGTCTTAATGAAAGTATCTACCCTATAAATATTCCTCCTAGACTGCCTGCCTTGGTTTGGGTCTCCCATTAATACCACTAGACTGTATCTACAGTTGCAAGAAAACGTATGTGAACCCCTTGGGATTACGTGGAGTTTTGCATGAATTGGGCATAAAATGTGCTCTGAACGTCATCTAAGTCACAACAATAGAAGAACACAGTCTGCTGAACAGAATACTACACAAACATTAGATGTTGCCTTGGTTTAATTGCACATAACATGTAAACATTCACAGTACAGGGAGGAAAAAGTATGTGGGGCCCTAGCTTAATGACTTCTCCCAGAGCTAATTGGAGCCAGGAGTGAGCCAACCTTGACTCCAATCAGTGTGATGATATTGGATGTGTTGCTGACAGCTGTCCTGCCCTTAAAAAACACACACCTGTTTTGGGTTTACTGGTTTCAAGAAGCACTGTCTGATGTGAACCATGCCTCGCAGAAAAGAGCTCTCAGAAGACCTACGATCAAGAATTGTTGACTTGCATGAAGCTGGAAAGGGTTACAAAAGTATCTCCAAAAGCCTTGATGTAGGTCTTTAGCTGACACTCTAGGATTCGTCTTTACCTCATGCAGCATTCTGCGCTGTGCTCTTGCAGTCATTTTTACAGGATGACCACGCCTAGGGAGATTAGCAACAGTGCTAAACTTTCTCCATTTGTAGACAGTCTGTCTTACCGTGGACACATGAACATCAAGGCTTTTGGAGATACTTTTGTTTTTCTTGTTACTACCATAGCCTACTACCAAAGAACAACCCCAAATACATTTTCCAGCTCTTTTTTTTCTAAACTGTTCTAAACACTTTTTCTGCACTGTGCCTTTTAGGGCCAGGCCTTTTGGCTAAGTCCAGGGCAATTTTTTGCTATGGGCCTCAGGGCCTAGCCAGTGCACAATTGCATGGCCACTTATTTATTGATTTATTTTTCTCCCACCGTTTTGTCACTTTTCACTTTTGTGTGTGTTTTTTCTCACTAGGATGAAGGGTGTTGGTCCTCGGGCCTGCCCTGAAGTCTAGGGGGAGGATGCTTGGCCATTAGATTCCTTCCTCACCTGTTCCTGGGGGGTCTCTGTTCGTGAAAGCTTCTTGACCTAGTACTTGGTGGTCGGCTTCGGTTAGCCCCAAGGAAAGGGGTCCACCAGGCCTTTTGGCTAGGTGGACCATGTGAAAACCTTTATCCCTGTCAGGAGCCTTGTGCCCCAGGGGATCAGGGTAGAGGTCTTACCCCTTCAGGGGGTGGATTAAAGCACACCCCTAAGTGCACTTTTTTGTGTTTTGCACTTTCACATTTTTTGTTCACTTACAGGTTTTTGTTGTTTTGCACCAGTATTTGTAGCTGCTGACCTTTAATTTTGTTTTTTTTTTTCGTTTTTGTTTTTTTTTGGGGGGGGGGGGGCAGAACTCTGCTTTAAGTTCTAGCATTGTCACTAAGTTCTGGGGAAAATTCCTTTGCAAAGTGCAACTTCCCTATTTGCCTCTAGTATGTCAATTCTTTAGAGTCAAAGTTCAAATATAAAAAGGAGAGATTAAAAAATAGGGAATAAGGTATAGAGTCAAGGTTAAAGCTGATTAAAAGTAAAGGATTTCTATAAATGAGCAGCTGCTCATATTAATATATGTGTCCCCACATAAATACAAATAATAATTAAAAAAATGTGGCACTTGCTCAATATTTACCAATACAATAAATGTAGTCAAAACATGTTAACTACGTATACTTGTATATTAGGTATTTATGATTCAGAATTCATAGTTTATGTATTGGTAAATATTAAGCAAGCGCCACCTTTTTGGGAATTATTAAAAGTTTAGAAATGTTCTCCAATACGGACACCTGTTCCAGTAATAACTTTGAAGATATTTCTTCTTACTTTCGGTTGTGTCCCTAGGACAGGTATTGAAGGGAAATCTCTAGAATGTGCAATAGACAGAAACAGCCCTTACAGGAGTTTTATTCATTTAACCATACCACCCTACCATACCAAAAAAAAAGGTTTAGCTGGGATATACTTTAGGTTATTTAGCCATGATTTTATTACAACACTAAACAATAAGGCTACACTACACCTGTTCTCCATAACTGCTTACTTACTTCCATTCCAGCACTGCAGCCTCCTCCAACCTGTCTGATGATAATCTGTTTGGTTCACTCTGTGCCTGTGCAATATGTTTGCACATGCTTGAATTGGTCATATAAGCAGTTATTTTGTTAGTTATAATTAACTGAGTAATGAGTCATGGTTAGCCTAACACTGTCATAACAGTTCCCTGCTCCACCACACCTGGAATACCTGCTTTGTAGTACACAGAATAAAGAAGGGAAAGCTGATGACATTGTTTGAGATTTCAGCTTCATGCACAGAAATGAATTGGTATCATGAATTTCTGACAGGACCAACAAGTAATTTTCTGTACTAGTAGAAAAATGTACTTACTCTCAAAACAATAGGAAAATGCAGCCACCACATCTAAGGACTGATAGGCTGCAATGTATTTACGTAAAGTGTAACTAATAATGGCATTGGTGTTTGCCAAAAAATATAATAAAACCCTATATGGTATAATTCGCCAGAGCTGTTAGGTATGAACAATTCCAGGGAGAGAAACTTTCAAATGTAATGACCCATTCAGACATTCATGTTTTGGTGCATTGTGTCCATGCATGTTAAAGTCTGTTGCATTTTTTAATTTGAATAAGCTGCCAACGTCCAGAATGTCCCTCCAAAAAAATGCAAAAAAAAAAATAAAAAGCCAGACATGCACCATTTTTCCTGACACAGATCACCACAAAGCACAGCATTTATTGTTGAACTAGTTCTTTTTAGTGGTCTTGAAGATGGATGGATGGATAGGTGTGAACAGGTCTTACAACTAGATTTAAATCTTTTACATTTGCACAGTTTATGTTTACCTTTGATATCAGTTGAAATCAGTTATTTGATGTCAATTGAAATCAATAGAAATACATAACAACGCACATTGCATCAAGTATGTTTTGAAGCATTTTCATTCATTTCAATGGATAATGGGGAAAAAGTATAGGTGTTAATACTGTAGGTCCTATGTCTTGGGGAAACCTTGGAAATGATACAGGTGGTAATCATCCACCTGCCAGTTAGATCCCAACTCACATGAAGCCCTCAACTATTTTCCTGCTTAAATACCACAAAATTCATTTTTATGGATCTGTTTTATTGTGCTCATTATTGGAATAATTTACTTAAGAAGTTATGTTAATATTAGGATATGCATATACTTGTACTTTTCTTTTCTCTATTATTTATTTTTTCTAACTTAGATTGTAAGCTCCAAGGAGACCTCCTAACCCTTTTGTATTGAACTGTATTGTTGCTGTATCTTCTCCCGTTATATTGTAAAGCGCTGAGCAAACTGTTGGCACTATATAAATCCTGTATAATAATAATAATATATAACACAATATATTTAACTGTCTCAGTGTTTTTCCAGTGGCCGCTGGCAATGGAGTTGCATCAGTTGACACCAGCCACTGCTATGAAGAGGGTTTTGTTACACCCACCCCAGGATTAAGTAGTGGCGGTTAATGGTTGTTTATGTCCTTTCAAAGCCTTGGATAATGTGCAGTAGCACAAAACAGTTTTTGAGTAAGGTAAAGGAATAGGCACTTTATGTGAAGTTTCTTTGATAAGTACTTTTAAAATCCAAGCTCTTTGCAAAGGTTTGGATTGTATGCATATTTGTGATGAATAAATGAGCAAACCAGTGTCTGACTCTTGTTCCTTCTTTGATATTGGCTATTTTTCCTGACTGCCCTGTAAAACCATTATTATGGCCCACCATAAAAAAAAAAAAATAAAGGACAACTCTTGTCTAAAAAAACATATAGTTCGGAATGCTTGCAGTAGTTTTCAATCAGCTTTATTATTACAGCACTTTCCGGCAAATCAACAGTGCTACAGTTTGTTCAAGAATAATAATACCATTTCTGTACTGTTACTAATGCATAAAAATGCCTTTACATTCTTTCAGGTTTTCAAAATGCCAGTTAGCATGAGGGAACAAGCAATGGTAATTATATACTTGAGTATGACTATTTTGCTTATAGTTCATCTAAATGACATTCATGCATTCTCTACTTTTTTCATTTTTGCTAAAAAAGAACTTAATGCAAAGTCTTTATGGAAAAACTGGCAGCTGATTGCTCGGAATTGTATGTGATTATTCCGTGATTCTGAAATTAGCTCTGAGCTTCACTGCAGTGCTAAAATATACAGATAGTCTCCAAAAGTTATTCTTTTTTAATGTTAGAAAAAAGCCCTCTCTTATTTCCTAATATGAGATGTAGAAAGTATGAATTTTCTAATAAAGAACAGAAAAATAAGTAGGAGTGAAAAGCTATTTATTTTTTAATTGGCACAATAAGTGTGAATTTATAATGCTGAGCATAGGGAGTCTTTATCAATAAATCAATAACAGGATTTTACCACTAAAAAGCCAAGTAAAAAAAAAGTGCAAAAATAATCGTTATCCCTTTCATGACCTACATTCTATAACACTTAATGGTTATGACCTATATTCTATAGCATTTAAATGGTCATTTTCTTCTAGGGTGACAATGGCATTGTAAAATCTGGCATCTGAAAGCTTGTCTTTGGTATTGATCACTTACGGGGTCGCTGGGTTTACTTCCGAACAAGATCACAATAAGCATGAAGTTGTATCTCCATTCTCAGTGCCATAGAATGATTCAAAGATTCTTGTGGAGATGGGTTGATATATAAAAAACAATGAATTAACCAGAGTTGAGTAACATTGTTGTCAAAGTGAGTGCCTGAAATTATGATCAAGATTTTATGTCTGTATTTGACAGCCATTATTAAAACAACCTCAACATAAAAATAAATGTGTTCTCTTATTTCCAGCAGTGGTAGCAAAGAATCTGGTCAGCAGAAAATGAAGTGAGTGCTAGTTGGGGGATGGAAGTTGAGCAAATACAAAGTTTGCAGTAGCAAAACAAAAGTGGCTACACTGAGAGAGGTCAGTATGCCTCTCAGGTCTCAGTCAGTTTCCTAAGGAATTGGAGAGAAATAGATTTCTGAGACAAGGCATGAGACCAATGGGTGAAATCATGTCTGTAGCTGTAGAGGAATAGGACTGAGCCTCAGAAATTCCTGTTGAAAGAGCTTGCTGTGACCTGATTCAATATTAAAACTTTACGAGACGTCTTTGCCTTGAGATCCCTACTCTTATTTAGAGACCTTCAGAATAAACTTAAGCTCCCTAGATGGATGTACTTCAGGTGCTTCCAGCTACAACTTGCAGCTAGAGCCAAGTTGCCAGTGCTCCCACAGTTAACCAATGACCCTATTGAGGATCTCCTGTCCCAGGACTCCCTCTCCAAACCACTTTCCTCCCTTTATTCAGCTTTATTCTGTGTGGACTCCCCCAAAATGGAGGCCCTCTGGGGGGCCTGGAAAGCAGATATCCCCACCCTAGATAGGGAGGACTTGGAGGACTGTTTTGAGGATATTTTGGAATTGGCGATCTCTTCTAGGGATGCATTGATCCAAATGAAATTCCTACACAGAGTGTATTATATGCCACAAAAGTTGCATAGGATATATCCCCTGAGGTCCTCAGACTGTCCTTGATGTCACATGTCCAAGGGCACTTGCTGCCATATGTTCTGGGATTGTCTGGAGGTATCCAGGTTCTGGGCAGCGTTGTTTGAGCTTGTCAATCGCTGCCTGCAGCTGACCTTGCTAGCCTTGCCAGCTTTGACACTGCTTGGTATCCAAGATAATAAGCAGAGGCCCATTTATCCTCTGCTCTTATGCTGTATTGTATTAGACCACCTGTATGTGATTCTAGTTGCATCACCTGTCTTTGTTTCAGACTTTTGAATGTCTACATACCTTGTGCCTCTGCCGTTCTTTTTCAATAGAGGAACATTTTGATTGTTATAAAAAAACCTACTGTGAGAGATGGCCTGGATCTGATGATAAGGATAGCCATACACACATAGATTGCTCCCAACAAGAGGAAATCAAAAGAATCCTTCATCCATGCTAACCAGCACAGAGAGAGGAATCTCCACTGCCAGCTATTGTATTCAGACAGCCACAGTTGCCTGAAGATCTTAACAGTGACCGGTATCCATGTTCAGCCAGGGCCCCATGGCTTGAAATTTGAACCATGTATGGCCCGCTTGACTGTTTAATGGTTCTTCCTTTTCTACACATTTGGTCATTCAGACTGGACATGGATATCTCCTACTCTCCAGATATAAGTCTGAACATACATGACCCCCTGCCAAACCAATAAAACAATTGTTGATTGTGAGAATGATTGTTACATGAGCAACTGGAGGTTGTACAAAGCACACATTGCAGACCAAGCTCAGTTTTTCTTGCCCTTTAGTTCCTCGTACTTTGTTTAAAATAAAGTTTAATGCAGTCTATGTGACATATACCTTGAAATGTTTTCTCCAAAGGAACAGTAGCATAAGAATTGGGACTGCAGTAGGTACAGATGCAACTGTGCACATACTCCCTGGAGATGGCAGGGCCTAGCCCTGTTGCTAGGCCATAATGGACTGACTGGAGATGCCAGATCCTGCTCAGAACCTGTATGGAAATTACATGGTCACCACCTCCTCAGACTCTTCCCCATATATCCCCTGCACTTGGTAATATGATATTAGATCCTGAGAAATTAAACATTACTGCATCCTGTACTGGCCCTGCAATTTCCCTGTGCAAATCTGCTAAGTGGAATTCAGCACGTCTAAAAGCACTTTGCTTGTAATTGCATTGCTTGGAGTGTGGATTTATGAACTAAAGAGACGTGGGATGCAAGAAGTTTACATGGACATTCAATGCACAGTGCATCCAGCAACTGAGGTATGCAAATTCTATCACTGAGGGGGTTATTTACTAAAACTAGACAGTGCAAAATCTGGTGCAGTTCTACATAGAAACCAATCAGCTTCCAGGTTTTATTGCCAAAGCTTAATTGAACAAGTTGAACTTAGATTTGCTACCATGCACAGCTGCAATAGATTCTAAGTGCACCTGTTTTAGTAAATCTTCCTTTGAGTATGCCCTCCTAATGAGAAGTGGTACTCATTTAGTTGGAGTGACCCAAATGTCACTTGCGATATATTAGGTGAAGAACAAATCTGCTGAGGATCGGTTTACCAAGAGTTTGCTTAGTCAAATAAAACATACATGAATTCAAAATCTATTGAAGTCAAAGCGAACTTGCACACAATATTGATGTTTGAACATTAGTATTTCTTGCAAGATTGGGCCATTTTCTCTTAAAATTAACATTTTTTGGCACCTTTCCTTTGCATCTTGCTTCTCCCTGTTCTTGGGAGTAATGTGTTAGCTACCTGCAATGTTTTCTAGTGGGTTGTTTTGTGGATATAAAACCCCTTTGATGATTTGATTGATTCAGCTATCCTGCTTTTCCTTTTGGGGAAGGTTGCAAAGCATTTGGAAGAGAATAAAAGACACAGTTTTCACTTCTGGGCACATCCTTTGATATCACAACATCTGCCACAGGGAGAGCTCGTAATGGGACAAAGGTTGCATGATGAACTCTTGTGGATCTTCCCATCAAGGAAGCCAGTGCTTGGAACTGCAGACCCTAGCCTGCCCCTTGTTGTTGATGAGGCCTTTGGACTTTAAGAAAATGTAACATGTCCCTATTGTGGACATGGATTATGCCATATTCAAAAGATATACAATTATTGGCTGAGCCGTGCCCATAGGATGAGCAAATGTGCTTTTGGGGTTTGTTCCTCAAAGTAGCTTGTTCTCATGTACACATTGCAATTGAATTTGGAGAGTGCCAAAAAGTAGTATTGGCTTACTGTGTGCTCTAAAATTTTGTGATTGAAAAAGAAAAACGGTCACCAGACACTGCACCCTTTCCACACAGCGAGGTGTATAATTTGTGCGCTTGAGGCACAAGAAAAGCATTTGCAAACTTCATTGTTTAAACAGAAGGACAACTTGCTTGGTATTGAGCACATCTAGACTTATTTTTGAAATGTTTATGTTTTGGACACTGGACCTCGCTCCTTTCCTCTTCTTTCCTCATAGCTCAGAGTTATTCACTGGGACACCCCCCCCCCCCACCCCTTGCCACCTTATCTCTCCAACTTCCCCACCCACCTTTATTTCCCCTTATCTTTGTCCTACTATCTTTTCCTTTTTTTCCTTTTCTCTATCTCTGCCCTTTTTTACCCCTCTCCTTCTTTTTTTCCTCTTTCTGGTCCACAATTTTCTTGTCTACCTGAGCCAAGGTATATGCCTTTAAATGATTGTGGATATGCAACTATTGAAATTTGTGGATTTGTAACTAATGTAGCCACCATATCTAAAGATTGTTAAGCTTCAATAAATTACATTTTTGGGTATGGATTAAGAACATGGTGCCAAAATCAAGCAAGCTTTTGCAATTGTGTCAGTAACATTACCAACATGTTCAACTAATTCAGGTAGTTCCTAATAACACCACGTTAAGAACATACACTATGTTGCCAAAAGTATTGGGATGCCTGCGTTTACAGGCACATGAACTTTGATAGCAACCCAGTCTTATTCCGTAGGGTTCAGTATTGAGTTGGCCCACCCTTTGCAACTATGACAGCTTCAACTCTTCTGGGAAGGCTGCCCACAAGGTTTAGGAGTGTGTCTATGGGAATGTTTGTCCATTCTTCCAGAAGCGCATTTGTGAGGTCAGGCCCTGATGTTGGAAGAGAAGGCCTGGCTTGCAGTCTCCGCTCTAATTCATCCCAAAGGTGTTCTATCTGGTTGAGGTCAGGACTCTGTGCAGGCCAATCAAAGTTCCTCCATCCAAAACTCACTCATGCATGTTTTTATAGACCTTGCTTTGTGCACTGGTATGCAGTCATGTTGGAACAGGAAGGGGCCATCCCCAAACTGTTCCCACAAAGTTGGGAGCATGAAATTACCCACAATGTCTTGGTATGGTATGGTATGTTGACGCCCTAAGAGTTCCCCTCACTGAAACAAAGGGTCCAAGCCCAACCCCTGAAAAACAACCCCACATCATAATCCATCCTCCACCAAACTTTACACTTGGCAAATGCAATCAGGCAGTAACTGCCAAACCCAGACATGTTCATTGGATTGCCAGACAGAGAAGCGTGATTTTTCCCTCCAGAGAACACGTCTCCACTGCTCTAGAGTCCAGTGGCAGCGTGCTTTACACCACTGCATCTGACGCTTTGCATTGCACTTGGTGATATAAGGCTTGGATGCAGCTGCTAGGCCATGGAAACCCATTCCATGAAGCTCTCTACGCACTGCTGTACTAATCTGAAGGCCACATGCAGTTTGGAGTTCTTTAGCTATTGACTCTGCAGACAGTTGGTGACTTCTGCACATTGTACGCTTCAGCATGAGCTGAACCCGCTTTGTCATTTTATGTGGCCTACTACGTCATGGCTGAGTTGCTGTTGTTCGCAGTTGCTTCCACTTTGTTATAATACCACTAGCAGTTGATCATGGAATATTTAGTAGCAAGGAAAGGATGGACTTATTGCACAGGTGGCAACCTATCACAGTACCATGCTTGAATTCACTGAGCTCCTGAAAGTGACCAATTATTTCACAAATGTTTGTAGAAGAAGTCTGTATGCCTAGATGCTTGATTTTATACATCTGTGGCCATGGAGGTGAGACAACTGAATTCAGTGATTCGGAGGGGTATCTCAATACTTTTGGCAATATAGTGTATTGCTATGACAGCACACTTTATGAATTCTGTTTTGCACTCTATGGTGGTGTTTCCAATTCTAGTAAAAAAATGGCCTATAGCATTTAAAAAAATGCAATATACAGAATAATGGGAGACATTTAAAGTGTTCACATTTTTTATTACAAACTCAGCAGCAACAACATGGCATAATATCAAGGAAAAGTAAACAAGCCATTTAAAATGTCCTAATAACAGAATAGCCAAACGTGCATATAATGGGAACATGAGGATTAAAACTGGACCATGGAACAATGAAAGAAGGTGTTCTGATATCATGGATTCAAGAATGGTTTGAGGAACACAACAATGAGGTTGAAGTGTTTACTTGGCCTCCAAATTCTCCAGATCTGAATCCAATCAAGCATGTGGGATGTGTTGGAAAAAGAAGTCTGATCCATGGAGGCAACTTACAGTATTAAGGATATGCAACTGCCAGCTTATTGCCTGATACCACAGTATACCTTCAGAGGACTACAGGAATCCATGCCTTAATGAGTTATGGTAGGTGGATATAATGTTATGGCAAAAAAATATTAATGGCCAAACTGGACCCCAAAAACATACAAAATGAACTTGGATAACCTTATACTTTTTTGGATGGCCTAAATATTTGGGAAAACTGGATCATGTAAGTTGCCAGGTACCTCAGGTGTCTGAGACAGGTCTACAGATAAGTGGGAGATTGACACATGAAGGTTGTGGTGGACAGGAGCTGGATTGAATGGAGTGTAGTGGGGATATTGTAGTTCTTGTTTATGTTGGGTTTAGGGTGAGTAGGCATTGAAAGGAGATGGAGGAAAGGCCAATAGGGGTGGGTAGGTCAATGGTTAATGCCATCTGCTGAAGTGGAAGATGTCTCTGTTCAGCTGTTCTGCAGGCCAGCTGCTTGGAGAGATCTTCAACATGGGCAGGATACTTCTACCCATCTATTCCTTGTATTGAGGAAAATATTAGCACTCACTAGACTGTCTGGATTTCATATCCTGAATAAATTTCAGGATTTCTGCATCCACAGGGGATGGTGTATGTTGCTGCTGGAAATGTTATTCATGTCATGCTGATGGTCTTAATGGGATGGGTGCCTCCTCTTCTACTCTATGTGGTATGGGTTTTCTGCTGCAGTATCCCAGTGGGATAAAACAGGAGATAAGGATATTAGGATAGCCATAATGAAAATTGATCCAGAGATAGACAGAGATAGACAGAGGGGAGGGCACCACAGGCACTCTGCTGGAAACCGATGCTACACCACTGCAGTCACACCCTGAAAAACAAAAATTAAAACCTCCCTTGTGCTATGGCAGGAGATTTGCTATTTCAGTCTGGTCAGTGAAAAATATCCAAAGTTAGCCAAAAACAAGAACAAGTGCAGCTAAATAAAAAATCTGTTTATTATTTACTGTCTGTACTCCATAGACATATTCAAAAATACTAGTTCATTTGCATAGGGATGCCTCTTTCTTTTTGGATTCTGTGCTGCAGCACCGCTTTGCACTAATTGGTCTTCTGTTACATTCTTCCTAAAGTGGTCTCACGGTGACTTGCAACGCATGGACAATGCATTCACTGAAAAAAAAAATGACCTAAGGGGATAGTCCATGAATATCCAGGATACTTGGACAGGGTCATGAAAAGGCTGAAATGGGAGCAAGTATCTGCAAGTGAACAGAAAAACAGAGGTACAGTAAGTGAATAGATTGTGGGTGGGGGTCAGGGCTAGACATACACAGGAGCAACCATACCTGAAATATAGCAAGTGCATTTTCCTAAGGTCATTGGTTGCTTTGGTCACCCATCATGCTTCACATATCTATAATATTTGCCAATGGAAAATATTGTAGGAAAGGAGATATCATCAAGATGGAGGTTCCTACATGACCGCTACAAGAAAGAAGTCCATGAAGCGAGGTCTGCAGAGAAAAGTGGAGCAGCTGCATCATGCCATAGACCAAACACTCATGCAGAGGCCTGCCATTTTTTAGGTGCACCACAGAGATGCAACCATAAGTTTGTTGTATTTTTTGCATCCAATAAAATGCAGATATTTACTAATCATAACTACCTTATTTTTTTCCCTGCTTCTGAATATTGTAATTCTGCATCACTCAAGTCCAGCATAGTATTCCTACAATCACTTAATATCCTAAAGGCATCTTACCTGTTTTTTGAATGTTCCATCACCTGTTTCTAGGGTGCAATTCTGTACTTTATGCTAGAACAGTGACAGGCTTTTTTAAAAAAAGGTGTATACCAAAACAACTATATGCTTGGAACAAAATATATTTGTGAATTCTGATTCTCAAAGTTCTACTCTAATGTTTACCTAGAACAGTCTCAAGCATTCCTGCAAGATCAAGGCATGCAAGTGTGTCTTCAGACAATGGAATCGAAGGAGAAACAAACCAAGCAACAAATGCAGAAACACTTCCTTCTTAGGAACATCAACCATCTACTCAAACAGCTGGGGTATGTTTCTTTCAAAATGTCAAAACTGTCATATCATAATCCAACTACTACAAACCACCCTGAACTTACAACTGGTATTGCTGACACCTTCATAAAAAAATGGCAGCTGGTGTGTTGGTGCTGTGTCTTATTTGTAGATAAGCATACTCTGTATTCTCATTTATTTATAATCAAATATCCATATAAGAGACCAGTCAAGTGTCACCACCCATCAAACACACCATCCTCAGAAGGAGTCCCACATTGAAAAATATTTTGATCACCTCCTTGAAGAATTAAAAAATCATTCATAATCTGCTTGTAACCGAAACCAAAAACTGAACCAAGTCTCATCCACTCCAAAATGGAAGCTATCAGTCAAGATTAAGTTCGTAAATTCGAGAAATTATGGCATCCCTGGATAAAACATTGCCTACCACTAATTTTGATGAATTGCTACTACTGCCTTCATAGATCAACCTTTGTGCCTTCCACTGGCTCTCCATTCCATGCTATTAGAGCTATTACGACCCCTGTGGATGTCTCTCTACTTAGTCCCCCATTCTGTTTTGCTTTCCCTCTCTTTCTTCCACTTTTTTTCCCCCTCACAACCCATTTTTCTCCTTTCTGACTTTCCTCTTCCGTCAGTAATGGTATTGTTCCCAACCAAGTGGTTTATCTCTAATTACCCCAGTTCATAACATCTGGTCTATCTATTGTGTTGGCTATGCAGACTGGCATTCTACAGCAACGTTTTTGCCTTTTTTTTTTTAGATAGCCCCTTCAGCAGCTTCGTAAATAGTAGCATTATGTTTGCTACATCCTGCTAGTATTGTCTTTGTACTCAAATTATGCTTTCCTCATTCTCTCACCCCTTCTCTGAGCTGATGTATGACTATGTCCATTTCTGTACCATTTACTGTACCAGAATTGGTTCTGTTATGTTTAACCACTTCAAATCCGGACACTTTTACACCCTTCCTGTTCAGGCCAATTTTCAGCTTTCAGCTATCACACTTTGAATGACAATTGCGCGTTCATGCAACACTGTACCCATATGAATTTTTTAGTATTTTTTGAGACAGATACAGGTGTATTTTGGTGGTATTTATTCGCCACTAGGATTTTTATTTTTTTTGCTATATAAATGAAAAAGTCCAAAAAGTCCAAAAATTTTGAAAAAAAGTGTTTTTGCAAAAAAATAATCTTTCTTCATAAATCTTGGACAAAATGTATTGTTATCTTTTTAGTAAAAAAAATAACCCATATTAGTTTATAACCAACAATTATAATTTTTAAAACAAATTTTGTACATTTTTATTTTATTTTTTTATATTATTATTTATTTATGTTTTTTTACATACTGTCACCCTAGCAGTACAGTGTCACCATGGTGACACTGTATAACTTGTGGGGGGTTATAAAGATTTTTTTTTTTTTTTTTTACACTGATTGCTTTTACACCCATAAAGGCTGTAAAAGCAATCATGTTTCCTTCTCTCTGGCTGCATTCTTGCAGCCATTGAGAAATACTGTGTGAGCTGTGATTGGTCACAGCTTGTCACATGGCACAAGGCTGTTGTGAATAGCCTTGTACCATGTGACCTCTGTGATCATTCACAGATTTCACACGTAGTAAGCAATGATGTCAAAAGTGACATCTTGCTTACTACTCTTCATGTGATCACTGATTGGCTAATCAGTGATCACATGATCGGGACCTCGCACAGTGGTGATCAGTGTTCCACTGTTTCCAGTTTATAAACAGCCGCCAGCCCCGGCACTGCCACCGTCTAGCCGTCTATATACAATGGCCAGCCGGGAAGTAGTTAAACAGCAATAAACAAGATTATCAAGAAAAAAAAAACATTTGCAAACCTCTACCTCAAAAGTTGCTGACAAATTCCACCTTATCTCAGACCCTGATGTGATGTTTTATATATATATATATATATATATATATATATATATATATATATATATATTATACACATGGTGGATAGAAAATGTCTACAAACCCGTTAAAAAGTCAGGTTTCTGTGATGCAAACAAATAAAGCAAAAATAAATAATTTTCAATTTTTTTCCACCTTTAATGCGACTTATAATCTGTACAACTCAATTGAAAAAGAAACTGAAATCTTTTTTTGGGGGGGAGTAAACATAAAAAACTAAAAAAATGTGGTTGCATAAGTGTGCACACCCTCTTATAACTGGGGATGTAGCTGTGTTCCGAATTAACCAATCACATTTAAAATCGTGTTATATAGGAGTCACCTGCCATCATTTAATGTGCCTCTGATTAACCCCAAATAAAATTCAGCTGTTCTAGTAGGTCTTTACTAACATTTTCTTAGTCACATCCTATAGCAAAATTGTCCGCAGGGAGCTTCCAAAGCATCAAAGGGATCTCATTGTTAAAAAGGTATCCATCAGGAGAAGGGTACAAAATAATTTCCAAGGCATTAGATATACCATGGAACACAGTGAAGACAGTCATCATCAAGTGGAGAAAATATGGCGCAACAGTGACATTACCAAGAACTGGACATCCCTCCAAAATGTATATAAAGACGAGAAGAAAACTGGTCTGGGAGGCTGCCAAGAGGCCTACAGCAACATTAAAGGAGCTGCAGGAATATCTGGCAAATACTGGCTGTGTGGTACATGTAACAGCAATCCCCCGTATTCTTCATGTCTCTGGGCTATGGGATAGAGTGGCAAGACGGAAGCCTTTTCTTACAAAGAAATTCATCCAAATTCATGCAAAATACATCCAAAACATCCAAATACATCCAAATCCAGCTAAATTTGCAAAAACACACCTGAAATCTCCCAAATGCATGTGGAAAAATGTTTTATGGTCTGACAAAGCCAAGGTTGAACTTTTTGGCCATAATTCCAAAAGATATGTTTGACGCAAAAACAACATCCACATCACCAAAAGAACACCATAACCACAGTGAAGCGTGGTGGCAGCATCATGCTTTGGGGTTGTTTTTCTGCAGCTGGAACTGGGGCCTTAATAAAAGTTGAGGGACTTTTGAACAGTTCCAAAAACAAGTCAATATTGGCACAAAACCTTCAGACCTCTGCTAGAAAGCTGAAGTCTTTCAGCATGACAATTACCCAAAGAATACATCCAAATCAACAAAGGAATGGCTTCACCAGAAGAAGATTGAAGTTTTGGAATGGCCCAGCCAGAGCCCAGACCTGAATCCGATCGAAAACCTGTGGGGTGATCTGAAGAGGGCTGTGCACATGAGATGCCTTTGCAATCTGACAGATTTGGAGTGTTTTTGCAAGGAAGAGTGGGCAAATATTGCCAAGTCACGATGTGCCATGCTGATAGACTCAAAAAGACTGAGTGCTGGAATAAAATCAAAAGGTGCTTTAATAAAGTATAAGTTTAAGGGTGTGCATACTTATGCAACCACCTAAAAGATTTCAGTTTGTTGTTCAACTGAGTTGTACAATTTATAAGTTACATTAAAGGTGGAAAAAGTTCTGAAATTATTTATCTTTGTCTCATTTTTTTACATCACAGAAACCTGACATTTTAACAAGGGGGTGTAGACTTTTTATATCCGATGTAAATGTGTATATATGATGTACATACAATAGTTTCCACTTGAAAAGAGCAACATCCATTTCCTAGATTTCAGCCCTGGGAATTGGGTTTTAATACACCTAGTGGCTCTATTACAAAATCACTCCCAAGACATTATTACTAGAGATGAGCAAAGTATTCAAAAATTCGATTCGGCTGATTCGGCGAATTCGAGGAATAAATTCGATTCGAGGCGAATATATTCGCTGCGAATTTAACTTTAAAAAGGGTGTTTCTAGGCTTCAGAGAGCCTTTATATTAGTGCAGAACACTGTACCTTTAATTTAAATGCCCTTGGAGTCTGCTGGGGAAGAGAAATAATACTGTCAGTCATTATGACATGCAGATGAGTGCCGTCGATCTTAAAATCACCGCACACTTCACTCATTTGGGCAGTCACGGGGCCAAAACCAGAGTGTGGAGCCACAGTGTGGAGGTGGAGGCAGCAGCAATGGGAGGCCATACAGCACCCAATGACAAAATGGAACCCACCAGCAGTGTGAGGAGACCTGAAAGTGGCACATGGCAGAGTGTGGCGATGGAGACAGCAGCAATGGGAGGCTGTACAGGGACCCATGAGACACTCTGGACCTGGCAGCAGCATGAGGAGGCGGTACAGGGGCCCATGACAGATTACGGGCCTGGCAGCAGCATGAGGAGTCGGTACGGGGGCCCATGGCAGATTACGGGCCTGGCAGCAGCAATGGGAGCCCGTAATCTGCCAGCACCCTATGACAAAATGGAACCCACCAGCAGTGTGAGGAGACCTGAAAGTGGCACATGGCAGAGTGTGGCGATGGAGACAGCAGCAATGGGAGGCCGTACAGGGACCCATGAGACACTCTGGACCTGGCAGCAGCATGAGGAGGCGGTACAGGGGCCCATGACAGATTACGGGCCTGGCAGCAGCATGAGGAGTCGGTACGGGGGCCCATGGCAGATTACGGGCCTGGCAGCAGCAATGGGAGGCCCGTAATCTGCCAGCACCCTATGACAAAATGGAACCCACCAGCAGTGTGAGGAGACCTGAAAGTGGCACATGGCAGAGTGTGGCGATGGAGACAGCAGCAATGGGAGGCCGTACAGGGACCCATGAGACACTCTGGATCTGGCAGCAGCATGAGGAGGCGGTACAGGGGCCCATGACAGATTACGGGCCTGGCAGCAGCATGAGGAGTCGGTACAGGGGCCCATGGCAGATTACGGGCCTGGCAGCAGCAATGGGAGGCCCGTAATCTGCCAGCACCCTATGACAAAATGGAACCCACCAGCAGTGTGAGGAGACCTGTAAGTGGCACATGGCAGAGTGTGGCGATGGAGACAGCAGCAATGGGAGGCCGTACAGGGACCCATGACACACTCTGGACCTGGCAGCAGCAAGAGGAGGCGGTAAAGGGGCCCATGGCAGAGTGGCGAAGCGTAAGCAGCTTAAATTGAAGGCCATATAGAGGCCTATGTTAAAAATAATAACATGTTTGGGGCATGATTCATGGCGGATTTAGTCAGTTGTGTCAGGAACTGGTGGTTTGAAATCCAGACTAATCCACGCCTGATTCATTTTCACAAACGTGAGTCTCTCCACACTTTGGGTGGACAGCCGTGTCCTCCGCGGAGTTACAATACCTCCTGCCGCACTAAACACGCGCTCCGATGCCACGCTACTGGCCGGGCATGACAGCCTTTCAAGGGCAAATTCAGCTAGTTGGGGTCAAAGGTCAAGTTTCGTTGCCCAGTAGTCAAGGGGATTGTCTACCTCGGTTGGCAGGGTGCTGTCCAAGTAGGCCCAAGCCTGTTGTTTGAGGTCCTGCTCCAGGTCCACCTGATGCTGCTGCTGCTGCGGCTGGTTAGTAGTTTCCTCACTGCGCTGGTGAAGAAAGCTACTCATCATCGACTGCAGACTGAGGCAGCCGCTGCTGGTGGAGCTGCCACTGCTCCTACCACCCCACCCCTCCCCTGCTGCCATGGCAACGGAACGCGAGCGCACAGGGCCCACAGTGTCTGAGGATGGACGTTGGCGCAGAAAGGCAGAGACCAACTGACTACATAGGTGGTTTTTATAGTACGTTATTTTGGCCTCCCTCTCAGCAGGTGTGAAAAAGGCCACCATTTTTGAACGGTAGCGAGGGTCCAACAAGGTGGACAGCCAAAAGTCATCCCTCTGTCTGATGGTTATTATTCGGCTGTCTCTACGCAAGCAACCGAGCATGCTATGGGCCATTTGTGCCAAGGAATGCGAGGGACTCCCTGCCTCCATCTCCACAGCATACTGCCACGGTGCGTCTGGGTCCTCTGTCTCCTCCTCCTCCTCCTCTACCAGATGCTCCTGCTCCTCCACTCCTGTTCGCTGAGTGGAAAAACCACCAATTTCACTCAATAATTCCTGAGTACCAATGTCCTCCTCTACCTCCTCCTCTTCTTCCTGTCCTGCCCCCACAGGGGTCATGTGGCGTTGAGATCTGTGCGCCACGTCTACCGCACCCTGACCAGCCATTGTTAACAGCATTTGTTCCAGGACGTGCAACAGAGGAATGACGTCGTTCATCCCATAGTCCTGCCGACTCACGAATAGCGTGGCCTCCTCAAAGGGCCTGAGCAAGCGGCAGGTGTAACGCATGAGCTGCCAATGGCTGACATCTAAGTTACACAGGGGAGTACCTTTATCCGCTTGTAACATCAGGAAATCGGTGATGGCCTTTCGCTGTTCGTAAAGGCGGTTAACATATGTAGGGTTGAATTCCACCTTGTTGCAACGTCACAGCATGAGGAGTCGGTACGGGGGCCCATGGCAGATTACGGGCCTGGCAGCAGCAATGGGAGGCCCGTAATCTGCCAGCACCCTATGACAAAATGGAACCCACCAGCAGTGTGAGGAGACCTGAAAGTGGCACATGGCAGAGTGTGGCGATGGAGACAGCAGCAATGGGAGGCCGTACAGGGACCCATGACAGATTACGGGCCTGGCAGCAGCATGAGGAGGTGGTACGGGGGCCCATGGCAGATTACGGGCCTGGCAGCAGCAATGGGAGGCCCGTAATCTGCCAGCACCCTATGACAAAATGGAACCCACCAGCAGTGTGAGGAGACCTGAAAGTGGCACATGGCAGAGTGTGGCGATGGAGACAGCAGCAATGGGAGGCCGTACAGGGACCCATGAGAGACTCTGGACCTGGCAGCAGCATGAGGAGGTGGTACAGGGGCCCATGGCAGATTACGGGCCTGGCAGCAGCAATGGGAGGCCCGTAATCTGCCAGCACCCTATGACAAAATGGAAACCAACAGCAGTGTGAGGAGACCTGAAAGTGGCACATGGCAGAGTGTGGCGATGGAGACAGCAGCAATGGGAGGCCGTACAGGGACCCATGAGACACTCTGGACCTGGCAGCAGCATGAGGAGGCGGTACAGGGGCCCATGGCAGATTACGGGCCTGGCAGCAGCAATGGGAGGCCCGTAATCTGCCAGCACCCTATGACAAAATGGAACCCACCAGCAGTGTGAGGAGACCTGAAAGTGGCACATGGCAGAGTGTGGCGATGGAGACAGCAGCAATGGGAGGCCGTATAGGGACCCATGAGAGACTCTGGACCTGGCAGCAGCATGAGGAGGCGGTACAGGGGCCCATGGCAGATTACGGGCCTGGCAGCAGCAATGGGAGGCCCGTAATCTGCCAGCACCCTATGACAAAATGGAACCCACCAGCAGTGTGAAGAGACCTGAAAGTGGCACATGGCAGAGTGTGGCGATGGAGACAGCAGCAATGGGAGGCCGTACAGGGACCCATGAGACACTCTGGACCTGGCAGCAGCATGAGGAGGCGGTACAGGGGCCCATGGCAGATTACGGGCCTGGCAGCAGCAATGGGAGGCCCGTAATCTGCCAGCACCCTATGACAAAATGGAACCCACCAGCAGTGTGAGGAGACCTGAAAGTGTCACATGGCAGAGTGTGGCGATGGAGACAGCAGCAATAGGAGGCCGTACAGGGACCCATGACAGATTACGGGCCTGGCAGCAGCATGAGGAGGGGGTACGGGGGCCCATGGCAGATTACGGGCCTGGCAGCAGCAATGGGAGGCCCGTAATCTGCCAGCACCCTATGACAAAATGGAAACCAACAGCAGTGTGAGGAGACCTGAAAGTGGCACATGGCAGAGTGTGGCGATGGAGACAGCAGCAAAGGGAGGCCGTACAGGGACCCATGAGACACTCTGGACCTGGCAGCAGCATGAGGAGGCGGTACAGGGGCCCATGGCAGATTACGGGCCTGGCAGCAGCAATGGGAGGCCCGTAATCTGCCAGCACCCTATGACAAAATGGAACCCACCAGCAGTGTGAGGAGACCTGAAAGTGGCACATGGCAGAGTGTGGCGATGGAGACAGCAGCAATGGGAGGCCGTACAGGGACCCATGAGACACTCTGGACCTGGCAGCAGCATGAGGAGGCAGTACGGGGGCCCATGGCAGATTACGGGCCTGGCAGCAGCAATGGGAGGCCCGTAATCTGCCAGCACCCTATGACAAAATGGAACCCACCAGCAGTGTGAGGAGACCTGAAAGTGGCACATGGCAGAGTGTGGCGATGGAGACAGCAGCAATGGGAGGCCCTACAGGGACCCACACTCTGGACCTGGCAGCAGCATGAGGAGGCGGTACAGGGGCCCATGGCAGATTACGGGCCTGGCAGCAGCAATGGGAGGCCCGTAATCTGCCAGCACCCTATGACAAAATGGAACCCACCAGCAGTGTGAGGAGACCTGAAAGTGGCACATGGCAGAGTGTGGCGATGGAGACAGCAGCAATGGGAGGCCGTACAGGGACCCATGACAGATTACGGGCCTGACAGCAGCATGAGGAGGCGGTACGGGGGCCCATGGCAGATTACGGGCCTGGCAGCAGCAATGGGAGGCCCGAAATCTACCAGCACCCTATGACAAAATGGAAACCAACAGCAGTGTGAGGAGACCTGAAAGTGGCACATGGCAGAGTGTGGCGATGGAGACAGCAGCAATGGGAGGCCGTACAGGGACCCATGACAGATTACGGGCCTGGCAGCAGCATGAGGAGGCGGTACGGGGGCCCATGGCAGATTACGGGCCTGGCAGCAGCAATGGGAGGCCCGTAATCTGCCAGCACCCTATGACAAAATGGAAACCAACAGCAGTGTGAGGAGACCTGAAAGTGGCACATGGCAGAGTGTGGCGATGGAGACAGCAGCAAAGGGAGGCCGTACAGGGACCCATGAGACACTCTGGACCTGGCAGCAGCATGAGGAGGCGGTACAGGGGCCCATGGCAGATTATAGGCCTGGCAGCAGCAATGGGAGGCCCGTAATCTGCCAGCACCCTATGACAAAAAATGGAACCCACCAGCAGTGTGAGGAGACCTGAAAGTGGCACATGGCAGAGTGTGGCGATGGAGACAGCACCAATGGGAGGCCCTACAGGGACCCACACTCTGGACCTGGCAGCAGCATGAGGAGGCGGTACAGGGGCCCATGGCAGATTACGGGCCTGGCAGCAGCAATGGGAGGCCCGTAATCTGCCAGCACCCTATGACAAAATGGAACCCACCAGCAGTGTGAGGAGACCTGAAAGTGGCACATGGCAGAGTGTGGCGATGGAGACAGCAGCAATAGGAGGCCGTACAGGGACCCATGACAGATTACGGGCCTGGCAGCAGCATGAGGAGGGGGTACGGGGGCCCATGGCAGATTACGGGCCTGGCAGCAGCAATGGGAGGCCCGTAATCTGCCAGCACCCTATGACAAAATGGAAACCAACAGCTGTGTGAGGAGACCTGAAAGTGGCACATGGCAGAGTGTGGCGATGGAGACAGCAGCAAAGGGAGGCCTTACAGGGACCCATGAGACACTCTGGACCTTGCAGCAGCATGAGGAGGCGGTACAGGGGCCCATGGCAGATTACGGGCCTGGCAGCAGCAATGGGAGGCCCGTAATCTGCCAGCACCCTATGACAAAATGGAACCCACCAGCAGTGTGAGGAGACCTGAAAGTGGCACATGGCAGAGTGTGGCGATGGAGACAGCAGCAATGGGAGGCCGTACAGGGACCCATGAGACACTCTGGACCTGGCAGCAGCATGAGGAGGCAGTACGGGGGCCCATGGCAGATTACGGGCCTGGCAGCAGCAATGGGAGGCCCGTAATCTGCCAGCACCCTATGACAAAATGGAACCCACCAGCAGTGTGAGGAGACCTGAAAGTGGCACATGGCAGAGTGTGGCGATGGAGACAGCAGCAATGGGAGGCCCTACAGGGACCCACACTCTGGACCTGGCAGCAGCATGAGGAGGCGGTACAGGGGCCCATGGCAGATTATGGGACTGGCAGCAGCAATGGGAGGCCCGAAATCTGCCAGCACCCTATGACAAAATGGAACCCACCAGCAGTGTGAGGAGACCTGAAAGTGGCACATGGCAGAGTGTGGCGATGGAGACAGCAGCAATGGGAGGCCGTACAGGGACCCATGACAGATTACGGGCCTGACAGCAGCATGAGGAGGCGGTACGGGGGCCCATGGCAGATTACGGGCCTGACGGCAGCAATGGTAGGCCCGAAATCTACCAGCACCCTATGACAAAATGGAAACCAACAGCAGTGTGAGGAGACCTGAAAGTGGCACATGGCAGAGTGTGGCGATGGAGACAGCAGCAATGGGAGGCCGTACAGGGACCCATGACAGATTACGGGCCTGGCAGCAGCATGAGGAGGCGGTACGGGGGCCCATGGCAGATTACGGGCCTGGCAGCAGCAATGGGAGGCCCGTAATCTGCCAGCACCCTATGACAAAATGGAAACCAACAGCAGTGTGAGGAGACCTGAAAGTGGCACATGGCAGAGTTTGGCGATGGAGACAGCAGCAAAGGGAGGCCGTACAGGGACCCATGAGACACTCTGGACCTGGCAGCAGCATGAGGAGGCGGTACAGGGGCCCATGGCAGATTACGGGCCTGGCAGCAGCAATGGGAGGCCCGTAATCTGCCTGCACCCTATGACAAAAAATGGAACACACCAGCAGTGTGAGGAGACCTGAAAGTGGCACATGGCAGCGTGTGGCGATGGAGACAGCAGCAATGGGAGGCCGTACAGGGACCCATGAGAGACTCTGGACCTGGCAGCAGCATGAGGAGGCGGTACAGGGGCCCATGGCAGATTACGGGCCTGGCAGCAGCAATGGGAGGCCCGTAATCTGCCAGCACCCTATGACAAAAAATGGAACACACCAGTAGTGTGAGGAGACCTGAAAGTGGCACATGGCAGAGTGTGGCGATGGAGACAGCAGCAATGGGAGGCCGTACAGGGACCCATGAGAGACTCTGGACCTGGCAGCAGCATGAGGAGGCGGTACAGAGGCCCATGGCAGATTATGGGCCTGGCAGCAGCAATGGGAGGCCCAAAATCTGCCAGCACCCTATGACAAAATGGAAACCAACAGCAGTGTGAGGAGACCTGAAAGTGGCACATGGCAGAGTGTGGCGATGGAGACAGCATCAATGGGAGGCCGTACAGGGACCCATGAGACACTCTGGACCTGGCAGCAGCATGAGGAGGCGGTACAGGGGCCCATGACACATTACGGGCCTGGCAGCAGCATGAGGAGTTGGTACGGGGGCCCATGGCAGATTACGGGCCTGGCAGCAGCAATGGGAGGCCCGTAATCTGCCAGCACCCTATGACAAAATGGAACCCACCAGCAGTGTGAGGAGACCTGAAAGTGGCACATGGCAGAGTGTGGCGATGGAGACAGCAGCAATGGGAGGCCGTACAGGGACCCATGAGACACTCTGGACCTGGCAGCAGCATGAGGAGGCGGTACAGGGGCCCATGGCAGATTACGGGCCTGGCAGCAGCAATGGGAGGCCCGTAATCTGCCAGCACCCTTTGACAAAATGGAACCCACCAGCAGTGTGAGGAGACCTGAAAGTGGCACATGGCAGAGTGTGGCGATGGAGACAGCAGCAATGGGAGGCCGTACAGGGACCCATGAGACACTCTGGACCTGGCAGCAGCATGAGGAGGCGGTACAGGGGCCCATGGCAGATTACGGGCCTGGCAGCAGCAATGGGAGGCCCGTAATCTGCCAGCACCCTATGACAAAATGGAACCCACCAGCAGTGTGAGGAGACCTGTAAGTGGCACATGGCAGAGTGTGGCGATGCAGACAGCAGCAATGGGAGGCCGTACAGGGACCCATGACACACTCTGGACCTGGCAGCAGCAAGAGGAGGCGGTAAAGGGGCCCATGGCAGAGTGGCGAAGCATAAGCAGCTTAAATTGAAGGCCATACAGAGGCCTATGTTAAAAATAATAACATGTTTGGGGCATGATTCATGGCGGATTTAGTCAGTTGTGTCAGGAACTGGTGGTTTGAAATCCAGACTAATCCACGCCTGATTCATTTTCACAAACGTGAGTCTATCCACACTTTGGGTGGACAGCCGTGTCCTCTGCGGAGTTACAATACCTCCTGCCGCACTAAACACGCGCTCCGATGCCACTCTACTGGCCGGGCATGACAGCCTTTCAAGGAAAATTCAGCTAGTTGGGGTCAAAGGTCAAGTTTCATTGCCCAGTAGTCAAGGGGATTGTCTACCTCGGTTGACAGGGTGCTGTCCAAGTAGGCCCAAGCCTGTTGTTTGAGGTCCTGCTCCAGGTCCACCTGATGCTGCTGCTGCTGCGGCTGGTTAGTAGTTTCCTCACTGCGCTGGTGAAGAAAGCTACTCATCATCGACTGCAGACTGAGGCAGCCGCTGCTGGTGGAGCTGCCACTGCTCCTACCACCCCACCCCTCCCCTGCTGCCATGGCAATGGAACGCGAGCGCACAGGGCCCACAGTGTCTGAGGATGGACGTTGGCGCAGAAAGGCAGAGACCAACTGACTACATAGGTGGTTTTTATAGTACGTTATTTTGGCCTCCCTCTCAGCAGGTGTGAAAAAGGCCACCATTTTTGAACGGTAGCGAGGGTCCAACAAGGTGGACAGCCAAAAGTCATCCCTCTGTCTGATGGTTATTATTCGGCTGTCTCTACGCAAGCAACCGAGCATGCTATGGGCCATTTGTGCCAAGGAATGCGAGGGACTCCCTGCCTCCATCTCCACAGCATACTGCCACGGTGCGTCTGGGTCCTCTGTCTCCTCCTCCTCTACCAGATGCTCCTGCTCCTCCACTCCTGTTCGCTGAGTGGAAAAACCACCAATTTCACTCAATAATTCCTGAGTACCAATGTCCTCCTCTACCTCCTCCTCTTCTTCCTGTCCTGCCCCCACAGGGGTCATGTGGCGTTGAGATCTGTGCGCCACGTCTACCGCACCCTGACCAGCCATTGTTAACAGCATTTGTTCCAGGACGTGCAACAGAGGAATGACGTCGTTCATCCCATAGTCCTGCCGACTCACGAATAGCGTGGCCTCCTCAAAGGGCCTGAGCAAGCGGCAGGTGTAACGCATGAGCTGCCAATGGCTGACATCTAAGTTACACAGGGGAGTACCTTTATCCGCTTGTAACATCAGGAAATCGGTGATGGCCTTTCGCTGTTCGTAAAGGCGGTTAACATATGTAGGGTTGAATTCCACCTTGTTGCAACGTCACAGCATGAGGAGTCGGTACGGGGGCCCATGGCAGATTACGGGCCTGGCAGCAGCAATGGGAGGCCCGTAATCTGCCAGCACCCTATGACAAAATGGAACCCACCAGCAGTGTGAGGAGACCTGAAAGTGGCACATGGCAGAGTGTGGCGATGGAGACAGCAGCAATGGGAGGCCGTACAGGGACCCATGACAGATTACGGGCCTGGCAGCAGCATGAGGAGGTGGTACGGGGGCCCATGGCAGATTACGGGCCTGGCAGCAGCAATGGGAGGCCCGTAATCTGCCAGCACCCTATGACAAAATGGAACCCACCAGCAGTGTGAGGAGACCTGAAAGTGGCACATGGCAGAGTGTGGCGATGGAGACAGCAGCAATGGGAGGCCGTACAGGGACCCATAAGAGACTCTAGACCTGGCAGCAGCATGAGGAGGCGGTACAGGGGCCCATGGCAGATTACGGGCCTGGCAGCAGCAATGGGAGGCCCGTAATCTGCCAGCACCCTATGACAAAATGGAAACCAACAGCAGTGTGAGGAGACCTGAAAGTGGCACATGGCAGAGTGTGGCGATGGAGACAGCAGCAATGGGAGGCCGTATAGGGACCCATGAGAGACTCTGGACCTGGCAGCAGCATGAGGAGGCGGTACAGGGGCCCATGGCAGATTACGGGCCTGGCAGCAGCAATGGGAGGCCCATAATCTGCCAGCACCCTATGACAAAATGGAACCCACCAGCAGTGTGAGGAGACCTGAAAGTGGCACATGGCAGAGTGTGGCGATGGAGACAGCAGCAATGGGAGGCCGTACAGGGATCCATGACAGATTACGGGCCTGGCAGCAGCATGAGGACGCGGTACGGGGCCCATGGCAGATTACGGGCCTGGCAGCAGCAATGGAAGGCCCGTAATCTGCCAGCACCCTATGACAAAATGGAAACCAACAGCAGTGTGAGGAGACCTGAAAGTGGCACATGGCAGAGTGTGGCGATGGAGACAGCAGCAAAGGGAGGCCGTACAGGGACCCATGAGACACTCTGGACCTGGCAGCAGCATGAGGAGGCGGTACAGGGGCCCATGGCAGATTACGGGCCTGGCAGCAGCAATGGGAGGCCCGTAATCTGCCAGCACCCTATGACAAAATGGAACCCACCAGCAGTGTGAGGAGACCTGAAAGTGGCACATGGCAGGTGTGGCGATGGAGACAGCAGCAATGGGAGGCCGTACAGGGACCCATGAGACACTCTGGACCTGGCAGCAGCATGAGGAGGCGGTACGGGGGCCCATGGCAGATTACGGGCCTGGCATCAGCAATGGGAGGCCCGTAATCTGCCAGCACCCTATGACAAAATGGAACCCACCAGCAATGTGAGGAGACCTGAAAGTGGCACATGGCAGAGTGTGGCGATGGAGACAGCAGCAATGGGAGGCCGTACAGGGACCCATGAGACACTCTGGACCTGGCAGCAGCATGAGGAGGCGGTACAGGGGCCCATGGCAGATTACGGGCCTGGCAGCAGCAATGGGAGGCCCGTAATCTGCCAGCACCCTATGACAAAATGGAACCCACCAGCAGTGTGAGGAGACCTGAAAGTGGCACATGGCAGAGTGTGGCGATGGAGACAGCAGCAATGGGAGGCCGTACAGGGACCCATGACAGATTACGGGCCTGGGAGCAGCATGAGGAGGCGGTACGGGGGCCCATGGCAGATTACGGGCCTGGCAGCAGCAATGGGAGGCCCGAAATCTGCCAGCACCCTATGACAAAATGGAAACCAACAGCAGTGTGAGGAGACCTGAAAGTGGCACATGGCAGAGTGTGGCGATGGAGACAGCAGCAATGGGAGGCCGTACAGGGACCCATGACAGATTACGGGCCTGGCAGCAGCATGAGGAGGCGGTACGGGGGCCCATGGCAGATTACGGGCCTGGCAGCAGCAATGGGAGGCCCGTAATCTGCCAGCACCCTATGACAAAATGGAAACCAACAGCAGTGTGAGGAGACCTGAAAGTGGCACATGGCAGAGTGTAGCGATGGAGACAGCAGCAATGGGAGGCCGTACAGGGACCCATGAGAGACTCTGGACCTGGCAGCAGCATGAGGAGGCGGTACAGGGGCCCATGGCAGATTACGGGCCTGGCAGCAGCAATGGGAGGCCCGTAATCTGCCAGCACCCTATGACAAAAAATGGAACACACCAGTAGTGTGAGGAGACCTGAAAGTGGCACATGGCAGAGTGTGGCGATGGAGAAAGCAGCAATGGGAGGCCGTACAGGGACCCATGAGAGACTCTGGACCTGGCAGCAGCATGAGGAGGCGGTACAGGGGCCCATGGCAGATTATGGGCCTGGCAGCAGCAATGGGAGGCCCGAAATCTGCCAGCACCCTATGACAAAATGGAAACCAACAGCAGTGTGAGGAGACCTGAAAGTGGCACATGGCAGAGTGTGGCGATGGAGACAGCAGCAATGGGAGGCCGTACAGGGAATCATGAGACACTCTGGACCTGGCAGCAGCATGAGGAGGCGGTACAGGGGCCCATGGCAGATTACGGGCCTGGCAGCAGCAATGGGAGGTCCGTAATCTGCCAGAACCCTATGACAAAATGGAACCCACCTGCAGTGTGAGGAGACCTGAAAGTGGCACATGGCAGAGTGTGGCGATGGAGACAGCAGCAATTGGAGGCCGTACAGGGACCCATGAGAGACTCTGGACCTGGCAGCAGCATGAGGAGGCGGTACAGGGGCCCATGGCAGATTACGGGCCTGGCAGCAGCAATGGGAGGCCCGTAATCTGCCAGCACCCTATGACAAAATGGAACCCACCAGCAGTGTGAGGAGACCTGAAAGTGGCACATGGCAGAGTGTGGCGATGGAGACAGCAGCAATGGGAGGCCGTACAGGGACCCATGACAGATTACGGGCCTGGCAGCAGCATGAGGAGGCGGTACAGGGGCCCATGGCAGATTGCGGGCCTGGCAGCAGCAATGGGAGGCCCGTAATCTGCCAGCACCCTATGACAAAATGGAAACCAACAGCAGTGTGAGGAGACCTGAAAGTGGCACATGGCAGAGTGTGGCGATGGAGACAGCAGCAATGAGAGGCCGTACAGGGACCCATGAGACACTCTGGACCTGGCAGCAGCATGAGGAGGCGGTACAGGGGCCCATGGCAGATTACGGGCCTGGCAGCAGCAATGGGAGGCCCGTAATCTGCCAGCACCCTATGACAAAATGGAACCCACCAGCAGTGTGAGGAGACCTGAAAGTGGCACATGGCAGAGTGTGGCGATGGAGACAGCAGCAATGGGAGGCCGTACAGGGACCCATGAGACACTCTGGACCTGGCAGCAGCATGAGGAGGCGGTACAGGGGCCCATGGCAGATTACGGGCCTGGCAGCAGCAATGGGAGGCCTGTAATCTGCCAGCACCCTATGACAAAATGGAACCCACCAGCAGTGTGAGGAGACCTGAAAGTGGCACATGGCAGAGTGTGGCGATGGAGACAGCAGCAATGGGAGGCCGTACAGGGACCCATGAGACACTCTGGACCTGGCAGCAGCATGAGGAGGCGGTACAGGGGCCCATGGCAGATTACGGGCCTGGCAGCAGCAATGGGAGGCCCGTAATCTGCCAGCACCCTATGACAAAATGGAAACCAAAAGCAGTGTGAGGAGACCTGAAAGTGGCACATGGCAGAGTGTGGCGATGGAGACAGCAGCAATGGGAGGCCGTACAGGGACCCATGACAGATTACGGGCCTGGCAGCAGCATGAGGAGGCGGTACGGGGGCCCATGGCAGATTACGGGCCTGGCAGCAGCAATGGGAGGCCCGTAATCTGCCAGCACACTATGAAAAAATGGAACCCACCAGCAGTGTGAGGAGACCTGAAAGTGGCACATGGCAGAGTGTGGCGATGGAGACAGCAGCAATGGGAGGCCGTACAGGGACCCATGACAGATTACGGGCCTGGCAGCAGCATGAGGAGGCGGTACGGGGGCCCATGGCAGATTATGGGCCTGACAGCAGCAATGGGAGGCCCATAATCTGCCAGCACCCTATGACAAAATGGAACCCACCAGCAGTGTGAGGAGACCTGAAAGTGGCACATGGCAGAGTGTGGCGATGGAGACATGGGCCCCCTGGCCACGCTTGACTTTCTGGCCACATAGTCGACATACGGCTACGTTTACTTCCTCGGGCGGCTTGACGAAAAATTGCCACACCGCCGAGTAGGAAACTTTGCCTCCGCTACTCCTCACTGGCTGACTGCTACTTCCTCCGTGCACACCGGCACCACTACTGGCCGTGGTGGTAGCCTGCAGTGGAGCTGGTGCTCTACTCCGTGGCCGTTTGCCTCCACTGACACTGCTGCGACCCTGCTGCCTCCTGGGCAACCCACCGACTGTTTTGCTCGCTGCCAAGCTGGCACCCTCTTCTCCTGATGATGCGGAAGCAATAGCCTGATGACGACGAGGCTGCCAAGTGCGATCAGCCTCATCATCATCAATTAGGGTCTCCGCCTCACTACTAGCCCCCTCGGCTGCGTGTGGGTCAGGAGACAGACCTGTCTCTAGACCGGCTACCGAGCCACTCTCCTCGCCAGTACTTCTTCGCCTTGCTGCTGAAGAGGCGGATGTCTCCCCCCGTTCCTGACCGCCCTCTGTTAGCTCTTCCTCACTGTACAGTGGGGCTGAGCCCACAGCATGCGATACTTCGCTTGGTGAGGGAACACCAAAGGACAGGGGCAGGTAACACCAAAGGACAGGGGCAGGTAGAGGACACGTGATTTCAGTGGGCTTGCTCCCGGGCCATGCCAACTAACGGTTGTGTCTGATGTACCCACCGACCGTTGGCTGTAGGTGTCAGAGGTGACCTGGGAAGAGGAAGACGACCGAGCCAACCAATCGATGACGGCAGGGTTGTCGGTGGAGACACGACCGCTGGATGACACCGGGAGCACTGGCCTCTGGCTGCGACTAGTGCTGCCTCGACCCCTTCCTCTGCTGCCACGTCTGCTCGCTCCTAAAACATGGCCTCCTCTGACACTCCTCTGCGTGTTGTCTGACATACTCTTTAATTCAATGATTCTGTGTCCCTGAGTAACGATTCTGTGTCCCTGAGTAACAGTTCTGTGTCCCTGAGTAACAATTCTGTGTCCCTGAGTAACAGTTCTGTGTCCCTGAGTAACAATTCTGTGTCCCTGAGTAACAATTCTGTGTCCCTGAGTAACAATTCTGTGTCCCTCAGTAACAATTCTGTGTCTGTCCCTGAGTAACAATTCTGTGTCCCTCAGTAACAATTCTGTGTCCCTCAGTAACAATTCTGTGTCTGTCCCTGAGTAACAGTTCTGTGTCCCTGAGTAACAATTCTGTGTCCCTGAGTAACAGTTCTGTGTCCCTGAGTAACAATTCTCTGTCCCTGAGTAACAATTCTGTGTCCCTCAGTAACAATTCTGTGTCCCTCAGTAACAATTCTGTGTCCCTCAGTAACAATTCTGTGTCTGTCCCTCAGTAACAATTCTGTGTCCCTGAGTAACAGTTCTGTGTCCCTGAGTAACAGTTCTGTGTCCCTGAGTAACAATTCTGTGTCCCTGAGTAACAATTCTGTGTCCCTGAGTAACAATTCTGTGTCCCTCAGTAATAATTCTGTGTCCCTCAGTAACAATTCTGTGTCTGTCCCTGAGTAACAATTCTGTGTCCCTGAGTAACAGTTCTGTGTCCCTGAGTAACAATTCTGTGTCCCTGAGTAACAATTCTGTGTCCCTCAGTAACTATTCTGTGTCCCTCAGTAACAATTCTGTGTCTGTCCCTCAGTAACAATTCTGTGTCCCTCAGTAACAATTCTGTGTCCCTCAGTAACAATTCTGTGTCTGTCCCTGAGTAACAATTCTGTGTCCCTGAGTAACAGTTCTGTGTCCCTGAGTAACAATTCTGTGTCCCTGAGTAACAGTTCTGTGTCCCTGAGTAACAATTCTGTGTCCCTGAGTAAAAATTCTGTGTCCCTCAGTAACAATTCTGTGTCCCTCCGTATCAATTCTGTGTCCCTCAGTAACAATTCTGTGTCCCTCAGTAAGAATTCTGTGTCTGTCCCTCAGTAACAATTCTGTGTCCCTGAGTAACAGTTCTGTGTCCCTGAGTAACAATTCTGTGTCCCTGAGTAACAGTTCTGTGTCCCTGAGTAACAATTCTGTGTCCCTGAGTAACAATTCTGTGTCCCTCAGTAACAATTCTGTGTCCCTCAGTAACAATTCTGTGTCCCTCAGTAACAATTCTGTGTCTGTCCCTGAGTAACAATTCTGTGTCCCTCAGTAACAATTCTGTGTCCCTCAGTAACAATTCTGTGTCTGTCCCTGAGTAACAATTCTGTGTCCCTCAGTAACAATTCTGTGTCCCTCAGTAACAATTCTGTGTCTGTCCCTGAGTAACAATTCTGTGTCCCTGAGTAACAGTTCTGTGTCCCTGAGTAACAATTCTGTGTCCCTGAGTAACAGTTCTGTGTCCCTGAGTAACAATTCTGTGTCCCTGAGTAAAAATTCTGTGTCCCTCAGTAACAATTCTGTGTCCCTCCGTAACAATTCTGTGTCCCTCAGTAACAATTCTGTGTCCCTCAGTAACAATTCTGTGTCTGTCCCTCAGTAACAATTCTGTGTCCCTGAGTAACAGTTCTGTGTCCCTGAGTAACAATTCTGTGTCCCTGAGTAACAGTTCTGTGTCCCTGAGTAACAATTCTGTGTCCCTGAGTAACAATTCTGTGTCCCTCAGTAACAATTCTGTGTCCCTCAGTAACAATTCTGTGTCCCTCAGTAACAATTCTGTGTCTGTCCCTGAGTAACAATTCTGTGTCCCTCAGTAACAATTCTGTGTCCCTCAGTAACAATTCTGTGTCTGTCCCTGAGTAACAATTCTGTGTCCCTCAGTAACAATTCTGTGTCCCTCAGTAACAATTCTGTGTCTGTCCCTGAGTAACAATTCTGTGTCCCTGAGTAACAGTTCTGTGTCCCTGAGTAACAATTCTGTGTCCCTGAGTAACAGTTCTGTGTCCCTGAGTAACAATTCTGTGTCCCTGAGTAACAATTCTGTGTCCCTCAGTAACAATTCTGTGTCCCTCAGTAACAATTCTGTGTCCCTCAGTAACAATTCTGTGTCTGTCCCTGAGTAACAATTCTGTGTCCCTGAGTATCAGTTCTGTGTCCCTGAGTAACAATTCTGTGTCCCTGAGTAACAATTCTGTGTCCCTCAGTAACAATTCTGTGTCCCTCAGTAATAATTCTGTGTCCCTCAGTAACAATTCTGTGTCTGTCCCTGAGTAACAATTCTGTGTCCCTGAGTAACAGTTCTGTGTCCCTGAGTAACAATTCTTTGTCCCTCAGTAACAATTCTGTGTCCCTCAGTAACAATTCTGTGTCTGTCCCTCAGTAACAATTCTGTGTCCCTCAGTAACAATTCTGTGTCCCTCAGTAACAATTCTGTGTCTGTCCCTGAGTAACAATTCTGTGTCCCTGAGTAAGAGTTCTGTGTCCCTGAGTAACAATTCTGTGTCCCTGAGTAACAGTTCTGTGTCCCTGAGTAACAATTCTCTGTCCCTGAGTAACAATTCTGTGTCCCTCAGTAACAATTCTGTGTCCCTCAGTAACAATTCTGTGTCCCTCAGTAACAATTCTGTGTCTGTCCCTGAGTAACAATTCTGTGTCCCTCAGTAACAATTCTGTGTCCCTCAGTAACAATTCTGTGTCCCTGAGTAACAATTCTGTGTCCCTCAGTAACAATTCTGTGTCTGTCCCTCAGTAACAATTCTGTGTCCCTGAGTAACAGTTCTGTGTCCCTGAGTAACAATTCTGTGTCCCTGAGTAACAGTTCTGTGTCCCTGAGTAACAATTCTGTGTCCCTGAGTAACAATTCTGTGTCCCTGAGTAACAATTCTGTGTCCCTCAGTAACAATTCTGTGTCCCTCAGTAACAATTCTGTGTCTGTCCCTGAGTAACAATTCTGTGTCCCTGAGTAACAGTTCTGTGTCCCTGAGTAACAATTCTGTGTCCCTGAGTAACAGTTCTGTGTCCCTGAGTAACAATTCTGTGTCCCTCAGTAACAATTCTGTGTCCCTCAGTAACAATTCTGTGTCCCTCAGTAACAATTCTGTGTCTGTCCCTGAGTAACAATTCTGTGTCCCTGAGTAACAGTTCTGTGTCCCTGAGTAACAATTCTGTGTCCCTGAGTAACAATTCTGTGTCCCTCAGTAACAATTCTGTGTCCCTCAGTAATAATTCTGTGTCCCTCAGTAACAATTCTGTGTCTGTCCCTGAGTAACAATTCTGTGTCCCTGAGTAACAGTTCTGTGTCCCTGAGTAACAATTCTGTGTCCCTCAGTAACAATTCTGTGTCCCTCAGTAACAATTCTGTGTCTGTCCCTCAGTAACAATTCTGTGTCCCTCAGTAACAATTCTGTGTCCCTCAGTAACAATTCTGTGTCTGTCCCTGAGTAACAATTCTGTGTCCCTGAGTAAGAGTTCTGTGTCCCTGAGTAACAATTCTGTGTCCCTGAGTAACAGTTCTGTGTCCCTGAGTAACAATTCTCTGTCCCTGAGTAACAATTCTGTGTCCCTCAGTAACAATTCTGTGTCCCTCAGTAACAATTCTGTGTCCCTCAGTAACAATTCTGTGTCTGTCCCTGAGTAACAATTCTGTGTCCCTCAGTAACAATTCTGTGTCCCTCCGTAACAATTCTGTGTCCCTGAGTAACAATTCTGTGTCCCTCAGTAACAATTCTGTGTCTGTCCCTCAGTAACAATTCTGTGTCCCTGAGTAACAGTTCTGTGTCCCTGAGTAACAATTCTGTGTCCCTGAGTAACAGTTCTGTGTCCCTGAGTAACAATTCTGTGTCCCTGAGTAACAATTCTGTGTCCCTCAGTAACAATTCTGTGTCCCTGAGTAACAATTCTGTGTCCCTCAGTAACAATTCTGTGTCCCTCAGTAACAATTCTGTGTCCCTCAGTAACAATTCTGTGTCTGTCCCTGAGTAACAATTCTGTGTCCCTCAGTAACAATTCTGTGTCCCTCAGTAACAATTCTGTGTCTGTCCCTGAGTAACAATTCTGTGTCCCTCAGTAACAATTCTGTGTCCCTCAGTAACAATTCTGTGTCTGTCCCTGAGTAACAATTCTGTGTCCCTGAGTAACAGTTCTGTGTCCCTGAGTAACAATTCTGTGTCCCTGAGTTAAAATTCTGTGTCCCTCAGTAACAATTCTGTGTCCCTCCGTAACAATTCTGTGTCCCTCAGTAACAATTCTGTGTCCCTCAGTAACAATTCTGTGTCTGTCCCTCAGTAACAATTCTGTGTCCCTGAGTAACAGTTCTGTGTCCCTGAGTAACAATTCTGTGTCCCTGAGTAACAGTTCTGTGTCCCTGAGTAACAATTCTGTGTCCCTGAGTAACAATTCTGTGTCCCTCAGTAACAATTCTGTGTCCCTCAGTAACAATTCTGTGTCCCTCAGTAACAATTCTGTGTCTGTCCCTGAGTAACAATTCTGTGTCCCTCAGTAACAATTCTGTGTCCCTCAGTAACAATTCTGTGTCTGTCCCTGAGTAACAATTCTGTGTCCCTCAGTAACAATTCTGTGTCCCTCAGTAATAATTCTGTGTCCCTCAGTAACAATTCTGTGTCTGTCCCTGAGTAACAATTCTGTGTCCCTGAGTAACAGTTCTGTGTCCCTGAGTAACAATTCTTTGTCCCTCAGTAACAATTCTGTGTCCCTCAGTAACAATTCTGTGTCTGTCCCTCAGTAACAATTCTGTGTCCCTCAGTAACAATTCTGTGTCCCTCAGTAACAATTCTGTGTCTGTCCCTGAGTAACAATTCTGTGTCCCTGAGTAAGAGTTCTGTGTCCCTGAGTAACAATTCTGTGTCCCTGAGTAACAGTTCTGTGTCCCTGAGTAACAATTCTCTGTCCCTGAGTAACAATTCTGTGTCCCTCAGTAACAATTCTGTGTCCCTCAGTAACAATTCTGTGTCCCTCAGTAACAATTCTGTGTCTGTCCCTGAGTAACAATTCTGTGTCCCTCAGTAACAATTCTGTGTCCCTCAGTAACAATTCTGTGTCCCTGAGTAACAATTCTGTGTCCCTCAGTAACAATTCTGTGTCTGTCCCTCAGTAACAATTCTGTGTCCCTGAGTAACAGTTCTGTGTCCCTGAGTAACAATTCTGTGTCCCTGAGTAACAGTTCTGTGTCCCTGAGTAACAATTCTGTGTCCCTGAGTAACAATTCTGTGTCCCTCAGTAACAATTCTGTGTCCCTCAGTAACAATTCTGTGTCTGTCCCTGAGTAACAATTCTGTGTCCCTGAGTAACAGTTCTGTGTCCCTGAGTAACAATTCTGTGTCCCTGAGTAACAGTTCTGTGTCCCTGAGTAACAATTCTGTGTCCCTCAGTAACAATTCTGTGTCCCTCAGTAACAATTCTGTGTCCCTCAGTAACAATTCTGTGTCTGTCCCTGAGTAACAATTCTGTGTCCCTGAGTAACAGTTCTGTGTCCCTGAGTAACAATTCTGTGTCCCTGAGTAACAATTCTGTGTCCCTCAGTAACAATTCTGTGTCCCTCAGTAATAATTCTGTGTCCCTCAGTAACAATTCTGTGTCTGTCCCTGAGTAACAATTCTGTGTCCCTGAGTAACAGTTCTGTGTCCCTGAGTAACAATTCTGTGTCCCTCAGTAACAATTCTGTGTCCCTCAGTAACAATTCTGTGTCTGTCCCTCAGTAACAATTCTGTGTCCCTCAGTAACAATTCTGTGTCCCTCAGTAACAATTCTGTGTCTGTCCCTGAGTAACAATTCTGTGTCCCTGAGTAAGAGTTCTGTGTCCCTGAGTAACAATTCTGTGTCCCTGAGTAACAGTTCTGTGTCCCTGAGTAACAATTCTCTGTCCCTGAGTAACAATTCTGTGTCCCTCAGTAACAATTCTGTGTCCCTCAGTAACAATTCTGTGTCCCTCAGTAACAATTCTGTGTCTGTCCCTGAGTAACAATTCTGTGTCCCTCAGTAACAATTCTGTGTCCCTCCGTAACAATTCTGTGTCCCTGAGTAACAATTCTGTGTCCCTCAGTAACAATTCTGTGTCTGTCCCTCAGTAACAATTCTGTGTCCCTGAGTAACAGTTCTGTGTCCCTGAGTAACAATTCTGTGTCCCTGAGTAACAGTTCTGTGTCCCTGAGTAACAATTCTGTGTCCCTGAGTAACAATTCTGTGTCCCTCAGTAACAATTCTGTGTCCCTCAGTAACAATTCTGTGTCCCTCAGTAACAATTCTGTGTCTGTCCCTGAGTAACAATTCTGTGTCCCTCAGTAACAATTCTGTGTCCCTCAGTAACAATTCTGTGTCTGTCCCTGAGTAACAATTCTGTGTCCCTGAGTAACAGTTCTGTGTCCCTGAGTAACAATTCTGTGTCCCTGAGTAACAATTCTGTGTCCCTCAGTAACAATTCTGTGTCCCTCAGTAACAATTCTGTGTCTGTCCCTGAGTAACAATTCTGTGTCCCTGAGTAACAGTTCTGTGTCCCTGAGTAACAATTCTGTGTCCCTGAGTAACAGTTCTGTGTCCCTGAGTAACAATTCTGTGTCCCTGAGTAACTATTCTGTGTCCCTCAGTAACAATTCTGTGTCCCTCAGTAACAATTCTGTGTCCCTCAGTAACAATTCTGTGTCTGTCCCTTAGTAACAATTCTGTGTCCCTCAGTAACAATTCTGTGTCCCTCAGTAACAATTCTGTGTCTGTCCCTGAGTAACAATTCTGTGTCCCCGAGTAACAGTTCTGTGTCCCTGAGTAACAGTTCTGTGTCCCTCAGTAACAATTCTGTGTCTGTCCCTGAGTAACAATTCTGTGTCCCTCAGTAACAATTCTGTGTCCCTCAGTAACAATTCTGTGTCCCTCAGTAACAATTCTGTGTCTGTCCCTGAGTAACAGTTCTGTGTCCCTGAGTAACAGTTCTGTGTCCCTGAGTTTCAATTCTGTGTCCCTCAGTAACAATTCTGTGTCCCTGAGTAACAATTCTGTGTCCCTCAGTAACAATTCTGTGTCTGTCCCTGAGTAACAGTTCTGTGTCCCTGAGTAACAGTTCTGTGTCCCTGAGTAACGATTCTGTGTCCCTGAGTATCAGTTCTGTGTCCCTGAGTAACAATTCTGTGTCCCTGAGTAACAATTCTGTGTCCCTCAGTAACAATTCTGTGTCCCTCAGTAATAATTCTGTGTCCCTCAGTAACAATTCTGTGTCTGTCCCTGAGTAACAATTCTGTGTCCCTGAGTAACAGTTCTGTGTCCCTGAGTAACAATTCTTTGTCCCTCAGTAACAATTCTGTGTCCCTCAGTAACAATTCTGTGTCTGTCCCTCAGTAACAATTCTGTGTCCCTCAGTAACAATTCTGTGTCCCTCAGTAACAATTCTGTGTCTGTCCCTGAGTAACAATTCTGTGTCCCTGAGTAAGAGTTCTGTGTCCCTGAGTAACAATTCTGTGTCCCTGATTAACAGTTCTGTGTCCCTGAGTAACAATTCTCTGTCCCTGAGTAACAATTCTGTGTCCCTCAGTAACAATTCTGTGTCCCTCAGTAACAATTCTGTGTCCCTCAGTAACAATTCTGTGTCTGTCCCTGAGTAACAATTCTGTGTCCCTCAGTAACAATTCTGTGTCCCTCCGTAACAATTCTGTGTCCCTGAGTAACAATTCTGTGTCCCTCAGTAACAATTCTGTGTCTGTCCCTCAGTAACAATTCTGTGTCCCTGAGTAACAGTTCTGTGTCCCTGAGTAACAATTCTGTGTCCCTGAGTAACAGTTCTGTGTCCCTGAGTAACAATTCTGTGTCCCTGAGTAACAATTCTGTGTCCCTGAGTAACAATTCTGTGTCCCTCAGTAACAATTCTGTGTCCCTCAGTAACAATTCTGTGTCTGTCCCTGAGTAACAATTCTGTGTCCCTGAGTAACAGTTCTGTGTCCCTGAGTAACAATTCTGTGTCCCTGAGTAACAGTTCTGTGTCCCTGAGTAACAATTCTGTGTCCCTCAGTAACAATTCTGTGTCCCTCAGTAACAATTCTGTGTCCCTCAGTAACAATTCTGTGTCTGTCCCTGAGTAACAATTCTGTGTCCCTGAGTAACAGTTCTGTGTCCCTGAGTAACAATTCTGTGTCCCTGAGTAACAATTCTGTGTCCCTCAGTAACAATTCTGTGTCCCTCAGTAATAATTCTGTGTCCCTCAGTAACAATTCTGTGTCTGTCCCTGAGTAACAATTCTGTGTCCCTGAGTAACAGTTCTGTGTCCCTGAGTAACAATTCTGTGTCCCTCAGTAACAATTCTGTGTCCCTCAGTAACAATTCTGTGTCTGTCCCTCAGTAACAATTCTGTGTCCCTCAGTAACAATTCTGTGTCCCTCAGTAACAATTCTGTGTCTGTCCCTGAGTAACAATTCTGTGTCCCTGAGTAAGAGTTCTGTGTCCCTGAGTAACAATTCTGTGTCCCTGAGTAACAGTTCTGTGTCCCTGAGTAACAATTCTCTGTCCCTGAGTAACAATTCTGTGTCCCTCAGTAACAATTCTGTGTCCCTCAGTAACAATTCTGTGTCCCTCAGTAACAATTCTGTGTCTGTCCCTGAGTAACAATTCTGTGTCCCTCAGTAACAATTCTGTGTCCCTCCGTAACAATTCTGTGTCCCTGAGTAACAATTCTGTGTCCCTCAGTAACAATTCTGTGTCTGTCCCTCAGTAACAATTCTGTGTCCCTGAGTAACAGTTCTGTGTCCCTGAGTAACAATTCTGTGTCCCTGAGTAACAGTTCTGTGTCCCTGAGTAACAATTCTGTGTCCCTGAGTAACAATTCTGTGTCCCTCAGTAACAATTCTGTGTCCCTCAGTAACAATTCTGTGTCCCTCAGTAACAATTCTGTGTCTGTCCCTGAGTAACAATTCTGTGTCCCTCAGTAACAATTCTGTGTCCCTCAGTAACAATTCTGTGTCTGTCCCTGAGTAACAATTCTGTGTCCCTGAGTAACAGTTCTGTGTCCCTGAGTAACAATTCTGTGTCCCTGAGTAACAATTCTGTGTCCCTCAGTAACAATTCTGTGTCCCTCAGTAACAATTCTGTGTCCCTCAGTAACAATTCTGTGTCTGTCCCTGAGTAACAATTCTGTGTCCCTGAGTAACAGTTCTGTGTCCCTGAGTAACAATTCTGTGTCCCTGAGTAACTATTCTGTGTCCCTCAGTAACAATTCTGTGTCCCTCAGTAACAATTCTGTGTCCCTCAGTAACAATTCTGTGTCTGTCCCTTAGTAACAATTCTGTGTCCCTCAGTAACAATTCTGTGTCCCTCAGTAACAATTCTGTGTCCCTCAGTAACAATTCTGTGTCCCCGAGTAACAGTTCTGTGTCCCTGAGTAACAGTTCTGTGTCCCTCAGTAACAATTCTGTGTCTGTCCCTGAGTAACAATTCTGTGTCCCTCAGTAACAATTCTGTGTCCCTCAGTAACAATTCTGTGTCCCTCAGTAACAATTCTGTGTCTGTCCCTGAGTAACAGTTCTGTGTCCCTGAGTAACAGTTCTGTGTCCCTGAGTTTCAATTCTGTGTCCCTCAGTAACAATTCTGTGTCCCTGAGTAACAATTCTGTGTCCCTCAGTAACAATTCTGTGTCTGTCCCTGAGTAACAGTTCTGTGTCCCTGAGTAACAGTTCTGTGTCCCTGAGTAACGATTCTGTGTCCCTAAAGTATCTGTGGCCCTAACTCTGTCCCTAATACAGAGAGGTCTGTCTCTCTTGAATGACCGGAGGCAAATGGAGAATTGTAAGATGGCCGCAATTTATAGCTCGACCATTACACAGTGCTGGCTGGCTGGCTGCTGATTGGCTAATGCGATCACATGTCATGAATGAATGCATTATGGGTCAGCGCGCCTTGTCTGCGCGCCTTCCCAGAGATCCCCGCTCCGTCGCCACACATGTCGCCGCCATTTTTGGAAAAATTTAGATTCGCGCATCCGAAGTCTGCTAATTTTCGGATTCGGCGCGAATCGAATTTTTTCTAATATTCGAAACGAATTCCACTTCGCCAAGTTCGATTCGCTCATCTCTAATTATTACCATAACTCTACCCCAGCCATGAACTAGCATTTTTCAGTACCCTCATCAATGTACCCACCTTACACTTCACATTAGGGTTTTCAAAGAATGCATGACCAGCCAAACCTAAGCCCACCTCCCTCATCTTTATCTTCCCATTCTGAATCACCCATAGGTGTCAGCAGAGGCCATGCTTCCTTACATGCTTCCCCATTTCCTGTTTATGAAAATTTGTAAATTTTAAGTTTTGTTTACTGCTCTAACTTATAGTTATTTACCTCCCTAGCAGTCTGAATATGTCAGTATTTCTGTGCTCAAAGCAGTACATTGTAATCCCGAGTGTAGCTCAGGGTTACTGCTTCTGGTACAGAACGTTAACCCCAAGCTACACTCGGGAATACCGTCGGGGGGGTTAAATATCTTTTTTTTTTTAAATTGGGGTTTACTCTGTCAAATAATTTTGCTGTATTAACTTTGCTTATTGAGTCTCAGCAGAACTATAAAAAAATATGTTTTATAGTTGAAGAAATGGGGTCCAGAGTTGGGTGGCTTGATCATAAGGACATGTTTCCCATCTAATGCTCTAATGCAATTTAGGAAGTTAGTTTTCTCCCAAAACTCATCAGCTATTTCTACCCACAAACTGGCTGTTGGTTATGGCATGATTGATTTTTTCAGTTCTTCCCAGAGTGCGAAAAAGTTCATGCACTCCTAGAGATTCCAAATAAAATGATGGTATAGTGAGGTGAAACTGGCACCAGTGGCAAGTTACCTGCAATACAAATTACACTGGCAAGTTACACAAAATTGAAAAAAAAATGTAAAAAAAATCAACACAGGGAAAAAAAATTGGCATGTTATCAAAGACCTACCTTAACCGCCTCATGCCCGCCATATAGTAATATGACGGACGCAAGGCGGTTCTCTCATTCTGGGAGGACATCATATGACGTCCTCCCATTCTAACCGTGCATGCGTGGCTCCCGGAGCGTGCAGCAAGGCGATCGGCGGTGTGCTGTGTCCCTCGGACACAGCGGATCACCGATCCACGGAAAGAGCGGGAGAGGTCGGCTAGGTTATGTGATCAGCTGTTTCCAATCACAGCTGATCACATGTAAACAAGGAAATGCCGGTAATCGGCATTTCTCTCCTCAGAGCTGTCACGCTGACAGCTCGTGAGGAGAGGAGAGCCAGTAATCGACATTCCTCGGAGGGGACTGATGATCAGTGTGGCCTGATGATCTGTGTAGCCCCAGCAGCGCCACCTGTCAGTGTCCATCAGTGCCAGCTCTGAGTGCTCATCCATGCCACCTGCCAGTGCCTATCAGTGCCACATCAGTGCCACATGTCAGTGCCCATCTGAGCTGCCTTTCAGTGTCACCCATCAGTGCTACCTATCAATGCCAGTCAGTGCCACCTTTCAGTGCTGCCAATCAGTGCCAGTCAGTGCCGCCTATCAGTGTGCATCAGTGCCCTCTATCAGTGCCGCCTAACAGTGCCAGTCAGTGCCAGCTAACAGTGCCAGTCAGTGCCACCTATCAGTGCCAGTCAGTGCTGCCTCTCAGTGCCATCTATCAGTGCCATCTATCAGTGCTATATATGAGTTCTGCCTTTCAGTGCCCATCAGTGATGCCTGTCAATGCCCATCAGCACCACCTACCAGTGCCTCCTCATCAGTGCCCATCAGTGCCACCTATCAGTGTCCATCAGTGCAGCCTATCAGTGCCCATCAGTGCAGCCTCAATAGCGCACATCAGTGAGGGAGAAAAATCACTTATTTACAAAATGTTATAACAAAAACTAAGAAAAAACATTTTTTTCAAAATTTTCAGTGGTTTTTGGTTTGTTTAAGAAAAAATAAAAAACCCAGATGTGATTAAATACCACTAAAATAAAGCTCTATCTTTCACAAAAAAATGATAAAAATTTCATATGGGTACAGTGTTTCATGACCGCGCAATTGTCATTCAAAGTGCAACAGTGCTGAAAGCTGGAAATTGGCCTGGGCAGGAAGGGGGTATAAGTGCCCTGTAGGCTAGTGGTTAAAGGAACTAACAGTTGTTCTTCAGTGCTAAAGCTCCATATCATGTTGGGCATTCATCTCAGATGTCCTCTTACAAGGTCTAATAATTGATCAAAGGTTGCCACCGATGTCCTTGTAAAATTGTTGAACTTTTTTAGGTGACTACGCATTTCTCCAAACATAAGGTAGACAATAGATGGACACTTGGAGGACAAGGGATGCAAGCAATAGATACAATGTCTCCTCTGCTGGATCAGTTCCATCTGTCTCTTTATTATCATTCTTATAAGCAGCTAAATCAGCATAGCAATCAGATATCTTCTGTATTCCATTTTCAATTATCACACTTCGGCAAAGGTTAAAGTCATCCCACTGAACAAAAACACAGGTACTGAACAAAGACACAGGAAATAGGAGGGCAAAAATGCACTATGGCTAGTCAAGGGACCAAAAAAACCCACAGTTACTATAGCAATGGCAAGAATGTACCATGTCAGCTAAACACTGCAGCATGTAAATGCAAATAATCACTGTTAATCACAATGTACAACCACAAGTGATCACTGTGCCAGTCCTGGAATTTCATAATAACAAAACATGTATCTGCAATTTAAAATATGGAATAGCCAAATTTTAATGGGCTGCCTCCAGAAAGCATGAACACTCCATGGTGCCATTGCAGCAGTGAATGATGTGTTTAGAGCTGGCTGTCTCGTTCCACCCATACGAATTGCATTACAGTGCAAGTCATATCACATCCAATGTTCTCAGTCCTGAGGAATAGGGAGGCATTTCCCTCAACATATGTTGGATTTACCTCATGCACTCTCTCAATAAACATTTAAATAGACCCCTAAGTGTTTTGGAATTTTGTACTGGGTGCTCTTCAACACACAACCACTGGAACATACAACCCCAATTCCCCCAAAAAGTTTGGTGGAATGGTGGTGCATTAATGTGTATGGAATGAGCAGCTTGTACATTTGGAAAGGCACCATCAATGCTGAAAGATATATTCAGATTTGAAAGCAAAATTCCCAAAACTCCAGCATCTGGTCTCCTTAGTTCCCAGATGTTTACAGAGTGTTGTAAGGGATGTTACACCATGGTAAAAATGGCCTGTCCCAAGGGAAACTGGAATTGGGGTTGTTTTATGCCAGCTTTTTGTTGCCCTGTCCCAAGTTTTTTGAAACATGTTGCTGACATCAATTTAAAAACAAACTTATTTTTTCAATAAATAGTTAATTTTCTCAGTTTAAACATTTGATATATTTTTTTATTGTTAATAAAATATGAATTTTTGAGAGTTGCAAATTGTTGCATTTTGTTTTTATGTACAATTTTACATAGCATCCCAACTTTTTTTGGAATTGTGGGTTGTATATGGCTATGTAACTTTGGATGGAAATAACAGTGGCTTAGCTAATTTAGTAAGTATAGCCTGTCACAGCTATGCCAGCATATAGGATAAGATGTATAGGGTTCTTATAGAGAATGCTAGGACCGTAATTACTCAACTGGGGCCCTGTATATTTTCCTTTTAGTTTATGTAGGCACTGTTTAAATTTTTATACAAGATAATTTGAATTCAACATATAATTAATTGCTAGTAATGGAATTAGATATTTCTCAGTGCATTTATCCATCTTATGTATTTACTTGGTAACTGCATAGTGAGCAGTTCTGTTTTTTAACTCAAACTAGTGATATGTTCAGCTTTACAGCTTTTCTTTCTTACTTCAATATCTGACAAACAAAAGTATTACTTTGTAAATCCCCAAGCCACACATTTTAATTTGTGTCATTTTAAATCCATTTTGTATAATTTTAAAGTGATTACGTTTAGTGTTTGTGTCCCCACTAGCTGAAATACTTTGCCTGGAGCTCAAATTATATCCTGGCACTGCCAACCACAAAGAAGTCCACCCATGTCAGTCTTTCAAACCTGACAAGTCAATAAAAAAATAATTTCATGTTTGCTTTCTTGAACGTTTGACTGCCTCTGCTTAGCTCTTCTGCTAAATGTTAGTAAATAGATTACAGGATTTTAAATACTGTAAAGCAGATAACTTTTTGACACAAGTTGGTAAATAAAATTTGCCTTTAAAGAATATGTAAACCCAACATTTACTGTTCCTGATATGTGCCTGCTGTACCATGTACATGTATGAAAAGTATCCTGTTCTTTTTGTATTGCTTCCTATGTGTGAAAACACCTGGCGACAATGCCAGTCCTTCTGCTTGGCTATTTAAAAACTGACTACACTAGGCACAGGGGTTGATTGACTAAAGGCAAATAGACCTTGCACTTTGCAAAGTGCAGTTGCACTCTGCAAGTGCAGTTACTCAAGAGCTAAATGAGGTACAGCTTCACTTTGCAAAGAATACCCAATCACGTTCAGGGAAAACAAAGAACTTCTGCTCATTTACTAAGATCTGGAGCAACTGCTCTTGCAGAGTGCAATTGAGCTTTGCAAAGTGCACAGCCTTTAGTAAGTCAACCCTACAGTGTGGTCAGTTTTCTAGCTAAGCTGGGAACTCACCTTGCTCTCCTCCAACGATCAGTCTGGTGCTGACAGACCCCACCTACACAGCCATTCACTAGAAAGATCAGTGTACTGCTGTTTCTCCTCCACTAGGTCTCTGAGCAGCTTATGCAGCTGGGAACAAAGGGTATGCGATCAATTATAAAAAGGGGAAAAGGCATTTGTAATGGTTTTTTTTATATGTATACACAAACATTTTGCCTTTCATTCCTATTTGAAACTGAATGGGTTGTTTTACAAGGTGAGGGTTTATATATCCTTTAAAGTTGAACTCTAGGCAAAAGCTTCATATAAATAAGAAACATATATATGGGAGCTGCTTTATCAGACAGAATATGAGTTTCTGTCAATACAGTTCTGAGATTTACACAGCTGTGCCATACAACACAGCCCTGTCTGGCAGAACGGGAGCCCTGACTTTTCTGTGTTGCAATTTAGTGAATGAGACCAGTGACTAAGAAGCATTGATGGGCTTATCTCTTTGTAACTCTGCTCTCTTCTCCTGTCAGCAAGTTCCTTGATAGCATTACAGAATGACTGAATCCATGTGCTGTTTCTTCCTCCCTCAGTCTGAGCCCTACTGTGCAAGGATTGCAAGATGTCAGTAACACATCAAATTCAGGAACTTATGCAGCTTTCATTAAAATACATCTAATGATGTATTGATAAATACAGAGCTGCGTCTTTTATATCTGGCTGGTTACACTGTTCAACAGGTAAAAAGTTTTGGGCATAAAATTAGCTAATCTTACATAATTTTGGGGTGCTGAAAACGAAAATGACCCTAAAAAATGTTGATTGGCTCTAGTTTCCATGATATATTCACCCATCTAATGACGTAAGCCATTCAAAATTATGATGCAACTTCAGCTGCATATTGCGCAATTGATACTGGTGACCAATAGAAAATTGCATGTATACTGAGATGATGCAATATTAGCCTTTAATTGCATCACTTCACTGCATAAAAGCTGCAGTATCTGTAGCTGATTGTAGTTCGACAGCGTCTTTACATTTCGTTTTATGCTTATATAGGCTACTCAGTAATGCCTCGAACTTGTGTGAATAAAGCAGATAATTTCTGCTATATCTGCGGTGAAATAACTTTTATCTCACAAAAAAGGAGGATAACAGGAATGATTAAGAAAGCCTACAACTTGTATTTTGGCTGCAAGATAGGAGACCAGGACAAGAGCTGGGCACCACATATATGCTGCAATTCTTGTGGGACGGCACTGGAGCAATGGTTGAATGGAAAAAAGGCATCTATGCCTTTCGCTGTGCCAATGATTTGGAGAGAGCCAACAGATCATGTTAGTAATTGTTACTTTTGTATGGTGCCTCCAATTGTAAAAGGGCTAAATAAGAAGAAAAAGTTATCTGTGCACTATCCAAATATTCCATCGGCAATACGTCCAGTTCCTCATGGAGAGGGGCTACCAATTCCTAAAGCACCAGAATCCTTCGTGGTTGAGTCAAGTGAGGAAGAACCTGAAGCGTGTAGTCACGTGCAGTTGTAAGAGATAGCCCTTTCCTCGAATACAAGAGAAAAGCCAAGAGAAGCAAAACCGACACAAACTGAAGACAAAACTAGTGAGAATCCTAAGTATTAAAATGATTCAACTTAGCTTATGGCTATAATTTTTCTTGGTAATCCTATGCAATATATTATGCCATTTAGGCTTTGTTATGTAGTCAATATCACTTGCTTTATATTTGTGGAAAGACATCTATCTATATAATTATTGTGCATTATGTAGTCATTACGCCTATAGGAGAAAACTTTCCGTTTACAGAAAAACTAGAGCCAATTGACAAATTTCATTGTTATATTTGAACTCAGAATGTGAAATTCATTAAGAAATGGATCCTTTTGTTTCCAAAACTGGCAAAAAATAAAAATTTGTTGAACAGTGTTATCAACTCTAAAGTGAAACTGTCAGGCCCTACAAAATGTTTAAATTGGTAAAGTGCATTAATTGTGGTTATTTGAGTGTACCTATATCTCTCTCTGTGAAGGCTTACATTTTTTCTGGTCATAGTCACATTCAGAATGAAATGAAAACGAGAAGTGCACCAACCTTGCGCATTACCTCAGTAACCAAGATTTATTAATTGTAAAAAATATACTCACAAATAGCGAATTAAATCAGCCATGTAAGTCCTCACAGGGACTTGAAGATAGCGTGAGTCCCATCAAGGGAATGGGTGTTCAGTATAGCTGACGGGTTTCAAAGGGGGTCCCTTCTTCATCAGAGCTAACTGGACTGTGAGTGCTCCCTCCTATATATACTCCTGGACTGAACATAGGCCCATTCCCTTGATGGGACTCACGCTATCTTCAAGTCCCTGTGAGGACTTACATGCCTGATTTCATTCGCTGTTTGTGAGTATATTTTTTACAATTAATAAATTTTGGTTACTGAGGTAATGTGCAAGGTTGGTGCGCTTCTCGTTTTCATTTCATTCTGCAGTATTGATCGGGCTTCCCCAGCTTTGTTTTGGAGCCGCACAGCCCTTTATGCATTGGTGGACGATTTCTCCAGGCCTGGTTCCATCTATTCGCCACCTGTCTGAGTCCTAGAGTGCAGGAGAATTCGTGTTTGATTTACCATAGTCACATTCAGTTTTTCCTGGTAGCCCCTTCCTTTTTAAAGGTGCAGAAACAGACCAGAAGCCCAGACTTGCACAATGACAGCCGACGACCTCCAGTGCATATCGGTATTAAATCCAACAACCAAAGTAAAAATGGCAACCATTAAGTTTACTTTATACCTAGCATGATGTGGGAAGGGTTAGATGTCACCCAGGGTTCTAACTTATGCAGGCTGTGAAGCCCTGTCTGTTGTGGATGTCTGTTCTGAGTTGAGGAAACAGGTTTTGTAGTTTTTTTCTAGGTTTGGTAACACCTGGATTGGGTTCACATTTTACAGGAGACCAGCATGCTGATCATGCAAGTGTGCAAAGGCCTGTCAAGGGGCTGTCTATGGTTCAGGGTTCCTTCCCCTGTTGATAAACTGTGCAGGAACTGTATGTGTGAAGAGGCATGGGCAGAGTGTCTAAGTTGGCCTCAGGGAGAGGCCATCTAATATGACCAGGCTGTTGCTTGCAGAGGTACTAAGAGACGGTGTGCAACTAAGCTGAATGTAATAATGTGGTGAGTCTATGTGAAGGCAATGTCAGGAACTACAGAGTCCGGAAAGCCAGGAGGCTGGAAAATTTCTGTTTTGTCATTGTAATGCTGAAAACCCCTGCAAGGGTAACACGGTGTGAGTTTTGGAACCTAATTTTTAAATAAAAGTGGGCAAAAAGCCCTGAAATGTAGCTCACTGGCGGATATGAAGTTGATGAATCACTACATTTGAGTGAACCCCCTACAATAGGAAGTGATCTGTGTGGGTGCCATTTTTATTTTGCGATCCCAGCCCTCGTTCATAAATTGTTACAGGGGGACCCGTATTTTTCAAGCAAGTCCTTTTTTGCTGATATGTGTAAATAAACAGTAATGTGCATTTTGCTGTTTTGGGTAGTGTTTCTATGAGTTTGACATCTACACTTATATGGGTATGACTTGGTATATTGTTGTTATACATAGTGTCTGCTATCTGCTTTTTTTATATATATGTCAGTGTGACACAGTACCGTTTCTGTATGCTATGTATAATTCCCAATATTTGTTCCTACTCTGTATGTATGGACAATGCACAATAGTATGCTCTACAGTATATAATTTTCAGTATTTGTTCTTTTGAGCATATGAGTGAATGTTGCACTGTACAAATTCTCTTGGAAGTCCACAGTATAATAAGGCCATGGTCACATGAGAATGAAAGACCTCTTCTCCTAAAGGCTTTGATGACATGAGAGAACCTAATCAACTGATGCCCCCATGTAGTGTGAATGGAGAAATCTCCACTGCCAGTTATTGTATTCAGTTTTGTGCTGGAGACCATGCTGGACTGGCTTTATTGGTCATTGGTAGTTGATGGGTGGCTTCATGGGAAGAATGTAAGGGATCACTTCCAATGGGTTACACCCAATGGTGGATGGTGGTAGTGGATTGCTGTCTCAGCAAAGAACTTGGGTGAGGAGGGAGGAGTGCCCAATGTATCGAATAATGCAACTCTTGGTGTAAAATTGAAATTGTTTATTTGAGGTGTTAAACATACAGATAGAACCAATGCATTTTGAGCTTGTAGTTCTGCAGGGGCCCTTGAAGCACCAGCAGCACTACAAGCCAGCACTCTGCTGACATAAGAAATGTAGAATCCTTTTTGGAGTTTAACTTTCTCCAAAAGTAGGCACTAACAGTTCTAAAAAAGGGGAGGTAATTTCCCTCAAAATGCATTTGCTTGATCGGTATGATTTACACCTCTAATTAACAATTTCAATTTTACACCAAGAGTTGCATTATTCTGGACGCCTGGCACTCCTTCCTCCTCACCCAAGCTATTGTATTCAAGCAGCCACAGAACCTACAGTTTCCTGAGTAAGGTGGCACTGCTGAACAGTGACTGCATTTGAATGGATGCAATAACTGTTCCACCGATAATATTCCACCCGGCTTTTAAATCGACTTTTGTTGATCCAGGTTGTGCTTGCAAGGCCATCCACAGCTCAAATTGTAGCCAGTCCAGCAAGAATCAGCTGCAGTTTGTTCTGCCTATAGTTTTGAGTCCTGGAACCAGGAGGATTTGTAGAGCTGGTTGGAAATAGACCTTTCTTTTCCTTTTGTTAAGCCAGGTGCTGCTTGCAGGGCCACCCAAAGGTCAAATTGCAGCCGATTCAGAGGGAATTGGCTGAAATTTGTGCTGCCTATAGTTTTAAGTCCTGGAAGCAGGAGGTTTTCTATGGCTGGGTTGAAATAAGCCTTCTTTTCTGAGGTTCACATCTTACCTGGCAACCATACCTCATTAGCCTTATATACGGTATATGTTAAATGACTTATGCTCAATGCTCTCTCTCTTTCCCTCCCTTTTGTTAGAGCTTGCTGCTGGGTGAAAAGACTTACTACTGACATACCGTATTTTTCGCCGTATAAAACGCACTTTTTCTTCCCCAAAACTGGGGGGGAAATGTCAGTGCGTCTTATAAGGCGAATATGGAGCGGCCGGTCCGGTATTTCCACCGCGGCCGTGTCAGAATACCGGGCCGGGCCGCTCAGCTCTGCAGCGGGACCTTACCTGTTCCTCTATCCAGCGGCGTGCTGTCTTCCCGGCTTCTGTAGTGTGGGCACTGGGCATGACAGCCGGGTGCCAAGTGCGCATGCGCAAAAAATGGTGCTTTTTGTGAATGGTAAGGCGGGCGGTACCTGGGACACATGACAGATCCCAGAAGCCGCCGGACCAATCACAAAGCGCAAGTGCTTCTCGCTCATGCGCACTGGGCACCCGGCTGTCATGCCGAGCGCCATTACAGAAGCCGGGAAGACAGCGCGTGGCTGGATCGAGGAACAGGTAAGATCAAACAAAAACTCTGCGGAAGTAAGAGCAGGTACCTGTCAAATTCAGGTACCCGCTCCCCACCTCCCCAAAGGTCAGCAGTCATCTGTACTGTCCGCAGTCTCTGGTCATCCCTGTGCTGTCCGCAGTCTCTGGTCATCCCTGTGCTGTCCGCAGTCTCTGGTCATCCCTGTGCTGTCCGCAGTCTCTGGTCATCCCTGTGCTGTCCGCAGTCTCTGGTCATCCCTGTGCTGTCCGCAGTCTCTGGTCATCTCCTGTACTGTGTCTGCAGTCCATTAGTTCAGAATTTTTTTTTCCTGTTTTCTGCCTCTAAAACCTAGGTGCGTCTTATGGTCAGGTGCGTCTTATACGGCGAAAAATACGATAACACTAAAAAGGTACAAAAGCTGCTGGTTTGTTTTGGGGAACCCACTGGGAAGCATCCTGTTGGTCACAAACTGACATGACTTTAGTTAGTGGTTCAGATGAACAGATGTTTTGTTGGTTTTATGTTAACAATTTGCTGTACAAAGCCCTCCTGCCTTGAAACTGTTTGCTGCTTTGATGATAAAAAGTGCAGAACAAACTTACTTTTGACTTTTGACTGTTCCTGTTTTATATTGATTTGCTGTGTCTTGGGAGAATGTGGTCTGTCTAGCCCCACAAAGAACATTTTGACAAGAACCCATGCTACCTACTTACAGTAAGAGAGTCTTGGATGCTTGCTTTTAAGTAATGAACAAGGAATATAGTACTTTAGAAGAATAAATTATTTTTTACATGGCTAAACATTGGTATCACTAGCAGATGTGATCCATTCGGATACATACCAGGTGTTAAAATAGATAATATTTGTATAACACGAAAACATATCAATGTTTTATAAGTTTATATATTTGTGTGTATAAAATATCAGATCTGGGTTAATGTCATGCCATGCAAAGTAGATGTTGGCACATCCTAACTGTATTTAAAAAAAAAAACATTCTTTCATTTTCCTTTCTATTATGCATATGAGTTAATCAATATTACTCTATTGACTGCCATATGTCACATAGCAATTTTCTACACATATTGAAGTGTTTTACTGTGCTGGTGTGATTAATAAGGAAAAAAAAATCATTAATGCTTGCTTTTAGTGCTATAAATACATTGAAAAATAGGTTTAAAAAAAACATTAAAAAAGGTTTAATCTAGCCATATGCCGAATTTTGTGCATGTTGAAGCAAGAAAATGGATGCTTTTTGTCATTTCCAAAATATTGTGATCATCCACTAACCATAAGTATATTCTTACTAATATTTAAGTGATATTAAAATGTCTAGAAATGCTTGTTAGATGGATGTCGTGGAAGGAGAAGTTGTTTAAGTGAAAGTTACTGCTGTTCAGGCCTAACATCAAAAGTTCTGAATACAGTTTCAATGTATTTTTACTTTAATACATAACAGCTCACTTCTGCATTACCCCAATTTTATGGTACTACCTGCTAGTATTGCCTCAAGCCTCATTTATTTTTTGAAGTTTGCCCCAGCAGGACCTTCCAGCATTGACACCAGTGTAATACATGCTTTTCTAATACACTAGCCATCAAATCTGCTAGTTGACCTCAGTGGCAACAATTGTTGAATTCATAGATTTTGTGTTGGCTAACCCAATGCATGAAAATGTAGCCAGGTGCTGGCTATATAATTATGCCATTCAGGGACATTTACAGATGAGACTATGGTTAATTCTTTTTGCCCTTAGTGTCCAGTACTGAGACTGCTACATCACTTCATGTTAACAGAGTGGATTCAGTTTTTCTGACAGCAAAGGATCTTGTGACATATAGACCTATAACCAGTACATACTGTACTCCTGAATGCTGATTGAACTACAACTACCAGATAAATGGGGAACGAGAAAGATGCTGGGAAAGCAGATATATTCTACAGCAAGGGACTGGCTGGCTCCCTTGTCATAGGATTCTGAGCTGAACACAGGGGGGCTGCCTTATACTTCCAGAGTGCCAGCCTACTGCTGTGGCAGCGGGACTCTGCATATCTGTTCAGCACAGCACTGATGCCAATCACCATACCAGGATCACATCAGCTTCTCTGTATCGGGACTGTCACTATTAGGTCTTCACACAGACATCTTTGCTCACCGCAGTGACAGTCCATCAGGCAGCAACTCTGCACTTCCTTGCAAGCAGTCAAGAGTCTGGGCAGGAACTCTTGTTCCTAGGAGACCATACTATCCAAAGGATTGGTCAGTGGGCAGATGCCCAACCTCTTTCTGTCATCATACTAGAGACACTGCATGCAGACACCTTTACACGTCAGTTACCGGGACACCTTTGTTTTGAGTAGTACCATGGCTTATCCGTTTAACGTCATTGAATTACCAGTGTTCACTAATGCTTATGGGCCCTACCATTGCTAGCAGAAGACGGCGGATACCACCATACCAGGAGCTTTAAACATTGCAGAACTCAAGTTGCAATCTTCTAAGACCACTGTTATTCAATTTAGGTTATATATATTTCTTTATGCCAGAGTATACATTTACATAATTCTCTACATGATCTGTTGCGGCACCAATGACACAAAGGGGGCTGATAAGTCAACAAGCCTTTTCTTCTCCCTCTTGCAGCTGGTGTTGCAATTAAAAACTTGAAGCTTACTACTCGTGACTGTATAACCTTTTAAATTTGCTAATTGATTATTTCTATTTTACTAGCGCTCTGATTTCATGCGTTAACTGGGGTTGTACATCCTAAATAGAGATAAGCGAATTATTCAAAAATTCGATTCGGCTGATTCGCCGAATTTGTGGAATAAATTTGATTCGATGCAAATTTATTTGCTGCGAATTTAACTTATAAAAAGGGTGTTTCTAGGCTTCAGAGAGCCTTTATATTAGTGCAGAACACTGTACCTTTAATTTAAATGCCCTTGGAGTCTGCTGGGGAAGAGAAATAATACTGTCAGTCAGTATGACATGCAGATGAGTGCCGTCGATCTTAGAATCACCGCACACTTCACTCATTTGGGCAGTCACGGGGCCAAAACCAGAGTGTGGAGCCACAGTGTGGCGGTGGAGGCAGCAGCAATGGGAGGCCATACAGCACCCTATGACAAAATGGAACCCACCAGCAGTGTGAGGAGACCTGAAAGTGGCACATGGCAGAGTGTGGCGATGGAGACAGCAGCAATGGGAGGCCGTACAGGGACCCATGACACACTCTGGACCTGGCAGCAGCATGAGGAGGCGGTACAGGGGCCCATGGCAAGAAGAAGAAGAAGAAGAAGAAGATGAGTATGAGGATGAAGAAGAAGAAGAAGAAGAAGAAGGATGATGAGGATGAAGAAGAAGAAGAAGTAGGATGAGGATGAAGAAGAAGAAGAAGAAGTAGGATGAGGATGAAGAAGAAGATGAAGTAGGATGAGGATGAAGAAGAAGAAGTAGGATGAGGATGAAGAAGAAGAAGTAGGATGAGGATGAAGAAGAAGAAGTAGGATGAGGATGAAGAAGAAGTAGGATGAGGATGAAGAAGAAGAAGAAGTAGGATGAGGATGAAGAAGAAGAAGAATAATAAGAATAAGAAGTAGGATGAGGATGAAGAAGAAGAAGTAGGATGAGGATGAAGAAGAAGAAGAAGAAGTAGGATGAGGATGAAGAAGAAGAAGAATAATAAGAAGAAGAAGTAGGATGAGGATGAAGAAGAAGAAGTAGGATGAGGATGAAGAAGAAGAAGAAGAAGAAGTAGGATGAGGATGAAGAAGAAGAAGAAGAAGGATGAGGATGAAGAAGAAGAAGAAGAAGAAGAAGGATGAGGATGAAGAAGAAGAAGAAGTAGGATGAGGATGAAGAAGAAGAAGAAGAAGAAGAAGAAGAAGAAGTAGGATGAGGATGAAGAAGAAGTAGGATGAAGAAGAAGAAGAAGAAGAAGTAGGATGAGGATGAAGAAGAAGAAGAAGAAGAAGTAGGATGAGGAAGAAGAAGAAGAAGTAGGATGAGGAAGAAGAAGAAGAAGAAGAAGAAGTAGGATGAGGATGAAGAAGAAGAAGAAGAAGTAGGATGAGGATGAAGAAGAAGAAGTAGGATGAGGATGAAGAAGAAGAAGAAGTAGGGTGAGGATGAAGAAGAAGAAGAAGTAGGGTGAGGATGAAGAAGAAGAAGAAGAAGTAGGATGAGGATGAAGAAGAAGAAGAAGAAGCAGGATGAGGATGAAGAAGAAGAAGTAGAAGAGGAAGAAGGATGAGGATGAAGAAGAAGAAGAAGAAGTAGGCTGAGGATGAGGATGAAGAAGAAGTAGGATGAGGATGAAGAAGAAGAAGAAGAAGAAGAAGAAGTAGGATGAGGATGAAGAAGAAGAAGAAGAAGCAGGATGAGGATGAAGAAGAAGAAGTAGGATGAGGATGAAGAAGAAGAAGAATAAGAAGTAGGATGAGGATGAAGAAGAAGAAGAAGAAGTAGGATCAGGATGAAGAAGAAGAAGAAGAAGTAGGATGAGGATGAAGAAGAAGAAGAAGAAGGATGAGGATGAAGAAGTAGAAATAGAAGAAGAAGAAGTAGGATGAGGATGAAGAAGAGGAAGAAGAAGTAGGATGAGGATGAAGAAGAATTCCATTCCAGCAAAAAGTGTATCTGCAGAGAGCTCCGCTATTTCTGACAGTTCTCTGACAGTTCCTTCACATTTACAGCGGTTGAAACATTGTATCTATTTGTTTCCGAATAAAACATCTGTATCCTAAATGGAAACAAATAGATACAATGTTTCAACTGCTGTAAATGTGAAGGAACTGTCAGAGAACTGTCAGAAATAGCGGAGCTCTCTGCAGGGACACTTTTTGCCGGCTGTAGAAGGGATGAAAATCGGCCGATCGGGAAAAATTCGATTCGTGCATCCGAAGTTTGCTAATATTCGGATTCGGCGCGAATCGAATTTTTCCTAATATTCGAAACGAATTCCACTTCGCCAGGTTCGATTCGCTCATCTCTAATCCTAAACCCATTAATTCTAATATATAGAGGTGTCCTTAAAGAATTGTGTCCCTTGCATTATTATTCTATACTGTTGATATATGTCTGAGTGTCAGAGGTGTTGGGAGGCTTGCAGGGTCAGAGCAACCACTGGGGACAATAAGACAATTGTCAGCGCACAGAAATGTTATATAATCCCTCCTGACTATAAATTATATCAGTGAGTGCATATGGAGTCTCTCAATGTCCATGTGATATTAAATAGCACAAGAGATAGCCATCCCAGAACAAGCCAACTCTGTACAACATAAAACAAAGGAGAAAGTGAAGCGCCTTCTCAGTGGAGTATGTAAGTAAACGTTATTCAGCCACAGTTAAAAACACTCACAGGATATGGAGAAGTATATCGCTCATCAAGGTGTAATGACCCTGATGAGCGATTTTTTTCTCCATAACTTGTGAGTATTTTTAACTGTGGTTGCAGGTGTGGGAATCGCATTGATTCCCGCAAACAGCCGGCAACATGCGGGCAAGTGTAAACCTAGCCTTAAAGCATTGTAAAAGCACATCTATTCCAGTCCCTACATACACACTAAATGGCTCAGTTTATGTTTTACTTCTGTTTCCAATGGATACAGGTTGGGCATCAAATATCTATGCACACAATAACTCTTTGTGCTGACTTACATTTTTTGTTAAAAGTCCGTCTAAGTAACAAACATGACATTTTTAGATGGATCAGTGATCAGCGAAGTTGTACAAATGAAGAAAATCATACATTATGCCTAAATGGGCTTTCCAGGTATATGTTATACTTATCCTATAAATAAAAGCTTACATGTTTCTCTTGTCATAAGAATCTTGTTAAAGTTATTTGTATTTTTCACATTCTGTAGTGGGTGATGAACTAAAAGAGTTTATTTTTTACTTTGTCAAGAAAAGCTGTGGTGACACTGAACATCATATTATGTGCAGATGATCTGAAAAAAAAAAAGGAATTTCCCTTGCACTTAATTAGGTAACTGAAGTACAGGTTCACTGAGCTGAGTATAACTATATCCCTAGATTAAGTCAAATCTTTCATGTACACATTACCTATTACCTATGTCATTAACATTTGTGTTAAGGATGCTTAATATAGTTGAGCTTTGGGTTCAGGACTAAACTCGTGTTTAGTCTGAGTTGCACATGTTCAGTGGTTCAGCAATTGACCAAATTAAATGGGTATTTGGCTGAGCTGAACCCTGGCTGCAATGGGAAGTGAAACATGTACTACGCCCACCGCTGTCTTAACAGCCATTGAGTAATCCCTGCCTGGCCCATTCAGCTGTTAGCTGGGATCAACCCCAAAATCCATATTAGATCTACTGTATATCAGAGCATGCAGGCTGGTTGCCCTTACCCCCACCCCCTCCTGAACCATGCCAGGACACATACCCTCAACATGGGTAGGGTATCTTGCCGGGGGGGACTTTGAAGATACTGATTGCTATGAAGTGCTGTTTTGAGTAAGTGGACTGCAGTTGTCCCCACACTGACTGAGTTGGAAAGCAACACTGTAACCTTTAGATTGCTGTTCTGCCTTGAACTCTATAACTCAGATACCACTAGAAACTCATTTGTCAAGGAGACATTTTTTAAGCTTAAGAGACCAGGATGTATACTTTTTTTGGTGAATGACCAAAAAGGTTACAAAATGCATACAGTAGCCCAAATCAACAGGTATTCAGTGCTTTCTCCACCCTTCTTCCTTATTTTTACATTTTGGACAGAGGAAGGAAGGGTTATGACCCATCCATTTTTTGTTTTTTTCTGTAATAATGGTTAGCAAGACACATAGATGTTGATTTACTTAGACTTGAGAGTGCAAAATCTGGTGCAGCTGTTCAATCAAGCTTTAAAGGATAAGTTCACCTTTTGGAAAAAAATAATAAATGCACTTTTTTTGCAAGTGAAAAAATGTGCATTTATTATTTTTGTCCAGAGGAGCCTGTAAAGCATTGCACCATTGATCAGTAGATCGCTGATGCCATGCAGGTCTCCTGCAGACCTGTCAGAATATCTGCTTGCCATATGGAATGTACGAGAAAGCAGATATACTGACAGGAAGCTTCAATGAACTACCACAGCACTCCACCGCTAAGGCTGACGGGACTTGTAGGCACTCATTCATAGAACTCTGTGAATGAGTGACACAGCTGTGTGAGCGGAGCCCCACACAGCCACACTGTTTTCAAATCTGACAGATAGTATGGGGAAACTTCTCGTATTATCTGTCAGAGGTTGAGGGGGGCAATGGGCGTGGCTGCGGGAACATGTTACATGTTCCGCCCTAAAAATGTGTGGAACATGTTACATGTTCCAAAGGTGAACTTATCCTTTAATAAGAAAAAATGGAAACTGATAGCACCAGATTTTGCACTCTCCAATTTTATTAAATCAACCACAATGTGTTTTTCTGTCCAGAAACACCTGATCTCACCTGTGTGTAGTGTAGGGATGAAGACTGTTTGGAAGGGATAAGATGGATTGAGTGGTTCCCTGACTCAAAGTCATGGAGGTTGATTTACTAAAGGCAAATAGACTGTTCACTTAGCAAGTGAAGTTGCACTCTTCAAGAGAATTTTCCTGCTAGTGAATGTGATGAAAGCTCACTTTGCAAAGAATAACCAATCGTGTTCAATTTAAAAAAGCAATTTTTGATTGCACACGACTGGATGATGGAATTCAGCAGCGCTTCACTTCATTCACTAGGCTCTGGTAAAAATTCGGACCAGATTTTGCACTGTTCCATTTTAGTAAATCAACTCCAATGAGTGAATCCTCCCTAATATTGATGCAGAAACAATAAAAAAAAAGTATAATAAAATGCTCTAATCCCTCTCCACTCTATATAACCCCCCCCAAAAAAAAATGTTTTGCCTTTAGTCACACCTTAACTAAAGCAAATGACAACTATCGTTCTGAACATCCAGAGAAAAGAATTACTCCTGGATTTTATTTGTCAAATAAGTTGGCCAAGGACATTCACAATGTATTTAATAGTAAGCTGAAGGTCAATTTTTGCTCACATCTATTGATGATCAGTCAAAATAGCACTATACACAGTATATATATATATATATATATATATATATATATATATATATATATATATGTGTGTGTGTGTGTGGTTGTTTGTATTTCTTAAATAATATATTTTTTTATCTATATGAAGTACCATGAACTTTAACTAGGATTTGGTCAATACATTAAAGCCTGCTTCTGTTTTTCTGTATCCTGATATGTGACTGTCATTTCCTTTGACTTTAACAGTTGAGTGAAATAAAGGGAAAGACAAGTGGTCTGCACATTCAGCATTCAGAAGAAAGCATTTCTGTGTAGGGTTTGTTAACCGTTGTCCTCTGATATCAGTAACCCATGTTATGTAGGGCACAGGCCTGACATCCTCAAAAGATCTCCCTGAAGGGAAGTGAAATATCTACTCTGAAGTTTCCAAACTTCCCTGAACTGTATCTACAGTCTCACACCAGGAGGGGAGACTGCAGCTTTGAAAAAAAAAATAACACCTTTGTTATTCCAAGTGTTAGAGATGAAGCAGAGTTTGCAGATGGCCTCAAGGATTTTGCACCCTTCACCAAACACAGATGGAAAGTAGACTCTTTGAACTGCTCTGAAAATCTGTTAGCAAGCAATGCAGCAGACTATGAAACCACCATATTTTTAGTCCACTCTGTTTTAGATTTTATGACTATGTAACAAGAAAGAATGCGGCGGTTTGATGTTGTCACCTTTTCAGTTCTGTTTGGTAGCACGTGAAGTAAGTGTAGAGAAAAGTATGTCAGACCTACCAAATTCAGTAAGTGTAGTTCCCATCTGAATGTGTGCTGTTGATGAGTGATACTGTTTATCCAGAAGAGCTGGAAACAAGAGAGAAGTGTTCAATCCATTCGGTTATGGACGAGTCAGCAGTCAGTATTTCCAGATGTATTTATTCACATCAAAACAAAGATGAAAACCTCATATGACTTTAAACTGTTTTATAAAATGTCTGTGGTGTGATAACTGGTAAAGAGTGGAGTGCTTTAAAAAAATTGTCAGTGAAGTCATTTCAAATTGTAGAATGCAATATGCTTTGTTTTCTGTTTTTTTTTGTTTACAAACGGTTTTATTGTATAAAAGTAGACTGTAAAACAACAGTACATTTTCAAATGATATTTACAGCAAAAACAAGGCACTTTTGAAAAGCAAAATACAGAAAAGTATATTAATGTAAGAAAGAGAAGAAAAAGAAAAGAGCAGATTGCAAGTACATGAAATACGTAAATGATAAGGTAGGTTGAATGATGCATCTGTCAACAGTATATGCCAGACAACTTTCAGAGGAAATGTTGTTAATCATGCAATAAATGTCTATAATCCTTCCATGACTCCCATTTTTTATCAAATAAGTGCATCTTATCCAGTAGGGTATAATGAATGCGTTCCATAAGCATTACAGAGTCAATTTTATGTACAACGGAGGCCAAGGGTACAGCATTGGACCTCCAATGTAAGGCAATAGACCATAAAGTGGCAATACCTATAGTATGTATCAATCTGATAATGGCATCAGAGACCCCTGGGATATGAGCCCCCAATAGACAGCTCTGTATAGATAATCGTACCGGGGTACCCGCCAGTGAGGTAGCCACCTCAGATATCTTGCACCAAATCAAAGATATGGTCGGCCAAAATATATGAACCAAAGTACCTGTGAGGCCACAGCCCTGGAAACATAAAGGGGACATTTGTGGAAATAATACATGTAGTCTTGATGGGGTATAACACCATCTGGTTAAAACCTTAAGGGCCGTCTCATGAACAGAGAGAGATCTAGAACACTTACATATGTTATCCACCATGGAATCCCAATCCTCATCCGAAAAAGTGATACCACTATCCTCCTCCCATTTTTGTCTGTATAAAGGGGTTGTATGAAAAAGACAGATCAAAGATTGGTGATAAAGATCAGAAATAAGACCCTTACCCCTAGGAGAGTCACAGCTGGTACGTTCAAAAAAGGATATTGGAGAAGATGGTATAAGGCCAAAGTGTGAATTAAAAAAGTGTCTAATCTTTCGGTAACAATGGTCCTCATGAAGAGGAACATCAAAAAGCACAGGTGGCGCACACACCTAGTGCATTATCCAAGGTTTATTGTAAAGAGTAAAAAATAATAAAAACATACTCACAAACGAAGCATGTATCTAAAAAGCATAGAAAAATGACGATGGCCACAACGGCAGGCAAGGTATCCTCACTGTCAGTGCGGTCAAATGGCTGACGCATTTCGGGGAAGAATCCCTTTCCTCAGAGCTAATGACCAGCCTCTGATGCAGATGTGTAATGGATGAAAAGTGGGAGCCTTGCTGGTGATGCCTCTTTCTCTTTATCCATATCAAAGGTAATGTAAGATCCTCCTCCATGGGATCTGAGAGTTAATAGTTGCCCATTGTGATAGTTGCGCAAAACCGAGAGGTAATATAGGCAAAAATTGGGAGACCGAGACCTCCCGTCTGTTGTGTCCGGTACAAAATAGATGAAGCAAAACGTGGACGCTTATTACCCCAGATAAAGTTGTTAATAGTCCGCTGAAAGTGGTCTAAAAACATTTTAGAGACCGGAACTGGAAGTGCTCTAAAAAGATAAAGTAGTTTAGGCAATATATTCATTTTAACCGCTGTGACTCTACCCAGAAAGGAAATAGGGTAACCATGCCAAATCTTCAATAGAGTAGAGAGACGTGATACACATGGTGGATAATTAGCAGTAAACATATCCGAGTATCTGGGAGTGAGATTAATACCTAAATAGGATATCCGATCCATGACCCAACAAAATGGAAAAGAACTACGGAGAGATGCACTTAGGGAATTAGGAACATTAACAGGCATAACCACCGATTTGGTAAAATTAACAGTAAGACCTGACGCTATAGCAAAATCGTTCAATAGGGCACATAAATTAAGCAATGAAGTTAATGGGTTAGTGAGAAAAAGCATAACATCATCAGCATACATGCTTATTTTGAAATGTGAAACTAGTAATGGATAGCCAGAAATATCCAAATGTGATCTGATCGCTACTGCCAAAGGTTCCAACACCAGCGCAAATAAAAGGGGTGAAAGAGGACAGCCCTGGCGGGTACCTCTACCCAATGTAAAGAAGTCAGAGTTACAGCCAGGAAGCCTTATTCTCGTTTTAGGAGAGTCGTATAGGGCGTGTATACCAGCTAAAAACTCGTCACTGAAGCCCATTTTCTGTAGCAAGGAAAATAAATAGGGCCAAAGAACACTGTCAAAGGCCTTGTTTATGTCTAGACTCATCAACAAAACCTCTTTAGAATGTAAATTGGCATCTTTAATAACATTTAGCGTGAGGCAAATGTTATCAGTAATGAATCTGTCAGGAATAAAACCCGATTAGTCCGGAGAGACCAGAGAGGAGATAATAGGGGCCAACCTGTCTGACAAAATACGGCTAAATATTTTCAGATCGTTATTCATTACTGAGATTGGTCTATAGTTTTGTGGCAAACAGTGGTCTTTCTGTGGTTTGGGTATTAAAGACATATTAGCCAATAGCATCTCCTCAGGGAACTTACCCCCCTGCAGAACATCATTAAATAAAGTTATTAAATAGGGAGCCAACGTAGAGGCAAAATGTTTGTAGTAACTAGCGGTGAATCCATCAGGACCTGGTGCAGTAGAACTTTTTAGCGAGCTAATCACACGAGTTATTTCCTCCAAAGTACAGGGGGCATTAAGAGAGGCAATCTGAGAAGGTGTAAGAGCAGGGAGGGGTATAGAATCCAGCCATGAGTCGGATGGTGGAACAGAATCTGACTGTGGAGGAGCTAATAGGTTAGAATAAAAGTTTTCAAAAATACCCAAAACTTCCTGAGGTAAAGATGAGATAGCGCCCGAGTTAGTGCGTAACTTATGAACATGTGGGGGGCACAGAGAGTGGTTCAATTTCCTTGCAAACATAGTGGATACTGAGTTGATATGTAACAAGAACGAGGCCTTCGACCAGCGGAGAGCTTTTTCAGTCTTTTGGGAAAGAGTATTCAATTCTAAACGCTTTTGTAACTGTTTATTAACAAGAGATGGATTAGCAACATGACTTTTATAATGTGCTTCTAATTCTCGGGTAAGAAGTAGAATTTGCTGCCATCGTTTTCTATTTCTGGATGAAGCCATAGAGATAAGGCGGCCAAGTAGGACCACCTTATGGGCTACCCATAGTGTGGCTGAAGATATATCAGAAATCGAGTTAGACTGAAAATATTCCTGAATAGATGTAACCACCTTTTGGCGAGAGTCAATATCAGTAAGCATAGAGTCATTAAGTCTTCAAGAGAAGGGAGTAGGTGGTAATCCTATAAACGTGATAGATAAGGCCACAATATCATGATCCAACCAGGGGCTCAAGTGGATGCAAGCCATCCTAGAATTAGCTAGTAAAATAGGGGTACAATAGATATAGTCTAATCTAGCATAAGAGTCATGTGGGTGAGAATAAAATGAATAATCCCTGGCCCCCGTATTGTGCACCCTCCAGGCGTCCAACTGGAGGGCATCTAGTTTTTTAGTAAGGGATTTTGGGAAAGCCTGGAAAGAGTGCGAGGAGGAGCTGCGGTCCAAAAGAGGGTTTGCTACCAGGTTAAAATCACCACCCACCAATAGATGGGGGGACAAAAACCTATCCAGAACATCAAAAAATTTTGATAAAAAGGAAGCTTGTGCCGAATTCGGTGCATAGACATTAGCAATCGTAAGTTCTCGACCTCAAAGGGTGCCTTTAAGAATGATAAACCTACTGTCTGGATCACGATACACATGTTGAACCTCAAAGGGGAATGAGTTATGTAGAAAGATGGCTACTCCTCTACTTTTGGAGGAATGTAAGGTATAATACCCCTGCCTATAGGATTTATGAAAATATGTAGGGTGTTTTGCAGCTGCAAAATGTGTTTCCTGTAATAAAATAATTTTAGCCCCTAGTCGCTTATATTGAAGAAAGGCTGTTTTGCACTTATTTGGTGAATTGAAACCCTGGACATTATGCGAAATACATGGAATCACCATAGTATACAAAAGTTATAGCTATCAGCATAAAAATACATATTGAAAAGACATCTCCTAGAATTATTTGGCTGGACATAAGGACCCGCAAGTCCACATCAGACAGATTTACAGGCAGTAGTACCAGCCTAGGGGACATCCAGACCCCAATATGGGGGTCGTGACGTCCACAAACCGGCACAAAACCAACATCATGCACTAAAGCTTTGAAAAGAGAAAAGACAAAAAACAATAGAAGTGAAGCTGTAATAGCTCCTACAATTAAGAGGGTAACTGAAAAACATGGATCAGGTAGGCAATTTGCCATACCTGAAAAAACAAAAAATTCAAACATCAAAGGGCCAAATGGGCCCAAACCCTGTCTCCGTAAAACATGGAAAACGGAGCTGCCACCCCACAATCGGGGAAGCGACACCTCCGGCCATGTCAGGTAGCAGGGTAGGGTAACGTGTTCAAGAGTTTTGAAACCATGAATTAATGGGCGGTATTAAGAGGGTCCACAGACCTTTGTTAAGCCTTAACACATCCAGCTATCAATAAGAAAGTATACATAGTTCTCAGAAACACAGAAATATCACAGCAGTGACCACAAAAATGCACATCCTGAAGATGTAAGAAATACAAACGAGCAAAATCCCTGTATCTCGGTTCTTGTCTCAGTCATAGAAAACTGTGGACCAGGACTAAGGACTATCAAAACAATGGGTAATAGGCAAGTGAGCATGGTCCTGTCAACCCGGTTCTTGTCGGACTCTCCTTCTATCCCTCCGTGGAGATGGAGTATGCCAAATGGGAGAGACACGAGGAGTGGAGGGTGGACGTTGAGGTGATGGGGCGTCCGCTAGGCCCAATTTGGCCAAGATTTCTCTACCTTCGGGAAGGGATGTAGCTACAGTATATATGTGCTCCCATTGTGTGGAACTATCAGCTTAAAAGGGAAGCTCCATCTATCGCGGATACGAGCTGAGAGAAGGGCAGTTGTAACTTCTTTCATTTTTCTACATTTCTCCAACGTAGCCGGAGAAACATCTGGAAAGATTTGTAAAACTGAGCCTTCGAAGGAGATCGTTGGGGTATTGCAAGCAGCTCTAAGTATGTCTTCTTTGGTCAGGAAATCCTTCATACATAGGACAATGTCCCTAGGCGGTTTATCATTAGGAGGTTTAGAGCGCAGGGCTCTGTGGATGCAGTCACAAGCAAAGGACCCAGGGTCATGATCCGGAAGGAGTGACTTGAATAACTTGGTTATGGTTTGTGAAAGATCAAACACAGACTCCGGAATTCCCCTGACTCGCAGATTATTCCGGCGATTGCGATTATCAAGGTCCTCAACCTGCGCCTGCAATTGTGAAAAGGCCGTTTGTAGATGATCGTGTTCTCTGGAAAGTTCACCATAGGCCAGGCTAAGTTCATCATGTTTGGTTTCTAAGCGGTCGGTCCTGGAGCCCAATGTGGCTATTTCCTGAGAGAGAACATTAGTGCTTTTATGCAGTTCTGATTGGAATTTAGCGGCCAGCTTGGTGTACATAGTTTCCAAGCAAGATTCCAGGTCCCCCTTTGTGAGTTGCTGTGTATATTCACTGACCAGAGCTAATGAAGGAGCTGTGATATCCTGCGTGGAATCGGACAGCGATGCTCATTCTGTATTATCTGGAGACATGCTGCAAATCTCGTGTGTCTTAAGTAGGTATGTTGTGAGGAACTTTTGAGCTTGTCCCCTTTTTTTCTTGGTGGACGGCATACAGGGAGTCTCCTGGGGGTGATCAACTGGAAATTGGATAACCAAAGGAGATAATAACCCCAGGGGATCTATAACGCCCAAAACAGGTTTAAGGTTGTAGTTACATAGATGCTATCAGGGTTATCTGCAAAAATTTTATATTGTAAAAATATTTAGCAAACCAGGAGGGCGTAGAGAGCACATAGGCTGTGGTAAACACCATTAATAACTCCCAGGAGCAAGATGATGGCTCCAACTCCCACCTTAGGGTCTGAGAGGGACGAGGGGCACGTGTGGAACAGAGGTCCCCCTATGATGATCTCAGGGCCCTCCAGGGCAGATCCAGGGAGCCCCGGCACTCCACCGGAGCAGTATATAGGCCTGAGTAGGCCTCTGGGCCCAACAGGGGCTGTGGCCACAGAGGAAGGCGGTTTCTGAGGCAGTAAATAGGAGCCCCATTCTCTGAATCACTGGAGGGGGACCCGATGACCAGTAGCCGCCAGCCCCCTTGCCTCCTATACTCACTGTGGCCCGGATGAGAGGAGGTCCATATCGGGTGGAGTAGGCCGCAGGTGTCCGCCGCCACGGGGAGTGGCAATACACAGCAGCGCCCCTCTCCCAGACTGAGGAGATGCAGAGGGAGCCTCCGATGTCCCGGAATGATCCACCGCCGCCCGGATGGCAGTGGCCGCAAGTACAAGGCGCCGGAGCCCCGGATTATGCGGCCGCGCCAGGCCGCGGATGTCCGCCGCTACAGAGGGCGGAAATATCGCCCGGAGCCCGTCTCCCAGATACCGGAGATGCCAACAGGAGCCTCCGCTGCTATGGTCCGCAGCTGCACGGATGGCAGCAGATTGTGTAGGTTGGCGCCGGAGCTCTTGATTATGCGGCCGCTCCGGTCACCATCTTGGACACGCCCCTTGTTTTCTGTTTTTAACATTGTATTACAACATTAGTATTACAGATATGCTTTGATAGGATGATACACTTTTACCACCAAACAGGTCTTTCATAAGCAAAAAATTGTTTATAAATAGAATATATACAGGAGTTAAACAAAAATGGAAACTCTGATTTGCAGGTGTGAAAGAAAGTGATGACATGTTTTGCATTGAAAGATGAAGTGGTGTAACATGTTTTTGCTTCCGCTGTGTGATGAGACATCTAGATAATGGGCGGGAAGGTTCACTTTTGTCATAGTGTTAGTAATACGGTGTCATATCAGAGCTTACTGAGCTTCTAAAAGGGCAAATTGTTGGTACCCGCTTAGCTGGCGCCTCTGTGACTAAAGTTTCCAAATTATTTGCCATGTTGTAAGGTACAGTGCCAAAGGTTATGATGGCATATGCAGTTTCTGGGAAAACATCGTCTGATAAGCATAAGCACGGTCAACATGGTCAGCTGACCAAAAGAGACAAAAAGATATTGTGCAGCATTGTAACCCAGAATAAAACAACTGCTGCAAAAGGGACTCCAGATCTCAACCTCAGTCCCGTTACAAAAGGTCAGATTTAAATCTTAGATCTGGGGTGGGCAGACAGAGATAGTAAGACACATAGGGGTTGCGTTACCAAAAGTGTAGAATGCAAAATCTGGTGCAGCTCTGCATAAAAACCAATCAGCTTCTAACTTCAGCTTGTTCAATTACGCTTTGGAAATAAAACCTGGAAGCTAATTGGCTTCTCTGCAGAGCTTCACCAGATTTTGCACTGTCCACTTTTAGTAAAGCAACCCCTTAATATAAGCCCCAACTAGAACACAGCTCAGATTAGCCACATAGGGCAGGTAGGGCATCTGTTGTATGGGAAGCATCTTTTTGTGCATCCAGCTTTGATCACCATAGGTAATCGCTACCTGTGGGAACAGTCATGAATAGCTGTGGCCATGGACAAACTGTCATTGCAGTGTTCGAACTTGGCGAAACAACTTTCAAACCTAGCCACAGGAATCAGTAGATTCTTGTTGATGGGATGCAAACTCGCTCAGCAGCAGATAGGACACAAAAAAACAAAGGTCAGGCACACATTGATAAGTATGTTTCCCTTTTAATTTTACTGCTGCTATTTGTCTGTTTTGTAATATATCCACTTGTAGTTCAGGCCTTTTCTGGCACTTTTTGTTTACGTGTAGCAATCAGTATTTTTTGCTAGAACCCCAAAATATTGTATATTTTTAAAGCAGAAGTGGTGGGTTTTGCTATTTTTTATGACAGTATTTGTGCAGTAGTTCTTCAAACACACTTTTTTGGGGAATAAATATACTTTTTTGAATTTTAGTGCAAAGAAAAAAATAAATAACCCATTTTTTTAGTAAAATATAAAAGAAGATGTCATGCCGAGTAAATAAATACCAAACATGTCATGCTTTAAATTTGTGCACGCCCATGCAATGATGTCAAACAACGTAAATTTACCTAGCCATAGGCAACACTTTATAAGCCTTTACAGGTTGTCACTTTAGATTTTCAGAGAAGGTCTAATGCTAAAATTACTGCCTATGATCTGATGTCTGCAGTGATACCTCACATGTGTGGTATCATTGCTGTTTGCGTATGCGTGGGACCGATAAGTGTGTTCACCTTTGCGAGCAAGCATGGGGGCTCTTTTGATCACTTTTATTGCTGTAACAAGGAATGTAAACATCCCTTGTGACTGCAATTGGTATGTGACAGGTATTCTTTATGGAGGGATCTGGGGTCAATAAGACCTGAAATCCCTCCCCTGCCTTTAAAAGCATTTAATCACATCAAGTTTGGTGTGATTAAATGCTTTTTCTTTTTTCAAAATGGGGCCGTTTATATTCAAATAATCCAGAAGTGATGCAAGGTCATTACTTCCAGATTACTATATCTTAGAGCCAAACAAAGCAAATCCGGTCTTTGTTCAGCTCTGTGATCATCCAGTAGAAGCATCGGCTGGTCGATTGGGACTTCCAGTAGGACGGGAGATCCCGGTAAAGCCCTGGAATGCCTCCTTACCCCTCAACATGCCTCTATACCCCTGTACATCTCTGTAACTCCCAAATAACCACTATAAATAAAAAAAAGGTTTTTTTTGTTTTTGTTATAACATTTTGCAAATGGGTAATTTTTCTCCTTCACTGATGTACGTCGATGAGGCTGCACTGATGGGCACTGATGAGGGGGCACTGATGAGGCAGCACTGATAGGTGGCAATGATGGGCATTGATAGGCGGCAATGATGGGCACTAATAGGCAGCACTGAAGGGCACTAATAGGCAGCACTGAAGGGCACTGACTGTTGGCACTGACTGACGAAACTGACTGTTGGCACTGACTGAAGGCAATGACTGGTGACACTGATGGGCACAGACTGTTGGCACTCGTTGGTAGCACTGTTAGGCACTGATGGGCATGTGTAGGGCTGCACTGATAATCAGGCCACTGATTGTCAGCTCCATGATTATCAGTGTAGGTAGATGAATCCTTTCACAGTAGCCGATTATCAGCAGTACTGTGACAGCATGAGGCAAGTACTGCCGATAACCAGCAATTTTATTTACATGGTGATCAACTGTGATTGGACACAGCTGATCACATGGTAAAAGGCTGATGTGATTGGCCCTTTACTGTGTCATGTGATCAGCTGTGTCCAAAACGCTGGGGGCACGCGGGGGGTTCGTTCTGGGAGGACGTCATTGTTGGGAATGCAACAGCATGTACTATATACAGTATTGTGTGTTAATATACTTGACTAGTAGATGGCACTGTACACTAAGGTTATCAGTTGTGCATATCTGTAAACTTGTTGGTTCTCTCTCTCTCTTCTCTCTCTCTTCTAAACCAAGATGTCTGCTGTTACAGTCTGCTGCAATGTGTTGTATGTTTGCAACTTAAGCCACACAATTAACCAAGTTCTGCCTCATCACAAGCTACCAGTGTCTTCTCTAACACATAACCAACAGGTTATGGGCCCAGCTCCAGACACTGGAAAAAGGAAAACTACAAGCAAGTAAGTGCTGCATTTACAATCCTACCAAATCCTGTGTGAGGAAACAAGAGCTGTATCCAATTCACTGAAAGATGGCAAGTGCTTCAGATATGAAGTTTACAATAGCAAAGCTCAACAATACCAACTACCAGCTATGGAAGTTTAAGCTTGAAATGCTGTTATCCAAAGATGACTTGTGGCAGGTACCAGATACACACAGACTCAATGACAACCCAGAAGAATGGGACAGAAAAAACAGGCAAGCAAAAGCAGTCATTAGCCTGTTAGTGGAGGACGATCAACTCATTCATATAAGGAAAGAAAACTCAGCTAAAGGTATGTGGACTGCATTACAAAACCTGCATGAACGTGCAAACCTAAACAGTAAACTATATCTGCTGCACAAACTGTATAAGATGAGGCTGGAAAAAGGGCAGAAAATGGGTGAACATGTACAGTGGGGCAAAAAAGTATTTAGTCAGCCACCAATTGTGCAAGTTCTCCCACTTACAAAGATGAGAGAGGCCTGTAATTGGCATCATAGGTAGACCTCAACTATGAGAGACAAAATGAGAAAACAAATCCAGACAATCACATTGGCTGATTTGGAAAGAATTTATTTGAAAATTATGGTGGAAAATAAGTATTTGGTCACCTACAAACAAGCAAGATTTCTGGCTCTCACAGACCTGTACCTTCTTCTTTAAGAGGCTCCTCTGTCCTGCACTCATTACCTGTATCAATGGCACCTGTTTGAACTTGTTATCAGTATAAAAGACACCTGTCCACAACCTCAAACAGTCACACTGCAAACTCCACTATGGTGAAGACCAAAGAGCTGTCAAAGGACACCAGAAACAAAATTGTAGACCTTCACCAGGCTGGGAAGACTGAATCTGCAATAGGCAAGCAGCTTGGTGTGAACAAATCAACTGTGGGATCAATAATTAGAAAATGGAAGACATACAAGACCACTGATAATCTCCCTCGATCTGGGGCTCCACGCAAGATCTCACCCCATGGGGTCAAAATGATCACAAGAACGGTGAGCAAAAATCCCAGGACCACACGGGGGGACCTAGTGAATGACCTGCAGAGAGCTGGGACCAACGTAACAAAGGCTACCGTCAGTAACACACTACGCCACCAGGGACTCAGATCCTGCAGTGCCAGACGTGTCCCCCTGCTTAAGCCAGTACATGTCCGGGCCCGTCTGAAGTTTGCTAGAGAGCATTTGGATGATCCAGAAGAGGATTGGGAGAATGTTATATGGTCAGATAAAACCAAAATAGAACTGTTTGGTAGAAACACAACTCGTGTTTGGAGGAGAGAGAATGCTGAGTTGCATCCAAAGAACACCATACCTACTGTGAAGCATGGGGGTGGCAACATCATGCTTTGGGGCTGTTTCTCCGCAAAGGGACCAGGACGATTGATCCATGTACAGGACAGAATGAATGGGGCCATGTATCGTGAGATTTTGAGTGCAAACCTCCTTTCATCAGCAAGGGAATTGAAGATGAAACGTGGCTGGGTCTTCCAACATGACAATGATCCCAAACATACCACCCGGGCAACGAAGGAGTGGCTTCGTAAGAAGCATTTCAAGGTCCTGGAGTGGCCTAGCAAGTCTCCAGATCTCAACCCCATAGAAAACCTTTGGAGGGAGTTGAAAGTCCGTGTTGCCCAGCGACAGCCCCAAAACATCACTGCTCTAGAGGAGATCTGCATGGAGGAATGGGCCAACATGCCAGCAACAGTGTGTGCCAACCTTGTGAAGACTTACAGGAAATGTTTGACCTCTGTCATTGCCAACAAAGGATATATAACAAAGTATTGAGATGAACTTTTCATATTGACCAAATACTTATTTTCCACCATAATTTGCAAATAAATTCTTTCCAAATCAGCCAATGTGATTGTCTGGATTTGTTTTCTCATTTTGTCTCTCATAGTTGAGGTCTACCTATGATGCCAATTACAGGCCTCTCTCATCTTTGTAAGTGGGAGAAATTGCACAATTGGTGTCTGACTAAATACTTTTTTGCCCCACTGTAAATGCTATGCTAGAAATTGTGGACCAGCTGGGTGCAATAGGTGAAGAAATGAAAGACAATCATGTTGTGGCACTACTTCTATGCAACCTTCCAGAATCATACAGTGCCCTTATAAATGCTCTAGAAACTAGACCGGAAACTGAACTGACCCTTATGTTAAGGGAAAATTAATTGATGAATACAGCAGAAGAAAGGAAAATTTGCATAGTGAAGAGAACGAGAGACCAGAGGCAGCTCTGAAGGTGCATGAAGGCATAAGACAAAGCAAAGAAACCAGGGTATGTTTTCGCTGCAAAAAGGCCGGTCACCTGAAAAAGAACTGTTCAATCTGGAAAGCTGAGCAGCAAAAGCGGGAGCTACCCACAAGAGAAAGAGCTAAAGCGGTCATGAAAGAAAATGAAAGTGCATCATGGAGTGGTACTTTTAAAGTGACTCAGAATAGTACCTCACATAGATGGTACATTGATTCAGGGGCAACAAGTCACATGACAAGCGACGAGACATTCTTCACAGAAATTGATTTTAGTGTAAAAGATAAAGTCTTCCTAGCAAATGGGAAAAGTATTACAGTGGAAGGTAATAGTCAGGGATTTCTGAACTGCAAAACGCCATCAGGGGGCAAGCAGAGCATCCTTGTAAAGAATGTTCTATATGTTCCAAGCCTAGAAGGAAGCCTTCTATCAGTTAAAACCCTTGCAAGCAATGGACTCACTGTCCAGTTCAGAGGTAATGAATGCAGAATTCAAAATGGAAAGCAAATTCTAACAAGAGGAAGTTTAAATGAACATCTGTACAAAATCATCACTGAAAGCGAGAAGGCTAATGCGGCAACTCATAACCCACATGACAAGTGCATCCACCTGTGGCATAGAAGATTGGGGCATTGAAACCCAGAAGCTAAAAAGGACTTTGCAAAGAGAGGTCTATCAGAAGACATGTAAATATTGCCTTGCTACACATTCAGCAAGTGCACGTGTTGCATCAAAGCAAAGGCCACCCGAACCTCTCTTCCACAGACCAGTCAGAGTAAAACCATTAAACTGATGGAACTGATACACAGTGATGTGTGCAGACCAATGAAAACCATCACACCTGGCGGGAACAGATATTTACTGACTTTCATCGACGATTATTCCAGGTACACAATAACGTATCTAATGAATCACAAAAGTGAGACATTAGAAAAACTTCAAGAGTTTGTAGCTATGACAAGCAACAAGTTTCAAAGGAAACCTGGAATAATATGCACTGACAATGGAGGGGAATATATGAATAAAGAGATGGAATCATACCTAAAGAAACAAGGTATTATACACCAAACAACTGTACCATACACTCCTGAGCAAAACGGCGTAGCGGAAAGAAAGAATCGCACTCTTGTAGAAATGATCAGATGTATGATTTCGGACGCTGCCTTACCTAACAAATACTGGGGAGAAGCAATAATGACTGCAACATACCTACAAAACAGGCTCCCATCAAAAGCTATTGAGAGTACACCATATGAAATGTGGAATGAATGAAAACCTAATGTAGGACACATCAGAGTGTTTCGCTGTAAAGCATATGCCCACGTTCCAAGTCAGAAACGCTCCAAGTTGGAGAACAAAGCCATAGAAGGTGTTCTGGTGGGCTACAGTGAGCAGAGTAAGGGATATAGAATCCTTTGTCCAAAGACCAACAAGGTCACAGTAAGCTGCAGTGTTTATTTTGATGAAAGTGAAGCACCAGATAATACAATTCTTGAAAAATGTGGAGAGGATTTACGCGCTGAATCGGCAAGAGACACTGACCCATGCGAAGCGGGACAAGAGCCAGAATAAGCAGTGGAACTTACAATCAACGAGCCAATAGAACCCACTGAACAACAAGAAATGAGAAGATCCTCTCGAATGACAAAAGGGATACCACCCCACAGGTTATCATACGCTGCTAAAACACATCAAACACAGGAGCCAACATCCTGATAAGACATAGAAACTTTGCCGAGAAGGGAAGCCGATCAGTGGAGAAAAGCAGCTGAAGAAGAAATAAAATCACTTCAAGAAAATAAAACTTGGTCACTAACAGAACTCCCTCCTGGTCGCAAAACCATCGGAAGCAAATGGACTTTTAAAGTGAAATATGATACAGAAGGAAACATCTATAGATACAAAGCAAGATTAGTTGCCAAGGGATACTCCCAGAAATTTGGAGAAGATTACGATGAGACATTTGCTCCAGTTGTGAAACATTCCACCATAAAGACACTCCTTAGTATTGCTGCAGGAAAGGGAATGCAAGTAAAGCACCTAGACGTCAAAACTGCCTTTTTGTATGGAGACATCCAGGAGGATCTGTACATGGAACAGCCACCAGGATTTGAGAAAGAAAAGAACCTTGTATGCAAACTGCAAAAGAGCATCTATGGGCTCAAGCAAGCGGTGAGAGCATGGAATGAAAAAGTGAATGAAATACTCAGAAAGGAAGGGTTCTCAAATAGTAAAGCAGATCCATGTCTGTATTCAAAGAATCAAGAGAACAAATGGACATACATCCTAATATACATCGATGACATCTTGACGTGTTTTGAACAAGAAGGGGACTATGACCAAATAGTTCACAAACTGAAACAACATTTTGAAATTAAAGAGTTGGGGAACATTACTCACTACCTAGGAATTCAAATAGAGCGGGAAGAGGATGGAAGCTATCTTCTTAACCAAAGTCAGAAAATTACAGAAATGTTAGAAGAGTTTCACATGCAAGATGCAAAGGAAGCGAAAACACCAATGGAACCAGATTATCCAAAAAACAATGGAACAGAAAACTTGTTACCTAACAATGATTATTACCGCAGGGCAATCGGAAAATTGCTATACATCGCCACTGTGACAAGACCAGACATCGCCGTAGCAGTGGGAATACTTTGCAGGAAAGTCGCAACACCGTGTCAACGCGACTGGAATGCAGTAAAGAGGGTAATGCAGTACCTAAAGGGAACAAATCGGATGAAGCTGTGACTTCCAGCATCGTAAAACCAAAAACTGATTGGATATGTGGACGCCGATTGGGCTGGAGACACCACTGACCGCAAATCTACAAGTGGTTACATCTTCCAGTATGGACAAGGAACCATAAGCTCGTCTAGTCGGAAATAAGTGACTGTCGCACTTTCTTCAACAGAAGCGGAATACATAGCAGCAGCACATGCATGTCAAGAAGCCATTTGGATTTGTCAACTTCTACTAGATACGGGACTGAATATGTCACAACCCACACCCATCTTTGAAGACAATCAGGGATGCATAAAGCTTACACACTCTGAGAAGATTAACCCAACAACCAAGCACATTGATGTAAGATATCATCTGCTCAGAGACATGCAAGAACAAGGGGTTATCGACATCCAGTACTGCCCATCAGAGGAGATGACTGCAGATGCACTCACCAAACCTTTGCCAAGGGAACGTCATTGTTTTCTACAAAAGAGACTAAATGTCATATAATTATGCACATGCCGTTGAGAAGGGGTGTTGGGAATGCAACAGCATGTACTATATACAGTATTGTGTGTTAATATCACTTGACCAGTAGATGGCACTGTACACTAAGGTTACCAGTTGTGCATATATGTAAACTTGTTGGTTCTCTCTCTCTCTTCTCTCTCTCTTCTAAACCAAGATGTCTGCTGAAATGTGTTGTATGTTTGCAACTTAAGCCACACAAGTAAACCAAGTTCTGCCTCATCACAAGCTACCAGTGTCTTCTCTAACACATAACCAAAAGTCATATGGGCATTTAAAGAGCCAAAGTTTATTTTGGCCATGATTGTGAAGATGAGGGGAGATATGATAGGTCACAAGACAGACCCAGCACCTGGAAAAAGGAAGGCAAGAGGAGGAAGGTTCAGGGTGATAAATAGTGCAGCTTCAAACTGAGAGAAGGAAAGAAAAGAGATAAAAAGACAAAAGGTTCTAAGGCAGGTAGATTAGTTGAGGAAGTGTAGACTTTGAAACATATGTGGGCTGGGTGTAAATCTGAACCACAGGTTCCAGCACCAATTAATAACAAAAGGCATTGTAAAATGGTATAACAGGACATCTGAGCAATGTAGTAAAAATACATAATAGTAAATAATATAAATCTTGTAAATGAACGTACTCTCCAGGAGGGTAGGATGGCAGAGGAGGGAGGCTTTCAGAGGGAGGTGAGCCCCCCAGCCACTACCAGTGTGATATGGCACTAGGAGGCATTAAGTAACTCTTGGAGAGAGATGAGCTCATACAATATGTTTGTGTTCAGTTATAACATATAGTAGTGGGGTTACTAGATGTGTGGGCTAGGAGCCAATTTGGGGGTTCCACCAAACATGTTTAGGATCTCCATATATTTAGAAATGATACAAAATAGATACATTCTATAGGGTTCCAAAGAGAAATACATTATTCTCATGGGTAAATTTAAAAACAAATTGTAATTAGACACATGGTGGAGTATTTATCAATGATTTGATGAGAAAATTGCCCAACAATAGTCCAATACTCACCCATTCACCTATTTTCCATATTCTCTCTATTGATCACAGTGGATTCCACCTGTTTTCAAATAATATGTAACCTTTGAAAATAGCATCAAACAAGATTCACCTATTGGAAAACTCCATCAAACAATATTTGCTCAACATCTGTTTTTCAATGGGAAAGTGCTTTACTTTACCAAGTAAACTGTTATTTTGTTTTTCTTGTAAAGCCTGCATGCCTTGTGTGCAAGGCTGATTCATTTGGGAAGGCAGGGGGCAGGGAAGGGGGGAGGCACACTTTTGTTTCTATTTTTCATCTAAAAAAATATATTTAACTTCTCTAATGCTGAAACTGTTAAACACAGTTTTAGCACCATGGAAACTATCTGGGCAAAAGTACATCTGTTATTTAGGATTCACCCAAAACATTCCTATAAAGATTCATCTAAAGGTAAAAAAAACTTACTAAAGTAATAGCAAATTGATAAATAGACCTATAGGTGGGCCCCAAGCTACTTCATGTGGTCAAGTCCTAAAGTTAGGGCTCTTAACTTTAAACAAGGCTACCCAGACCATCCTCTGTACTCTGTATTCTTATACACTTGCATGTCTGCCAAACATATGTACAGATGGTGGTTTGAGACCTTTACTCTCCATCCCCACAGGTCAAAATCCACAACAACCCCATTATACATTACACTCTCTTAGGTTTCTACATTGATTACCTGTCTAGCAAATTATGAGTTTGCTGTTATCTGACTGCCTGTTATCTGATGCCATGCATCAATCACACTCATTTTGCAAGCCCACACCCACAAGAATTTATTACACACACTTAGAGACTTTTCTATGTTTTGCTTGATTTGTTTGCTATTAGTTTCAAATACATTGCACATCTCATGAACAGTGCTTGAAGCGGAACTAAACCCATTGATTTACCTCTTTCCCAAAATATTTACATTAAAGGCATGCCATAAATGATAATTGTCAGAGCTGCTTGTTTTCTCAACCTAAATGTAAAACCCTAAAATGGCTGGTGTCATAGCTTATCACTAGAGATGAGCGAAGTATTCAAAAATTCGATTCGACTGATTCGGCGAATTCGTGGAAAAATTTCGATTCGAGTCGAATATATTCGCTGTGAATTTAACTTAAAAAAGGGTGTTTCTAGGCTTCAGAGAGACTTAATATTAGTGCAGAACACTGTACCTTTAATTTAAATGCCCTTGGAGTCTGCTGGGGAAGAGAAATAATACTGTCAGTCAGTATGACATGCAGATGAGTGCCGTCGATCTTAGAATCACCGCACACTTCACTCATTTGGGCAGTCACGGGGCCAAAACCAGAGTGTGGAGCCACAGTGTGGCGGTGGAGGCAGCAGCAATGGGAGGCCATACAGCACCCTATGACAAAAATGGAAACCACCAGCAGTGTGAGGAGACCTGAAAGTGGCACATGGCAGAGTGTGGCGATAGAGACAGCAGCAATGGGAGGCCGTACAGGGACCCATGACACACTCTGGACCTGGCAGCAGCATGAGGAGGCGGTACAGGGGCCCATGACAGATTACGGGCCTGGCAGCAGCATGAGGAGTCGGTACGGGGGCCCATGGCAGATTACGGGCCTGGCAGCATCAATGGGAGGCCGTACAGGGACCCATGACACACTCTGGACCTGGCAGCAGCATGGGGAGGCGGTACAGGGGCCCATGACAGATTACGGGCCTGGCAGCAGCATGAGGAGTCGGTACGGGGGCCCATGACACACTCTGGACCTGGCAGCAGCATGAGGAGGCGGTACAGGGGCGCATGACAGATTACGAGCCTGGCAGCAGCAACTTGGACAGGAGGACGTTCAGCTTCTGCACCGTCGGGTGCGTGCACGCAAACTGTTGTCTCTTGGAAACGGATTCCAAGAAAGACTGCTGACGGAATCCGTGAAGAGGAGTAGCAGGAGAAGGAGCATCTGAACGAGCGGAATATGCCAACAAGCGACAACAGGGGCCCATGACAGATTACGGGCCTGGCAGCAGCATGAGGAGTCGGTACGGGGGCCCATGGCAGATTAGGGGCCTGGCAGCAGCTATGGGAGGCCCGTAATCTGCCAGCATCCTATGACAAAAAATGGAACCCACCAGCAGTGTGAGGAGACCTGAAAGTGGCACATGGCAGAGTGTGGCGATGGAGACAGCAGCAATGGGAGGCCGTACAGGGACCCATGAGAGACTCTGGACCTGGCAGCAGCATGAGGAGGCGGTATATAGGGGCCCATGGCAGATTAGGGGCCTGGCAGCAGCTATGGGAGGCCCGTAATCTGCCAGCACCCTATGACAAAAAATGGAACACACCAGCAGTGTGAGGAGACCTGAAAGTGGCACATGGCAGAGTGTGGCGATGGAGACAGCAGCAATGGGAGGCCGTACAGGGACCCATGACAGACTCTGGACTTGGCAGCAGCATGAGGAGGCGGTATAGGGGCCCATGGCAGATTAGGGGCCTGGCAGCAGCTATGGGAGGCCCGTAATCTGCCAGCATCCTATGACAAAAAATGGAACACACCAGCAGTGTGAGGAGACCTGAAAGTGGCACATGTTTGGGGCATGATTCATGGCGGATTTAGTCAGTTGTGTCAGGAACTGGTGGTTTGAAATCCAGACTAATCCACGCCTGATTCATTTTCACAAACGTGAGTCTCTCCACACTTTGGGTGGACAGTCGTGTCCTCCGCGGAGTTGCAATACCTCCTGCCGCACTAAACACGCGCTCCGATGCCACGCTACTGGCCGGGCATGACAGCCTTTCAAGGGCAAATTCAGCTAGTTGGGGCCAAAGGTCAAGTTTCGTTGCCCAGTAGTCAAGGGGATTGTCTACCTCGGTTGGCAGGGTGCTGTCCAAGTAGGCCTAAGCCTGTTGTTTGAGGTCCTGCTCCAGGTCCACCTGATGCTGATGCTGCTGCTGCTGCGGCTGGTTAGTAGTTTCCTCACTGCGCTGGTGAAGAAAGCTACTCATCATCGACTGCAGACTGAGGCAGCCGCTGCTGGTGGAGCTGCCACTGCTCCTACCACCCCACCCCTCCCCTGCTGCCATGGCAGCGGAACGCGAGCGCACAGGGCCCACAGTGTCTGAGGATGGACGTTGGCGCAGACAGGCAGAGACCAGCTGACTACATAGGTGGTTTTTATAGTACGTTATTTGGCCTCCCTCTCAGCAGGTGTGAAAAAGGCCACCATTTTTGAACGGTAGCGAGGGTCCAACAAGGTGGACAGCCAAAAGTCATCCCTCTGTCTGATGGTTATTATTCGGCTGTCGCTACGCAAGCAAGCGAGCATGCTATGGGCCATTTGTGCCAAGGAATGCGAGGGACTCCCTGCCTCCATCTCCACAGCATACTGCCACGGTGCGTCTGGGTCCTCTGTCTCCTCTTCCTCCTCCTCTACCAGATGCTCCTGCTCCTCCACTCCTGTCCGCTGAGTGGAAAAACCACCCATTTCACTCAATAATTCCTGAGCACCAATGTCCTCCTCTACCTCCTCCTCTTCTTCCTGTCCTGCCCCCACAGGGGTCATGTGGCGTTGAGATCTGTGCGCCACGTCTACCGCACCCTGACCAGCCATTGTTAACAGCATTTGTTCCAGGACGTGCAACAGAGGAATGACGTCGTTCATCCCATAGTCCTGCCGACTCACGAATAGCGTGGCCTCCTCAAAGGGCCTGAGCAAGCGCAGGTGTCACGCATGAGCTGCCAATGGCTGACATCTAAGTTACACAGGGAGTACCTTTATCCGCTTTTAACATCAGGAAATCTGTGATGGCCTTTTGCTGTTCGTAAAGGCGGTCTAACATATGTAGGGTTGAATTCCACCTTGTTGCAACGTCACAGCATGAGGAGTCGGTATAGGGGCCCATGGCAGATTAGGCAGCAGCTATGGGAGGCCCGTAATCTGCCAGCACCCTATGTCAAAAAATTCAACACACCAGCAGTGTGAGGAGACCTGAAAGTGGCACATGGCAGAGTGTGGCGATGGAGACAGCAGCAATGGGAGGCCGTACAGGGACCCATGACAGACTCTGGACTTGGCAGCAGCATGAGGAGGCGGTATATAGGGGCCTATGGCAGATTAGGGGCCTGGCAGCAGCTATAGGAGGCCCGTAATCTGCCAGCACCCTATGTCAAAAAATTCAACACACCAGCAGTGTGAGGAGACCTGAAAGTGGCACATGGCAGAGTGTGGCGATGGAGACAGCAGCAATGGGAGGCCGTACAGGGACCCATGACAGACTCTGGACTTGGCAGCAGCATGAGGAGGCGGTATATAGAGGCCTATGGCAGATTAGGGGCCTGGCAGCAGCTATAGGAGGCCCGTAATCTGCCAGCACCCTATGTCAAAAAATTCAACACACCAGCAGTGTGTGAGGAGACCTGAAAGTGGCACATGGCAGAGTGTGGCGATGGAGACAGCAGCAATGGGAGGCCGTACAGGGACCCATGACAGACTCTGGACTTGGCAGCAGCATGAGGAGGCGGTATATAGGGGCCTATGGCAGATTAGGGGCCTGGCAGCAGCTATGGGAGGCCCGTAATCTGCCAGCACCCTATGTCAAAAAATTCAACACACCAGCAGTGTGAGGAGACCTGAAAGTGGCACATGGCAGAGTGTGGCGATGGAGACAGCAGCAATGGGAGGCCGTACAGGGACCCATGACAGACTCTGGACTTAGCAGCAGCATGAGGAGGCGGTATATAGAGGCCTATGGCAGATTAGGGGCCTGGCAGCAGCTATAGGAGGCCCGTAATCTGCCAGCACCCTATGTCAAAAAATTGAACACACCAGCAGTGTGTGAGGAGACCTGAAAGTGGCACATGGCAGAGTGTGGCGATGGAGACAGCAGCAATGGGAGGCCGTACAGGGACCCATGACAGACTCTGGACTTGGCAGCAGCATGAGGAGGCGGTATATAGGGGCCTATAGCAGATTAGGGGCCTGGCAGCAGCTATGGAAGGCCGGTAATCTGCCAGCACCCTATGTCAAAAAATTGAACACACCAGCAGTGTGTGAGGAGACCTGAAAGTGGCACATGGCAGAGTGTGACGATGGAGACAGCAGCAATGGGAGGCCGTACAGGGACCCATGACAGACTCTGGACTTGGCAGCAGCATGAGGAGGCGGTATATAGGGGCCTATGGCAGATTAGGGGCCTGGCAGCAGCTATGGGAGGCCGGTAATCTGCCAGCACCCTATGTCAAAAAATTCAACACACCAGCAGTGTGAGGAGACCTGAAAGTGGCACATGGCAGAGTGTGGCGATGGAGACAGCAGCAATGGGAGGCCGTACAGGGACCCATGACAGACTCTGGACTTGGCAGCAGCATGAGGAGGCGGTATATAGAGGCCTATGGCAGATTAGGGGCCTGGCAGCAGCTATAGGAGGCCCGTAATCTGCCAGCACCCTATGTCAAAAAATTCAACACACCAGCAGTGTGTGAGGAGACCTGAAAGTGGCACATGGCAGAGTGTGACGATGGAGACAGCAGCAATGGGAGGCCGTACAGGGACCCATGACAGACTCTGGACTTGGCAGCAGCATGAGGAGGCGGTATATAGGGGCCTATGGCAGATTAGGGGCCTGGCAGCAGCTATGGGAGGCCGGTAATCTGCCAGCACCCTATGTCAAAAAATTCAACACACCAGCAGTGTGAGGAGACCTGAAAGTGGCACATGGCAGAGTGTGGCGATGGAGACAGCAGCAATGGGAGGCCGTACAGGGACCCATGACAGACTCTGGACTTGGCAGCAGCATGAGGAGGCGGTATATAGGGGCCTATGGCAGATTAAGGGCCTGGCAGCAGCTATGGGAGGCCGGTAATCTGCCAGCACCCTATGTCAAAAAACTCAACACACCAGCAGTGTGAGGAGACCTGAAAGTGGCACATGGCAGAGTGTGGCGATGGAGACAGCAGCAATGGGAGGCCGTACAGGGACCCATGACAGACTCTAGACTTGGCAGCAGCATGAGGAGGCGGTATATAGAGGCCTATGGCAGATTAGGGGCCTGGCAGCAGCTATAGGAGGCCCGTAATCTGCCAGCACCCTATGTCAAAAAATTCAACACACCAGCAGTGTGTGAGGAGACCTGAAAGTGGCACATGGCAGAGTGTGGCGATGGAGACAGCAGCAATGGGAGGCCGTACAGGGACCCATGACAGACTCTGGACTTGGCAGCAGCATGAGGAGGCGGTATATAGGGGCCTATGGCAGATTAGGGGCCTGGCAGCAGCTATGGGAGGCCCGTAATCTGCCAGCACCCTATGACAAAAAATGGAACACACCAGCAGTGTGAGGAGACCTGAAAGTGGCACATGGCAGAGTGTGGCGATGGAGACAGCAGCAATGGGAGGCCGTACAGGGACCCATGACAGACTCTGGACTTGGCAGCAGCATGAGGAGGCGGTATAGGGGCCCATGGCAGATTAGGGGCCTGGCAGCAGCTATGGGAGGCCCGTAATCTGCCAGCATCCTATGACAAAAAATGGAACACACCAGCAGTGTGAGGAGACCTGAAAGTGGCACATGTTTGGGGCATGATTCATGGCGGATTTAGTCAGTTGTGTCAGGAACTGGTGGTTTGAAATCCAGACTAATCCACGCCTGATTCATTTTCACAAACGTGAGTCTCTCCACACTTTGGGTGGACAGTCGTGTCCTCCGCGGAGTTGCAATACCTCCTGCCGCACTAAACACGCGCTCCGATGCCACGCTACTGGCCGGGCATGACAGCCTTTCAAGGGCAAATTCAGCTAGTTGGGGCCAAAGGTCAAGTTTCGTTGCCCAGTAGTCAAGGGGATTGTCTACCTCGGTTGGCAGGGTGCTGTCCAAGTAGGCCTAAGCCTGTTGTTTGAGGTCCTGCTCCAGGTCCACCTGATGCTGATGCTGCTGCTGCTGCGGCTGGTTAGTAGTTTCCTCACTGCGCTGGTGAAGAAAGCTACTCATCATCGACTGCAGACTGAGGCAGCCGCTGCTGGTGGAGCTGCCACTGCTCCTACCACCCCACCCCTCCCCTGCTGCCATGGCAGCGGAACGCGAGCGCACAGGGCCCACAGTGTCTGAGGATGGACGTTGGCGCAGACAGGCAGAGACCAGCTGACTACATAGGTGGTTTTTATAGTACGTTATTTGGCCTCCCTCTCAGCAGGTGTGAAAAAGGCCACCATTTTTGAACGGTAGCGAGGGTCCAACAAGGTGGACAGCCAAAAGTCATCCCTCTGTCTGATGGTTATTATTCGGCTGTCGCTACGCAAGCAAGCGAGCATGCTATGGGCCATTTGTGCCAAGGAATGCGAGGGACTCCCTGCCTCCATCTCCACAGCATACTGCCACGGTGCGTCTGGGTCCTCTGTCTCCTCTTCCTCCTCCTCTACCAGATGCTCCTGCTCCTCCACTCCTGTCCGCTGAGTGGAAAAACCACCCATTTCACTCAATAATTCCTGAGCACCAATGTCCTCCTCTACCTCCTCCTCTTCTTCCTGTCCTGCCCCCACAGGGGTCATGTGGCGTTGAGATCTGTGCGCCACGTCTACCGCACCCTGACCAGCCATTGTTAACAGCATTTGTTCCAGGACGTGCAACAGAGGAATGACGTCGTTCATCCCATAGTCCTGCCGACTCACGAATAGCGTGGCCTCCTCAAAGGGCCTGAGCAAGCGCAGGTGTCACGCATGAGCTGCCAATGGCTGACATCTAAGTTACACAGGGAGTACCTTTATCCGCTTTTAACATCAGGAAATCTGTGATGGCCTTTTGCTGTTCGTAAAGGCGGTCTAACATATGTAGGGTTGAATTCCACCTTGTTGCAACGTCACAGCATGAGGAGTCGGTATAGGGGCCCATGGCAGATTAGGCAGCAGCTATGGGAGGCCCGTAATCTGCCAGCACCCTATGTCAAAAAATTCAACACACCAGCAGTGTGAGGAGACCTGAAAGTGGCACATGGCAGAGTGTGGCGATGGAGACAGCAGCAATGGGAGGCCGTACAGGGACCCATGACAGACTCTGGACTTGGCAGCAGCATGAGGAGGCGGTATATAGGGGCCTATGGCAGATTAGGGGCCTGGCAGCAGCTATAGGAGGCCCGTAATCTGCCAGCACCCTATGTCAAAAAATTCAACACACCAGCAGTGTGAGGAGACCTGAAAGTGGCACATGGCAGAGTGTGGCGATGGAGACAGCAGCAATGGGAGGCCGTACAGGGACCCATGACAGACTCTGGACTTGGCAGCAGCATGAGGAGGCGGTATATAGAGGCCTATGGCAGATTAGGGGCCTGGCAGCAGCTATAGGAGGCCCGTAATCTGCCAGCACCCTATGTCAAAAAATTCAACACACCAGCAGTGTGTGAGGAGACCTGAAAGTGGCACATGGCAGAGTGTGGCGATGGAGACAGCAGCAATGGGAGGCCGTACAGGGACCCATGACAGACTCTGGACTTGGCAGCAGCATGAGGAGGCGGTATATAGGGGCCTATGGCAGATTAGGGGCCTGGCAGCAGCTATGGGAGGCCCGTAATCTGCCAGCACCCTATGTCAAAAAATTCAACACACCAGCAGTGTGAGGAGACCTGAAAGTGGCACATGGCAGAGTGTGGCGATGGAGACAGCAGCAATGGGAGGCCGTACAGGGACCCATGACAGACTCTGGACTTAGCAGCAGCATGAGGAGGCGGTATATAGAGGCCTATGGCAGATTAGGGGCCTGGCAGCAGCTATAGGAGGCCCGTAATCTGCCAGCACCCTATGTCAAAAAATTGAACACACCAGCAGTGTGTGAGGAGACCTGAAAGTGGCACATGGCAGAGTGTGGCGATGGAGACAGCAGCAATGGGAGGCCGTACAGGGACCCATGACAGACTCTGGACTTGGCAGCAGCATGAGGAGGCGGTATATAGGGGCCTATAGCAGATTAGGGGCCTGGCAGCAGCTATGGAAGGCCGGTAATCTGCCAGCACCCTATGTCAAAAAATTGAACACACCAGCAGTGTGTGAGGAGACCTGAAAGTGGCACATGGCAGAGTGTGACGATGGAGACAGCAGCAATGGGAGGCCGTACAGGGACCCATGACAGACTCTGGACTTGGCAGCAGCATGAGGAGGCGGTATATAGGGGCCTATGGCAGATTAGGGGCCTGGCAGCAGCTATGGGAGGCCGGTAATCTGCCAGCACCCTATGTCAAAAAATTCAACACACCAGCAGTGTGAGGAGACCTGAAAGTGGCACATGGCAGAGTGTGGCGATGGAGACAGCAGCAATGGGAGGCCGTACAGGGACCCATGACAGACTCTGGACTTGGCAGCAGCATGAGGAGGCGGTATATAGAGGCCTATGGCAGATTAGGGGCCTGGCAGCAGCTATAGGAGGCCCGTAATCTGCCAGCACCCTATGTCAAAAAATTCAACACACCAGCAGTGTGTGAGGAGACCTGAAAGTGGCACATGGCAGAGTGTGACGATGGAGACAGCAGCAATGGGAGGCCGTACAGGGACCCATGACAGACTCTGGACTTGGCAGCAGCATGAGGAGGCGGTATATAGGGGCCTATGGCAGATTAGGGGCCTGGCAGCAGCTATGGGAGGCCGGTAATCTGCCAGCACCCTATGTCAAAAAATTCAACACACCAGCAGTGTGAGGAGACCTGAAAGTGGCACATGGCAGAGTGTGGCGATGGAGACAGCAGCAATGGGAGGCCGTACAGGGACCCATGACAGACTCTGGACTTGGCAGCAGCATGAGGAGGCGGTATATAGGGGCCTATGGCAGATTAAGGGCCTGGCAGCAGCTATGGGAGGCCGGTAATCTGCCAGCACCCTATGTCAAAAAACTCAACACACCAGCAGTGTGAGGAGACCTGAAAGTGGCACATGGCAGAGTGTGGCGATGGAGACAGCAGCAATGGGAGGCCGTACAGGGACCCATGACAGACTCTAGACTTGGCAGCAGCATGAGGAGGCGGTATATAGAGGCCTATGGCAGATTAGGGGCCTGGCAGCAGCTATAGGAGGCCCGTAATCTGCCAGCACCCTATGTCAAAAAATTCAACACACCAGCAGTGTGTGAGGAGACCTGAAAGTGGCACATGGCAGAGTGTGGCGATGGAGACAGCAGCAATGGGAGGCCGTACAGGGACCCATGACAGACTCTGGACTTGGCAGCAGCATGAGGAGGCGGTATATAGGGGCCTATGGCAGATTAGGGGCCTGGCAGCAGCTATAGGAGGCCCGTAATCTGCCAGCACCCTATGTCAAAAAATTCAACACACCAGCAGTGTGAGGAGACCTGAAAGTGGCACATGGCAGAGTGTGGCGATAGAGACAGCAGCAATGGGAGGCCGTACAGGGACCCATGACAGACTCTGGACTTGGCAGCAGCATGAGGAGGCGGTATATAGAGGCCTATGGCAGATTAGGGGCCTGGCAGCAGCTATAGGAGGCCCGTAATCTGCCAGCACCCTATGTCAAAAAATTGAACACACCAGCAGTGTGTGAGGAGACCTGAAAGTGGCACATGGCAGAGTGTGGCGATGGAGACAGCAGCAATGGGAGGCCGTACAGGGACCCATGACAGACTCTGGACTTGGCAGCAGCATGAGGAGGCGGTATATAGGGGCCCATGGCAGATTAGGGGCCTGGCAGCAGCTATGGGAGGCCCGTAATCTGCCAGCACCCTATGACAAAAAATGGAACACACCAGCAGTGTGTGAGGAGACCTGAAAGTGGCACATGTTTGAGGCATGATTCATGGCGGATTTAGTCAGTTGTGTCAGGAACTGGTGGTTTGAAATCCAGACTAATCCACGCCTGATTCATTTTCACAAACGTGAGTCTCTCCACACTTTGGGTGGACAGTCGTGTCCTCCGCGGAGTTACAATACCTCCTGCCGCACTAAACACGTGCTCCGATGCCACGCTACTGGCCGGGCATGACAGCCTTTCAAGGGCAAATTCAGCTAGTTGGGGCCAAAGGTCAAGTTTCGTTGCCCAGTAGTCAAGGGGATTGTCTACCTCGGTTGGCAGGGTGCTGTCCAAGTAGGCCCAAGCCTGTTGTTTGAGGTCCTGCTCCAGGTCCACCTGATGCTGCTGCTGCTGCTGCTGCTGCGGCTGGTTAGTAGTTTCCTCACTGCGCTGGTGAAGAAAGCTACTCATCATCGACTGCAGACTGAGGCAGCCGCTGCTGGTGGAGCTGCCACTGCTCCTACCACCCCACCCCTCCCCTGCTGCCATGGCAGCGGAACGCGAGCGCACAGGGCCCACAGTGTCTGAGGATGGACGTTGGCGCACAAAGGCAGAGACCAACTGACTACATAGGTGGTTTTTATAGTACGTTATTTTGGCCTCCCTCTCAGCAGGTGTGAAAAAGGCCACCATTTTTGAACAGTAGCGAGGGTCCAACAAGGTGGACAGCCAAAAGTCATCCCTCTGTCTGATGGTTATTATTCGGCTGTCGCTACGCAAGCAACCGAGCATGCTATGGGCCATTTGTGCCAAGGAATGCGAGGGACTCCCTGCCTCCATCTCCACAGCATACTGCAACGGTGCGTCTGGGTCCTCTGTCTCCTCCTCCTCCTCCTCTACCAGATGCTCCAGCTCCTCCACTCCTGTCCGCTGAGTGGAAAAACCACCCATTTCACTCAATAATTCCTGAGCACAAATGTCCTCCTCTACCTCCTCCTCTTCTTCCTGTCCTGCCCCCACAGGGGTCATGTGGCGTTGAGATCTGTGCGCCACGTCTACCGCACCCTGACCAGCCATTGTTAACAGCATTTGTTCCAGGAAGTGCAACAGAGGAATGACGTCGTTCATCCCATAGTCCTGCCGACTCACGAATAGCGTGGCCTCCTCAAAGGGCCTGAGCAAGCGGCAGGTGTCACGCATGAGCTGCCAATGGCTGACATCGAAGTTACACAGGGGAGTACCTTTATCCGCTTGTAACATCAGGAAATCGGTGATGGCCTTTCGCTGTTCGTAAAGGCGGTCTAACATGTGTAGGGTTGAATTCCACCTTGTTGCAACGTCGCAGATCAGGCGATGCTGTGCAATTCCGTTCTGCCGCTGCAGCTCAAGGAGGGTGTGCTTTGCGGTGTAGGAATGGCTGAAATGCATGCAAAGTTTACGTGACATTTTAAGGATGTCTTGCAGTGGGATGGTGGATTTTAGGAACCGCTTGACAACCAGATTGAACACGTGAGCCATGCATGGCGCATGGCACAACCTTCCTTGACGCAGAGCAGACAACATGTTTTTTCCGTTGTCGGTCAACATGGTTCCGATTTTCAGTTTGCGCGGAGACAGCCATCTGTCGATTTCTCTGTTCATTACACTGAGAAGTTCCTCCCCTGTGTGACTACGTTCGCCAAGGCATACCAGGTGCAGCACAGCGTGACACCGTTGCGCCCTGCACATGTGATATGCCGGTCGGGTAATGGGACTTGGCACGGGGGTGGCGGCTGAGGACACGGCGGAAGAAGAGGTGGTAGAGGCGGACATCTTTGCCGGACCAAGGACGTGCAAACGTGGAGGCAAAAGCGGCGTGACCTGTCCAAGTTGCTGGTGCGGCTGTGACGGCACCACGTTCACCCAGTGGGCCGTAAATGACATGTACTGTCCCTGACCGTAGTTACAGCTCCACACGTCGGCGCTGCCGTGCACTTTGGCAGAGACCGACATGCTCAAAGACTGGCCCACCATCTCTTCTACATGTGAATGCAGGGCTGGCACTGCCTTTTTGGCGAAGAAATGACGGCTTGGCACTCTCCACCGCGGCGCGGCACAAGCCATCATTTCTCGGAAAGGTGCTGAGTCCACCACTTGGAAAGGGAGGGACTGCAGCACCAGCAACTTGGACAGGAGGACGTTCCGCTTTTGCACCGTCGGGTGCGTGCTCGCAAACTGTTGTCTCTTGGAAACGGATTCCAAGAAAGACTGCTGACGGAATCCGTGAAGAGGAGTAGCAGGAGAAGGAGCATCTGAACGAGCGGAAGATGCCAACGAGCGACAACTCCCCTCAGCAGAGGTGTTGGAGCCTTGACTGGCTGATGGAGGGCGATTGACGTCAGGTGACGGAGCAAGTAACGGAGCGGGTGATGGAGCGGGGGCTGGGGCGGGCAGAACCGCCGTATCTTTATCACGGTTTTCCCAGGCCACCAAATGGCGACGCTGCATATGCTGCCGCAACGCTGTAGTCCCAACATGGGCCCCCTGGCCACGCTTGACTTTCTGGCCACATAGTCGACATACGGCTACGTTTACTTCCTCGGGCGGCTTGACAAAAAATTGCCACACCGCCGAGTAGGAAACTTTGCCCCCGATACTCCTCACTGGCTGACTGCTGCTTCCTCCGTGCACACCGGCACCACTACTGGCCGTGGTGGTAGGCTGCAGTGGAGCTGGTGCTCTACTCCGTGGCCGTTTGGCTCCACTGACACTGCTGCGACCCTGCTGCTGTCTCCTGGGCAACCCACCGACTGTTTTGCTCGCTGCCAAGCTGCCACCCTCTTCTCCTGATGATGCGGAAGAAATTGCCTGATGACGACGAGGCTGCCAAGTGCGATCAACCTCCTCATCATCAAGTAGGGTCTCCGCCTCACTACTAGCCCCCTCGGCTGCGTCTGGGTCAGGAGACAGACCTGTCTCTAGACCGGCTACCGAGCCACTCTCCTCGCCACTACTTTTTCGCCTGGCTGCTGAAAAGGCGGATGTCTCCCCCCGTTCCTGACCGCCCTCTGTTAGCTCTTCCTCACTGTACAGTGGGGCTGAGCCCACAGCATGCAATACTTCGCTTGGTGAGGGAACACCAAAGGACGGGGCAGGTAGAGGACACGTGATTTCATTGGGCTTGGTCCCGGGCCATGCCAACTAACGGTTGTGTCTGACGTACCCACCGACCGTTGGCTGTAGGTGTCAGAGGTGACCTGGGAAGAGGAAGACGACCGAGCCAACCAATCGACGACGGCAGGGTTGTCGGTGGAGACACGACTGCTGGATGACACCGGGAGCACTGGCCTCTGGCTGCGAATAGTGCTGCCTCGACCCCTTCCTCTGCTGCCACGTCTGCTCGCTCCTAAAACATTGCCTCCTCTGCATGTTGTCTGACATACTCTTTAATTCAACGATTCTGTGTCCCTGAGTAACAATTCTGTGTCCCTGAGTAAAAATTCTGTGTCTGTCCCTGAGTAACAATTCTGTGGCCCTAAGTAACGGTTCTGTGGCCCTCAGTAACAATTCTGTGTCCCTCAGTAACAATTCTGTGTCTGTCCCTGAGTAACAATTATGTGGCCCTAAGTAACGGTTCTGTGGCCCTCAGTAACAATTCTGTGTCCCTGAGTAACAATTCTGTGTCTGTCCGAGTAACAATTCTGTGGCCCTAAGTAACAGTTCTGTGGCCCTCAGTAACAATTCTGTGTCCCTGAGTAACCTTTCTGTGGCCCTAAGTAACAGTTCTGTGGCCCTCAGTAACAATTCTGTGTCCCTGAGTAACAATTCTGTGGCCCTAAGTAACAGTTCTGTGGCCCTCAGTAACAATTCTGTGTCCCTGAGTAACAATTCTGTGGCCCTAAGTAACGGTTCTGTGGCCCTCAGTAACAATTCTGTGTCCCTGATTAATGTTTATGTGGCCCTAAGTAACGGTTCTGTGGCCCTCAGTAACAATTCTGTGTCCCTGATTAACGTTTATGTGGCCCTAAGTAACGATTCTGTGGCCCTCAGTAACAATTCTGTGTCCCTCAGTAACAATTCTGTGTCTGTCCCTGTGTAACAATTCTGTGGCCCTAAGTAACGGTTCTGTGGCCCTCAGTAACAATTCTGTGTCCCTGATTAACTTTTATGTGGCCCTAAGTAACGGTTCTGTGGCCCTCAGTAACAATTCTGTGTCCCTGATTAACGTTTCTGTGGCCCTCAGTAACAATTCTGTGTCCCTCAGTAACAATTCTGTGTCTGTCCCTGAGTAACAATTCTGTGGCCCTAAGTAACGGTTCTGTGGCCCTCAGTAACAATTCTGTGTCCCTGAGTAACAATTCTGTGGCCCTAAGTAACGGTTCTGTGGCCCTCAGTAACAATTCTGTGTCCCTGAGTAACAATTCTGTGGCCCTAAGTAACGGTTGTGGCCCTCAGTAACAATTCTGTGTCCCTCAGTAACAATTCTGTGTCTGTCCCTGAGTAACAATTATGTGGCCCTAAGTAACGGTTATGTGGCCCTCAGTAACAATTCTGTGTCCCTAAGTAACAATTCTGTGGCCCTAAGTAACAATTCTGTGGCCCTAAGTAACGGTTCTGTGGCCCTCAGTAACAATTCTGTGTCCCTAAGTAACAATTCTGTGGCCCTAAGTAACGGTTCTGTGGCCCTCAGTAACAATTCTGTGTCCCTCAGTAACAATTCTGTGTCCCTCAGTAACAATTCTGTGTCTGTCCCTGATTAACGTTTACATGGCCCTAAGTAACGGTTCTGTGGCCCTCAGTAACAATTCTGTGTCCCTGATTAACGTTTCTGTGGTCCTAAGTAACGGTTCTGTGGCCCTCAGTAACAATTCTGTGTCCCTCAAGAAACAATTCTGTGTCTGTCCGTGAGTAACAATTCTGTGGCCCTAAGTAACGGTTCTGTGGCCCTCAGTAACAATTCTGTGTCCCTGATTAACGTTTATGTGGCCCTAAGTAACGGTTCTGTGGCCCTCAGTAACAATTCTGTGTCCCTGATTAACGTTTCTGTGGCCCTAAGTAACGGTTCTGTGGCCCTCAGTAACAATTCTGTGTCCCTCAGTAACAATTCTGTGTCTGTCCCTGAGTTACAATTCTGTGGCCCTAAGTAACGGTTCTGTGGCCCTCAGTAACAATTCTGTGTCCCTGATTAACTTTTATGTGGCCCTAAGTAACGGTTCTGTGGCCCTCAGTAACAATTCTGTGTCCCTGATTAACGGTTCTGTGGCCCTCAGTAACAATTCTGTGTCCCTCAGTAACAATTCTGTGTCTGTCCCTGAGTAACAATTCTGTGGCCCTAAGTAACGGTTCTGTGGCCCTCAGTAACAATTCTGTGTCCCTGAGTAACAATTCTGTGGCCCTAAGTAACGGTTCTGTGGCCCTCAGTAACAATTCTGTGTCCCTGAGTAACAATTCTGTGGCCCTAAGTAACGGTTGTGGCCCTCAGTAACAATTCTGTGTCCCTCAGTAACAATTCTGTGTCTGTCCCTGAGTAACAATTATGTGGACCTAAGTAACGGTTATGTGGCCCTCAGTAACAATTCTGTGTCCCTGAGTAACGTTTCTGTGGCCCTAAGTAACGGTTCTGTGGCCCTCAGTAACAATTCTGTGTCCCTGAGTAACAATTCTGTGTCTGTCCCTGAGTAACAATTCTGTGGCCCTAAGTAACGGTTCTGTGGCCCTCAGTAACAATTCTGTGTCCCTGAGTAACGTTTCTGTGGCCCTAAGTAACAATTCTGTGGCCCTCAGTAACAATTCTGTGTCTGTCCCTGAGTAACAATTCTGTGGCCCTAACTAACATTTCTGTGGCCCTAAGTAACAGTTCTGTGGCCCTCAGTAACAATTCTGTGTCCCTGAGTAACGTTTCTGTGGCCCTAAGTAACAATTCTCTGGCACTCAGTAACAATTCTGTCTGTCCCTGAGTAACAATTCTGTGGCCCTAAGTAACAATTCTGTGGCCCTCAGTAACAATTCTGTGTCTGTCCCTGAGTAACAATTCTGTGGCCCTAACTACCGTTTCTGTGGCCCTAAGTAACAGTTCTGTGGCCCTCAGTAACAATTCTGTGTCTGTCCCTGAGTAACAATTCTGTGGCCCTAACTAACGTTTCTGTGGCCCTCAGTAACAGTTCTGTGGCCCTCAGTAACAATTCTGTGTCTGTCCCTGAGTAACAATTCTGTGGCCCTAACTAACGTTTCTGTGGTCCTAAGTAACAATTCTCTGGCACTCAGTAACAATTCTGTCTGTCCCTGAGTAACAATTCTGTGGCCCTAATAACGTTTCTGTGGCCCTAAGTAACAGTTCTGTGGCCCTCAGTAACAGTTCTGTGGCCCTCAGTAACAATTCTGTGTCTGTCCCTGAGTAACAATTCTGTGGCCCTAACTAACATTTCTGTGGCCCTAAGTAACAATTCTCTGGCACTCAGTAACAATTCTGTCTGTCCCTGAGTAACAATTCTGTGGCCCTAACTAGCGTTTCTTTGGCCCTAAGTAACGATTCTGTGGCCCTCATTAACAATTCTGTGTCCCTGAGTAATGCTTCTCTGTCCCTAAGTAACGTTTCTCTGTCCCCAAGTAACGTTTCTGTGGCCCTAACTCTGTCCCTAATACAGAGCGGTCTGCCTCTCTTGAATGACTGGAGGCAAATTAAGAATTCTAAAATGGCCGCTATTTATAGCTCGACCATTACACAGTGCTGGCTGCCTGGCTGCTGATTGGCTAATGCGATCACATGTCATTAAGGAATGCATTATGGGTCAGCGCGCCTTGTCTGCGCGCCTTCCCAGACATCCCCGCTCCGTCGCCGCACATGTCCGCCGCCATTTTAGGAAAAATTTCGATTCGCGCGTCCGAAGTAGGCTATTTTTCGGATTTCGAAAAATCGAAAAAAAATTTTCCAATATTCGACTCGAATTCCACTTCGCCTACTTCGATTCGCTCATCTCTACTTATCACGTGTGCAACACCTTGGCAGCTGCAAATCAAACAAAGGCTAAGATGGCAGCTTCCTTGGATGAAAAGAATAGGAGGGTTTACACATTGTAGTTCCGCTTTAACAAGCACAGTCCCGGTGGCATGGCATTCCATACATGTAGCAAGATTATAGTCCCACAAGTTGGTAGACATAGATCAAACTTTAAAGGAACAGAGTGTCATTTATAATAGTATGAACTGTCCCAGGCATATAGTAAAATTATAGGTATAGTACATGCTTGAGAAAAAGGTCAATAATGTTCCTATTGTAGATGCTACAAGAGGGGTTCTGTAGTACTCACATTAGTAGTGCATATTAACCTCTCAAATATGATCTTCATTCAGACTTTTCCAACTATATTCCTGAGGCATTCACAATCGCCCTTGGCGTGTTTCACAACTCCTGACTCCAGGAGTGGTGAAATGTGTCAAGGACGGTTGGTTTTAGAGTGGAGACATGTTGTATGTAGTCACTTTGCTGACAATCAATAAATACAGCAAGATGAGCTAAGTTTGAATTGTGGTTGATATTTTTTCATATCTTACGAAGATTACAAATAAGTTACCCTGACACTAATATAATATGGACCCAAGTGACTGAATGGAAGAATTCTTCAGGTGTATTGATTTTTTTTTTAAATATTCACTATTCTAATAAAAGCAAACTGTGCAGATAACAGGACCAATCTTTCTTGCAATCTTTTACTTCTTTATGATGTTGGTGAGAATGGAAAACAAATTTGTGTAGAATTAGGAAATGCTGCTGTATCCATTGTATCCGAGTGCAAAAGGCATTCCTGCCCATGGCCAAATTTCATCCAGGGATTTATAAAACAGAAAGATATGTACAGTGAAAAACACTCAATACAAAAATAGTAGGTGACACTAAGAGGTCTATTATATAAAAAAATATTTGCTGGACAAATGTGAAATATTCGCCCAGCCATGATTAATTCTGACTATATTTAGCTTAAAGCAGACTTTATCTGAGCGCCACAGACTAAATAAATGCTATTTAATTCATTTTTTATATAAACTCACTCATCCATTCATGTCTTCATGCTTATTTTTGTTGAGAAATCACTTTGAACCCCCCCTTAGCATTTCTTGCCACAGCCATTTTGTGTAAGGGTGAATACTTCATGTTGCAAGTACTTCTTGGACTCCAACTGCCTATAGTTTAATTATGCAGACAGGAGAATATGCTTAGCTGAGAAACCCCCTCCAAATAAAAGAAAAGAAAAATGCCTATGAAGACTTCTGAGATATATGACATCATTTTTGGCGAAAGCCAGAAACCAGAAAGCAACTGAAGAAATTTATGGTTAGTAACTATTAAAAATAGTTCATTTTGATTTAGAGAGTTAGTTCTGCTTTAATACAATGATAATTGCCATAATGCATTATTTTTTTCTGAAGTACCTCAGTCAAGACAAATACCACATTGTGACCACTAGATAGAGTTGACAATCATAGAAAAATTACTGTATTAACCGCTTCCCGGCCACCCTATAGCACAAATACTGCTACAGAGCAGCAGGGCTGCGCAAAATCACGTATATAAACATGGTTTTGTATTTCTGGGTAGTCGTGCGTCCTACCCACGCCGCCATTGGAGGCTACAGCTGTCAATCACTGGGACCAGAGATCACTGATGGGGGCAAGGTCTGTATGTAAACAATACAGATCTGTCAGCTGCAGCATGCTGCTTTGTATTGCTCTGCATAGCAAAGCAATACAAAACAGCATGCCTCCCTAGAAAAACACACACACAGCACACAGTAAAACACACATAGCACACAGTTAACCCTTTGATCGCCCCAGATGTTAGCCCCTTCCTACCCAGTGTCATTAGTACAGTGTCAGTGCTTTTTATTAGCACTGATCTCTGTATTAATGTTACTGGGGATGTCAGTGGCAGTCAGTCAGTTCCCCCCCAGTGTCAGAATACCTGCCGCAGTCCCGCTAGAAGTTGCTGATTGCTGCCATTACTAGTATAAAAAAACAATTCCAGTATATATACCGCCATTTGTAGACTCTATAACTTTCAAGTAAACCAATTAATTTACACGTGTTGGGATTTTTTTTAGCAAAGACATGTAGCAGAATACATTTTGGCCTAAATTAATGATGAAATTTGATTTGTTCTATTTTTTACTGGGTATGCTTTATAGCAAAAAGTAAAAAATATTGTTTTTTTTTCAAAATTGTTTGTCTTTTTTTTCATAGCACAAAAAATAAAAATTGCAGAGACAATCAAATACCACCAAAAGAAAGCTCATACATACATATACTAGGGCCAATTTAGACAGGATCCAATAAACCTACCAGCATGTCTTTGGAGTGTGGGGGAAGGCCGGGGTACCCAGAGGAAGCCCTCGCAGGCACAGGGAGAACATGCAAACTCCAGACAGGTGGTGCCGTGGTTGGGATTTTAGCCAGCGACCCTAGTGCTGCCAGGCGGAAGTGCTGACCATTTAGCCACTGTGCTGCCCCCCAATTTTGGCACAGTATTCCAGATTCTGGGCCCTGTGCAGAGAAATACTTAAAACTAGACATAAATGGTAACACTGAGCATGGCTTTTGAATGTTGAAAGAAGATTTGATTCTTTCTCATTCATAATTTTTTGTAATTATTTTGTCTAGCAGTAATCAGGCCTGAGTGTAATAAATGAAATCATCATTTAAAAACTGCATTTTGTATTTACTGGGGTTATATCTGATCTTTGTGTAATATTCAAATTTGTTTGATGATCTGAATCCTAACAAATATGCAAAAAGAAAAAAAAAAATAAGGAAGGGGGCAAACACTTTTTCACAAGACTGTGTTTATTTTTATATATATATATATATATATATATATATATATGTATATATATATATATATATATATATATATATATATATATATATATGCAAAAAAAAAAGTAGGAATAATACATAGCTTCCAGGTAATACTAGGAAAAGAATATACATGTGTGTATATATATATATACATATACACACATGTATATTCTTTTCCTAGTATCGCCTGGAAGCTATGTATTATTCCTACTTTTTTTTGCAATTAAAGTTACATAGAAAGTATGTGAGAAACCAAAAATGTACATGTATCTTTTATTTGCAGTGATATAAAGAACAAGTTGCCTACCTGCAACACAGACTAGATCTACTCTAAACTAGAACATTTATACTTGATGAGAGTAATCTGTTTTCCTGGCTGATTCTCACAAACAAAGCAGTTAAATCCCTATTATAAAATAGCTAAACCAGGGCACATTAAACTGCTCATTTAACTAGCCCCTGAAACATTTATAAAGGGCGATGTTAAAAATTTACAAAACATTAAAATCTACTATAACCAAGCACATTAACTTGTGAAACCTAGCTCTTTCTGAAGCATTTGTTGGTTTCTCATGCACATTCGCATCTTAGCATTAAAGGAAGAATAAAGTATTCAAACTGATATATTTTTTTAAAGATATGCCCCAGATATCACCAAGATGTTAGCATTGAACAGTCAATGCTTTAGTATTACTTATTTATACAATTAAATGTTTGAAATTCTGTTGCTATTCTGATGTATTAGAGAAGAGCTATCCCCTATGTCCAAGTAATGCTTCCTTTTTGGTAGTTGAGTCACTGTTTATTATTAAAATGTTAAAGTGGTTGCAATTCCTGACATATACCCAATGAATTGTCTGGCCTCAGGTGAAACACAAAGATGAAAAAAGTCCTCCTACATAAGTTGTAACTTTTATCTGCAGTCTACTCTTCTCTACATCTGTTCAAAGTCCAGACTTTATACAGCTTGTCTGAGAGTTAACAAAAAAGGGTCGGAGAGCTGAAATTATACATGACAGAGCTCAGTAAGGAGAGCTCTGAAAGCTGATTGGAGGTAAGAGACACCCCCCCCCCTTCACACCGCTTACAGGTACAGAGCTGAGGCTGTTAATCTGCTGGAGGTTCCTCCACTGTCACCATTTTTCTATTGGTGCCAGGAAAACTTGTCAGTGATTTATGCTGATAGCAAAGGAATGACACAACAGACAGAAATTATACTTAACGCTCTTAATTAAGAGAAGTACACACTTTAGAGGGATATGCTTTGTACATATTTCATGTTTGAGGTTTACAACTACATTAAGGCCATGATCAATGATGTATTGCTCCTACAGGCACACATTGCAGAGGTGGACTGCAGCAGCATCAAGGGGGAAGCACCAAGCCTCAGTACTTACTAGTTGTGCCCATTATGCCCTCTCTCAAATGTTGGTGCAATCTTAAACAAGGGTACAAGTGCTTAATGTTGGTGTAATCTTTAACAAGGGGATAAGTGCCTAGGGCAATAGGAAAAGTTGCAACATGTATACTTGTCAAGCAAAATACAGGCATAAGCCATAATTTAATTTAGGAAATGTACCTTGTGGCATTTGAGGGCAAAAACTAAATACAATACCAAACTCACAAGTAAAACCTTAAACCAAGCAGACCCTTATTTAGCACACAGTTTATTTCATGATGCATGGAGCTCCAACGGAGATGATGTGATCCAAAAAATCTAAAATACATTTTGAAATTGCTGCAATGTAGCAAAGTACCTGTGGGAAATTACAAGAATACAAAACTGAGCTTACCTAAAAGAGAAAAATGAAGACTTTCTGTAACAGTAAAATAAAAGAGGATAAAAAGTATGCATCATTATATCACCTAGTATATTTAAATCTAATCAGTTAAGGAATAGCTGTCAATTGTAGCAAAATTAAATAATTAATTACAAACTATAGAATAGTACACACAATGAAAATATCAGATGAAAAATATTGCTTTTAGAGCATTCGTCCGATAATCTGATCATTAGTACACAGCTTTTGAGAGCCGATCTCAACAGTTTGTAAAAATGTAAAATTACCTAAAGGGACAGGGATGTAAATTTTTCTTGTATGATATCAGAGCGAATGATTTTCAATTAACCAGTACAGTATTCATCTGAAAAAAATCAAGTGACCAAGAGTATGCTCACAATTTACAGAATACATTACAATACAATATATTACATCACTTCCAAACTTGTATTCTGTCGTACCAGAAGTTTTGTAACTGTAGTAACCAGGGGCGGACTGACAACTCATGGGGCCCCCGGGCAATAGGGGATCATGGGGCCCCTGTGTCCTCATCCACACTCAAACCACACCCAAAAAAGCCTATGAAAGGTACCAGGGGCATCTCATGGGGCCCCCTACTGACCCCGGGCCCTCGGGCAGTGCCCGAGTTCCCAAATGGTCAGTCCGCCCCAGGTAGTAACCTTATATGAGACTAGCATGCCAAAAAACCCCAGATGATTATCTGTCCGATATTTTCATTGTGTGTATGAGGCTTTAAGATTCTGGCAAAAGTTTATCTTGAAACCTACTATGTACCTATACATTGTACTCGTTGTCAAAATGTATGACCTGGGTGCACCACCAAGTTACTCCCACTTGCATTCACTACAGTTAAGCTGGGAATTCATGTAGAGTTTTTTGTTGTTTTTTGTTTTTTTTTGCTCATTTAGCAGGTTGAGTGAAAAGGATGCAGGGATCTCTCCCATTGGACTATTGTCTTCTGACTGCACTGCAGAGGCTGATGGTTAAATATGGAAACCTTACAGCATTTAATTTAACGTCATTGTACTTTGTACTGTTTTTACCTTTTCATACTTGTTTTCATTAGATGCATGCGTAATAAAACTAAAAGGAAGAGAGTGGGAAGAGTGAAAATTATCTGCAACTCAACTAACATGTAACTAACTCATTGAAAGACTCAGTATGGTAGACTATTCCTGCAACTCCAAGCCTCAAAATAGTATAATTAGCAAATATGCACAGCAAAACATTTTACACTTTCTTCCAGATTTAATCAGATTTTAGTTTCTGTAATCAGATCAACTAAAAATGTGATTTAAATTTTTTGCTATTCGTATACTGCACTTTGTACTTTTTTTTTGTATTAAATAAGCTTGCATGCTGCACTTTGCAGGTAAAGTAGGTAACCTACAGTAGACCAGCTGTGGTGGCACTATTAAAGTACATGTACACTCAGTCATTGACTTTTCATATAAATTTAACATGAATGCAATTTTCTTGTTCAATACATCTTTATAAATTTTTCAAGAGTAAGTTTGACATGAGGGGAGGGGAAAGTGATAGGGAAAGAGGAAAAAAAAAACAACAGTTCTCAATTGGTATCCAAACAGTTCTCACAGCCATCCAAAGCAGTGTGATTACAATGAAGCACACTAACACCGCCCCCTAATAAAACACTCCCAGTACACAGTTAACCCTTTGAACACCCCTCATGTTAAATCCTTCCTGCCCAGTGTCATTAGTACAGTGTCAGAGCTTTCTTTTAGCAATGATCACTGTATTGATGTCACTGAGGATGTCAGTGACACCAAGTCAGTTCCCCCCAGTGTCAGAATGTCTGCCGCAGTCCCGCTATAAGTTGATGATCGCCACCATTACTAGTAAAAATAAAAATCTCAGTATATACACCGCCATTTGTAAACACTATGACTTTTATGTAAACCAATTGATTTACACGTATTGGGAAATCCTACACATGAGAAATTCTGCCCTGAGAAATGACATGCAGTCATCACTGGAGTGCATGCATGTAGACAGCAATTGATTGCAAAGAGTCTGAAGGAGATTGGGATTTTTTTTTACCAAAGACATGTAGCAGAATACATTTTGTCTAACATTTATTGGAGATTAGATTTTTTTACATTATTTTATTGTATATTTTTTATAACATAAGTAAAAAATATTGTTTTTTTTTTTCAAAATTGTCAGACTTTTTCTTTTGTATAAAATAAAATAAAAAACACAGAGGTGATCAAATACCACCAAGAAAGCTCAAATACCATCAAGAAAGCTCTGTTTGGGTGGAAAAAAATATAAATTTCATTTGGATACAGTGTTGCATGACCGTGCAATTGTCAGTTAAAATAGAGCAGCACCACAAAAAATGGCCTGGTCATGAAGGGAGGTAAATCTTCCAGAGAATTAGTGGTTAAATCCAGACTATGAAAAACTCTCATTACTATGTAACAGAGTGTGCATACTCACAAAACGAATTAAGCATTTCTTTTGTGTAGAGTGATATACAGTTGCAAGAAAAAGTATGTGAACCCCTTGGGATTACGTGGAGTTTTGCATGAATTGGGCATAAAATGTGCTCTGAACATCATCTAAGTCACAACAATAGAAGAACACAGTCTGCTGAACATAATACTACACAAACATTAGATGTTGCATTGGTTTATTTGCACATAACATGTAAACATTCACAGTGCAGGGAGGAAAAAGTATGTGAACCTTTGGACTTAATAACTGGTTGACCCTCCTTTGGCAGCAATAACCTCAACCAAACGTTTCCTGTAAGTTGCAGATCAGACCTGCACAACGATCTGGAGTCATTTTGGACCACTCCTCTTCACAAAACTGTTTCAGTGTAGCAATATTCTTGGGATGTCTGGTGTGAATCGCTCTCTTAAGGTCATGCCACAGCATTTCAATCGGGTTGAGGTCAGGACTCTGACTGGGCCACTCCAAAAGGCGTATTCTGTGCTGTTGCAGCCATTGTTTTGTTGAATTACTTGTATGCTTTGCGTCATTGTCCTGTTGCATCACCCATCCTCTGCGGAGCTTCAGTTGGCGGACAGATGGTCGTACGTTTTCCTGCAAAATGTCTTGATAAACTCTGGAATTCATTTTCCCATCAATGACAACAATCCGTCCAGGCCCTGAGGCAGCAAAGCAGCCCCAAACCATGATGCTCCCTCTGCCATGTTTTACAGTGGGGATGAGGTTTTGATGTTGGTGTGCTGTGCCTTTTTTTCTCCACACATAGTGTTGTGTGTTCTTCCCAAACAACTCAATCTTGGTTTCATCTGTCCACAGTATATTTTGCCAGTAGTGCTGTGGAACATCCAGGTGCTCTTTTGCAAACTTCAAACGTGCTGCAATATTCTTTTTGGACAGCAATGGCTTCCTCCGTGGTGTCCTCCCATGTACTCCATTCTTGTTTAATGTTTACCTTATTGTAGATGTGTCAACAAAAATGTTAGCATGTGCCAGAGATTTCTGTAGGTCTTTAGCTGACACTCTGGGATTCTTCTTTACCTCATGCAGCATTCTGCGCTGTGCTCTTGCAGTCATTTTTACAGGACGGCCACGCCTAGGGAGAGTAGCAACAGTGCTAAACGTTCTCCATTTGTAGACAGTCTGTCTTACCGTGGACACATGAACATCGAGGCTTTTGGAGATACTTTTGTAACCCTTTTCAGCTTCATGCAAGTCAACAATTCTTGATCGTAGGTCTTCTGAGAGCTCTTCTCTGCGAGGCATGGTTCACATCAGACAGTGCTTCTTGAAACCAGTAAACCCAAAACAGGTGTGTGTTTTTTAAGGGCAGGACAGCTGTCAGCAACACATCCAATACCATCACATTGATTGGAGTCAAGGTTGGCTCACTCCTGGCTCCAATTAGCTCTGGGAGAAGTCATACAGCTAGGGCCTCACATACTTTTTCCTCCCTGCACTGTGAATGTTTACATGTTATGTGCAATTAAACCATGGCAACATCTAATGTTTGTGTAGTATTATGTTCAGCAGACTGTGTTCTTCTATTGTTGTGACTTAGATGACGTTCAGAGCACATTTTATGCCCAATTCATACAAAACTCCATGTAATCCCAAGGGGTTCACATACTTTTTCTTGCAACTGTATATATATATATATATATATATATATATATATATACCGTTACTGTAGGTACATATATATATGGAAAACCAACATTAACCGCACTCACCAGATAATGGTGAGTCAAATGCCTTTCAGGGATATTAAGGGCCTCACACAGACCTCAGATGCAGTCTTGATAATGCCCTGTGGGTGGGGCGAAACGCGTTGAAGTATTTCCGGTTGCCTGTTCCGGCGCCTGACGTCATTTCCGGTGAGTGGAACGCACGCCGAGCGGTGCGTTCCAAGGGGCCATTTTTGCATAGTGGATGAGTCTGCATCTGAGGTCTGTCATCCTGCTGTATACCTGGCTGTGGGGTCTCTATACAGAAGTCGCTGTATATGAAAGAAAGATTGTTTTTAAAGAAAGATCGTTTTGCTTCAATAAAATGCGGGTTAAATTCTGCTAAAATGTGAGTGGTCTGGAGAAAGTCTTTTGATTGGAAATCACTACGGTATCACACTATGGTCTTTTCTTCTTCCTGATTTTCCTTGGGGGATCCGGTGAGAGGAGTAACCAGAGGAGGTATCCATATCCTAGAGGAGGCAATATTTGGAGGTCATATACAAAGTAAAGGGGGTCCAGGAGTCCTTAATATCCCTGAAAGGCATTTGACTCACCATTATCTGGTGAGTGCGGTTAATGTTGGTTTTGCACTGGTGGATGGTGGAGGTATCACAGGCACGGAAGAATCCAATGAAAATATAATATAATTTTTTCACGGGACTGTTATTTTGGGATTTTTGTTACTGGACTTATTAATTTTAAATCATATATATTTTTTCATTAATATTTCAAAAACAAAAACTTTTTTTGTGTCACAGTTTTTTAAGTTTGTAATATTTACCAATTATTAATTTTTTGGGTTGGGTGATGCAATTTATTGTTTTGTGGGTTTGCGCTGGTATAAATTGATATAAGTTTTCTTGGTTTTTGCACCTATGTACAGCAGCATCTCACGGGGAATAGTGTGTGTACTAAGAGAGTCCTGGGCGCTGAGGTTTTTTTCTTTTTTACATATATATATGGACACAGGCAAAATGTAATACTTTTGGCTCTGTATGCCACCAGAATAAATTAAAACGAAACAATCCAAATTAATTTGAAGTGCAGACTTTCAGCTTTAATTCAAGGGGTTGAACATAAATATCAAGTACAAATTTTAGGAGCTGCAAACATTTTTATACACAGTCCCTCCATTTTCAGGGGCTCAAATGCGATTGGAAAAATTAATATAATCATAAATAAAATGTTCATTTTTAATATTTTGTTGAGAATCCTTTACTGGCAATGACTGCCTGAATTCTGGAACCCATGGATATTACCAAACACTGGGTTTCCTCCTTTCTGATGCTTTGCCAGGCTCTAACTGCAGTTGTCTTCAGTTGTTCTTTGTTTGTGGATCTTTCTGCCTTTAATTTTGCCATCAGCAAGTGAAATGCATTGGGTTGCTATCAGGTGATTGACTTGGCCATTGCAGAATATTCCACTTCTTTTTCTTGAAAAGCTCCTGGGTTGCTTTTACAATGTATTTTGGATCATTATCTATCTGTACTGTGAAGCGCTGTCCAATCAACTTTGCTGCATTTAGTTGAATCTGGGCTGACAATATATCTCTAAACACTGCAGCATTCATCCGGTTGCTTCTGTCTTCTGTCTCATCATGAATAAACACCAATGACCCAGTGCCACTGTTAGCCATGCATGCCCATACCATCACACTGCCTCCACCATGTTTTACAGAGGATGTTGTGTGCTTTGGATCATGGGCTGTTCTAAGCCTTCCCCACACTTCTTTCTTCCCGTCATTCTGGTACAGATTAATCTTAGTTTTATCCATCCAAAGAATGCTTTTCCAGAACTGGTCTGGCTTTTTAGATGTTTTTTGGCAAAGTCTAATCTGGCTTTTCTAATCTTCAGGCTTAGGAATGGTTTTCACCTTGTGGTGGACCCTCTGTATTTGCTCTTGTGAAGTCTTCTCTTGGTTGTAGACTTTGACAATGATACGCCCACCTCCTGGAGAGTGTCGTGCACTTGTCTGGATGTTGTGAATGGGTTTTTCTTTACCATAGAGAGGATCCTGCGATCATCCACCACTGTTGTCTTCAGTGGACATCCATGCCTTTTTATGTTGCTGAGCTCACCAGTGCGTTCTTCTTTCCTCAGAATGGACCAAACTGTTGATTTGGTCACTTCACTGTTGCTGCTGTCTCAGTCACAAGGACTGAGAAAGAAAATAATTTCTTTCCACAGGAAAGATGAAGGCTACAAGAAGATCAGCAAAGCTTTACATATCAGTCAGAATACTGCAGCAAAAGTGATACATACATTTAACAAAGATGGAACTGCAACCATCTCACAGAAATATCCAGGCCATCCACAGAAGTTAACACCTCGAATTGAGTGTCTTCTGATGAGAAGGGTTGAAGAAAATCAACATGCAAGTTCACTGCAGTTAGCTAAAGAAGTAGAAAGCCAAAATGGGGTGATTGTTTCCCATGACACAATACGGCGTACGCTGTAGAGGAAAGGCATGTATGGGTGTTGTCCATGAAGGAAGCCTCTCCTAAAGCACATGCACAATTTAGAATTTGACAGACCCTGTGCTGAAAAAGGAGAAGACTACTGGGTCTGTGGAGTGATGAGACCAAGATAAATGTTTTTGAAACTGATGGCTTCAAAACTGTATTTGAGTCGCAAAGGTGAGGAGTACAAAGAAAAATGCATGGTGCCTACAGTGAAACATGGTGATGGCAGTGTCCTTCTGTGTGGCTGCATGAGTACTGCTGGTGTCAGGGAGCTGCAATTCATTGATGATATCCTGATGATGATATCATGAATTCACAGATGCACTGCTCTATATTGAAAGAAAAGATGCTACTTTCACTCCATGCCCTTGCTCGTTGTGCACTTTTTCAACATGACAATGATCCAAAACAAACATCTAAGGCCACTGTTGCATTTCAGAAATAGAAGAGCATGAAAGAGATTCACAAAAAATGGGTGAAAGTCTCCTAATCTGAACCCAATTGAACACCTATGGGGATTTCTGAAGAGACAAGTTGAGCACTCTCACTTTTCATCAAGCATCCAGGCTCTAAAAGAGGTAATTCTTGAAGAATGGAAAAAGATAGATGTTGCAATATGTTGCCAACTTGTTCATTCCATTCATAGAAGACTTGGTGCTGTCCTTACAAATCATGGCGATAGGACAAAACACTAGGTGTAGTAGTTTTTGTTGTGGGGTGTATTCATGTTTGCATTAACTAATTTGAGTAAAACTGAAGAAGATTTTGTAATTTAAGTTATATTATTAACATTACTTTTATGTAATGAGCTGAACAAATATTCTTTAAACTCAGTTTTGTCAACATTTAAAACTGTTCTTGTTTTCATTGAGATATTGATTAACCGCTTGCCCTCCGCCTTATAGCAGAAGTACTTCTACAGGGCAGCACGGCTGCGCAAAATCACAAATATATATGTGATTTGCATTTCCAGGTAGGGGGTACACTCATGCGCCACCCTACCCATGCCGCTATTGACTGCTAGGGATGTCAATCACTGGGTCCCGGACGGGAATCGTTGGCAATCCTGACAGGGGCTAGACCTGTGTGTACACAACACAGGACTCTCCTGTCAGCATGGACATGCTGTTATTGTATCTCTCTGCACTGCAGAGAGATACAAAGCAGCATCTCTCCCGAATAAAACAGCACACAACCTAAAACACACACAGCACACTGTTAACCCTTTGATCACCCAACCCCTTCCTGCCCAGTGTCATTAGTACAGTGTCAGTGCTTTTTTTAGTGTCACTGGGGATTTCAGTGGCAGTTAGTCTGTTCCCACCCAATGTCAGAATGCCCGCCTCATTACTAGTATTAAAAAAAGAAATCCAGTATATATACCTCCATTTGTAGACACTATAACTTTCAAGTAAACCGATTAATATACACTTATTAGGATTTTTTGCAAAGACATGTAGCAAAATACATTTTGGACTAAATTTATGAAGAAATGTGATTTTTAAAATTTTTTCATTGGATATGTTTTATAGCAAAAAGTAAAAAATATTGGGTTTTCTTTTAAAATGTTGGTTGTGTTTATAGCACAAAAAAAGGCAGAGGTGATCAAATACCATGAAAAGAAATCTCTATTTGTGAAAAAAATGACAAATTTCATTTATGTACAGCATTGCATGACGATGCAATTGTCACTTAGAGTAAAGCAGTGTCGTATTGCAAAAAAATGGCCTGGTCAGGAAGGGGGGTAAATCCTCTGGAGGGCAAGTGGTTAAAATCGTACTTTTCAAAAGGGGTGTACTCATTTATGTTGAGCACTGTATATATAATTTGACTTAATTTGACTTATTTTACTGATTTATGTATTTATTTATAGTTGTTGTTAAAGAATACTATTTTACTGATTTATGTATTTATTTATAGTTGTTGTTAAAGAATACTATTCTAGTTTTATTTTTATTTAGAGTGAAATATACCTGGTTGATCCTGCCTTCAGCTGTCCCTCCCATTTTCTCTGTTTCCCCACTGCAGCCTGAGATTGTGTAGATCCGCTGTTGTCATGTACTGAGCACGCTCCAGTTTCTGTTCCCTTCTGAAACTCTTCATTTCTTTCTTTTTCCTATCTGTGCAGTCCACGTGAGTTTAGAGCCACACATGTGGGCATACACACAGGGATAAATGACACTTTCCTGCCTCCTTTCTCCTCCTTGTCCTCCTATTGCTAAACACTATGGGGGCAGGATATAGTATACTGACTCACAAAAAAATAATATAAATCAGTATTAAGTATACTGTATAAAATGTAATTACTAATACCTTTAAAATAAAAAAGAGCCTTGGATGCAGATGCCGTCTGAATAAAATGAAATCTAATGTCAATCATTTTTTACTCCGCCTATACCATATTATTGCATCACATTTGATGTTTAATAAAGTCCTATTGGGAGCTGTAAAACATTTTTTTTAATATTTATAATTTAAATTTAATTGCTCTTCTAAACCTGTGTATTTTTTTTAAGTCATATGACCGACACAGCACCCATCATGGCTGTGCAGACACAATTTCATACTTTAGAGAGTATACATCAGCAGAGTAATAGTAGCCTCTCCCAATTATCTTTTCCTGCAGATGCCAAGGAACAAGGAAAGATCATGTGACCATACAACAGCACTGCAGGAATAAGGTACTTAGAGGATAAAAAAAACACAAAATACGGTGACATGATGTATATGATTACGTGAATGAATTATGGCAATTAACACTGCTCAGAGGCATTTTCGCACCACTGACATAATATAAAGAAATAAAATACTTTAATACATACATATAAACATGTTTTCAATATATATCTATTAATATCATGTCTTTAGATATGTATGCTAGTACAGAACTCAAAATAATATCAAACAAAACTTTGCCATCATTTATGTACAGAAACACTGCTAAATTGAAAGGATAATTATTTATATGATGATAAAGGTGCCCTCTAAATTTTTTTAGTAAAATAAACAATATGCCACTGCTGATCAATAATTTAAGACTGATAATTATCCCTATTTTATCTAAAGTCAGCCCAGACTAAGGCATTTCCTAGAAACTTTTCTTGGCACTTACGAATATTTACGCAGTGTGCTTTCATCTAGAAAGAACTGCAATTTTAGCTATAAGTTTCATTTAACAAACACATGGGCTCTGCTAATTCCCTACAGAAGATAGGAGCCACGCTGGGCCACCAAAGAGCTTTTTTTTTTGAGAAATAGCACCAGCCTCACATTAATTCAGTATCATCAAGTGCAGTAACAATTTGTTCCTCTGCTGGAGCTAAAGAACACAGATATATTTTTTCTGGAATGTTTACTTAGCATTCCCAAAATCAATAACAATATAAAGAAATCATTGAAAAATTCAGATTCTTTGACTGGGAATATATACGATTCTCAGTGCAGGTGAATCATTTTAAATTCAAACGGAAGAAACATCAATAGAGCAAACGTTTCATAGCATCTATTATCTACTTATGTGAGAAGAAATATGTGTGCGTGTTTGAAAAAAACCCAGTGGAATACTGCCTTAATCTATTACAGAGAAGCACAATTTTCTGTAACTTAATTTGCTAAGTTAATGAACCCAGTAAATTCACTTTGATGTTTTCTTCGGCTAATATGTTAGATCTAATTTATTTGGCAAAAATGGTCAAATTTCTTCTTAATTGAGTTGTTGCAAAACAAAAACAACTATGTATTGTTATGGTGAATGTGATTTGTATGTTTTAAGTTAGGTAGCTAGTGATGGGAAAGTTACAACTGCTGGCCTCCATGCTTTTCTTTTTAAGTATTTGGAGGCTTTTATTGACCTTCACTTTCAACTGGGGTCATAAAACATCTCTTCAGACTCCAAAATAGAATGTAAATATTCTTAATGCTCTACCATAGATATTGGACAGACAGGAGTTTTGGAGTTTCTATATAAGTAGAGCTCCAGTGAGAACTTTCACTTCCACCACTTCATCAGCTCCATCAGTATTTTGTAGGACAAAAGAGAAAAGCTATTGGTGTTGCTCTGTGTTATCTTAGAGTTATTTTGTATCAACAGCTAGGCAAAGTCATTCTTTTTCCCAATGTGGCATTGTACAAAAGCATTCAATCACATTTTTACCAACAAACTTTGAAAAGCTCTACCCTTTTTGCCTAGCTAAATATTGCCAAGTATAGTAATCTTTAGGGTGTGTGTCTTTGTGCCCTGTAGAAAAGTGTCACTGAATTTTGAAGCTTGTTGTGGTTGTTTTAATAGACTCACTATCATAACTATAAAAAATGATAAAAAAGTGTAAAAAAATAATTTCCTAATTTCACAAACCAAGTAACCAAAACAAATTTCAAAGACGGATTAATGATGAGAATTGGAATTAACTGATTAAATGCTAATGAATTAATGTAATAAAATACTATTGCAGTATTGAGTAATGATTGTTTTGCTCAACATTTGTTGGGTATTACCCAATCTTCAGTATCAGTAGTAAGAATAAGAGAGAGCAAAATCTACTTTTTTCATGGAGGATTGAGGCCAGGGGGCATACCTAAAATTTTTGCACAATGTTTGAGCATCTCCAGAGAGTGAGATCAGTCCTAGAGTCAGAGTTCCTAAAAACCTTACTGCAATGACTCTCTACACATTACAAATATTCACCAAATTTGAGAAAACCATAGTATGTGTAGGCTTAATACTCTCTACTTGTGCTGGCATCACTAGTATTTTTCAGTAGCAAGCCTGTACAGCTACTGCTTTAATATTCATTCATGTGAGAGCATTGCTAATGTAATTGGGTAAGTGAGTGTATGCCACTCTAATCTTAGTCATTAAAACATCAGTATCTAGACATTTTCTGTGTTGATGTCTCAGGATTGGGGATAACATTAGAAACATGGCCTTGGGCAACAAAGCTGAGAGAAAAGCTCCTGTAGACTAAAGTGATTGGATTACACAATCCATCTTGCTCAGCAAATACACTCTCAGTTTTCATTCTGGAAAAAATGTACTTTTACAAGTGCAACTTTGTCAAATGTTAATCAGCAAACCAGTAATGTAAGTATAAAAAATATACATACTATTACAACAGTATAATATAAATCTGCAATAAAAGTACCAGTTTGAGTCTTTCAAGAAAATACATGCTTTCTTCAGCATATTCAGCTGTCATGTACAGTAATGCATATGTCTGTCCAGAAATTTTAAAAGCAAGCATCCATATCTCCTTCCATTTATCACTCACTATACTTTAAAGAGATGTTCAGAAACATCTCTACAGCAGGTTCCAGGCTGACCACCTGTAATAACACTTGTATCTTAGGGTCAGTGGTCAACAAACAAGACCGTCTTATTCTAGTGATCTCTGAGCATCTTCCAAGCAGATGTAAACCAAATTACTGTCCCAAATGGCACACAAAAGTGAAAAGAAAGAAGTAAATGTGTCAAATACTATATTTAATTATTACACCTACAGTACATCTGTATTTGAAGCTATTATCTACATCTGGATTGGCAGTTTCTTTGATCTAAGTTGAACTCATTAAAACTTCCTAACCTATTTAAAACATTTTTATGTGTGTGTGTGTGTGTGTATGCAAGTGAAAATCTTTCAGTACAAAATGTACACTGTTTACACTGTTTTACAGTTGCGAGCTATCAAATGTACATTGTAAGTCCTGTATGTACGAATATCTAGTTGGGTTGTCAGAGAGTAATAACCTTACCGGCCTTTCAAATGCCAAACACTTGTAAATGCGGTTAACAGCATTTACAAACGCGGTAAACGTGGTTAACAGCATTTATAAGCATTTGTGTTTAGAAGCGTTTTTTGACTGGTCCATATCCAGGGCACAATTCACTAAGCGGTATCCTACCGCACCGCAGTATGAGGTAGGATACAGTTTTTGAACGTCGGTCTGCAAAACAGGTAAGGGCGTGCGCGAGGCGCGTGCCTGCCCTACCCATCCCGCCGATCATGGCAGCGGGTGTCAATCACCGGGTCCCGGCCGGTCATTACCCGCCGGGTCCCGGTGATTACCGGCAATCACTGACAGCGAGCATGGCTGCAGTGTTTACACTGAAGCGCTGCTATCTGTCAGTTCCGAGCACGCTGATCCTGAGAGAAGAGTTTATCTCTCGGGATCAGCGTGTTCCCGTGAAGTACACTCCCCCTAGTAAAACACTCCCCTCACACAGTTAACCCTTTCATTACCTAAAAATGTTAACCCCTTCCTCCCCAGTGCCATTAGTAGTGTCAGTGGTTTTTTTTTTGCACTGATCACTGTATTGGTGTCACTGGGGATGTCAGTGACCCCAAGTCAGTTCCTCCCCAGTGTCAAAATGTCTGCCGCAGTCCCGCCATAAGTCGCTGATCACTGTCATAAATCGCTGATCACCGCCATAAGTCGCTGATTGCCGCCATTATTAGTATAATAAAGAAAAAATCCCAGTATCTTTCCCGCCATTTGTAGACGCTATAACGTTCATGTAAACCAATTAATTTACACGTATTGGGATTTTTTTTTAGCAAAGACATGTCGCAGAATACATTTTGGCAGAAATGTATGACTAAATTTGATTTTTACATTTTTACTGAGCAGCCACCTTCTCCAGGGACCGGGGGGGGGGGGTAAATAGTGGTTTGTAGGTGTGGTTGATGACGGGAAATTCAGGGAGTCAGTCCTCTGCACTGTAATGTAAAAGGGCACAGTGATATAAAGGGGAATGCACTGTAAAGGGGCACTGTGTTGATTACAGTGCCCCTTTACAGTGCAGTTCTCTTTATACAGTTCCCCTACCAATCACAGCCCCATATCACAGTGCCACTTGCAGTCATGCCCCCCCCCTTTCTTTCTAATCCCAGTGCCTCCTATATATTCAACAAAGAGATGACCCAATCCAGAAAATATACATCCCCATATAGCAAAAAGATATCCCCAAGTAAAGAGACATCCACATCCCCAGCCTGCAAAGAGACTTCGCAATCCAGCAAAGGGACCGCCCAGTCCAGCAAAGAGACATGCCCAATCCAGCAAAGAGACAAGCCCAATCCAGCAAAGAGACAGCCCAGTCCAGCAAAGAGACAGCCTAATCCAGCAAAGAAGCATCTCCATCCAGCAAAGATACATCCCCATATATCAAAGATATATCCCCATATAGCAAAGAGGCATCCCCATCCAGCAAAGAGACATCCCCAAGCAGCAAATAGACATATCCATCCAGCAAAGAGACAGTCCCATCAAGCCAAGAGGCAGCCCAGTCCAGCAAAGATACAGCCCCATCCAGCAAAGAGACAAGCCCAAACCAGCAAAGAGACATCCCCATACAGCAAAGAGTCTACCCAGTCCAGCAAAGGGACAGCCATATCCAGCAAAGAAACAAGCCCAATCCAAAAAAGAGACAGCTCAGTTCAGCAGAGAGCCAGCCCCACCCAGCAAAGAAACAAGCCCAAATCAGCAAAGAGACATCCCCATCCAGCATAGAGACATCCCCATATATCAAAGATTCTGACCAGTCCAGCAAAGAGACAGCCCTGTCCAGCATAGAGACAGACCATTCCAGCAAAGAGACATGCCCAATCCATCAAAGACACAGCCTAATCCAGCAAAGAGACATCTCCATCCAGCAAAGAGACATCCCCATATATCAAAGAGACATCCCCAAGCAGCAAATAGACATCCCCATCCAGCAAAGAGAAAGCCTAGACAAGCAAAGAGACAGTCCCATCCATCAAAGAGACAGACCTGTCCAGCAAAGAGACAGCCCCATCCATCAAAGAAACAAGTCCAATCCAGAAAAGAGACATCCCCATCCAGCAAAGAGACATCCCCATATATCAAAGAGACAGCTCTATCCAGCAAAGAGATGCCCCATCCAGAAAAGATACATCACAATCCAGCAAATAGAAAGCTCAGTCGAGCAAAGAGACAACCAAGTCCAGCAAAGAAACAAGCCCAAACCAGCAATGAGACATCCACATATACCAAAGAGAGTCAAGCAAAGAGACAGCTCTATCATGCAAAGAGATAATCCCAATCCAGAAAAGAGAAATGCCCAATACAGCAGAAAGACAGCCTAATCCAGCAAATAGATATCCCCATATAGCACAGAGACAGCCCAACCCAGCAAATAGACATCCCCATATAGCAAACAGACATCTCTATCCAGCAAAGAGACATCCCCATCCAACAAAGAGACATCCCCAAGCAGCAAATAGACATCCCCATCCAGCAAAGAGAAAGCCTAGTCCAGCAAAGAGACAGCCCCATTCAGCAAAGAGACAGCCACTATCCAGTAAAGAGAAAGCCCCATACAGCAAAGAGACAAGCCCAAACTAGGAAAGATAAATCCCCATCAAGCAAAGAAACATCCCCATATACGAAAGAGCCAGCCCAGTCCAGCAAGGAGACAGCGTAAACCAGCAAAGAGAAAGCCCTATCCAGCAAAGATACAGCCCAGTCCAGCAAAGAGACAGCCCCACCCAGCAAAGAGACACCGCTATCCAGCAAAGAGAAAGCCCCATCCAGCAAAGAGACAGCTCAAACCAGCAAAGAGACAACCTTATCCAGCAAAGAAACAGCCCAGTCCAGCAAAAAGACAGCCCAGTCCAGCAAAGAGACAGCCCAATATAGCAAATACACAGCCAAGTCAAGCAACGAGTCAGCCCAATATAGCAAAGAGAAAGCCAAGTCAAGCAAAGAGACAGCCCCATCCAGCCAAGAGACATCCAAATCCAGCAAAGAGACAGCCCAATTCTGCAAAGAGACAGCCCAGTCCAGCAAAGAGATAGCTCAATCGAGCAAAGAGACAGCCCAGTCCAGCAAAGAGACAGCCCAGTATAGCAAATCGACAGCCCAGTCCAGCAAATAGACAGCCTAATATAGAAAAGAGACAGCCAAATCCAGCAAAGAGACAGCCTCATCCAGCAAAAAAACAGCCCAGTCCAGCAAAGAGACAGCCCAGTCCAGCAAAAAGACATCCAAATCCAGCAAAGAGACAGCCTCATCCAGCAAAGAGACAACCCAATCCAACAAAGAGACAGCCCAGTATAGCAAAGAGACAGCCCAGTGCAGCAAAGAGACAGCCCAATATAGCAAAGAGACAGCAAAGCCAAGCAAAGAGACAGCCCCGTCCAGCAAAGAGGCATCCAAATCCAGCAAAGAAACAGCCCTGCTCAGCAAAGAGTCAGCCCTGTTAAGCAAAGAGACAGCCCAGTCCAGCAAAAAAACAGCCCCATCTAGCAAAGAGACACCCTGTCCAGCAAAGAGATAGCCCAGTATAGCAGAGAGACAGCCTCACGCAGAAAAGAGGCAGCCCTATCCAGCAAGAGACAACCCTATCCAGCAAAGAGACAGCCCGTCCAGCAAAGAGACAGACCAATTCAGCAAAGAGACAGTCCCGTCCAGCAAAGAGACATCCAAATCCAGAAAAGAGACAGTCCTACCCAGCAAAGATACAGTTCAGTTCAGAAAAGATACAGCCCTGTCCAGCAAAGAGACAGCCCCATCCAGCAAAGAAACAGCCATTTCCAGCAAAGAGACAGCCCAATCCAGCAAAGAGACAGCCTAGTCCAGCAAAGACACATCCAAATCCAGCAAAGAGACATCCAAATCCAGCAAAGAGACAGTCCTACCCAGCAAAGATGCAGTTCAGTTCAGCAAAGAAACAACCATGTCCAGCAAAGAGACAGCCCCATCCAGCAAAGAGACAGCCCCACCCAGCAAAGAGACACCACCATCCAGCAAACACATCCCCATATATCAAAGAGACTGCCCAGTTGAGCAAAGAGACAGCTCTATCCAGCAAAAAGACTGCCCAATCCAGCAAAGATACATTCCAATCCAGCAAAGAGACAGCCCAGTCGAGCAAAGAGACATCACAATCCATCAGAGAAACAAGCCTAAACCAGGAAAGAGACATCCCCATCCAGCAAAGAGACATCCCCATATATCAAAGAGACTGCCCAGTCAAGCAAAGAGACAATCCCAATCCAGAAAAGAGAAATGCCCATTACAGCAAAGAGACAGCTCAAACCAGCAAAGAGACAACCTTATCCAGCAAAGAAACAGCCCAGTCCAGCAAAAGGACAGCCCCATCCAACAAAAAGACAGCCCAGTATAGCAAATAGACATCCAAATCCAGCAAAGAGACAGCCCAGTCAAGAAAAGAGACATCCCAATCCAGCAAAGAGACAGCCCAGTACAGTAAGGAGACAGCGCAAATCAGCAAAGAGACAGCCCTATCCAGCAAAGACACAGCTCAGTCCAGCAAAGAGACAGCCCCACCCAGCAAAGAGACAGCCCTATCCAGCAAAGAGACAGCCCTGTCCAGCAAAGAGACAGCTCAAACCAGCAAAGAGACAACCTTATCCAGCAAAGAAACAGCCCAGCCCAGCAAAAAGACAGCCCCGTCCAGCAAAAAGATAGCCCTATCCAGCAAAGAGACAGCCCAGTCCAGCAAAGAGACAGCCCCATCCAGCAAAGAGACAGCTCAGTATAGCAAAGAGGCAGCCCAGTGCAGCAAAGGGACAGCCCCATCCAGCCAAGAGACATTCAAATCCAGCAAAGAGAAAGCCCAATCCAGCAAAGAGACAGCCCAGTCCAGCAAAGAGACAGCCCGGTTTAGCAAAGAGACAGCCCAGTCCAGCAAATACACAGCCAAGTCAAGAAAAGAGACAGCCCAATATAGCACAGAAACAGCCCAATATAGCAAAGAGACAGCCAAGTCAAGCAAAGAGACATTCAAATCCAGCAAAGAGAAAGCCCAATCCAGTAAAGAGACAGCCCAGTCCAGCAAAGAGATAGCTTCATCCAGCAAAGAGACAGCCCAGTCCAGCAAAGAGACAGCCCAGTATAGCAAAGAGACAGCCAAGTCCAGCAAATACACAGCCCAATATAGAAAAGAGACAGCCAAGTCAAGCAAAAAGACAGTCCCAACCAGCAAAAAGACATCCAAATCAGCAAAGAGACAGCACAATCCAGCAAAGAGAAAGCCCCATCCAGCAAAGAGACACCCTGTCCAGCAAAGAGACAGCCCAGTCCAGCAAACAGACAGCCCTATCCAGCAAAGATACAGCCCAGTCCAGCAAAGAGAAAGCTCTGTCCAGCAAAGAGACATCTCAATACAGCAAAGAGACAGCCCCATCCAGCAAAGAGACAGCCCCATCCAGGAAAGAGACATCCTGTCCAGCAAAGAGCTATCCAAATCCGGCAAAGAGACAGCACTATCCAGCAAAGAGACAGCTCTGTCAAGCAAAGAGACATCCAAATCCAGCAAAGAGATAGTCCTATCCAGCAAAGATACAACTCAGTTCAGCAAAGAGACAACCCTGTCCAGTAAAGAGACAGCCCCAGCCAGCAAAGAGACAGCCATGTACAGCAAAGAGACAGCCCAATCTAGCAAAGACACATCCAAATCCAGCAAAGAGGCAGCCCAGTCCAGCAAAGAGAGTGCAAATCAGCAAAGAGACAGCCCAATCCAGCAAAGAGACAGCCCAATCCAGCAAAGAGACAGTCCTGTCCAGCAAAGATACAGCACTGCCAAGCAAAGAGACAGCCCAGTCCAGCAAAGAGACAGTCCTATCCAGCAAAGATACAGCCCTGTCCAGCAAAGAGACAGCCTCCTCCAGCAAAGAGACAGCCACATCCAGCAAAGAGACAGCCCAATCCAGAAAAGAGACAGCCCAGTCCAGCAAAGAGACAGCCTCATCCAGCAAAGAGACAGCCCAGTATACCAAAGAGACAGCACAGTACAGCAAAGAGACAGCCCAATATAGCAAAGAGACAGCCCAGTCAAGCAAGTCTATACAAATTGTCTTATAATTAGTTCTAACTGTAAGTGTTCACTTGTAGTGGCAAGTTGGCATTCACATTTATTCGGTCCAGGCCGGCTCCCTGTGGTGTCTGTGGCAGCGCAAATCAGCAAAGAGACAGCCCCATCCAGCAAAGAGACAGCCACGCCAAGCAAAGAGACAGCCCAATCCAGCAAAGAGACAGCCCAGCAAAGAGATAGTGCAAATCAGCAAAGAGACATCCCAATCCAGCAAAGAGAAAGCCCCATCCAGCAAAGAGACACCCTGTCCAGAAAAGAGACAGCCCAGTCCAGCAAAGAGACAGCCCTATCCAGCAAATATACAGCCCAGTCCAGCAAAGAGAAAGCCCTATCCAGCAAAGAGACATCTCAATACAGCAAAGAGACAGCCCCATCCAGCAAAGAGACAGCTCCATCCAGCAAAGGGACATCCAAATCCGGCAAAGATACAGCCCTATCCAGCAAAGATACAGCCCCGCCCAGCAAAGAAACAGCCCAGTATAACAAAGAGACAGCCCCATCCCAATTCCATAATTAGTTCTAACTGAAAGTGTTCACCGGCAGTGGCAAGTTGGCATTCACTTTTATTCGGTCCAGGCCAGCTCCATGTGGCATCTGTGGCAGCAGTGACACCTATTCAGCATCAGGCAATGGGGTCTCCTTCAGCTCCTCTCCCTTCACAGTCACAGGTGCCCTACAGGTCTGCTGACAGCTAACTCCTGCCCCCTGCTCTGACAACCATACAGGAGGGAACTGGCTGAGCATGTGTGAGTTCAAGATGAGGGGCAGCTCACCTGCCGCATCTGCTTTGCGTTTTGCAGCTGCCCCACATTATGTACATGTGGACCAACAGCCCTGGCCCACCGGGCAAATGCCCGGTGTTCCCTATGGCCAGTCTGGGCCTGGTTGTGGCACACAGCAATTTAGATCCGTTTATACCTACTGTACTTGTTCGTCAGTCTGTGCAATTGTGGTCAAATTAGTCAAATTGTAGTAACAGTGGGCGGGGCTTAAAGGGGTATGGTTGAATAAAGCCTAAACCTGATGCTTCTATGGGTCAAGAGAGTGTAAAACATAAAGTATAGGGGTCAGGGTTAAGTAATGCACAGTGTTCAGGGGACAGGCCTAAGTAACGCACAGAGTTCCGGAGTGTAGGAGCATGCAAAGGTCAAGATTAAAGTGAAATTCTAGGCATCCCCTAACTGGTCTTACAATTTTTTCTCTTAACACTTATTCTTACTAACCTGTGAGGGAGCTGTTTTAAGATTAGTTAGTCCAGGTGACAGGACTAAGTAACACAGGGAGTTCAGGATCAGGATTACGTAACACCATGAGTGTAGGGGTCAGGATTAAGCAATGCAGAGAGATCAGAAGTCAGGCTTAAGTAATGAGTTCAGAGGTCAGAATTAAGTACTACACAGGGTTCAGGAATAAGTCATTCAGAGAGTTCAGGGGTCAGGAGTAAGTAACACATAGAGAGTAGGGGTCAGGATTAAGTAATACACAGTGTTCTTGGGTCAAAAGTAAGTATTAAGTAATGCAGAGTGTTCAGGGGTCACATAGATCCATGCACGGACCACTTTAGCAGCATTATTTTGGATTGGCAATTGCACAGTGTGTGATTTGAGCTGGAGCCTGTGCACTGTAATAATTAGTCTATGGTGCCCAGTTCCTATGGAGGAATCTGGGGAAACCCATGCCAGGGGACAGGTCCCCCACAGTGGGAACTGTCCATGGGAAATGGAGATAAATAATAATCCTAGTTTAAAAGCAGCCATAATTTGTTCACAAATAAATAGAAGCGTCTTTGTATATCCACCTATTGTAAATCATAGAGACCAGTACATAATCACAATCTCGAGGCGCCCTTTATAATTCTGCACAATCTTGAGGCACCCATTACAAAATGTAAAAAACAAAACTAATATGAAAATGAAACAAAAATGCTGGTATTGTGTAGCTTGTTACTGTGTGCGCTTGGGACCAAGTATTGCCATGCAGTTGTCTCTGTTTCATCTCTGAGCTGATCATGTGACCTGACCTGTTTTCTGTTGACAAAATTAAAGAAAAAACTAAAATGCCAACAGTTGTTATTAATATACTAATTACTATACTACCTTCAATAACTTTTTTATTTGGACTACAGGGTGTTGATTTAGTATATATTTTTAGCCTTTTCTTGACATAGTGAATAGAATAAAGAATGTTGCATTATAAGAATCAACACTAGCTAACTGGTAGCTAACTGGTTCCTGGGATTTGTCCTGCAATATAGGTTTTGCAATGTAGGACTTCCATACAATAAAAAATCACTGAAAAAAGACTGATTCTGCCTACAAATTCTAATGAGCCAAATAACTTTATATTGCAAACTTGAATGCAGCAATAATTTTCACAGTTAATATCTCAGTTTTAAAAATATTTAAGTATGTAAAAAAACAGCCAGGAATCCAAAGAGGTGCCATTGACTAGTTATGGCCATTACCATCATCTGTCAAACTACTGTTTACACTGCACCAGCGCTGAGTATTCCTTTTTTACTGGCAGTAGGGTATCAGTGGAAGACAATTGGGTGGTAGATTGTTGTTGCAGTGGGGAAACATTGTTGTGTGGCAGGTCATTCTGATTGGCAATAGATTTACATTGCTGGATGACATAATTGATGATGGGTTTACATGGGGGACATTATTTTCTTTTCTTGCAGTTAAAGGACGTTTTTACTGTGTAGATGTCTTTTCCGCAGCTTTTAACTCTTTGTGGGAATGAGTAAAGGATATTAACAAGCTTCCTGTACTCATTCTGCTTGGAGGAGTTGGATATCTGTGCCCCTCTTATCATAAAACACTTTCAGATTTACATAAATCTCTCCTCTACAAATCCCCATATCTATCCTGGGGCACTGTATGTATGCAAGTGGCCCTTGTCCCTCTGCATTGGAAAAGTACGCCTTGCAAGGGATTCCAGTGCCCTTTTCTGATCACCCAGGCTGCATGCCTCAATACGGGCCTGGCTAGAATTTTAAGGGCAGTCCCGTGACTTTTGTTTTCTTTTAATGTGTTTTGTGACTTATTAAAGGACTTAATCACACTGTTCCATAACACCACTTGCAGCTTTAGGGCAACCCCAAATAATGTTATTTAGGATTTGTATATTTTCAATTTTGTCTTTTAAGCCAGTCGAAAAGACCCTCTCCCCACTGAACTGTATTTTTTTCAACTTTTTTCATTAGCAGATGTCCCCCAGGGTAGTGTCCACCTCCTCATTCCTGTATTAAAAATATATTGCCTATTAACCTTCAAAAATACTTTAATAGGGTTTGATACTAAGTTCAGGGTTTGTGGACTTCCCACTGGGTTCAGTGAATCTGGATCAAATGGAACCTGGGCAGGTTCACTTATACCTAATATACTGGTCACTCTTTTAAGCTGCCTTAGCTATAAGATGTCTTTTTTGGAAAACAGGCTAGGTATTGCTGGGCAGAACAGTAACAGGCAGACCACTGGAAGCTAACTTATATGTGCAGACAATAGGGCAGATCTGGGAATTCCAGCATGGGTATTTTTACCTTGGGGTAAATGAGATTCGAGTGGGGTTTTCAGTTCGACAGTACCAAGGCAAAACTGAATGATCAGTTTTAGGTGAACTTTTCCTTTAAATTTTCTCCTCTACTTGACCAGGTGTCACCTTATAGCTAACATCAATTAACATTATTAAAAAGCTATCAACTCCCACAGAACTATGTCTTCTGTTAAGTATCCTTTTTGTAAATATGAGTAAAAGTTATCTCTATTTTCTTTGAACATTTCCATAGAAGCAGGCTGCAAACTGTGTCAGGTGTTGCTAATTACAATTTTCTGCTATGTGCATTTATATATTGGCTTTGAACTGTGATTATTCATGTCATGTAAACCAGTGACAATCTCTCATAATTTATCTTCTGTTACTATGATAAGCAAATCATTCTTAAGAAATTAGCTATTAGCGAGTAATTATCTCCTCTGAAAATGAGCATAGTGTGTAATGCCAGTTAGTATTTCAATTCCGTTATAAAAATGTGATTCCATTTCGTTCTTCATGTTTTTCCCCATTTTCTGATTTCAAGTATAATAGCTGTAATATGTAGACTGTTCAATAAAGTGAACTTGTAAGGTCAACAGTCTTAGCATTAAAATCAATTTGTTTGCTTGGATTGTACATAAATTCAAAGAGCCATGAAGTATAAACAGAATACAAGACTCCTTGGATGCATTCCAATATAATTATAGCTTTTCACCCTTGTGACTCTCTATGTGAGTAGCTTACAGCTATTTGCTTGCCCTTCGATAGCAGTACTTTTGTAAAAAGACAGTATCTGATTGAAATGCAAAAGAAAACCCACCACAAACCTGGAAGGGATTTTAACCAGCCTCAGAAATCATAAGAGCCAAATGTAATAACTGAATTTGTAGCATTGAGTAACTGTGAAGACTGAGCTGTATGTCTGTTGGATTTTATACTGCTGTATCCCTGAAGGTTTTTCTTATAGGTATGCCAAAATTCTAACTATAAAACAAACCCTGGAACATTATCCATCATACTTAATTCCAGCATTTCATAAACTGCAAAGCATTTATGCAGCTGTGAATTGCATGTCTATACGTACAGTAATAAGCTAGAATTTGCATATAAGAACAGCAGGCAGCAAATAAGTTTGTTTTGGGCATTTTTAGATGTTGAAATTCAGCCTTATCTAATATTTCAGTTTTAATGTATGTACAAATGATATAGTTTTTCCCATAAATGTGATCATTAAAAGAAAGCTTTCATGTTTCATTAGAGGAGGATGGATAATGGCTTGCTGCTCGGATTGCCATAACAAGTCCAAGTTATAAAAAAGTGAATGAAAATGTTGAACCTCATTCTGTCTGTTTTATAAACTGCTTAGCGATGTAAGATTTATCCTTACACTCTTGGATGCATTAGAAAGATTATTACTCAATGATAAAATTCACATTTTACTCCCCAGCTTTCAAGCCTTCTCCATTGAGGATCTAGGATCTCAACACATACACACATATTTCTGAGGTCTTGATCTTACCACCATGGTTCCTATCTGTGCTCAGCCAAAACAAAAACATGAGTTTTCAGTTGATATAGCATTTAAAGGAGAAGTAAGGCCAAAGCTCTTTTGACCCTACTTCATCTTTAGGTCACAGGAGTGCACTGTATTCTGCACTTCTGTGACCCAGGACCCTGCTGTCAGCTGACATAACTCAACTGGTCCAGACTCTACAGAGATCCTGACTTTAATGTCAGGATCCACCCAGATGCCTGGACCAGCAGCTGGCTTAGCCTCTTAGCGCACTACGGACAATCTGGGCCAGCCTCCCCCTCCAAAAGCTAGTGCTCCAGTGAGTGGTGGAGAGCCAGAGCAGAGAGCCAGTGACTAACAGTCACTACTCTCTGCTCACTAAAGATCAAGAACTGAGCGATCAATGGTAACAATAAAATAAAATTTATTTTATTGCAACTTACTAATTCTTAAATGTGGTGGCTGCATTTGTTTTTTGGTTGTTTGAGTGTTTTTTTAGACTTTTCCCCATTACTTTTATCTGCTTATCCAGCAGGTTAAACACTTCTTATCATAAGCCGGCCATCCCTACAAATGAGGTTGATGTCCATTTGACAGGAGTCAATCAAACAATCAATGTCTGTCAACCAGAAACTGCCACACACAAATTGAAATCTCTATTAAATTGCCAAACTTTGATCAGTGTATGGTCAGCTTTAGGATGTCTCCACTCCACTGGAAGAGCAACACAGATACCCTTGGAAAAATTAATAAAAGCGCCTATGGTCAAAATTATATAACTTACTTATAGTGTACCAGCTGCAAAAAAATCACCATATATAAAGTGTAACAATTAATGCAATAAATAATTTGCGCTAGTAAATGTATATAAATATATAAAAATCATCAAATCATAAGTCCAAAAAAATATATATGCCAATACCACAAAAAAAGTGCAAAAAAACTTTTAAAGTGCAAAAAACTTTTGTGCAAAAAAAAGTCTAAATATGAAAAATTTCACCAAAAGAACCTTGATAATATGATGGCAGATCATCCATATATATATATATATATATTTTCAGAAACGAAACTCTGCAACACACCAATCCTCATAGATCAAATACCAGGATGAAAGAAACTTTGCAATTAATCGGAAATCCACTTGGGCGGAGCTTGATTGATGTGACGTCATTACGTTTTTGGCTGCCAGCTACTGCGCATGTGCTGAGTAGCTAGGCTCGTTTTATGTGATTGCTGTCATGCTGTTGAGGCTGGTGTCGGCTGGGACACCTCTTGAGTAAGTGCAATGAGTACCTAATAAAGGAATTGGCTTTTATAATATTGCACCATGAAGTCTTTCTGTTTCTCTCGAGTGTCTGGCATTTCCCCCCATGGATACGATTGAAGGTGGTCTCTTTCTTCTGGAGAAGTGGATTTCCGATTAATTGCAAAGTTTCTTTCATCCTGGTATTTGATCTATGAGGATTGGTGTGTTGCAGAGTTTCGTTTCTGAAAATATATCTATGGATGATCTGCCATCATATTATCAAGGTTCTTTTGGTGAAATTTTTCATATTTAGACATTTTTTTGCACAAAAGTTTTTTGCACTTTAAAAGTTTTTTTGCACTTTTTTTTGTGGTATTGGCATATATATTTTTTTGGACTTATGATTTGATGATTTTTATATATTTACATACATTTACTAGCGCAAATTATTTATTGCATTAACAGATACCCTTGGACAGCAGAATTGTCAATTTGAGGAGACGGTGGTGCTAGATCCTCTAGCAGATTCACATGGATTTGACTAACAAATTTTTCCCTTTTGGGATTACGATTTTGCAAGTGAATAAAAGCTGACAATTGTAAGCACCCTTGTCAGTGTTAAATGGTTTGTCTCTATCAACCCTATGATTGCTATTTTTGCTGGACAGCTTGGTCTAATAAAGGAAGCTGAAAAAGAAGATTTAGTGGCCAGATCATTAGGTTTTGTTTTTGGGTTTAAATACCACAGAAAGCTTACCTCTACATTGTCACTATATTGTAAGCCAGGTTAGGGCCAATAAAAGTTTCTGTGTCTACAGGCTCATATGTTCCAGAAAGGTATAGTCAGTGAAGCACGTTAGGCTTTTTGAAGGGTATGATGTGAGACTTTTGTTTCATAAAAAATATTTCAAAGCCTGTGAAATGCAATATGTATCTGCTGCTCCACAACGTGTAGTTGTTGATAAAATTAAGTGAAACGTTAAAATAAGTGTGTTAATGTGGGAGACAAGCTGTAGTTGGTATTCATTTACTATTGTATACATTCAATGTTTGAATGACCTGTTATAGGTTGTCATGTGATTTTGTTCAGCAATTTGTAATGAAAATTTGCAGATGTTTTTATATAAATATATGTGTGTCCCATTCTTGTGCCAGTAAAGTCCGGAGATATTTCTTTTTGGTTTAGTTTAGTACGTATCTGCTGTGGTGAAAGAGAATTAACATCCTACCCAGTACAGTGAAATGCCTGATGAGCAGAATTGGAAATTATTTTCTGATTGTGTCCATGCTATAATACAATGGACATACTTTATAATGGACATATTTGATGAGCAAAAGTAGCATGCATGATGGTTGCAGAGAACAACTATAATTTGACAAGTACATCTAACTTTGTACAAGTAAGCCATGATTAGAATATTTGTACGGAGAGTAGGGATAAGCGTTCCAGGCCTTATGGATTGGCCCATATGTGAATTTTTATTTTTCAAAATAAAAGAGTGTTTTATCATTTTGGGGTCATGCACAAATCCCTCTTCAGTAGGACTTGGCATATACCAACTTGTGGTTTGCTCAGTACAGTTGTCTTGCAGCCATACAACTCAATTATTACTGCCATTCTAGCACTACATGTTAGTTTTCAGTAAAGCATTTGCCAAAACAAACCTTTCTGATGCCTGACAGACAAAACAGGTAAATAGCTTGGAATGGCTTGCTGAAAGGTTTTTCAAGGCAGTCCTACCATATTATCTCACAAAGCACTGTGTCTGGTTACACTGGGGTTGATTTACTAAAACTGGAGCACTCAGAATCTGGTGCAGCTGTGCATGGTAGCCAATCACAAAGCACTGTGTCTGGTTACACTGGGGTTGATTTACTAAAACTGGAGCACTCAGAATCTGGTGCAGCTGTGCACGGTAGCCAATCAGCTTCTAACTTCAGCTTGTTCAATTAAGCGTTGGCAATAAAACCTGGAAGAGGACTGGTCTCTATACAGAGCTGCACCAGATTTTGCACCATGCATGTTTAGTATATAACCCCCAGAGTTCCCTTTTAAATGATGCACAATAAAAAATTCCCAATATAGAACATGACAACACCCAACATGATATGGTAAGTGCATAGGAAAGCAGCAGTTTCTGAGAATATCACACCTGACATGTGGCCAATCACAGTGATATTTATGTACCGTATTTGCCGGCATATAAGACGACTTTTTACCCCTTAAAAATCTTCTCAAAAGTCGGGGGTCGTCTTATACGCCGGTATAACATGACATGACACTTTTTAGGGGGGCGGCGCGGTGCCGCCGCCGCCCCCCCCCCTTCCCCTAACGGAAGGGACACTAAGTACAGGGGTGGGCAGGGGCTATTTCTTACCTGGTTCCGGTCCCACGACGATCCGGTCCAGGAAGCGCGGCTGCGCCTTCAGTTCGGCCACTGGATGTTCGCGCGGCTGCTCGGCTCCGCCTCCTCACCAGCGATTGGCCGCCAGAACTGTAGCTCAGGAAAGGCACACAGGCGGCCAATCACCGGCGAGAGGGTGGAGCCGAGCGGCCGCGCGAAAATCGAGTGCAGGACCAGCAGGTAAGTGGTCAGTGTAGAGGTGCTGCTGCAACCACATATGCTGGCTGCAGCAGCACCATACGAGAACAGAGTCAGCAAGTGTCAGTGGGAGGAATAGTGCCCCATCATTGGTGTCACTGATACCAATGATGGGGCACTATTCCTCCCACTGATACCAATGATGGGGCACTATTCCTCCCGCTGATACCTATGATGGGGCACTATTCCTCCCACCCACTGACACCAATGATGGGGCACTATTCCACCCCCACTGACACCAATGATGGGGCACTATTCCTCCCCCCCACTGACACCAACGATGGGGCACTATTCCCCCCCCACTGACACCAACGATGGGGCACTATTCCACCCCCCACTGACACCAACGATGGGGCACTATTCCACCCCCACTGACACCAATGATGGGGCACTATTCCACCCCCCACTGACACCAACGATGGGGCACTATTCCACCCCCCACTGACACCAATGATGGGACACCATTCCTCCCACTGACACCAATGTTGGGACACTATTCCTCCTACTGACACCAATGATGGGGCACCATTCCCCCCACTGATACTAATGATGGGACACTATTCCCCCCACTGATACCAATGATGGGGCACTATTCCCCCCACTGATAACGATGATGGGGCACTATTCCTCCCACTGGTGTGCACTGGAAGAGGGGTAGTCTTATACGGCGAGTATAGCCCAAACACTACATTTTAGCAGGAAAAGTAGGGGGGTCGTCTTATACGCCCAGTCGTCTTATACGCCGGCAAATACGGTATGTATGTTTCTGGCATCAGGATAAAGTGAAAAGCATATAAAAATGTGGATTAGCAGGTTGAATCTGTTTGTGTTGCACAGTACAGGGACAGGTGTATAGGTCTAAGACTCAGCATGTAAGAGAAACTCACTAAAAGGTACCTGTCAGAATAGATATACTAATGCAAGATCTGGGGACCACGTGCCTATCTTTTATAGAATGTCAGACAAATTCCATCACTTAGTCATTGTCTCAGAACACTGCAGAATCTAGATTGGGGGTTCTGACTTCAGTGGCTGCCTGCTTATTTCCAGTCAGTGACAGTTGATAGTGAAGCAAGGATGATAATAACAGCCTCAGAGTTTGCATCCTTAAAAAGTTGGTATTTGCAGGTCCCAAATTTATATTCTGATTGATTCCTTTAACTGTTAAAATACTGCAGCTTTCAATAAACGTAATAACTTTGATAAACCAATACATTCAGTAAAAGTGATACATTTTTATTTAAACTTTATAAAAAGTATTTTTGTCATTACTCTCTGACAGCACTTCTGATGTGCAAATTCTGGTAGGTACTCATCTTACATTATGGTCCTTATGTAGTCATCCTTATTATTCTGCATCTCAGCACTTTTATATATTACCTTGTTCTAGAGATGCCACTTAATAACAATTATCTTAGCCTTGTTTTTGAACACTGGCATCTTCACATTTTCATTAATTACCTTGAGCATTTGAAAATAAGTCCGTCCAAGATTACATTTTTAATTTTCTATTTTAGGTTTATTTTTCACTTTTAATCTTACTATTTATCTTTTGTTTATCAATTGTTTATTTTGTAGTTGCTGTCCAGCCATGGTCAGAGTTATGAAAAGAAGTTGACATTAGTCTAAGGTAAAGGCTTCAGTGGTGATGACATTCTGTGTACTTATACAACACAACAAAGAAAGCCATCTAAAGTAATTTAGAAACAGGTGGCCAGTACACAGGGCCACCCAGTTTATTTGAAGTCAGAAATTTATGGCACATTAAAGGAACAAGTTTAGATAAGTGACAGGTGCCAATAGGATTAGGGTCAGTATGAGGCATACTGTATACTGTGTTTATGTTTTTGCCCTAATATGTTAAAGAGATGAGGAACTTGACAAGAGATGTAAGACCTTCTTCTCTTCTGATCACTGTGCTGCGCCATCCTGAGCAAGTTCCATCAGTAAAGATTAATTACCAGGGTTTAAGAGGAAAATCAAGCTTGGCGATTCTAACATAGAGAGATTAGTGATTAGGAAAGTTAGCAACCAAGCTGATTCACCCTCTAAAGAGGTTGTCATCCAGTGTCCACTCTCCAAGATGAAGTGCATAGCAGCAGGTGTGATATCTGGCACCCCAGAAGACAAGTAAATATGGCTCCTACAGTATGGTCCAGCTGTGAGATACATCAGCATCTAAGTTATGCTGGAAATAATGACAATATTGCAAGTGGCACTGTTTACTTCACTGAAGCAGTAGGGAATATTTCTGAAGGAAGGGTGTTTTAATCTGGCTCTTTCGAGAACCTCTCCTGTGTGCCCTTCTATTGCTATGTGATAAACCTGCCACCCACAGGACAAGCAGAGAGCAGCAGGTGTGTTTTATATTCCCACAGCTTTCACAAAGGCACACTAGTGAAAGCCGATTAACACGGAACCAGGCTGTGGTGGCCGGTCATTGATAATTAACTAGTAGAGCTCTTTTTACCTTATGTCTCTCTCCAGCAGTTAAGTTTTATGCAATGTTAAACCATCTGATGATGTATTCAGAAAAGTATCCAAAGCTAAAGCACATTTACAGGTGAAGAATGTTCAAAAATATTTTAACTTTAATAGCATTTTCTGTTAGCACTAGTTGTAGAGTGTTATCTGTCCTCAGTGTAGATACAGGGTAATTCTCCAAACAAATATTACTGGTATTAGCATAAAAAAGAAAATACCATAAATAAAAAGTTGACAATACACAAAGGCAATAACTAATGTTTTTTTAACAAAACATCATAGATATTTAACTTGTATATGACATATAGGCATTTGTAGTTATTACAGTTTGACTATAATATGCTGATTTATGAGCAGAGAAAATAAGAATAAGTACATTTAGTTTATTTTAGTGTATTTCTAATGGTCAGATTTCATCAGCAATTCTTCCATACCACTTTCCAAACCACCTGCCTTATATTCAGGACTTTGGTGAGACTCTCAAAGACATTTTTATAGGAAATCTATGGTCACAGCATACACTTTAATTTTATAACATCAACATTGTAATAACAATCCAATGCACGTTCACTTAAAAAAACTCCTTTCATGTTATTGGTCTGCCTGTTTACTTGCTACCTCTTTCCACAACTTCCTGGATTCCCTGCATGCTTTGCAGCTTCTCCTTTGCTGTTTACGTTCAATTTCTAAGGACTACATATCTCATGGTACCTTACTGCCTTTAAGTAGTGAATCCTGTACTGACTCCTCTTCCTGAAAATCCTCCCATCAGCTTCTCTGTAGTCCAGAAGGCAGGATCTGTGAAATGTGTCACACAGCAGTGCCTACTTTCAGGGCATAGTGAATCCATGTCACAGAATTCAAAGAAGTCAATGTGTGGGGATCTTCACAAAGCAATGTTACAAACTTCAAGATCATTCAGATTAGTAGGAGTAGGAAAGCAATAATTGAAATACAATGTGGAAATGAATATATGATTTTACATTTTGACCATTTAAAGCGGAGTTCCAGCTGTTTTTGTGTTTATTAAAGTCAGCTGCTACAAAAACTGTAACTGCTGACGTTTAATAAACACACAGTTACTTGTCCCAGGGTTCAGCGACGTGCTCATTTGCTCCGTCCCTTCTCTCCTTGGTGCCGCATCTCAACTGTGGGCACCAGGCTGTGATAGCTTGCAGCTTCACAGCCAGGTGCCCACTGTGCATGAGTTGCGCTGCGCATCCTGATTGGTCCGGCAGTCTTCTGGGATCTGTGAAGTTTCCCAGGAGACTACAGGAGGAAGGAGGGGGCCGAACTTCTGCCTCACTTCGCCGCAGCAAACTGAGACGGAAGTGGGAGCGGGTACCTGTCAAAACCAGGTATCCACTCCCCCCTCTCCCCCAAAAAGTGCAAATATGGCAGTGGAGGGGGAGACAAACAAGTGGAGCTTACGCTTTTGGGCGGAACTCCACTTTAAGCTTGCCTTTCCTATGGTCCTGTAAGACATAAGGCACTTCCTATAAAACATATCTGCATTTCAGGCAGGATCAGAGCATTTCCCATTGTGGTGTTCTACCTGTGTTCAGGCACTTCCTATATTAGGATGACAATGGCCAATCCCTATTTCCAAGTTGCTCTCCTGTAATATCACCCAATCACACACTCTGCCAAAGGAGACTACAAGCAGCCATCCTGATGCACATTGCATAGGTATTGTCTCCTGTTGTCACCATCAGGGGAATAATGCCAAGCAGCCATCACTGGAACAAAAACAAGTAGACAGAATGTGACTGCAAAAAGGCTGCATGAGATCAGCAGCACTGAAATGTAACAACAGATAAAAAATGTAAAACATGAAATGCATTTTCATTTTAAAAATGGCAATTGTTTATTATACAGAGTGCTTATGCAAACATAATGTCATTCTGTAATGGTTTAAATCTCCCTTAAAAAATAATGGAGTGAAAAGCTCTTATTTCCCCCAACCATAATGTGAATGAACAGCACAGCAATGACATTACAATTGTTAGTGCTGGTTCACATATATGCGGATTGGATGCGGTTTGAACCACATCCAATCTGCATAACATGTGAAATAACATTGCTTCCTATGGTGCCTGTTCACATATGTTTGAAAAAGAGTCATGTACAATTTCTGAGCAATTCAGTCAGGTTCAGGTGTGGATTACAGGCTATTGACTTCTATGGAAACTATTTCTATATGTGTAAGCAGGATAAAATCCTGACCTGATCCTGTCCTGAACCTGATGTAAACCTGACATGAACCGCTGAACAACTACTGTGTCAATTAGCTGGGAAACCTGAGCTGCAATCTGCACTGCACATGTTTGAATCAGTTCTAAGACATTCAGAAGAGAAGGCGTGCCAAGCCAGTAGCTGAATGTAATTTTTGTATTTTGTTTATCTGAACAAGAAAAAGCAGCACATTTTACAGGTTTTAAAGCTGGCCATAAACTGCAAATTGTGGACAGTTTCTGAGGAAAGGCCCAGCCGGTTCCATTCCATTCAACAAAAGTTGATTGTTTGACTTTTGTGGAAGGAGCCTGTTTGAAAAGTTTTTGCCAAAGATAAGCTGCACTCAATCAGATGCAGCCACTGTTTGGGTATTTTGAGATCTGGTGGGGTGAGGCGTCAAAATACAAAAGCAGCAGGATATTTGTCCATCCATGCTGTATAGTGTGGATGGAGGAATCTGTAATTTTGTTTAGTGTGTGGCCAGCTTAAGGGACCAGGGCTCAATATACTGGTAAACATTGGACTGCAAATGAACCCTTCCCACAGCCACCCCCTGGCTCTTTAAAAGAATCTAAAGGCAAAGAGGCAGAGGTATTCTGATCATGTGACTGCTGTGATTGGATTTCACAGCAGCCACATGATTGGAAGCTCTCGATGCAAATTTTAATGCCACTCTGCAATAAAGGCTGCATAGATATGTACAGCTGGCAGGAATGAGTTAAAGCCACGTTTCTGAAGAAATGTGTTGTGATCCAAACGTGGAACGTGATCAGGGGCAGACTGGACCATGGGGCAAGTGCCCCTCAGGCCTCTCTTATGCCCTAACAAGAAGTCTGGTGCCCTGACAACACAGCTTAATAAAAACCGTCGGCTGCACTAATATAAATGTCAAGACAGGTAGGACAGCAACTATGGCCAGCCTTAATATTTGTATTATTGCAACCAGCAGGTCCCATTAAGATAGTGCACACCGTGCACTTACAAAGTGGTCCCACGGCCCTTGCGCTCATTTTTCCTTCCTCCGCGGCAATTCTGGGAGTTAGTGACGTATAACTACACTTCCTTCCAGCCAGCCAGCTGCACAGGAGAGAAGAAAAGCACCACTGGATGTCAAGGAATGACTCTACTAGATACTTTTCCTGTGTTGTAGATGGATGATGGAGAGCAAATTTTTAAAGGAGTCAAAGAAAACAGGAAAGCGATGGTGATGGGGGGGTGGACTGACCGTTTGCATTAAAGGGAAGGACTGAAGAAAACCATGAAAGGAAAGGGCATGAAAAGAATGTCAAGTTGAGTATTAAAGATGATGTTTGCTTCTGGGGCCATACAGATTGCAACTGGTGCAAACTCTTCATGTAAGTGACACAAGGAAATGTTTAGATTTCTATCATATGCTCTAGACGACATGGAGGACTACAGATTCTTATTGCAGTTGGTTTTTAGTGATGAAGCAACTTTTCATCTATGCGGTAAAGTTTAGCATGACAATGTTGGCATATGGGGACATGAGAAGCCACACAAACTTGTACAGCATGAGCAATAATCACCAAAAAATTATCTTTTTTGGGTTAGTTTGTACAGATTTATGGTCCTTTCTTTTTGGAGGGAAACACTGCTATGGGACATTCCTATCTGGAAATACCGAAGGACTTGCCTTTCCAACAACTTAATGAAGACTCTGAAGATTTCATTTTTCAGCAAGAGGTAGCACCGCCACACTGGCACAACCAAGTTTGTCAGTTACTAAATGAAACTTTGCCTCAGTGTTGGATAGGTTGCCTGGGACTCCGAAATTTGGCTCTACACTCCTTCCACCCCCCCCCCCCCTCCCCAATATCTCCAGACATTACACCCTGTGACCTTTTCTTTTGGGGATGTGTAAAACAACATGTTTATGTTCCAACATTGCCCGCTGTCTTGGATGAGCTCAAAAACAGAATCACGGCTGCAATCACTTCTGTGGAAGAAGACAGCCTCAGAAATGTTGGGGAAGAATTCAGCTATCATCTTGATGTTATCGTACAGAAGGTGGAGAGCATTTATAACATGGTAAGTGAAACTTGAGGACTTACTTAATAGTTTGTAATTTGTTATGTAATTGTAACACATTTTCATTACTAAATGTAACTGTTTGAAATTGGGTCATTTCTTTTGAAACACACTGTATTAGGATGAAATAAAAAAAAAGAAACATTTGGACTCTCATTCATTGGTGAGGTGTTCGTTCTTCTGCAACTCTTGGATTTTGTCTGAGGGACCTCAAAGATGTATTTTTGTGAATGGGAGCAGCCTAGCTTCCATTGCTGTATTCCCTAATAAATTCAACTTCACACTGCAAGAAAAACCCACTTTGGATCCAGCACCTCCAACCCATTCTCTCTCTATTACAACTGTAAGAGACAGGCACCACAAGAAAGAGTAAAATTAAATTTTTCTCTGTACAACATTGCAATTATTATTACCCCCTGTACAATATTGAAATTATGTATGAGATGGTTATTTACAGTTTATTGTTGCTAAATGTATAGTTCTACTTTGATCCCGGGTTCACACTGATGCGATGCGGCACATTGCATGTGATTTGCACAGAAACCGCAAATCCTGTGCAAATCACATTCGATTTCTGTGCGGTGCAATTTGCGCCATACGTTTTCTATGGCTCAAATTGCACCGCATCCGCACCAAAAAAGTGCAGGACCCTTTTTTGTCTGCACCAGAATCGGATTGTATGGGTCCTCTTATGATTGAAAAGAGAGTGTGCTGGTGATGTTACCAGTGTGAAGGGACCTTCAGAGATCAGCCAGTGTGCCAGTGGACTGCTGGTCCCCAACACCCAGAAATGGTGCCAGTGAGAGACCTAGAACTGCCCAGAGATGAATTTTCAAGAGGTACAGCAGACAATTACAATCAGTAGATAAGTAAAATGCTCACAGCTCAAGCTATGAGCTGTGAGCTGTGCATAGAAACCAGTTTTTTAATTGAACATGCTGAAGTTAGAAGCTGATTGATTTCTATGCACATCTGCACCAGATTTTGCACTCTCCAGTTTTAGTAAATCAACCCCATAGGCTGTATCCTTTGTATACATGTTGCCTTTTATTTTGCATTTCTGACAAGTCTTGTATAAGAAAAATGGTATCCTGTTCTCACTGGTATAGGGGAACTAACTGTAACGTATGAAAGAACCATTCTTCTCAGGGTGCAGTTTAATAGATTTGAATGGGTCATGACAGGTAACTTCACATATTAACAGTGTTTTACAGTATTTATTAAAACTGAAGAGAGATGCATAGCCTTTGTCATACCTAATTGGAAATTTTAACCAGGCAGGTTATGAGATGAGCTTAAGCTAATCAAAACAGCTCTCCTTTAAACCAGAGCAAAAGTATTTGCGTGTCATCACTTCCATCACAAATCTAAAAAATAAGGACTTTATTCTTCATTTTAGCATGTCAGTCACTCATTCAGATCATTCATTTTTGCCCCTGGACAGACTGTGCATCCAGAGTCACTGGTTTATAACACAAAAAAAACCTACACCCAATAAAAGTGATTAAGCAGCTCTACAGTCACCCAGATCACCTTTTCTTGAAAGCCTGGAGTCTGCTGAAAAAAATAAAAACTGATGGAACCCCTCCTCCTGTTGAGTGCCTTCAGAACAAGATATTTGCTCTGAGGTCATGTTTGTTCCTGAGCTCAACTGTCACCATGACAATGCGTTTCAGGCATGACCCTTTCTCAATTTACCTGACAAGTCATGGTGACATGAAAACATCCATCCTGTGTGGTCCAGCTTGCGCTCCACCTTGAGCCTCAGATCCGATTAGATGCACCCCTGCCGGAAGATATTTGACGTTGCTTCCGGTGCTCCGCTTCTGAGGCCAAGCAGGTTACCAAGTGACTCTCGGAATCCTAGCCGACTTAGCCAGAGACCCATTGATGGTGGATCCTTACATCTCTACCAGTGTCAGTAGTGGTTATAATCCAGTCCTGTTTTCCAACATCGGCACACCGCTGCCAATCTTGAAGCTATGTAAGCTTATTTCTTCCTGGATGGCTTTCTTTATTGTGCAATATTGCTTTTTTTAATAGAACTTTATCCTATCTTGTTCTGGCTGGTACATTACCATTGATCAAGCAAGATCATGTAAAGAGCTTAAAGTAAATCAAAACCCAATCACCAAAAACTCATATAGTCTTAATACATAATAATGTAATTTCATATGTTGTTTTCACCCTTTTTAACCACTAGCCTACAAGGTACTTATACCCCCTTCCTGCCCAGGCCAATTTCCAGCTTTCAGCGCTGTCGCACTTTGAATGACAATTGCGCAGTCATGCAACACTGTACCCATATGAAATTTTTTTCATTTTTTTGAGACACATAGAGCTTTATTTTCTTCACTGATGTACGCTAATGAGGCTGCAGTGATGGGCACTGATAGGCTGCACTGATGGACACTGATAGGTGGCACTGATGGGCACTGATGAGGAGGCACTGGTAGGTTGCACTGATGGGCATTGACAGGCATCACTGATGGGCACTGAAGGGCAGCACTGATACATGACACTGATAGGCGGCACTGATAGGCAGCACTGACTGGCACTGTTAGGCAGCACTGACTGGTACTGTTAGGCAGCACTGACTGGTACTGTTAGGCAGCACTGGCTGGCACTGATAGGCAGCACTGACTGGCACTGATAGGCGGCACTGATGCGCACTGATAGGCGACACTGACTGGTACTGATAGGTGGCACTGATTGGCGTTGATAGGTGGCACTGACTGGCACTTATGGGTGACATTGAAAGGAAGCTCAGATGGGCACTGATATGTGGCATTGATGTGCATTGGTATGCACTAATATGTGGCATTGATGTGGCACTGATGGGCACTGGCATGTGGCACTGATGAGCACTGACTGCTGACACTGATGGACACTGACATGTGGCACTTCTAGGGCCACACTGATCATCAGGGCACACTGATCATTAGTGCCCTGATCATCAGTGTGCATGTCCCCTCCACGGAAAGCTGATTACCAGCTCTCTTCTCCTCTCGAGCTGTCAGCATGATAGCTTGAGAGGAGAGAAATGCCGATAACCGGCATTTCCATGTTTACATGTGATCAGCTGTGATTGGACACAGCTGATCACATGACCGAGCCCACATCTTTGGCTCTTTCCGTGATCTGCTGTGTCCGAGAGACACAGCGCACCGGCGATCGCCACGCTGCGAGCTCCCTGAGCCGCGCATGCGCGGTGAGAATGGAAGGACGTCATATGACATCCTATCAGAACGAGAGAACCACCTTGCACCCGTCATTGTACTATAGGGCGGGTGGAAGGGGGTAAAGAAGAATTTCATATATGGATATTTTTACATTCACACATACTGTGCACATTCAGATACATAAGGTCACATTGATTCAATTGTCATTCAGAGAATACTTTGCGTTTTCCACTCTGTCCAATCAGAGAACTCTGCATTCATTGTAATAATGCAAAGTGATCTCTGAATATCCGATTGCTTCTCAGGGGATCAGGAAGGAATTTTTTCCCCTGCAGGAAATTAAATCATGCTTTGCTTGGTTTTTTTGCCTTCCTCTGGATCAACTGTGGGTATAGGATTACAACTTTTTTTTATGGTTGAACTGGATGGACTTTTGTCTTTTTTTCAGCCAGATTAAGTATGTATGTAACTATGAATGGTGTCCACGCTGAGCCACGCTGTAGCAGAGAAGTTGCTTGGCACATGACCCAGAAGCTTTAAGAGATCACTTTTAGTAACAGTGCCATCTACAGTGATTTCTAGCTTCTAGAGGGATCCCACAGATAACGTGTAGTCATAACTATAGGCAAAACTATCCAGAGCTGGAACTTTTCTTTACATTTTTAGCTGTCATTAAAACAATATCCGGAGATACCTAAATGAAGGACATAGTACAGACTCCTGTTTTATGGGATGGGGGAGATCAGCAACACTGAGATGCATCAAAGGATAAAAAAAATAAAAACAGTACTTTATAAAAAAAAAATGACAATTTATGACACAATAGTAAAGTAAATGTAATCAATTTAGGGTTTACATCTTATGTGAAAACTTGATACCATAGCACCACGAACTCCCATAGAAGCTGAACACAATATTTCTGATATGATAACCACTATGCAGCCCAGAATGGATGATTTAGGCATTGCAGCCCTCCTAAGATCGGGGAATCTTGTAACTATGCAAACAATCAAAAAACAAAGCATGCAAATGCCTAGCGCATTATTTACAGCACTTCAATGAAGGATAAAAGATAGAAATTATACTCGCAAAACCAGCGTGAATAATAGAGTATCATAAAATCCAAGAACTAGAAGCCAGCCCTTCGTGGAACCCCTTAGGTTCAAGTGAATTATATCACTTCACAGAGAGGGGTTATAATTAGAAATATTTTATTATTTCTATTATCATCATTAACATAAATTTGTGTAGAAAAATACAAATAAAACATTTCCCCAATGATAAGCATCACGTCTAATATGAAAAGAATGCTGCACTGTCTGTACTGATACAGTCTGGCTGGTAATATGTGCTAATCTATTCTAAGAAAAGAGAAAGCTTCTCATGGGAACATTTGTATAGGTTTAGTTTAGATCAGAGTGCAGGTGGCTGTACAAAGCAGTTGCTAAAGGGTATGTGTTTATACAGTTGCTGTTGGGGAATGGAATTGATTGGTTATATAACTATTAAAACAAACAACTATGCTTTTATCTTTTGTGACTATTGTTTTTAAGAGATCCAAAAGTGGTTTTAATTAGTCTTGATTTATTCAGTGTTTTATTCCATTCTCGCCCACAAAATACTCTAATGTTTACAGAATAGATTCTGGCAGAATAGAAGAAGAAGCTAGGAGGATGTTTAAGATACAGAATTATTAGTTCATTAATTTATTCTGGAAATGTTTCTCGATTAATTCAGAGGGGTATTTTCCTGAAGGTTCTCCTAGCATAATAAAGCTGTTCACATCAAATACCCAGTTATGTGCAGAAGAATGTAAAGCACAGGAAATAGATTATGGAATTAGATTATGCTCAATATTTGATGGGCAGGCCTCATGCACACTGTAGTTAAAAAAAAACACCAATTTTACAGGCGTTTGGTATTTTTTTCTGCCTATAAACACCCCTCTATGTCAGCCTATGTGTCTATGCACACAGAGGCATTGACAGACATTTAGAGGGAGGAGCATTTTAGGGGTAGAAATTTGAACACACCAATTGTTTTCAGGAGAGGATTGTGTGGGCAAAAGAAATGACGTGCCTAAACGCGTGTGAACGCATGTAAACATTAAACATATTTAATGCTTGAGCATTCATTAATTTCAATTGCCAGAATAAATTATTATTCTGGCCAATGAAATAAATGACCACCCAAACTCTTGACATGTCTGAATGCATCCAAACGCGCATAAACCTGCTTGAATAACGTAGGTTTAGGTGTGTTTTTAACATTGCTTTAATCGTGGCAGGAGAAAGACTTTCAAAAAAGCTGGGCAAGTGTGCATGATACCTTAATGTGAACACAAGATTTTTACCTTAATGCATTCTTTGCATTAAAGTTAAAAAGTCTTTGGTGTTCAGCTCCCCCGCAGGTCCCCCTAAATACTTACCTGAGCCCGCTCTCGATCCAGCACTGTGCCTGAGCGCTACAGCACTCTCAGTTCTATTTCTCCTCTCTGGACATGGAGGCAGCAATGAGAGCCATTGGTTCCTGCTGATGTCAATCACAGCCATGCTCTGTGTGCCAATGGACACACAGAGCTTAGGGTTGCCATCTGTCCAGGATTTAGACCACCTGAAATCTGGGCACATTATTCAGCCTGGACTATAGCTCCCCTGCAGAGTTGCTGGCTGCAGCTGTATCCAAAAGTGTCTGTTACAATCTCTCTCACACTGCCCAAACCCAGTAGAGTTTCACCCTCCCCTCTGCATGGAGGAGACTGGAGAGGAGAGAGAGATGATCTGCTCCCCCTCCTCCCACCCCTCTCCTCCTATGTCTTACAATCCCTGTCAGTGCTGTGCCTCAGAAGGGGGATGTGGGTGGGAAATTTGAAGCCCAGCAACAGGCAGCTACATCCTGGATGAAAGATGCCAATGCCTGAGCCTCCATCCTGAGGTTAGTGAGCTCACCATCCACTGTAACTGAGCTCTCCCCCTCCTTCCCAACCTCCCCTCTCTCTCCTGCTTCCCAGTGAGTACACTAAGGAGGGAGCTCAGATGTAAGGGTTGCTCTGTGGACTCTGATGTAAGGGGGCTTTGGTTAGCAGAGAACCCCTTACATCACAGTTCCCCTTTACAATCCACAGAGCTCCTACTTACAGTGTAAGTGAAACTTCTGTTGACTCAAATATACATGGGAACTCTGCAGATTCAAATGTAATGAGGAACTCTACAGACTCTGATGTAAGGGGACTCCGGCAACCTTGATTAAAGGGGAATGCTGAGAACTACAATGTAAGAGGGAGCTCTGGTTCCCAGAGACCCCCTTACATCAGTGTTCCCCTTTACACCAGAGTCTGCAGTGTTCCCCATAACATCAGAGTCCCCTCATTACATTAAAGCTCTAAGTGTTCATCCTTAAATCAGAGTTCCCAGAGTTCTCCCTTACATCAGAGTCTGCAGAGTCCCCCCTTACAGTGTAAGTGAATTCTATAGATTCAGATGTAAAGAGGAATTCTGGATTCAGATGTAAATGTGGAACTCTGGGGATTTATATGTAAAGGAGAAACTCTGTGCATTGAGATTTAAAGGGGAATTCTGTGGGTTTAGATGTAAAGAGTAACTCTGCAGATTCTGATATAAAGGGGAACTCTGCAGATTCAGATATAAAGAGTTACTCTGTGAATTTAGATGTAAAGGAGAACTCTGTAGATTCAGATGTAAAGAGGGAGCTCTGTGGACTCTGATGTAAGAAGGGACTCTTGCAATTAACTCCATATGATTAGAAATGTTATTCAATTTCAAAATACATGTATAGTGTGTACTACACATAAACAAATTGCAGTACACCGATAAAGTGTTGGCGTTTGGATTGAAGAAAAAATGGCAATCCTAACAGAGCTTGGTTGGGGAGCAAGCCCACATTAGTGCCCCCATAGAAAACAGCTTGCTATTGGGGGAGAAGACAGGAGCACAGGCAGGGAACCCCAGATTGGGATTGGGATTGCTCTATGCAAAACTATCACGCAGAGCAGGTAAGTATAACATGTTTGTTATACAGTATTTTTAAAAAATTGCAATCACTTTATCTGGCCTTTAGTAGACTGACACTATTAGTCTTAGCCCCCAATCACACTTGACTGTGCTTGTCTTCAGATGATTTTGACACATTTGTTTGTGAATGACTGCATGTTTTTTGTGTTTTCAAGCTTTACATATTTTTATTTTGGCTAGTGGAAAGCAGTATAATCGGTGACATCATATGTTGTATTTTTTATACCCACTTCCTCTTTTTTTCTGTTTGGTGTTGTGGTGTCTTGTGCTATTGGAGCTCCTGAACCATGTCTGCTATGCCAATTTCTTCTTGGCCCTTTGAAGCGTTTCTTATAATAGGTATCTCTGGGGTTGTAGAAGTAATCCCAGTGGATGAAAGTCTCCACATCTAGCATTAACACTCCTGAATCCTTAATTTTGTTCACAGGTCTGAAGGTTGCTAGCAGGAGGAAACTGGTTGCTAGGCACAGAATCACTTTAAAAAAAAGTATTAAAATGCTTGTGTTGCAATTTTTCAGGTGCTAGCACTGCGTCTATGGGGCTAAAAACACACACTCTCACCTGATCAATTCTCACAAATTGTTTAACATGACAGCATCATGTTATGAATGGGCAGCAATAAATATAATGGGAATCTTCATGTTGAACTTTGTCACCCTCGAGAAAAGCATAACAAATTGCTCAGGTAATTGACAATTTAGTGTTTGTTCTTGTTCAATAATTTTATTCAAGGAATATTAATGCAAATATAATGCAAGTGCATGATAATTGTAGATGGTAATTACAGTATTGTAAAAACAATGGGTCTCCAAAAATCATGTGAATAACAGAAGGATATAACATAATACAGTATGGGGTTGTGTGTGTAAAACATTACACACAGTGAAATATTTGAGTAATAAAACCAATGCAAAGTCTAGCCCATTGTTAGTTCCTCTATTGATCATCCAAGGGTCTGCAGCTAGGACTAGTACTGGGACAGGTTTGTCCGGTGCCCAGCGAAAGCATGCGGAACTGTGCTCCTTCTCACCCACTGCTAATCTATGACATAGAATGGGTGTACTGCCCTGCCCATTCTCTGCCCCCTTTGTTCCAGCTGCCCATGGTTGACATAGAGTGTGCACTGCACATGGTTAGTCGCTTGCTTTCTAGCAATTGGAAGGTAGTTGGACATGCACAGTGTGTTTTTCATATTAACTGTTGCAGTGTACCAGCAGATCTGGAGCATACAGTGAGGGGGCACCCCCCTATACCATTATCCCCTGGGTGCTTGACCCTCTTGCTCACCCCTTTTCATGACCCTGTACAGGAAAATAATACAACCGATACAGAATACAGCAAAGATTATTTTACTATTAGAGAAATTGACTACTACAACTCCCTACTGCATCCAGGAGTGGGAGAAAGAGCTGGGTAGAGACCTGTTGGACTGTAGTATTGATAAAATAACATCCTTAGGTCATACTTCATTGGTTAACTCAAAAGCTCAGGAATCGTGTTTCAAATTTCTATCCAGCTGGTATAGGGCACCTGACAGACTATCCTATATTTTCCTGACAGTATCTGGGATTTGCTGGAGAGGTTGCAGGCAGAGGGATACTTTCCTACACTTGTGGTGGGACTGCCCAGCAATCTGCCCTTTTTGGTCTACCATTCGAAATATTATTCATGAGATTACACAGTCCCAAATGGCAGACAATCCTTTACCTATCCTATTTCATGACACAAAGTGATCTGTTGAGTCATATAAATTCTCCTTGATTCCCCATCTCCTCAAAGCTGGTAAATGTCTTATCCCAATTCACTGGAAATCTGCTGTAGTACCCACAGTCAAAGAGTGGCTGCAGAAGGTACATGATATTATGGAGGCTGAAGAGTCGAGACATAAATGTGCACACACTTATGACAAGTTCTATGGGTGTTGGGCCTCGTGGCTTGATTTTCTTACCTCTGACATCTATAGACAGCTAATGTTGTAGTTGTAGTATTTCATTCTGAATGACATGTATCTTTTATCAGTTGCTTTCTGGGACTTTTTGACCAGAACAGGTTATGTATACTTTTATGTATTTATGTATTGTCGTTTGTGAGTACAACACATACAGTACTCTATTATTTATTATTTTTTATTAAACATTTATTATGGTAATGCACTAGGCCTGTGCGCCCTCTGTTTTTTCTTTCCTCATTCAGTATATTTGGATTTCCCCAGTCCATTTAAGGGCAGCAAGGTGTGCATGTTCCAGGACATTCCTTATGTGGTTGTAGCCTGCATCGAGTCCATCCCCAAGCGCTGGAGCATTTGTGTTTGCTGATACTTTTATGTATACTATGGTAACCTATTCTTCTGTTTACCCCCTTCTTGGTTTACTACCCTTTTCCCCCATCCCCCTCTTTTCCTTCCCCTTCCTCCCTACATTCCCCCTTGTTTTCTGTATGCCCTTAAGTGGATCATCCAGTGATGTTTGTTACTAGTTGGCTGTTGTACTTGACCTTTGTAGCATGTTATATTGTTGTGGTATTTCTTCAGAGGTCGTTATGGTCTTCTCCTTGGGAATGTGTATATTGTTTCTTTTCTGTATTTACTTTTGCTAAAATAAAGATTAAAAAAAAAAATAACCCCTATACATGGTTCTTGTATGTTGGGGAGATGCCACACAGATCTGCAAATACTGATGCGTTGTGAAGGGGTCTCCTCTTCATCAGAGCTCTAATGAAGTGGGGAACCCCATAAATATGCATCTGAGATCTAATCTGTTCTGATCTAAAGTGTGTGAATTGGGGATGACCTGAGGCCTAAAGGGTGTGAATTGGGACTCAACTTAGGTCTGAAATGTGTGAATTGAGACTTATCTGAGGTCTGAAGTGTGTGAATTAGGGCTGATATGAGATCTGAAGTGCATGAACTGAGGTTAATCTAGGTGCTGAAAGTGCAGAAATCAGGGCTGTTCTGGGGTCTATATGTGATGCTGTAAGACAGGGGTGTCAAACTCAATTTAATCGTGGGCTGCATCAACACTATGGTTGCTCTCAAAGGGCCGGTTGTATCTGTAAGACTATATGAATGTATCTGCTTTTTATCATAATAAATAATTGCCTCTGCATTTGATTATTACTAGTTTTAGTAATAGCTTACAATGTAAGCTGTGAAGGGCAGGTGCAGAGGGGCACAGAGCCGACTCACACTCCTGTAGCAGATAGTGAAAGTCTGAAAAGGAAGGTGGAACACTGCTGGTGTCAACAGCAAGAAACTTTATTGGAGACTGATCAGATAGAACATGGTTCTGCCATGGTGGTCTGTCTGAGCAGTCTCCAATAATGTTTCTTGTGGATGATATGGATGCCATTGTTTCTAATTTTTAGGCACTCTTTAATGACTGACATAGTACCACTGGATTGGCGTAAGGCCAATGTGGTGCATATATTTAAAAAGGGATCAAAATCTTTACCAAGTAATTATAGACCTGTTAGTTTAACATCTATAGCTGGGAATATACTGGAGAGCTTAATAAAAGACCACATAGATGAGTTTTTGCTGGAAAAAAATATTTTAAGGAACAGACAGCATGGATTCATGAAAGACATAAGTTGTCAAACTAATCTGATTTCTTTTTATGAGGAAGTGAGCAAAAACTTGGACAGAGGGGTGGCTGTGGATGTGGTATACTTGGATTTTGCAAAACCGTTTGACACAGTTCCCCAAACATGTACACATGTGTAAGGTAAAGTCTAAAGGCTTGGAAAAATCAGTATGTAAATGGATAGATAACTGGCTAAAAGATCGTATTCAGAGAGTAGTGGTTAATGATTCATACTCTGAATGGTTGTTAGTGGTGTAGTATTGGGACCCTTACTTTTAATATATTTATAAATGATATAGGGTCTGGTATTAAAATCCAATTTCAGTCTTTGCAGATGGCACCAAGCTTTGCAGTGGAATAACGTCCTTACATGATGTCTCCAACTTTCAAGCCGACCTCAATGCACTGTTTAATTGGGCAACTATGTGGCAAATGAGGTTTAATGTTGATAAATGTAAATTTATACACTTGGGGGACTAAGAATATGCATGCATCATACATACTAGGGGGAGTACAACTGGGGGAATCAATGGTGGAGAAGGATCTGGGGGTTCTGGTAGATCACAAGCTTAATAATAACATGAAATGCCAAGCTGCAGTTTCTAAAGCGAGCAAAATCCTCTCTTGTATTAAAAGAGGTATAGACTCCAGAGAGAGAAATCTCATTTTACTCCTGTACAAATCATTAGTATCACCTCATCTGGAATATGCAATTCAGTTTTGGGCACCAATTCACAAAAAGAACATTGAGGAACTGGAGAAAGTGCAGAGAAGGGCAACCAAACTGATAAGAGGCATGGAAGAGCTCAGCTATGAGGAAAGATTAGAGGAACTGAATTTATTCTCTCTTGAGAAGAGGAGATTAAGGAGGGATATGATCAACATGTATAAATACATCAGTGGTTCATATAGTGAGCTCGGTGCAGAGTTATTCACCCTTAGGACATCACAGAGGACAAGGGGGCACGCTTTATAGGTAAAGTTGATCCAGGGAATATCCGATTGCCCCTCGGGGGCTCAGGAATGAATTTTTTCCCCCACAGGAGCAATTTGAAAATTGCTTTGCTGGGGTTTTTTTTTCTTCCTCTAGATCAACTGTGGGTATAAGATTATAATTTTCTTTTTTTAACTAGATGGACTTTTGTCTTATTTCAGCCAGACTAACTATGTAACTAAAGAATTGTGTTATTTTCATAATAATTATAAGCAGATGTCCAGAGCACCCCACCCCCCTTTACATCAGATGTCAAAGGCCCACCCCCACCATCAGACATCAAGAGCCCTCCACTATCCCTTACATCACAGTGCACCCCCTTTACCTTGTACTGCTGCTGAGAAGAAGCTGGGGGAATAGCTGGGAAGCAGAAAGCGCAGAGTGTGGAGGATGACCAGAGGAGGGCTGGAGCAGGCTGCTGGAGTATGCTGAATGCTGAGACCAGGGGAGATGGAGATGAGAGGTGCAGGATTTGTAGGAGGAAATCTGTTCTCTTCTGTGCGGCTGACAGCTAAATCAGGTTGGGGGCAGAGATGAAGCTCTACGCAGCTGCAGGGAGAAGCACAAGATCTGGCAGAGGAGTTCTGTCCTCCTCTCTGCTGCCGACTGCTGAGACAAGGTGGGGGCAGAGATGAAGGAGGTGCCGCAACTGCAGGAGAGGTGTGTGGGTCACATATGGGCCAAATTTGGCCTATGGGCTTTGCGTTTGACACATGTGGCATAGGACCATCATACAACAGATAATTCAGAAGCCTGTGTGCAGCTGAAATTAACATCTTACAGGTCAGACAAACCATGAAAAACAGGGGTCACACCAAAACTTTATGTCCAGTTTACTTTTCAGTTCATGCATATATAAACATATACACCAGTTAATCAATTTTTTCACTGACAGTTGTGCTGCTAATAGCATATTAAACTCTTTTTACATTATAATAATGAATGAGTTTAACTTGACATTAGCAGTAAAACTAGGAGTGCAAATATTAAATTGAACTAAGACTATATGCTATTGTTCGCTGGCTTGTTGGTTGTCTAATGCTTGTAAAAATGACACCTCATGTAGAAAAGATGGCTGACCACAGTACAAAGTTTGTATGTATCTGCAAAACTATCTGAACCAGCATCTGTTCAAAGACTAGCTTTATTCTGTAATTCAGGCTCATGGTTTTATGGAACATTATTTTCTAACCCATATGTGACATGTGACAACACAAGCAAATATTTATATATAGTGTATATATTTGAATATGTAGTCCTATTGCTAACCAGCTAGACATAATTTGAAGGAATATGACTCTACAGCTACCCAACAGATACATTACAAGTTTCCTAGATCTACTTCAGTTTTTAAAAGATTAGAAGCACATGATATCTGTAAGTTCTGCTAAAAACACAGTCCTTCATGGTATGCATGTCTTCCTAACCTTCTGGATTTCTCTCTCTCTCAGGGCTATACTTGCTACTTAAGATGGCTCCTTGACAACTGAGGTTTTAGTGGCATCTGTAGAAGTGAAGTCAGGACAACAATGGGAAGGTTTCTATGTTGATTTCCATCTTGGTCAACCACTCACCACCTCCATGTGGAGGAAAATCCCAGTCTGCTTCACCTAGGTCCACCTAGCACTCCATTGCAGACAGTATTTTCAAGGCTTCCTCCCAGGGAAACAAATGGAAAATATTACATTCCAACACACATTTCATATAAACTTTTTATTTTACTTCTAGATCTCCTTTAAAAAAGAAAAATGAATTAATTTTGATGTGCAAAAGCAGTTGCAAGATTCTATAATATACTTTTCACATAATCATCTTTAGAAAAAACTTGGATAGGTAGTACTTGTAATTTAATTTCAGCAATGCACTGAGGTCATATGTCTTTTGAGTGGGATAATTAGAGGTAATTATGCCATATTAGCCCTTCAATTTAAAATACCCATGTGCTGCATAGTAACTTGGCTCTAGGGTTGGACAGCACTTAACCAACTTTTAAATGTCAATGATCATTTATGAAGGATTTGAGTTCTGTACATTAGATGAAGAATATTGGATGGATCACAGTTCCAGTGCTGCTTTTTTCAAATGCTATGTGTTATTTTTTCAACCAAGCTCCAAACAATAAGTAGTCACAATGGGATTTCGCCAGAGCAGTAATTGCGTACTTCCTTTTAGCGTGGGTATGTGTAATTTTATATTTGCTGCCTACACTTTTAGATATATAACAAAATGCCATCGCTGAATCAAAGCAAAATAACACAGGCTGGGAAAAGACAGAATCACATAACATGAATGCAGCTTTTAGCCAAGACATTTTTGAAAAGGTTATTTTCTTGGCACAGCTTGGAGACAATAGATTGCTTTAAATAGTCAGGTCCTATAAAGCACTATAATAGTTATTTAACAATGATGTATTTGCCAGTGCCTTTTTCTCTTTTCAGCCATTTATACTGTCATAGAAACTTTGCAGTACAGACTTACGGTGTCCCATACACAATAAGTAGTCCATACACAAAAAGTAATCAGATCCTCTTAGATTTTGCCAGGTCGCAGGTCTTAGATAAGGCTTCCAATATCATGAAACACACCTTTTATATATTTCATATTTAATTGAAAGAAACTCTGCAGTATTACTTTTTCAATTCCAATAGATAGCATCATTTATAGGAATGCAGTCATTTAATCCCTATAAATTCGAGTGAATGGGAGGTTTAAGATAGCTTTTTAAAAAAAAAAAATGTATCTTGACCTTTCATTTTTGCAACAGACTAGGGTGTATGTCAAATTGTCAGTGTGCTTGTAGCTTTAAAGTGAACATACATTTTTATTTATTTGTGCAATATTTGCCTTAAAGCTCACTTAAGGCTATCCCTTTTTGCCTTCCAATGCTCATCTTGCCCTGTCCAGAAGCCCTCTGCTGTATTTTACACTTATATGTTTTCAGGTTGGTCACATAATGTGTAGAGTTTAATTGGATATTTGCACTGGGTTGTGCTCAATCATGCAGAGAGAGACTCTAACCTGATGCCATCAGCACCACTCAGTTGGTGGGTCCATGATGCCCTGCACTCACGGGATTACCTCAGTATTTTGAGATCATTGAAGCTGGGTGTCATTCAAACCTGAAAGACTGAGAACATGTTGTTGCAGCAAGGAGTTACCGTGGGGGTGAGAATTGCAGCCAGAGTTAGTTTTCATTTAAAGCCAGTGCTGGAGAGCTATTTTTTCTTTTCTTGATGTTGGATTTAGAGTAGTTTTTATGTGACTTTGCATTGTGACACACATGGTGTCACATTTTTTAGAAAGTATTAAATGTAGAGATTTCTGTTGTATCAATTGCAGGTAGAGTAGAATTAGTAACATGAGGTACTACAATGTCTCTATCTAGTTGCTAAACATGTATTGCCAGCCAAAAGAGAAGTGCATTCACTAGTATTGTGCAGATTTTGTTCTGTACTTTATACACTGGTTCTGAATCCAGTTTTTCTTCTGGATTTTGGTTGCCACTTAAAAGCATCATACAGCCAATATCCCATGTAAAGAACATACACTTCTTATAAAACACACCTTAATTGAGGCCATACTTGCTGAAGGGAAGACAAATGGTCTGCCAGTATGCATAATCAATGTTATGTCTCTGGAGTCTATAACCTACTTAAACTTTCTGAGCCCACTTAGAAGCAGGGAAACACAGGTACCTTAAAATCTTGTTTTTCCATGACTTGTCCTGCTTACCCACCAGTAACATAACCATTTTCAGAGCTGGGGAAAGAATATTTAAGGGTAGTATATGTAACGGAACCGACCCAGTCTGTGCTTGGGTACTTCCGGTATAATACTGCTTCCCCATCCGAACACCGACCACAGACACCACAGCTGACCAAACAAGACTAGATGACACCAGTCTGTCTGAACATGGAACTCTTTATTTGAATCTCGAACTGGCTTTTTATACACTCAGCAGACAATCCCCCCTCCCTGCATAATGACACAGGGCAGGGCAATCTACACTTAGCAACAAGAGACACACAGGTGTTCAAACTTAACACCAGCAGACAGTCCCATCAGGAGGGAGGGCTGCTGGAGACACCCCGCACTAAGCTAATACATAGAAACACATACATCCCATAATAGTTTGCTCCCAAGCAAGACAAACAATAGAACAATGGGATGCAACCACATGGCATTAAACAATCAACAACCCCCCACCCCAATATTAGGACAGATCACCCTGTACACCTAACAGACACAGGGTGACTTAAACACAATAAGGATATGGGGAGCTGAGACGGGGGTCTCCCCACCTCTCTAAAGTGAGCTGGGTTCCATGGGTTCCCCACCCAAAGTGACTCCCGTCACAGTATAAAAATCTGAATCCTAAGGTAACTGCCACCCTTACCTTCTAACAATTAAGAGATTCAAGGAGGAATTAGATAACTATATATAGGTAAAGTGGAAACCACTTTGATATCTTAATCATAATATACATCAAAGAATGCCACCAGATTCCATATTTCCATACAAACTTTAATATTGTCAGTTCTCACCATTGAGAGAAAGAGTTAAGTAAAATAGTGAAAAATTCAGCATACAATTATCTCTGTTCATACAGAAAAAAAGGTAAATGAGCATATTTTTTTTACATTTACAATTTCTTTCTCAGTTTGTTCCTTCTGTATCTCTACTTTCCCCATTGCTAGGAGAGAATAATTATGGGCTGTCATTTTGTATGCACTGATATAAAAATGCTCAGCTACTTCTCTCACACGTTCATGTTCATTGTAATTATACAGCAGCTCCGTTTTGTGTCTGCTCTGTAATCAGAAAGAAAGACTATTTCTTGGATTATGTAATGCAAACTGAATTCCATCAGAATATAGCGAGTACTCTGTACACTTCCAAATATACATTTGTTGTTGCTCTTCTAATTATAATTACTAAAATGCTGAATATTTTTCTCTTTTATGTAAGTCCACTGGAGTGGCTTCAATGAGTCCCTGTCCTCCTGTTCCTTCAGGCCTCAAAGTGGGAATTTGCAGAAGTTACAAGCTCTGTTTGCTGCTATTGCTAGGAAAAGCATGCAAACCCTTAAGAGCTGGTTCAGGGAAGCATTTACAAGCCTGCTATCATTTAGCTGCACCAACCAACCCTTTGGCATTTTTAATCTTAACATAAAATGCATGTGTTCATCCCAATGTAGAGCCTATTCATAGCAGTATTAAAGTATGGCTCACCCTAAGTGCTCTGGAAAAAGACATAATTAGGGATAAGTTGGAGTTTAATGCAATTAGTGTGAAAACTGGAGTGTGAATGTGAAGAGTGACCTTTGTGGAGTATTACATGCCAGGGGCGGACTGACAACTCATGGGGCCCTCGGGCAATAAGGGATCATGGGGCCCCTGTGTCCTTGCCCAAACTCAAAAAAGCCTATGAAAAAGGTACCAGGGGCATCTCATGGGGCCCCCTACTGACCCCGGGCCCTCGGGCGGTCCCTGAGTTTTCAAATGGTCAGTCCACCCCTGTTACATGCTAAAGGTCTGTAATAAATGTCTAGGCAGATGCCTACTAAAGTAAACTTATGTTTAAAGTAAACTTAAGTGTTAGTGTCATATGTGGCAGGAGTTAGTGTGCAGTGATTTGCTGAGCCTTCCTCTACCTGGGTCACTTCCTTCTTCTGCGGTAATATAAGCAGGGGGAGACCCAGTCCAGTTGTGAGTTCCAATAATCAGACTATGGGCTTTGATAATAAAAATGAGGTATAGACAGCACCACTTAATAGTCTGACACAGCCATCAGCCTGGTCAAATGTAATTGACTAAGGGAACAATTTTAATGATTTTCCAGTGTTGCTTTAAAACTTGCTCTTAGGGAACTATTCTGCAATTAACGTAGTGGGTTTAGTAAAGAAGTTATTTATTTAGTGAAAGGTCTGATCTTATTTACTTGAAAGAAATGGTGCTCTACAGTGTGTTGAATAATTGGGGAATGAAGAGTAGCTGTCTAAGTTAACCCTCTGGGTTAAGCAGTGAAGTGTGTTGATACAAGTTAGTCATTGAGGTTAGAAGTTTAAAAGGAGAAGCAGACAGCTCGGAAGCAGGGGCAGTGGTAGCTGGTGACAGAAGTTCTGCAGGTGGGTTTGCCTGGCACTTGGCACTCTACTGAGCAATTGGGTTCCTATGTTAGGACCCGTTGTGGTGCACAACCCTCCTGAGGACTGAGCCTGGAACCACCTGTGTACATGCCTTGGGAAACTATATGCAGTGGCTCCTCTCCTTGCTTTTGGGTGTAGTGCGGAAAAGTGTGCAGTGGGAAGAGCTGATTGAGGATAAGCAGTGTTCTGAACTGTTTGCCTTAAAAATGTCTTCATAGTCAGTGCTGGGACAGGAGTCGCTGGCAGAGGAATAGGATGTTATACTTCTGTGTGTGAAGCTTGTTGCAGTAATGGGGCCATGAAATGTCACTAACCTACAGATGAAATAGCACAAATCAATCAGCATGCAGTTTACCCATACCTCCAAACTAACTGGCTTAAAAAAGGAAGACAATCAAAGAAGATCAGTGTTGGTTTATTACGTGTTTTCTGCCTTTTACATTTACAATGCTGAGAACAGGGTTGGAAAGAAGATCCCATCATCCAGCTGCATTGGTGATCATCATATAGAAACTGAATCAGCCAACACATCCTACTTTGTAGGCTGAAACATTACCCCACTGACTGGACAAAGAAGCTAAAGCTTTGCAATACTACATCAAGTTCTATGGCAGCATTAAACTGACATGGCACTAGACATTCTAAAATGATACACTATAATAGCACTAATAAATCTGCCACCATTCCAGATACTGACCATTGATCATACTCTGTTCAGAGTTGTCTATTCCTAATGTGCCTTTATGGAGAAACTACTGGAAAGGCTGATTTAAAATAATTTTTCATGCATATGGAAGGTTAAAAATCCCTTGAATGATTCACTATCTTTACAAAGTCATTATGCAAGGAACTTTTACAAAAAGAAGACTGGCAGCTAAAGCAAGCAGAGTAAATTGATTAAACATAAACACTCAAGAGCATATCTCTGGAACTCAGAATCAGGTTTATCACAAACATTTAAAAGGATCCACACATAACTGGGTGCTAAAATTCAGTAGTAACAGAGGCTCTGACAAGTAAGTGTAGTTTTGTTTTTGGATATATTAGATATGCTTACTATAATGTTAGCATTGATAAAAATAGTTTTAGAATAGACAAACATCTGCATTGAGAGCTATTTTGTGATTATGCTTTAACATAACCATAATATACTGTTATTGTGCAATCATGAGATCAGTTAAAACAGGGGTGCTCAACCCAAGCCCTCTGATGTGGACTATGACCTCAAACCAGTGAAGCATATGCCCAGGGTCGGCAACCCGTTGAACGCAATCTGGGCTTGCCAACCCGCCATCCCACAGCATCAGAGTACATCAAGCTGGCATTGGCAGCTGAGGAAGCAGGCAGCCATGGAGGGAGCAGGAGATGCATAAGCCGATGCTTTCTTTGTAGCACTGGCTCCTGTCCCAGGCAGAGTGATACCAAGTGCACTTCACCTGGGACCTTTATAGCAGTCTGGAGACAGCAGAAGCCCAAAGAGGAAAAGAAGGTCAGTGCATGAAACAACACATACACTGAGCTTTTGCAATGGGCATATTAGCACCTATAAACAACTATTAGGCTTCTTTCACACCAATCTGCAGATGCAGTGCAGTGTACCTGTGGCTTTCCTGCAAGTTAGCTGCACTGAGCCTTAGACTTCTATTATATCCTGTGGGTTTGGTGCTCTTTCTGAATGCAGGCGTTTTGGTGCGCTTTCAGAAAGTGTACCACACCCACAAGATATAATAGAAGTCTACTCTAAAGCACAGCTAACCTGCAGGAAAGCTGCAGATGCACTGTTTTGCACCCCTGGTGCGGGTAAACTGTAGCGCATCATTGTGAAAGCAGACTTATAGGGGGCTCAGGATAGTAACGATTCATTTACAGTTTGGGGGGGCAGTAAAACCCATATTTTTTACCACCCCCCCCAAACCACTGGTGTAGCATCAAGGGTCACAATGGCAACCCTGCCCCCATGCTCACGGGGGCCCGTTCAGTCTCCCTGATACATTCAGTTTTACACTAAGACAGGAGGGACGGTGGGGACAGCATATACAGGAACCGTTCCTCTCCATTTTCCTTCTGCAATCACTGAAAACTGGTTTCTCCTCATTTCCCTCCTGCCAGCATTCAGCGGCTGCAGAAGAAAAATGTTCATTATGCCATGCAAAATAAAAAAAATCTAAATTCTGAATGATTTCATTTCATTGTGGTCCGCAACCACAACCAAATCACTTAAATGGCCCTTGCTCCTCAAAAGGTTGAGCACCCATGAGTTAAAAGGTAAAAAGTAGTAAAACCTAGAATCTTCCCTATAACATAATCCTTGCATTTCTAATCTCACAGTTTGCACAGTTAACATCCTATGCTGAGTGGCATTTACATTCAAATTTTCTGTAGTTCCAGTCTTAACTCCTTCAAGAATTGAGGTCATTGAAACCTAGACCTCCCAGACCAAATTTAGCAGCTTCTCCATGACTAAATTGCCCAACAAAATCATTTTTACATTGCTTTCTAAGGTGATAGGCTTTATTTGTATACTGTTTTATTTAAATACTTTGCCCGTGCTTTAAATATAAGCTGGAAAATGGGTAAACATGTATTTTGTGATATTTTATATACGTTTTCAGGGCTTTTTTAGTTTTTAAATTCATTTTGGCACACTGTAATCCAGAGCTGCAGCTGACAAGTTTGTTTGGAAACAGACTGTATTTAATCTCCATAAATTGATTTGATCTAAATTACATGATCAGAAACCACACTGATGGCATCTATGCTACTGTGTCTATGAACTAGGAGTGTTCATAGTTTCTCACTCTTAGTTTTAAAAAGAAATACAGATTAACATTTTCTGTGCACTAGGAACAGTGATGAGAAAGGTGACCTACAGATAACCACCATCATAGAGTCAAATAATCTTGCACACTGGAAATATTTTCTTACAAACTAATTAAATTCTTTCTATTCTTAAAAGTCTTTCTCTGATGACTTGGTACCACCAGGCACCAGCCCTCATGATGGATCAGATCACCATTTAACCTCCCTAGCGGTATTCCCAAGTGTAGCTCGGGGTAAAATGTCAGTGCCAAAAGCGGTAACCCCGAGCTACACTCGGGCTTACCATGCGGCGCTGCATAGGGATTCCCTTCAGAGCTTACCTTGTCCTTCGCTCCCACGATGTGTCCCCTGCAGTGTCCCCGGCCATCAACTCCGGCCAATGCCGGCATCCGGCTTCTGTGTTCCGGTCCCTGTGACGTTGGGACGTACATTGCTGTTTCAACCCATTTCACATACATTTTGTCCCTAGTGCTTTGTCCTGTGCCCTGCCTGCATTTTGTCTGTTCTTTCTGCCTGGAAACTGAGAAAAGTCAATGGCGTCCAAAAAGTGTCCCCTTAGGTCAAAAGCGGTTTTAGATCAGCTAGAGAACAGCGATAGTAAATCAGAACCACTTGCAGAATTGAGTGATAATGATTCGTGGGGAAATTTGTCATCAGACACTGAAAACGATTTTGCGACTTTGCTCAGCAATGTGCAAACTCGGCGCTCTATTTCAAATTTCAGTGTTTTTGGTTTGATTATATTATTGAATTAAATGTATTATTATTATATTATTATTTTTTATGATTATTTATTAAATTATAATTTATGATTTTGTGTTTCAAATTTTATCCTACCCGGGATGTTTAAAAGACTCTTGTTCAGACAGATTTCAGTGAGTTATTCCTAAAAATTACAGCCTACAATAAAAAAACTACATATTTCCATGCAAAATAATGGTACCACTTTCAGCACCAAAAATCTGAAATAGTCAGACCGCCAGGGAGGTTAAATAAACATTTCCTTGCCACATCAAAGACTCCTGGTTTGAAAAAGGTGAGTACGATGACAATATGGCTGTGCCTAGCTTAAATCATTCGCATGAACTCCCCACATGAATTTTGTATGTTCTTCTCCTGTTAACATGCACTAGCTCCCACAAGTAAAGAACAATGTCTAAGAGCTTCTGATCAAATTGGTTATAAAGACTGGGTTGTTAGGGGCATTAAATCATCTTCTCTGTTAAGACATGGTTGGTGTGAATTGGTCATTTAGTATAAAAAAAATAATAAAGAAGCCAGAATTTCACTGAAAGCAGAATTAAACTCTGCTGCTGGAGTTCAGGAGTTTTTCCATAGCTTGCAAGTGTGCACAGCAGTGCAATGCAATACTATACAATCTTCCTCAATGCTCCATCAACACCACTGGCATTGACAACTTTCCAAACAACAAAAGAGAAAAATTCTCAGCTCAACTTGCCAAGCAGCCTGCAAACAAATCAACCTGTCTAACAGTATGCGTTAAAAACAGGGGTTTAGTTAGCACACATTTGCAAGTACATGCGTAAGCTACAGAGCCATCTTGATTTTGATATTGAGCATCTTTTATTGCAGAAGAGACATACATATACTCTGCTGCAATAAATGCCTACCTGTAAACAATGTTTTCTGATTTTAGGACTATTTCATAAACCATTGTTAACCGAATTTTGCAGTGAGAAATAAGCTGCCATCGATACCCTTTTTTTAAAAGTTTGTTGTACAACTGTCATATGATTTAATAGAGTGGACAAAAAATGAGTCCAGGTGCAAACCATAGACTGTCATGTGTGGCAAGGTATACAATGCTCACATGCACAACATAGTATTGCCCATAGAGGCCTACAGTGGAAAGCAAAATATGGTACCAGTGTGAATTTTGACATCAAATTTCAGTTTAGTTTTAGCCATATAAATTGATTTAGTTTTAGTTGTATGTTAGTTGAATTCTAAATTCTCAAGTACATTTTAGACTAAAATCTCCTACATTTTAGTTGACTAAAATCTCTGTTACATTTAGTCAACTAAAATCTAATGGGTTTAGGTAAATTGTAATGCATTGTTTAAGCATTTCTCTAGAATTTCCAAACTCATTATACAGTATACTCCTGGAGTTAAAATCTGATAACATGTTATTATTTATGGGAGTGAGGGAGTGCACAGGGTGAGGGCAGAAAATTGGATGGTCTGGGAAGGCTGTTATACACAGTGCTAAGCACACCAATAGGCACTGCTATCTTGCTGGGAGGTTAAACACTCACCACGTGGTTTGCATGCTTTACAGGTGGAGCTCCGAAGAAAGTGGAAGTTCAGGTGGGTAAACATCCCTCCCTCACATTTTCGTTCTGTTTCTGTTCGTTGCCAAAAATTGGAATTGATTTTTACCATAGTTTTCATCAATTGCCAAAAATTCTAATTGATTTTGTTTAGTTTTCTTCATTGAAAATATGTCACTGACAAAAACAATGATGAAAATATTTTCATCAACAAAATTAACACTGTATGGCATAGCAAATGGAAAGCGCTCTACTTAAATCTAGAAGGGGCAAAACCTTAAGAAGAAATGGAAGGACATAAAAAAGGTATATTTGAATTAGGAACCATTTTTCCATTAATTAATTAATTAATTAATTCCATTATATAAAGCTTTGCCCCTCAGCTTGCCATTTGCTGTACCATATGAAGCACTACCCCCTTAGCAGTTGCTGAAGATTTAGGTCCCCCTATAGTCCTTCACAGCTAGGCAACACACATTTTTCACAGACTTGAATTCTGGAGACAGTAAACAGTCCTTGAACTTGGTTTTTAAGTTTTATTATGGGTATTGAACTTGGATGAGGTAGAGGGATGTATGGAATGCCCAAGGAACAGCAAACTGAGGAAAACGTCCTCATAGCTATGTCCAAAATAAGAATTTCTCTTCAAGGAGAGCTCTACAGCCTCTCCTAGTGTACCACCCCAGACCCCAGATAAATCATCTTCTTTACTCAACTGTCTGGAGAAATCCCTAAGCAATGGGATACAAAGCTGCCACTTTAAATGTAACAGTCCTGGGAGTAGAGCTAGTCAGGTTTCCCACCAGAATGCCCTCTCCCCTTGTCTGGCCCAGGGGATGCAGGATTACTCACTTAGTCCTTGCCTGTGAGCTGGTTGGGTTGGTGGCTGAATTCCAGCCTTCTGCTGGGTTGGCTCCTTCTCTGGCTCCACATGTGGTTCTCCTTCTGGTGACTGATGAGGCTGAGTGTCACGTACCTGATGGGAGACTGAAATGACGAGGTCAGCCTCACTTGTGTCACTAGCCCTGACCCCACTGGAGTTGGAAGAGAGGGAGTCTAGGACCCAGGGGAACAAGAGCGCCAGTAGTTGTTGTTTGCAGCTCTTGCAGATGATGACTCTGGAAGACTGATGATCTTCTGATTCAGGCACAGTAGTAACAAGCAGAGCGGGTCTTGTAGATTACCAGGCATGCACCGGAGCAAGGCAGGTAGTGAGGGTAAGAGACAGGAGCAGTGTCATGGGAATAGCAAGGGTCATCAACAGTCGGGCAGCACGGTACAGAATCAGAAGGAAAGCCAAAGTCGGGAGCAGAGCCGAAGTCAGGAAGCAGTATCAATCAGGAGAGCAATCAGAGTCAGGTGAGGAACAAGCCGGGTCAGCAACAAAGGAATCACACAGGAACAAGCAGGACACGGGGGAGCTGAAGACCAGTCAGCACTCAACATGGGCAGAGACACTCTTTAAATAGGCCGTCTGTCACCAATCTTCGCCGTGCGTGTGCGCGATCGCGCATTTCTCCGCACATGCGCACAACCGGTAATTCTTCTCCGGGAATTCCTATGCACATGCGCATTTCCGATCGCATTTCGTCTTGCCGAAAATCCCTAACACTGAGTGATCCTCTTTTCCAAGTCCCAGTCTGTAGGTAGGCCACTTCCCACTGGGCCTCCTCTCAGGCTCCTGTATCTCAGCCTTCCTGAGCAGGCTCAGTCATATGTAAGGGCTGTCCTGACCCCAAGCCATGCCTCCTGCCTGGGGATTGGTCAGGATCCCTTAAGAATATGGATCAGCCCCTCACCACTCACGCCCACTGGTTCTAGAATCTTTTCCAAGTTTCTAGAGCAAAGGGAGGTATTAAGAAACTGATTTGCAGAGCCTCTCATCCCTGACCTAAAACTGACCCTCTGACTCAGCCCAGGCTGCTACTTAGCCTTTTTAGCTAAAAAGAGTAACTAACTCCCCTTGGCTATATAGAGGGGTGCTACACATACTGTATTATGCTGATCAAATAGCTTTATTTCTCTCAATGATTTAAAATGTAGTAGCCATTGGATGGCTGTTATAGTCCGGTAACTAGCAATTTTCAGATTGGATGTAGGCTGGCATTACTGAGCTCTCCTTCTGAAAATGATGGTTACCTGGATAACTGGTCCAAAAAAGGTATGTAGATCAAAAAAAATTTAGAAAAGTTTGTAATCATATGAATACTTGCTCTAAATAAGAGTTTAAGCTAGAGGCTCAGCGTGACAACCACACAAATTAAATTTTGTAGAATAAAGTCAACAACAGCATCCCCATGTAAATTTCATGCCACTTTTTCTTTAAAATGTATGTAAATCCTAACAATGAATGAAAATATTTTACTTACTCCCCATTGGTCTCTTAAATATACCATTAAAAAAGTGTTTCATTATATCTGTTTCATAAGTGCAAAAAAATCTGTTGATCCTGCCACAGATTCAATACTGGCCTGTGGCATTGTCTTCTACCCCGTCCTATCACCTCTATGAACTACCTAATGTCTATGTTATAGAGATAAAGAGTGGAGGACGTGTTCTGTAGTCCTAACTCACTTCCTGTCCTAGTGTAACAATGCCAGTGTGCTACTGGCAGGTTCAAGGGAAAAAAACTGAACAAAATGCAGTAGCCACCATATCTAGAGATTGATAAACTGCAATATACTGTATATCACTTTGTTCTTGGGTATAGATATAATATAAGTAATGTGCATCTCTATCTCATTCAAACTGACACACATTTCTCCTGGATGTTGAATACAGTTAATAAAGGTGTAAATGTCATCATTGAGTCTGTGCACTAAAAAAACACATTAAAAGTCATTAGAGCTATCTGAAGGCTGCACAGACTAAAAAGTTAAATTAAAATTACAGTGGGAAGTTTGTGTACATAAGGTTTTTACCAGCTATTCTCTCAGCAAGCACTCAGTAGGGTGATATTTACTGATACGACAGTAGTATTTGCTTAATCAATAGCCACGGGCAGCCTGAGAGGCATCCATGCTTGATTCACATTGACAATGAATTAACAGTAAAAAATGTTGAGCTTTTCAAGTGATACTTACATTTTTGTCACATTTGGCTCTGTGCAGATGTTCTTCAGGCTTCCTATTTTCCAGATGTAAATGTAAAAGAGATTGGTTGAGTGTAAATAACCTTATCAACCAATAAGGGCTCACTCACACCATGTCCACTGAGCTGCATAAACCACCACACAGACTTAAAGAAGAACTCCAAGTAATGCCACACTTTTTAAAAAAATATGCTGACTTTTGAGGGGTTAAGCCCAAGACGGTGTATGCCTTAAGAACGTATCTCCTTTCTTAATATTTACATTTTTACTGAGCACTGAGAGTACAGCTATCACTATACTTCTGGTGCTGTCTTGTCTTGGATCCTGCAGCTGCAGAGTCTGCCCATTCTACCCAGCCTTTTTGCCTCATGCCCAATCATAAAAGGTGTGGCATTATGATAATTCATTCACAAAATACAAAGTATCTGTAAATGGACATAGGAGAGGAGAGGTGGGCATTGTGGCTGCTGTGGAGCAGAATGCACTTCTGCAGTCAGACTGGAGTATAATGTATAGTATAGTTTTTAACACCTGCTTACCTGGTGGTGTGTTCAACACATTTCAGATACTTACTCACCCAGCTGATCCAGCACTGTCCAGCTGAGATTATCTTCTGTCCTGGTAGTGCTCAATACCACACCATCATATTTTGCTGTGACATCATTGATAGGCTGTCAGCTGTTCTGGGTTTGGTCAGCGTGCTTACCGATGATGCAATGATAGGCCTGCCCCCACTTCCTTTCCTAAATGAAAAGAAATGTGCATATCCCGGGAGGCAAATGGAGCACAGTACACATCATTTACATTAGAAAATTATGTGCAAATAGCAAATAGGGGCAGGGCTGGATAATTTCTCAAATAAATAAGTGAATAAAAAAAGCTTGCCATTCCTGTTGAGGACCAGAGGAGGGATAAAGTTTTGATGGAGGGTGAAGATCCACCTTTATGCCTTATAAACCAGCATAATTTTAAAGAGCTGTAATTCCTAGAGTTCTGACTTAACGCAAGGGAACATAGAAAACAAATGCTCACACCATGCATGTGCATTGTGGTGTATTGTTTTAAAAACCCTTGTTTCAATCTACTGTTTGTAATTATATTTGTATATATGGGTAACCTTAATTGCTCATTGTAACAGTGGGTTGCTTCTTGGTTTGCAGTGATGCACAATAGTTGCTCTTTACTGATCGTCTTCATAACATAAGTCGACCCATTGAAGATATTGGGGTTGATTTAATAATGGCAAATAGGCTGCCCACGTTGCAAGGGAATTTGCTCCAGATCTTAGTAACTGATGTGAAGCACTGCCAACTTCCATCACCCAATCATGTGAAAACAAAAATTGTGTTTTTTTTTTCCTTGCATGTGATTGGGTGCCGTTGTAAAGTATAACTTGACCATATTCACTAAGCTCTAGGGCAAATTCCCTTGTTAAGTGCAACTTCCCTTTCAAAGTGAACAGCCTATTTTGCCTTTAGTAAATCAACCCCACTGCATTCTTTTTGTGACTGATATATTATTATGGCAGTTGTTAAAGCATTACTATCAGTAAGCAGAAAAAAAATCTTCTGTGTAAAGCACAACTGTCAAGAGGTGTCTGCACATACCCGCAGCTGCTTCTAAATCCCTGACAATATGGATGTGAGTGAAGAGCGAGGGGGAGGGATGGCATTGACATTACAAAAAAGTATTAGAGCCATCAGAATAACCTGGGATTCAACTGCAGCACTTGATGGCTGCTTATATTATGTTTCTGAATGCTTGCTTTTTATATCTTAGAACAGCTATTGTTAGCTTACCAACATAGTTGCTTTAAAGTGAATCTGTGGCTGGGATATGGACATTCAAAGTATGTATATTCTTAACAAGCAGTAAATGAGCTTTAAAATCAATCTATACTTACCACTTTAGCTGCAGGCATTGTGATCCAATTCATCCTCTGAGTTCATAGCAGAAGTCTAAGCATCTCACCTCCCCCTGTTCCTCCTCCCAACAGTGACATAGCAGCCTTCCAGTCTTCTAATCTCTTGAAACAGACAGCAAGTGTTCTTGAGGAGGGGGAAAGGGTAACAGGAGAGGATGATCTAAAGATAGTGTAAAGAAAGAGAGACACAGAAGGGGACTCAACTTTCAAAGCTATATTGAACAAGCTGAAGATAGATCACATGATCAGGACCCTTGCTGATTGGTTACTGTTATCAATGACAGCAAAAGCAACTGTGTATGCTTTGAGTTCCCAGGTTATGGATGAGATTAATGTTATCAGGACATGGGGAACTGTACCTGAGAATATCTACAGATTGCAAGTGTCTGAGAGATAAACACAAAAATACAGTGCAGGCATGAACATTTGCTCCAAAATAATAGAACGATAGACCACTTTTAAAAACAAACTGGAAGTAGGTAGTGTAACTGCGGATGTGAATGGCTATACCAGCAAGGTAGGTACTGTATGTGGAGCATATAAAATTCTGCTATATAGAAGTCAAACCTGTGTCTTACTTTTTTCAAATGTACTAAACTGTAGTATACAGGTGTGAACAAGCCACATAGGAATAAATGTGATTTCTACTTGATATGCATTTTCTTGCACATATGCCTTTTACTGCAAAAGAATAGAATGACCACATTTTACTCTTTGTATTGAGTACATTAATATCAGGTCAAAGCAGGTCATCATTATGCTGGGTTGAATCGATCAACTGTGTGAAAAGCTTGTGGAGTTGAAGAGCAAGCTGAGATACCATAGATTTTTATTTTTCAAATTTAAATTAAAAAGTAGCTATAGGCAAAATATGTTTATTTTTGTTTTGGATATAGTATGGAATTGTTTAAGTCTTATTCTGGGAAGAGTTCCTCCCACTTCTGATTCCAGAGACAGAACAGATGAGAGGAAATGTTTCCAAAGTAAAGCTGGCCATAGATTACTCATGTAGCACTACCTCCTTAAAAGGTTGCTTAGTAATTTTTGGGTTCCCTGTCAATCTGGACCTCGCGTTGAAAGCCCAACCTCTGCTTACACCACCATGCTTGGATGACCCAGATAAGACACCTGTAAAATGCACAGAGTAGTACAAACCAAAATGAAGTTTATATTGGACTCGGAGGTAACTGAATAAAAAATAACAAAATAACACTGGTATTGGCAGCAAATCCAGTCACTCTTGGCAACTGTGAGCAAAAGGAACAACATTCACAATAAAACAGCAGTATATGTTAGCAGGCCTGCTTTCAGAAAAAATCCACTGCCTCCAGTCTGAGGGGACTGTTGAATCCCAGTGAGCTGGAATGACTATCAACAATGGATGAGCTCACTGTGTGTCCTCAGATCTAAATAACAAATATTAAATGTGAAATAAAGAACATTTTCAATTATAACTGATAGTGTCCCCTTTAAGAGCTCTATAATATTTCCTGCATGCTTGTTGGGGCCCAATGGATGTGAACTTAAAGGGTGGATGGTAGTTCCTTAGAGTGGTCACATCCAAGACAGTGAAGAAGAAAAAAGAAGATGATTTAACACCTCCCTGACTGCTGGCAAAGAATTAGTGCAAGGTTCCCTCTCAGAGCTCCAATCCTGAACTGAGCTTAAAGTAGTAAATAGCATCAATTGACATAAATGTCTATGGACAAAGACAACTCCCTCTAAATGTCAAAGGCAAAAAATGAACAATAGTAGGAATCCTGCTCTGCAGAGAGGGACATGGGCTTGTTGATTTAGTTGGCACTGCTGTGTCTTGATCTGTGACTGTATGTCCTGCGGTCAACTTGAACGATACCTGTAATGCAGATATGTTCCAACAATGGCGCTGGTATAACTAGGCAACAGACTGGGGCAACAGTATGTGATATTCAAAACTATGTGCAAGCAGATAACTGACGTGACAAGCTATCAATGTTCATTTTTTTAGTGCATGCATGGGTCTCTCTCACCCGATCTATATAGTTCAGCAGATGGCTGCAATTCATCTTTCACAATGGGTAGGGACAGTCCTCAGAGTTCAGACTTGGTGTTCCTCTCTGTTTCCTGCTGTCAGAGTGGCCTGCTTGGCAACATAGCAGGCCAGATGGTCAGCAAGTTCTTTCCGCTCTCTCTCTCTCTCCAATCCTGGCTCCGTGGCCTAGTTTAGCACTTCAGCCGTTAGTACACCTCCTTCTCCTTCAATCTCCCTCCACACTCTCCTGGCCAATCTCCTGAGCTTTAAAATGTATATGGCCCCGCCCACACGCTATCTCTCCCGGGAAATGTAGTCCCAAGCACTCTGTCCTGCAATGTCCTGCTGTTCAGAAATACAAGTTCCAGAGGGCTGTTCTATCAATGTGAATAATCCTAAATAGCAGACCACTGTCATCTAATGTCCATTTTAACATATTGGAAGTATTAACATTTCAGTGGGTTACACTCAGTTTTTTTTTCAAACTGATTCCCCCATCCACAAAAGTGAGGTGGATAAAGTCCTCCCTGCTGAAACATTAAAGTATTCTGACAGCGGGGACTCTCCTCTATCAGAAGACAATGATCAGCACCTGCAGCCACTAATCAAGAAAAACTTTCCAACATTCCTATTCAAAAAAATTGGATTGTAAGAACAACTTTTGTCAAGCAGTAGTGTCTATACATGGATTGAAATTGAACAGCCGAATTTCGATCCATCTATGGCCAGCTTTAGGGAAATACCGTCTCCAATTTAAAAAAGATTTGCATTCAATTATACTTTAATCTGCTCACTGGCAGACTCAGTAGAAACACGATATATTATCTAATTACTTGATTGCTTTTTTGTGCTAGATTCCTTTTTTTTTTTTTTAATTAAAGAGCACCCTAAGCACTGTATGTTCCCTTCTAGCAGTCAAAAGTAAAGGGAACCTCCTGCACAATTTGGTTACTATTATAGCATTTACCTTTATTTCTAATTCATGATGCAGTCTTTTACTTGCTTATAGTTCCATATCTATTTCCTTTCATTGTATTATTATTTCATGTACATTTAAACGTTTGCTCAAGATCTTCTGCATATCAGGAAATGTGATTTCACCAGACCATTCATTTCAGCAAATCTGAATTTGCTGTGCATAATTTTGGCATTTAGCATAAGCATTTACCATAAACTGTGAGAGTGTTGTGGAGCACCGCCATCTTTGATGTGATGTGAGTAGCCAGCAGACTTAGCGCTTTTAACTGCAATTTTTGAAGTTAGTGACCAGGTCTCTTTTATGACTTTTAAAATAAGATAAGCTAAGTTAGCCTTAGAATAGCCATTCGAAAAGCAATTGTATCACCAAGAACAAGGGGAAGGGAAACACCTATATATTGGTTCTGGAACCTATGACTATTTCCCATAAGACTTGCTTACAGAAGTGTGGGTGCAGTTAAGTGTAAAGCCGGCCATAGATGGATTGAAATTCAGATTTTTCAGCATGGACCAGCCTAATTTCAATCCACGTATGGGCAGGTTTCTTGAAGTCATTGATCATTGTATAGCATTGTAGGTACAAAAAGTGTCTGTGAAGGATTTTTGCTGTTACCATGAATACAGAAAAGGCTGATATAATAAACCACTAGCATTGCAGGAACACTTCCAGAGACTTAAAGAAGAACTGTGGCCAAGGCGTGTATGTTTCTTTACAATATTTACATATTCTTACAAAGCTGTAAACAAAAACCCAAAGTTTTGAAACACCACTGTAGTTTAAGGCACTGTGAAGCAATTCATCCTCCAAGCTCACAAGAGAAGCAAAGAAATTGCTGAGTCTCTGCATTCCTCCCTCTTCCTGTGCACCTGCTCTGTGTTTATTATTTTATTTATTATTTATTTCAGGTAATAGCACTGTCAATTTACACAGCACTTTACATATATATCGTACTGTCACATCAGTCCCTAACCAAGGGTCATACAATCTAAGGTCCCTAACTCACATTCATACATACACATACTAGGGTCAATTTAGACAGGATCCAATTAACCTACCAACATGTCTTAGGGGTGTGGGAGGAAACCGAAGTACCTGGAGGAAACCCACACAGGTACAGGGAGAACATGGAAGCTCTAGGCAGGTGGTGCTGTGGCTGGGATGTTTACATCAGAAATTAAATTGGTGGTAGGCTACCTACTCACTGGTAGCAGGAGGGAGCTAAGCTACAAAAAGAAAGTGAAAGCAAAACTGAAAAGCCATTGCGGCTAAAGCTGGCCATACACTGCTATACAGTAGATATATACAGTATATGTGTGTGTGTGTATATTTATTTATTTATTTTGGACAGAAAACATTGTATTCTAACATGATCATTAGCTGAAGCTGCTGATTATGAACATTTTTCTAGCATGTCATTTTGACATCTGTCAGCCACAGACTGATCGGAATTTGACCAGTCTCTGCTGAATCAGCTGAATTTCCATCAGTGTATACCCAACATAACGATTCATCACTCCAGTGACTGCAGCTACATGGGTAAGTGAGGGTTTGTTTTAAATGTATTAACTGCTTGCTAAGAATATGTAAGTATTAGAATGTCACAGCCAGGCCACCTGCAGGCAGTTACTGTGTACCCCTTATTTATTCACATGGGAGGACCAGTATTTGGGGACCACATTATTCTTAAAGATGGCTTCCATATTTTGATAAACCTGCTGGAAGACCCCCCATAGCCACTGGGGTAGGGATGTATGGAAAAGACCGGCGTTAGACAGATCCACTGCGATCTTCGGGTCTAGTGTACTCTTGTGGGAGGATTCCAGACGCGCGATGAGCGAGAACAAGCGATGCATCTCCGCCGATCTGGCGTGTTTAATGAGAACCCGTCTGATGACACATTTGAGTGCTTCCCACTGGTTAAGGGAACCGGTCATGTCCGAGGAGTGATCAAAGGACAAAGTGTTGTATGGTCTGTGATACCTCTGCGATACTCAGGGAGTCCTTGAGCAGAGTGTCCTTCAGACGCCAGGAGAAATGGCGCTTTGGTGTCGGTTGGTTTTGGATGGCCAGGTGTATTGGGGCATGGTCAGACCATAAAAGGTGGCCGATGGCGGAGGAAGTCGGGTGGTCTAGGAGCGATTGCGACACAAAAAAGTAGTCAATGCGACTGTATGTCTCGTGTGCCGGGGAATTGTAACTGTAATCTCGCTCCAATGGGTGTTGGGTTCGCTAAATGTCCACTAGGTGTAAGTCGTGGAGGCGCGACTTAATGAGGGATAGGGTCGTCGCAGGAAGAGAAGATTTGCCCAAGGACATATCAAGTTCCGGCGAGATAGCCACGTTGAAGTCCCCACCGACTATGTAACAGGGACCTCCAAATTCAGAGAGCTTGGAGAGGGCCTTTGTCAGGAATGGGGCTTGGTCTTGGTTGGGTGCGTATACGTTCGCTATCATGAAGACAAAATCTTGATGTTTTAGCTTAAGGAAAAGGTAGCGACCTGCTGGGTCGATGAGTGAGTCCAGGACTTCTGGGTTGAAGGTATGATGGAAGGCGATCGACACCCCCCAAGACCTAGCCAGTGGATTAGTGCTGTGATACCAATGAGTAAAGTGGCGATTACGGAGAGCTGGGATACTATCCACGCGGAAATGGGTCTCTTGGAGCAGCAGGATCTGCGAGCCGTGTTTGTGAAAGTGATATAGCATCTGGCTCCTATTCTCCGGTGTGTTGAAGCCCCTACAATTAATGGAGGAAAATTTGATCTGAGTCATAGTCGGGCCGAACGACATGTGGGGGCGGGGTGTGTCACCCAAGACGGTGCCTAAACACCCCTTGGGTTGGGTGAGGGGGAAAGAAAGAAAAAAAAAAGGGGGGGGGAGGGGGTTATTCCTAGAGGCTAGGGGAAAGGGGGATGGGAAGATAGGGGCAGACAAAGAACGAGAAGTAACAAAGAAATCTACCAGACAGACAGGCTGTCTGAACACGCAAACAGTGTGGTGAACAATACAGTGAGGGCTTAGGTGGGGAACGTCACAGGCGCAAGTGTCCGATCCCTACTCAAGCCCCCGTAGGCATTTGGCAACTTCAGGGGGGTCCCCCAATCAGGGGGAGACCCCCCTGATAAATCATCATCAAATTCTCCATCATACTTGTTACAAAGAGACAGTTGGGGCCCCCCCGGTATGTGAAGATAGGGTGGATAAACCCAACCCGGTGGAGACTTAGGTAATTTGGAGGGAGGGCCTAGAGACCCTGTGACTAGGGCCGGAGGAGTCCCAGATTGTCACCGCAAGCGGCGGTGGCATCACCTGAAGGGGGTCCTCCTGCCACAGCCACAGGGTCCCGCTGATAACAGGCACAGGAAAGTAAAAGCGAGGAGAAGAGAGAGGAGAAAAAAAAATGGGGCAAAAAAGATTTAAAAAAATACAAAATTAAAAATTAAAAAATTTGAGAGTCAAAATGTAAAAATTTAAAGATTGAAAAATGTAAAAATTTATAAATTTATAAAAGGGGCACAAAATCACTACAGCTAAAAGAGCACACAATGAGAAACGACTCAGGCAGGGGGAGGCAAAAATAGCGGGCATGTCTCTAGTTGTTCAGGTAGTGGTCACTTTGACTAGGTTCAAAGTCAAAGTGTGGAAGAAAAAGGTGCACAATCAGCAGGGATGACCGCAGCCTGGAGAGGATTGTCAGGAAAAAGCCATTCAAAAGTGTTGGGGACTTTCACAAGGAGTGGACTGAGGCTGGAGTCAGTGCATCAAGAGCCACCACACATAGACGGATCCTGGACATGGGCTTCAAATGTCGTATTCCTCTTGTCAAGCCGCTCCTGAACAACAAACGTCAGAAGCGTCTTACCTGGGTTAAAGAAAAACAGACCTGGTCTGTTGCTCAGTGGTCTGTTAACATAGATATAATTAAAACTTTAAAGAGATGTATGGTCAAAGCTATTTTGGTCATACTAATCTTTTGGTTCACAGGAGTGCACTTACTTTTGTACTCTTCTGACCTAGAATCAGCTGACATTCAGTGCAAAGACCTGTTTCCTTTTTCAAAAAAACTCTCAAAGAGGTGCACATATAGTATTTGATTTTTTCCTGTACTCTATAGCAGTCCTTGTAGGATGGGCCAGTTACTAAAACTCATGCATGAAACTGAGAACATCTCTTGTAATTTTCAGGCCATCAATGGCAAACTAATGTCTGCTTTTCAGTAATGTTGGATAAATGTTTCACGTGATTTCTCCATTATTATTACTGGTATTAACATAAATATATATTATTACTATTATTAATATTATATTAAATAGGTGATGATAGAGACACTGCTTGACTGAAAGATTTGCGAGCTGATAAGCACTGGCTTTGTACAGCATCCTTTTAGAGTATTGGTCATAGACTGCAGTTCGCACTAAAAAGTGATAAACATCAGTTTCCACCCTGATTGTACAAGTCACAGAACCTCAGAGACAAACATATTATCTTCTCCCCTCATGAATCTAATGTAGAGCAGTTATTTTGAACAATAGTATACTTATCTCATTTAGCAGCAGGATAATTGTTTCCATGTTTAAAGAAATGTTCTCCTGAGTGCTCCCTTTGTTGCTACAGTAGATGCTGATGGTGTCTACAATAGAAAAGATAGATTGCTATGAACACTCTGAACATTATATGATACTGAACTTCCAAACTGTTCATTTTAAAATATATAAGTAGAAGAAATCACTGTTGTTTTTATGCTACACTCAAAGCTGCTAAATGTCTGTGATTTCCAAGAAGGGTCTTAGCTACTGAATATTTGCCCTGAAAATACCCTGACCTTTTCCCCTGTTTTGTATGATTCTTATCATCTGCTAATGATAATCTGTTCCCTATGATACTATGTGTTTACCCTGGTTACAACTGCAGGGAGGCAGTTGATTTGTCTGTGTGAGGTGGAAGCACTAACTGGCCAATCAGAGTCTCTTCTTAATACAGATCCTTTACCTCCCAACTTTGGAACTTGACAAAGAGGGATACCCTGGAACAGAGATGATACACAGCATAATGAGGGTGGTGAAAATTGGGTTTGGAAAGTTAGGTGTGGTTTAACAGCGTGGTCAGATATTAATAGCAAAGTTTATACATCACTGCAATATGAAAAATCGAAAGTGAAGGCCAGGGGTGGACTGACAACTCATGGGGCCCCGGGCAATAGGGATAATGGGGCCCCTGTGTCCTCGCCCACACCCAAAAAAGCCTATGAAAAAGACAATGAAAGGTACCAGGGGCATCTCATGGGGCCCCCTACTGACCCCGGGCCCTCGGGCAGCGCCTGAGTGCTCAAATGGGCAGTCCACCCCTGGTGAAGGGGTACATATGCTAAAATTCTGTACTGTGACATAGGAGTGTTTCAACATGAGGAGCCTGAAGGAAAAATTAATGTCTACAGTCTTCTTACTTTCTAAACAAAGGGTTGGTTTGCTGTCAATCAGACTAATAGTGGGCCAGATCGCAGCCGAAGGGAGTAGAAAAGGTCCCTGCATCAGTGGAAGTAAAAAATTCCTCAACATTGGTTTTAGTTGGAGGAATAATGCCCCATATTTGGTATTAATTGGAGGGATAATGCCCCATCATTGGTATTAGTTGGAGGAATAGTGCCTCATCATTGGTAGTAGTTGGAGAAATAATGCCCCATCATTGGTATCAATAGGTGGAACAGTGCCCCAGGATTCAAGCCCTACTATGGGTGTCCATTGCGAGGAATTGTGCCCCATATCTGTGGTATAGTGCTCAAAGGACCATATAATGGTAAACAAACAGCTGTTTCCACCCTCCAGTGGCAGTTTGGAGACCATTGGTCTATAGCATGTTGGTCAATTTGAGGACAGAGAAAACAATGGTGTGTTTTAAAGGGTTGCAGTCAAAAAGAGTGATAAGCCTTTCAGCCTCTACGCCCCATGAATTAAACTATCATTACAAATCAATAGTGTGACATTTTTTAAATTAGATGCAAACCAGAAATATATATCAAAAAGATACAGTACAATGGAAAGTAAATGGGGTAGTTTAGAGAACTGAACTTCAGCAATCTTCAGCATATGTTGTCCATATTTAGAAGCATAACACCTTACGCACACAGCACACAATCTTAAGCTAGCCACAGATAAGTCATTTTTTTTGATCAGCCAGGTGGCTGTTTGAAAAAAAAAAACAATCAAATTCCTCCATTTACACAAATGAAGTGGATAGAGATCCTGCTGGGATATTGTATTCTGACAGCAGGATTCCTTCTGCTGTAGCTGAAGCTGCTGATTGACAAAACATTTTTAACATCCCTGTTCAACAAAAGTCAATCAAATGAGTGATATCTGTCAAAAGGGGACAGCCATATATGGATGAAAATTCATCCAGCCCCTGCTGGAATGGCCAGCTTTATTTGCCTTAGTAGGTGGTTGGTTCCTTAAAGTAACACTAAACTAAAAAAAAAGGGGAAAAATGTGTGAAACCTGGCAGTAACCAATAGTTCCTTGTTGGTGGTGGCAATGATCTGAGGGCTCATAGAGCCTCTGCATTCTTGTCACTACACTGCAAATGATCCCCTTCTTCTAAATAAGTACACCATGTTTACACATGGCTTGCTGTGGAGGAAATCCCCTAACTGGCTATGTAATTATGGCCCGAGTTGGCGGGTCACATGTCCTGTGACATCGCCTCAGCTTTTTCAGGCCATGTCCCCAGGCCATACAAAGTGGATTGGAGTTGTCAATCTGAAGGAATTGGTGGGTGGATCCATGACTCACGGCTCCATTCTGCTTTGCATGGCATGTGGTGAGAGCCTGAAAAAGCTGAGGCAACATCACAGGACATGTGACCAGCTGTGGCTTTAACCTGCCCACAGTCCAGGGCATGATTCAGTGAAAAAAAAGTAATGTGACCCTATAATGAACAAGGTAAAAGAGGTATTTATCACTTGTATTCCGAACATGTTTCCTATATAAGTTAATGGCTGGCGGTGTGACCTATTGACGTGGGCATACTATCATGGTTTAGAACCACTTTAAGGTCAGCTATACAATGTGAGACCATACAGAGGCAGACCAGGGCATGCACTTATAAATGGAAAGTTGTTGCATGCTTAAAAGTGGAGGCAGATCACTATAAGACGAGTTTGTTCAAATCCTGGGACAGTCTTGCAGTCTTACAGGATCCAGGTTGGTTTAGAGGTATGATATTCTCATCACCACAGTTGCAATCAGAAAGCATCTGAAAAGGATCAGGCTGATAAAGAATGAAAGAAGCCAGAATTACTTGTATGTGTTTCAGCACTTGCACTGCTGTTCTTGCACAGCAAGCAGCAGGGGGAAGGGCAAGTTGTAAATTGTCTTTAGATCTGCTTTAACACAATAAACTGTAGAAAGCCCAAATTGCTATGTCATACAGTGCTATATTCACAGTTATTGCACATAACTACCTATGTATTGCAAAAAAAGTTATAAAATGCTTAATAACCTTATGATAAAACACCAACTTTAATATTCAGGCAAGTTCCCTTCTCAGCTCAGACCCATCCACATAATTGATAATAGTCTAGCAGAGCTGATATTATGAAACAGTTCTAATAAAGAAAGAGGAAGATGAATGCACTCACACCTGACAGCACAGATAAATGTGGATGTATCCAACAATGCTGCAAAGCTAGTCCATTTTAGCAACATTGATCACTATTAGAGATTAGCAAAGCTCCTGTGGCTAAACGCAACAAATTTAAGATAATGGGCCACTAGTTCAATTCTCAGCAGTTACATTCCTTTTTATTTCAAGGGCATAACATAATTTATAATTTAGCATAGCATATTACTTTAAATGGGCTCAGAGATATTAAACCAATATATGTTGTTAATATCTATTTACTGTAATAATGCTGTCTGCAAAGGGAAATTAAATCTATAAAAGTTTTAAAATGTGTACAAACCACAGACTGAAATTTTATTTAGCAGAAAAAGAAGTTCAACCATACTTAATAAGTACCTGTGAGCAAACAGTATCTCCATTGTTTAAGTACATGTAATTAGTTGGCATGATGTTAATTAAAAAATTGTTTTATGTTCCAAAGATGAAATGTCAAGTCAAAATTGAATGCCTTGTAGAGTCAACAAACTAACTTAAACCCAGGACCTTCCTTTCTATGAGATAAGATGAAGGTCTTGTACTAAGTTCACTGTCTAGATGTTAAATTCAATAGGACCCTGCATTTTCAAATTACTGTTGTTAGAGCAGTTAAGAGCTGAGTTGTGACTGGTTGCTTTTGATTGCCACCCTTTGTGCCTATCTACTGTTTTTTGTGCCATTTTACAGAATGGGCTGACAGTGTTTAACACTCTAAAATCCTCACCTAACCATGGAAACAGTATACAAAATGGGTTTCAAGCCTACTTTTCTTTATAATGGACCACACATAAAAAAGTATATTAACTAAGCCCTACCTGTATTTACTAAGAGAAACCTAGGCAATTATCCTTTAAATGACTACCTTACCCCTATCCCCCCAAGTTATTGTTAATTTAGTGTTATAATCACCTTCCACAGTCCTGACAGATTTGCTGGGAACTCTCACGACCAGTCTATGGCCTCATATACACAAGATATTTTGCTATCTCTCCTAGACGCCTTTCCACCTGACAGCGGTGTTTTGGCAGAAAAAATGGGAAATGTAAGTTGTATAATAAAAATCGGATTAGCTGCTTTGGGACGTTTTTATTTCAGACACATATTAGAGCCATTTGTGGAGATATCTAAGGCAAATAAAAAGTTACTTCCAATCACTGCTGTTGATATACAGTAGGCTGAGAACCAGGCAATTATAAATATGAAACTTTGCAAATGACCTACCTTTTATAACATTGAAAAATATATACAGTTGCATTGTAAAACAAAATGTATATTGGCAACTAAATAGACATACCTGTACGTAAGAAAAAATGCAAAGGACAGAACTTGCTCTAACCCACATTAGTTGTATTTCTGTCCTCTAATCTGTATTGGCCCTTTCAATATTTATTGGGCTACAATATTTGTTTTTCTGCACTCCAGAAAATACAGTAGCGGGGACTTAATAAATTGATAACGTAGAGTGGTACAATGGATATTGATATCATTATACTCCACTAGGATGCATACACAAATTTCTAATAAAATATGAGCCACAGTCTTTTTTCTTTTTGCTTAACACAGAAAAGAAAGTTTGCTGAGTGGAGCAGAGATGATCATGTGACTTTGACAGGTAATGTGAGTGGGCTTTCCTCCCAGGTTTTTTTTACATCTCTGCCAATGGAGCACAAAGCATTTTTGAAAAGCATACTGCTGTGCTTTATACACGTGCTTTCATTTTTTTACAGCCATACTGCTGCTTTTAAATGCGTTTTTACTGTACCTTACTGCACTGTCAGAAGCTGCCTCTGCAGGCTATTATTTTCGATACACTGTCTAGGAGACATTGCTGTACTGCTTTAGAAAGAGCTGGACATCTGTCTGGAAAACATATATATTCAAACAGGCCCTGCTTTTTAGGTGCTGTGGCCATAAAATTGACATTGCATTCAATGTCATTTGATCCAATAATAGACTCTCCCCCAAACAGATGTACTCACACATACACACACACTAAACATGGATGAAGCCGGTAAAATTGGAGTCGTGGGTGGCCCTGTCGGCACCTTCCTGCCAGATAATCGATCTGAAAATCTATTGGGCTACATTGGGCAGCATTGCTCAATGCAGTCCCAATGCTTAGGCAAGGCTATTTTCCTTATGACCCAATGCTTGTGTGCTATAAAAAGTACAACATATTTCATTTTTGTGCAACACATTCCGATGCGCTATAATGCACTGCAATGACCTGCCATGCATACAGTTAACAGAGTGCAAAGTTAAATAAAAAGGAAAAAGAAAGCACTGACATGCATTTTGACAATGCCAGTGTATGTGTGTTATGTGCACCTTAACAAGCACCCAATGGTGTGAATAAGCCCTTAGACTCAAACATGTATGAATATAAGCACACAAAGACTTGCAGGCCTAGGTGCAGCATTTGTGAAGTCTCTAGTACAGGAGTGTCAAACTCAATTTTATCCCGGGGCCCCACCAGCATTCCAATAGTGGCACTTGAGGGAGATTGTGCATAACACTGACGGTGTTCAGATCCATTGAATACATGTGAATTTTTCTTTTAAAGGTTGGTAAAATGTTCAGTAATCTGATAAATTTGTTTTATACATTGTTAGCATCAAAATTTAGGTGTTAATGTACTGTTTATAAAATAAACTTTAGCTTGTTAAGCAGGCCATACATTGTACAATTTCTGACCAATCTAATTTAGATTTACCTTCAACTATGAAGTGCAAGGGGTTGTCTGATTGGATACAAATTTGAAAGTGTTGTTTAAGCCGGCCATAACTGGACCCGAAATTTCAATTCATGTATTGGCAGGCTGATTGCACCCAAGTCACCATCAATCAACTTGGTTACAAGCCTGTTGGATTTTCTGAATGCGATTACTGCCAATGGCTATAGCCACTAGCAGTAATCATTGTATTCTGCCAGCTGGGAAGGTCCCCCGCAAACCACCTCCCCCCCAGCTTCCAGCAGAATACAGTAGCGCTGCGGGAGGGATTCCCCTATTAACACTGACTGTGTTCAAGGGGGAATTAAGTGATTTTCTTTCATTCCACTAGTGATGGAAGGAAAGAAAATTGATTCATCTATGGTCTGCTTTAGGTTTGACCTCATATTATATGGTATTTGGAAAATCTAAAGGAAAATTGTACAATAAGATTGTATCATGTGTATCAGTATAAATGATTTACTAATGTGAGGAGAGAGAGAGGAGAGAGAGAGTGGGAGAGGGAGGGAGAGGTAAGGGAAAGAAAGAGAGAGGGGGGAGAGAAGAGAGAGGGGGAGAGAGGGGGGGAGAGGGGAGAGAGAGCGTGAGAAAGAGGAGAGAGAGAGGAGAGAGAGTGGGAGAGGGAGAGGGAGAGAGGGAAGGGAAAGAGAGAGAGAGGGGGGGGGAGAAGAGGGAGAGAGCGAGAAAGAGGAGAGAGAGAGAGATAATAAAATTGCATTGGTACAATGAAAAGTAAACTAAAATCCACAAAATACATTTAGTACTAGAGGAGAGGAGAGGAGAGGAGAGGAGAGGAGAGGAGAGGAGAGGAGAGGAGAGGAGAGGAGAGGAGAGAGAGAGAGAGAGAGAGAGAGAGAGAGAGAGAGAGAGAGAGAGAGAGAATAAAATGGCATTGGTACAATGAAAAGTAAACTAAGATCCACAAAATACATTTAGTACTCTCAACACATACATTTGGTGTTTTCGTTTCGTGTTGTGTAAGTAAAATAAATTTATAGCTTATTTATTAATCACATTTTTCCTTTTCATTCCAATTATTTTTCAGACTGTATAACCAACTGATTTAGAACTAGAATAACATTAGGACACAGTTGCTGTACATCTTAAAGATAGGGCAATACTGCCACATAGTGGAAACATTTTTGACTGCACAGTTGGACATCTTAGAGACATATTGTGTATATATATATATATATATATATATATATATATATATATATATATATATATATACATACAGTATATATATCTATATAGATATATAGTATATACTATATATTAAAGGATTATCATTTATACTCTGCCCCTAATATAAAAACTTTTTAACCCTCATTTTCAGACAGTATTTTTGGTTTTAATTAAACCCTAGTCCTTCTTTAGCATATTTGTGAACAATTAAAAGTCCAAAAAATTATGGTAACAGTAAGCTCTGACTGTTATCAGATTAATCCATGGCCTAATCAACACAATCATGCCCTATTCAGGCAAAATTATACTTAAGTGACCACTTACCACCCGCTCGATTATTTAATGCAGCGATTAAGATTGCCACCAGGTCTATGCTTCAGACAAACATGCAGAGAATGTTTGCATAAAGTCCAAAGAGTTCTCACCATTCAGTCTCAGTAGTTGTCCTCCATCAATCCTCTATAAAGTACAGTCAGTGCTGTGCAAGTTCTTAATAAGCCATCGCACTTCTCAGGGCTACTGAAGACGAATCTGTTGTGTAAATTGTTAGGTCAAGACGTTAAGGAATAAAGAGGTAAAGTGCTTAGTTCATGGACAGATGAAGTAGTTAGAAGATCACATTATAAAAACTCATGATGTTAAGATTATATGTAGTAAAGTCAGTTACCAGCAACACAGAAACTGACATGGCTAAAGGGACCTTCACAGAATATTCCCTGATTTTATTACGTTTTCTTGGGCTCCAGCTTCAGGAAGTGATCCACAAATATTCAAGTTAGACAAAGAACATATATTTTGGAATGTGTCTAGGTAATATTATAGTGAAAAAAAATAAATTAGTTAGCCCTCATGACTTTGTAAAACTGGCCAATAGAATATATACATTTTGGATTTTTTTGTTTTCCAATTTGACAAAGGACATGTTAGACTCATATTCAGTTTATAAATTGCAGTAGTACTTTACTAAAACAAACTGCTCGGTTTAGCAATATTTGAAAAAGCATAATTCATATACAGCTTTAAAAATGCTGTTAAACATGGTAAATACTGTACATGCAAGATGACTTTATCTGTTGATGTGAATTATCAGTTCACACCAACCCATTACATTGCACTTAGTTGTAGTCAGCTCAGTTAAGCAATGGTGTGTAATTGGTTTTTATGTGGGTCTTCATTTTGCATATCACATTGCTGTTTGTGCTGTCTTCTTCCATTAGTCCATAGATATAATGTATATGCTTACTTTACTACTCTGATTTAACAAACATAGCCTTAAAGGATGTGAACTTTTGTCACAAATATGATCACAATACTTCCCAAACATCCCTTAACCAGTTGACTTCACAGGAATTGATGAATTTGACTGTTAAAATTAGAAAATTAAAAATAAAAATAGTTGACCCTGCAAAATTCATCTTAGTGTTGAATTCATTAGATACAGAAATTGGCAGAACAGATTTCTGAGTATTCGCTTACCTCTGTTCACAAAGCCAATTTCAAACTTGTAATGGCTCATGTAGAAGTGTGTTGTTTTTCGGCATTTGTCATATGTGTAAAATGCACATCAATCATCAGTCAACAGATTGGCATTGGCGACAATGGTACAGTGCAGACGACAGTGCAGTAGCTGCATTTCACCTGCTTTGCATTATATTTTTTCCGATGCAGCATGTCCTATTGAGATGCTTTTGAATTGTAGTCAAAGAAGGTCAAACATAACCTTTTTTTTTTCTTTTGTTTTTTTTTCTGCATTGACATGCATGTGTTTTAGCAGTGCTGCTTCAAATGGTTAAGAACACCCATCTACATGATCACTAAATTTTATTGAAATCCTAAAGTGATAGTAAAATCCACTTTTTTATTTATAGCTATTGCTAGATATTTCTACCTATAATAAAACTTACCTGTAAGTACAATAAATATCTCCTAAACTTGCACCGTTTAGGGGATATCTCCTTTAGTAGCAGCCAGTGGCGTCACCGGTGCATGCACACTACACTCTCAATGGTTTGCATGCCATTCATTAACCTCTTCCCATCCAGCCCATGCTGATAAACGGCCGGACGGGAATGCTGCCGATGCAGGTGGATGTTTGTAAATGTCCCCCCACATCCACTGCCTGTGCGCACTCCCTTAGAGCGCTCGGCACAGCAATTGGTGCCCACTGTACCCTCTGGACACAGCGGAACACAAATCGCTGTATGGGACCTCTGTGTGAGGTCCCGATTCATGTGATCACTTGGCCAATCAGTGATCACATGAACAGTAGTAAAGAAGATGTCACTTCTGACATCATTGCTTACTACTTGTGAAATCTGTGAATGACTACATAGGTCACATGGTACAAGACTATTCACCACATCCTTGTACCATGTGACAAGCTGTGACCAATCACAGCTCACACAGTATTTATCAATGGCTGCAGGAATGCAGCCAGAGAGAAGGAGAAATTATTGCATTTACTGCCTTTATGGGTGTAAAAGCAATCAGTTTAAAAAAAGAAAAAAAAATCTTCAGCACCCCCCACAAGTAGTACAGTGTCACTATGGTGACACTGTACTGCTAGGGTGACAGTATATTAAAAAAATTAAGCATAAATAATAATATAAAAAAAAATAAAAATGTAAAAAAAAAATGTTTGAAAAATTATAATTGTTGGTTATAAACTAATTTGGGTTATTTTTTTAGATAGATATATAAGATAGATGAATACATTTTGGCCAAGATTTATGAAGAAAGATTATTTATTTGCAAAATACATTTTTATCAGAAAAACTTTTTTTCTACATTTTTGGACTTTTTCATTTATATAACAAAAAAAAAAAAAAAAATCCCAGTGGTGAATAAATACCACCAAAATAAAGTTTTATCTGTCTCAAAAAAAATGCTAAAAAATTCATATGGATACAGTGTTGCATGGCCATGCAATTGGCATTCAAAGTGTGATAGCACTGAAAGCTTAAAATTGGCCTGGACTGGGAAGGGGTGAAAGTGTCCGGACTTGAAGTGGTTAAGAGAGCTGAACTGTGGCCATGACTCTCGTATGCATGTGCAGAAGTGACGTCATCACGACTCGGCCCTTCCTGAAGGAAGATCGGGAGAAGGTGAAAGCCCTGTAAGCAGTGACAGCGCTCCACTGGAGGGCTTTGTTTTAATGTAATGTAGGGGACATTCTGATAATTTTGTATTCTCTGTGGAACATGAGCATTGTACATCAAAATTCTTTATAAATCAGTAACTTAATTTCATTAAAGATACAGTATGTGTAAAAAACATATGATAAGAAAACAAAGCAAGATGTCCTCAGTTGATGAACTCCAGCGTAAGAAAATATTGTCAATATGCAAGAGGCATGTGTGTTGTTTGAATCTTGTTGTGCTTTGTATATTTCTTCCAGATCTGTGCCGTAATCCAGCATGAGACAACTCTTGTACTTTGTCTCTATGCAGAAGCTTCCTGTAATAAAAACCTGTCCTTGCTGCTCTCCCTTTGTGCAGGGTGTCTGGTCTTGTATCCACCCCCTGTAGTTTTCTGCAAGCAGCCTGTGGTGGGTGGACCTCCTGAGTCTTTTCCACAGTTCTGCTCTCTGCACAGGTAGGGCACAGTGATAATGTCACTTAGAAACATAGAAAAATGACAGCAGAAAAAAGTGTGTCCATCGAGTTTGCCCGTTTTTTGTTTGGTTTTTTTGTTTTTTTGTTTTGTTTTTGTTTCTTTTTCTTTTAAATTTAAAAAATTTTTTTTTTTGCTGAGTATAGATCTATTGTTGTCCCAAGCATGTTTGAAGCAATTTACTGCTGACTGGCTCATTACCTCTGCTGGAATTTTATTCCAAGCATCAACTACTCTTTCAGTAAAATAGTACTTTCTGAGATTAGATTTGAAATTTCCTCCATTTAGTTTGAGGTCATATCCCTGTGTTCTTCGTTTTGGTTTCAGATTGAAAATACTGCCCTCCTGAAACTTAATCAACCCCTTGATGTATTTAAAGGTTTCAATCATGTCTCTCTTCCTCTTCTTTCCTCTAGACTGTATATATTAAGTTCTGGAAGTCTCTCCTGATATGTTTTATCCCCCAGACCTTTCACCATTTTTGTTACCTGTCTCTAGACTCGTTCTATCTTATCAATATCTTTTTGTAAGTGAGGTCTTCAGCACTGGGCACAGTATTCTAAAAATCTATGTAGGGGAATCCAGACCTCCTTCCTCCTGCTGGTGATCCCTCTAGCGATGCATCCTGGAATTCTACTCACTTTCCCCACTGCCTGGCCTCTCTGTTTGCTCATTTTGCAATCATCTAAAATAGGTACCCCCAAGTCCTTTTCCTCTGACATGCTGGCCAACACTGTACCTCCAATGTTGTACTCTCTCAAGGGATTCTTTTTCCCTAGGTGTATTATTTTGCATTTAGAAATATTGAACTGCAGTTTCCACTTCTTTGACCAATCTCTTGACCAAAATGTGACAGACCCAACCGGGACAGGGGCTTTTGGAGGGGACTGCAGGCTAGCCTCTTGCCTACTGACCATGGTCCTGGCATCTGAGGGGGCTCTATTCTTTGGTGTGTGCCTGGGGGGGACACCTTTGGAGTACTTTACTTCAGATTCAAGTCCATGTCTCCCCAAAACACATAAACTCTGAGAACTGGAGGACCAAGATACAGATTTGGGGTCTCTGTGCCCATTGACTGCTTCAACCCCCTCTCCTTCCTAGACTCAGAGACTCTAAAAAGATGTTGACATAACCTTGTACAGGTTAATGGTTTGAAGAAATATGATGGCCCTCATGCGGCCTGGGTTGGAGAAGCTCCTCTGTTTGGGACAGAAATATTTATCAACAATCTCCCTCAAGAAATCTATGAAGATAAATTAATCCACTGTTCAGACTTTTGGAATATTGTATGAGTTTTGTCTTTTGGTGGACAGATTTTACAAGTGAAAGCAAACACCTGATAGACAGCACGTGTAATGGACTTTGTGTATTCAGAGGTGTGTTTGCTGCCAGTCTGTCTGCGGTGTGCTCCCTGATTTATCAAAGCATTGTCTGGGTGCTTGGCTGCTGATTAGCTTACTATTAATTAGATCACTGTTAGCTGTTGGCTGTACTGTTTATCTTTTGCATTGTTTAGGATGATGTGATCAAGCTCTTTCCTAATCAGTGTGGAATGTTTATTCCAATGTGTAATATTTGTGGGGTCTGTCCCTATTTCTGAGTGTATAAAAATCTGTGTTTCTGTTCAATAAAGTAGTTCCTCTTTGGCATCTAAGTTAGTCTCGTCTAGTCTTGGGTGCAATGCCAGGCTACAATACCGTGGTCCTGTGTCCCAGTGGTGAGGAAATGGTTCTCTGAGGGAATCACCCAATCTGGGTGACAGGTGTTCCATCACACTATCACTTCTACTTCTAACTATGCTTGCAAGGTATTTGGTGCACACAAACTACTTTCTTTATTCTTTGAGGCAATTGAGGAATATATTTAAAGTTGAAATCAGTATTAAACCCAAAAATAAACATTTTTCATCTGCAGCTCACTAATTCTTAGATATGGTAGTTGCATTAACTTACTTTTTTAGTCTTTGTTCCTATATGTTCACCTGGTGACCAAGCAAGTAAGTATGTCTACTATTTTTCAAGTTACTTTAAAAGAGCAAGCTGTCCAGGCAAAGTAGCAGTTAGAGGATTGAGACAAACCATTTAAAGGATATGTTCACCTTTAGGAACATGTTAAATGTTCCACCCATTTTTAGGGTAAAACATGTAACATGTTCTCACTGCTAAGTTGCTTCCAGATCCCCCAACTCCAGTAACAGTGAGTCAGGGATCTTCTTCCTGAACAAAAAATAGCCGTGCGGGGCTCCACCCTCCCGGCCTTGCCATTCATTCACAAAGTTCTGTGAATGGGAGAACTGCAAGTACTGACAGCCTTTGCAACTGTCAGCTTGTAGTTCTCGATGAACTACCACACCTCTGTTAAGCTTTCTAGGTAGTTCATTGTTTCTTCCTGTCATTGTGTAACTGCCTGCCCATCTGCGGTATGAGCAGACAGCTTACACTGACAGTCTGCAGGAGTCTTGCATTGCACCAGTGATCTTCTGATAGCAGGTGCAATGCTTTGCAGCCTCCTAGTAAAAAAAAAAGCAAATGCACATTTTTTGCCTATTATTTTTTTTATAAAGGTGTTCAACATTGGCAAGGGTGTTTACAAAGATCAGCTTTTGTTTATTTATGTAAAACCTTTATCTCAAAAGGAAAAAAATGTTTTAGTAACTGCTTATAAAGTGTAAGGTGGAGCTCAGCTTATTTATTGGTATATAATAATATAATATAGTAGAAATGTATTAGTAAAGTCCAGCTAAATCTACTAGTACATCGAACACCACCCCCTACCTAGACTGACAGTGCTGCTCTCCAAAGATATCTACTTTACTACTTCATTCGCAATGCAGACTGGCTGGATCATCGGGTAAAATAAAGGAAAGCTAAAATATAAAAATGAATGCAGCTATCACCACATCTAAAGATTGAAATGCTGCAATATATCACATTTTTGTTTTGGGGTTTAATACCGCTTGCAGTTTACCTTAATTTTTAAGTAGTTAAATTCGTTCAGCTTGGGCCAATGTAAGTGTGCATATGATATACTGTACCTATGGGTTCTCCATGAAACCTTGAAATCACTGTAGTATGCACCTTTACCACAGTGACCTCCACTAGCTTCCTGGTCCCCTGACAAGCAGCAGCCCTGCTGCATTGTGAACAGAGGGGGTCACTCACTCAGTGTAGGTGCCATTCAGAGAACACTTTACAATTTCTCAATGAATGCAAAGCATTCTCTGATTAGATGAAGTTGAAAGGTGGGGCAGTGATGTTATGTTCTCTACTCCTTTCAATCAAAGAACACTATGAGTTTGATTCATTAAAACTGGAGAGTGCAAAATCTGATGCAGCCGAGCATAAAAAAAACAGCTACCAGGTTTTGTTTTTTTTTAGGCAAAGCTTAACTGAACATGAAGCTGATTAGTTTCTATGCAAAGCTGCGCCAGATTTTGCACTCTCCAGTTTTAGCAAATGAACCCCTTTGCATTCACTTAAAAATGCAAAGTGTTCTCTGAATGGTGCCCATTCTGAGTGGATGACCTCATATGTTCAGTAAGCAATCACCTGGCATAGGACCCAAAAGCTAGTAAAGATGACTGTAGTAGTGCTGCGTACTACAATGGTTTTCAATTTCAGTGAGATCCCACAGGAATGACACATACTGTACATACATACATTAACTGCTTCCCAGCCACCCTATAGCAGAACGACTGCTACAGAGCAGCAGGGCAAAAAATCACGTATATATACGTGATTTTGTATTTCTGGGTAGGGGGTGCACATGCGCCGCCCTACCCGGGCCACTATTGGCAGCTACAGCTGTCAATTTCTAGATCCTGACTGGAGATTCTCCACTGGCACTCTGCGATCGCCGAGGAACATCTCTCCCCTGTCAGCACCAGCACGCTGCTTTGTATTACTCTGCATAGCAGAGCAATACAAGCAACATGTTTACACAGTACAACACACACAGCACAGTTAGTAAAACAGAATACAGTTAACCCTTTGATTGCCGCTTCCTGCCCAGTGTCAGTAGTACAGTGTCAGTGCTTTTTATTAGCACTGATCACTGTATTGGTGTCACTGGGGATGTCAGTGGCAGTTAGACAGTCCCCGCCCCCCCAGTGTCAGAATGCCTGCCACAGTCCCGCTATAAGTCGCTGATCGCCGCCATTACTAGTATATATATATATATATATATATACAGTTGTGACCAAAATTATTCAACCCCCACTGAAATTGAGTGTTTTGGCCAGTTTGACATTGCTTTTGATCATTCAGTCATCTTGCTTACATTTACATTAAAGAGGCACTTGTAGGTCAGACAAATATAACATAACAGTTATAATGAAATAACCACAAATGTCTTTTCTGTGCTCACAGCATTATCAGTTTTATTCAACCCCCAAGTGACATTCAATCTTAGTACTTAGTACAGCATCCTTTTACAGTTATAACAGCTTTTAAACGTGAAGCATAGCTTGACACAAGTGTCTTGCAGCGATCTACGGGTATCTTCGCCCATTCTTCATGGGCAAAGGCCTCCAGTTCAGTCACATTCTTAGGCTTGCGCACTGCAACTGCTTTCTTTAAGTCCCACCAGAGGTTCTCAATCGGATTTAAGTCTGGTGACTGCGATGGCCACTCCAAAATGTTCCAGCCTTTCCTCTGCAACCATGCTCTAGTGGACTTGGAGGTATGCTTGGGATCATTGTCCTGTTGAAAGGTCCAACGTCTCCCAAGCCTCAGGTGTGTGACGGACTGCATCACGTTTCCATCCAATATCTCCTGGTACTGAAGAGAATTCATGGTACCTTGCACACGCTGAAGCTTCCCTGTACCTGCAGAAGCAAAACAGCCCCAAAGCATGATTGACCCTCCACCATGCTTCACAGTAGGCAAGGTGTTCTTTTCATCATAGGCCTTGTTCTTCCTCCTCCAAACATAGCGTTGATCCATGGGCCCAAACAGTTCTAATTTTGTTTCATCAGTCCACAGAACACTATCCCACAACTTTTGTGGTTTGTCCACATGGCTTTTGGCATACTGCAGTCGACTCTTCTTATTCTTTGGAGACAGCAAGGGGGTACGCCTGGGAGTTCTGGCACGGAGGCCTTCATTACGCAGTGTGCGTCTTATTGTCTGGGCTGAAACTTCTGTACCCACATCTGACAAATCTTTTCTCAGTTCCTCAGCAGTCACACGGGGACTTCTCTCCACTCTACGCTTCAGGTAGCGCACAGCAGTCGAAGTCAGCATCTTCTTTCTGCCACGACCAGGTAGCGTTTCAACAGTGCCCTTTGCCTTGAATTTGCGAATGATGCTTCCTAAGGTGTCTCTTGGTATGTTTAACATCTTTGCAATCTTCTTATAGCCATTGCCCTTCCTGTGAAGAGAAATCACCTCTTCTCTTGTCTTCCTGGACCATTCTCTTGCCTTCACCATGTTTGTAACCACACCAGTAAATGTCTAGAAGGAGCTGAGTATCACAGTCATTTTAAAGCTGCCTAATTGGTGCTTATTATGCTTGATTGCTGCTCGGTGACATCCACAGGTGTTTTCAATACCTGATGGAAAGCACCTGTATGAACCTCTGTTCTTCAGAGTGGTAGTCTTTAAGGGGTTGAATAATTGTGGCAATGAAGAAACCACATAAGAACCATTTACTACTGTATTACATAAACAATTGATGTCATTTTAGTTGCATTTGGGTAGTTACAACGTCCTTGTAGGATTTGATTCTGAATACAATTCCAAATGTACACTATAGTCCCTAAACCCCTTTACAGCATTGGGGGTTGAATAATTTTGGTCACAACTGTATATATATATATATACCGCCATTTGTAAATGCTAGAACTTTCACATAAACCAATTAATTTACACGTATTGGGATTTTTTTTTTAGCAAAGACATGTAGCAGAATACATTTTGGCCTACATTTATGATGAAATTTGATTTGTAAATTTTTTTTACTGGATATGTTTTATAGCAAAAAGTCAAAAACATTGGGTTTTTTTTTCAAAATTGTCAGTCTTTTTTTGTTTATAGAGCAAAAAATAAAAAATGCACAGGCAATCAAATACCACCAAAAAAAAGCTCCATTTATGGGAAAAAAAGGACACAAATTTAATTTAGGTGCAGCGTTGCATGACCGCGCAATTGTCAGTTAAAGTAACGCAGCACCATATCACAAATAATGGCCTGGTCAGGAAGGGGAGTAAATCTTCTGGAGGGCAAGGGGTTAATCCAGGTTAGGCCGATGTAACTATTTAAAATTGCCATACCTGAACCTAAGCTTTAAATAGTTTGAAAAAGTTTTTGTGTATTGAGTTAAAGAGGCACATACTTAAAGAAAGGTCTGCTTTGAAGGATACGTTCACCTTTTGCTAAAAAAATAATAAATACTAATTTTTTTGCAGGTAAAAAAAATGTGCATTTATTATTTTTTGTTGCAGGAGCCTGTAAAGTATTGTACCAATGATCAGCAGATTGCTGGTGCCATGCATGTCTCCGTCAGACCTGTCAGTATATCTGCTTGCCCATACAGGATGTACAGGTAAGCAGATACTGTATACAGACAGGAAGAATCAATGAACTACCTTGGTGCTCCACAACACCGCAGTAGTTCATTGAGAACTACAAGTGGGCAGCTAAGGCTGTGGGGACTTGTAGTTTCTCATTCACAGAGGATTGTGAATGAGTGACATGGCAGGGTTGGTGGAGCCGCACCCAACCACATTTTTTTTTAAATTTTGACAGCTAGTGGGGAGAGATACCCCACTAGCTGTCAAAGCGGGGGAGCAGGGGCGAGCATGTTACATATTACACCCTGAATATGGGTGTAACCTGTAATGTGTTATGAAAGGTGGACTTATTCTTTAAATGGGAATTCCATTTTCGAAATAAAGAATACCAAACACAAGTTGGAGTATTTTAAGGACAAATTAAACAAATATAGAAAACCAAATTAAACCTAGGTAAGGTAAAAAGACACATAATATATATATATATATATATATATACAGTTGCAAGAAAAAGTATGTGAACACCTTGGGATTACATGGAGTTTAGCATGAATTGGGCATAAAATGTGCTCTGAATGTCATCTAAGTCACAACAATAGAAGAACACAGTCTGCTGAACATAATACTACACAAACATTAGATGTTGCCATGGTTTAATTGCACATAACATGTAAACATTCACAGTGCAGGGAGGAAAAAGTATGTGAAGCCCTAGCTTAATGACTTCTCCCAGAGCTAATTGGAGCCAGGAGTGAGCCAACCTTGACTCCAATCAGTGTGATGATATTGGATGTGTTGCTGACAGCTGTCCTGCCCTTAAAAAACACACACCTGTTTTGGGTTTACTGGTTTCAAGAAGCACTGTCTGATGTGGACCATGCCTCGCAGAAAAGAGCTATCAGAAGACCTACGATCAAGAATTGTTGACTTGCATGAAGCTGGAATGGGTTACAAAAGTATCTCCAAAAGCCTTGATGTTCATGTGTCCACGGTAAGACAGACTGTCTACCAATGGAGAAAGTTTAGCACTGTTGCTACTCTCCCTAGGCGTGGTCGTCCTGTAAAAATGACTGCAAGAGCACAGCGCAGAATGCTGCATGAGGTAAAGAAGAATCCCAGAGTGTCAGCTAAAGACCTACAGAAATCTCTGGCACATGCTAACATTTTTGTTGACACATCTACAATAAGGAAAACATTAAACAAGAATGGAGTACATGGGAGGACACCATGGAGGAAGCCATTGCTGTCCAAAAAGAATATTGCAGCACGTTTGAAGTTTGCAAAAGAGCACCTGGATGTTCCACAGCACTACTGGCAAAATATACTGTGGACAGATGAAACCAAGATTGAGTTGTTTGGGAAGAACACACAACACTATGTGTGGAGAAAAAAAGGCCCAGCACACCAACATCAAAACCTCATCCCCACTGTGAAACATGGCGGAGGGAGCATCATGGTTTGGGGCTGCTTTGCTGCCTCAGGGCCTGGATGGATTGTTGTCATTGATGGGAAAATGAATTCCAGAGTGTATCAAGACATTTTGCAGGAAAACGTACGACCATCTGTCCGCCAACTGAAGCTCTGCAGAGGATGGGTGATGCAACAGGACAATGACCCAAAGCATACAAGTAATTCAACAAAACAATGGCTGCAACAGCACAGAATACGCCTTCTGGAGTGGCCCAGTCAGAGTCCTGACCTCAACCCGATTGAAATGCTGTGGCATGACCTTAAGAGAGCGATTCACACCAGACATCCCAAGAATATTGCTACACTGAAACAGTTTTGTGAAGAGGAGTGGTCCAAAATGACTCCAGATCGTTGTGCAGGTCTGATCTGCAACTACAGGAAACGTTTGGTTGAGGTTATTGCTGCCAAAGGAGGGTCAACCAGTTATTAAGTCCAAAGGTTCACATACTTTTTCCTCCCTGCACTGTGAATGTTTACATGTTATGTGCAATTAAACCATGGCAACATCTAATGTTTGTGTAGTATTATGTTCAGCAGACTGTGTTCTTCTATTGTTGTGACTTAGATGACGTTCAGAGCACATTTTATGCCCAATTCATGCAAAACTCCACGTAATCCAAAGGGGTTCACATACTTTTTCTTGCAACTGTATATATAGCAATCAGTGCAGCTAAAATAGATTCTGAGAAACATACTACTGCAAAAAGTAAAAAACAGTCTTCAAATAATATTAATAGTACAAAGCTTAGAGCAGAACACACAGGCCATAACATCTGAACAGGGAAGCTGGTCACAAGTGACAGGGAAACATTAACTACCGTATATTATATACATTCTTTTGTTCAGTTTATATGAATGAAAAGGAGGTGTATAAACAAGACAGTAATGTCAGTGACACTGTATAAAATGTGCTCATGTGGCTGACTCATGTGGCTCATGTGGCTCTCTGTAAAAAAAAAAAAAACTAGAAAAAACAAATGTGAATGAATCACCAAGACTTAACCAGATCAGTGATCCTAAATTTTAAGGACATCTTCCTGACTGGAATGATACCAACTGATTGATGAAAAACAAATGTGGTACAAATATTTAAAAAAGGGCCAAGTTATATACCAAGACACTACATACCAGTCTGCCTAACACCAATACCATGTAAAGTATTGGAAGGAATGATAAGTGACCATATCCAAGAATTTGGTACTGGTAAAATATGGTACTGTTAGTAGTAACCAATGTGAATTTCTGAAGGAACATTCTTGCCAGACCAACCTTTAAAAATTCTATGGAGAGAGCAGCAGTATCTCTGAAGACCACAGACTCAGCAGTAGAATGCAATGCCAACGGTAATTATTCAACAAATAAAACTATAATTCTAACAATTTACAAAACTCTGATTCAGGATCATCTTGAGTATACAGTTCTATTTTGGTCACCAGTCCTCAGAAATGATGCCCTTGCACTAGAGAGAGTACAAAGAAAGGCAACAAACCTAATAAAAGGGCCAGAGGACCTCAGTTATGACCACAAAAATTAAACCTATTCACCCTGCAGAAGAAACACTTAAAGGTTAAGTTTACTCTTAAGAAAAAACAATGCATTATAATATGAATGTATTTTTTTCTACATAAGCCTGCAAAGTATTGTACCTGCAATCTGTAGATCTTAGATACAATGTCAGGCTCCTGCACATTCTCCCTCAAGCTCTCTGCCCATACCTCTGTTAGGCTTTCTGTTGAAAGCTTGAGGGAGTGTGAATGAACTACGAGTACGCTGATCAGTATGCCTGCAGTCAATTGAAACCACATAGGCAGATGGGACTAGTAGTGTATTCATTCAGAGCTGAGTCAATTTTAAAATGTGACAGAGGCTGCAAGGGGAAGGAACCACCATCCTCTGTCCCAGGGAATAGGAGTGAGGGGGGTGCTGAACAAATACAGGTGTGACATGCCACATGTTCCAAAGGTGAACTTAGGAGGAGATAAGATCTCAATATACAAATCTTTCAATGGTGACTGCAGTATCAGAGAACTGCTTAATGCTAGGTCACTAAAGAAGACACATGGCCATACAAAGAGGTTGAACAAGAAGCAGTTCATATTTAACTGCATAAGGGGTTCTTTACTGTTAGAGCAGTAAAGATGTGGAATTCCCTTCCACTGTTAGTGGCATCAGCAGAGAGTGTAGATAAATATAAAAAAAAACCTATTAGATGTTTTTTTCAGTGAACACAATATACAGCGATATGTGGATCTGTAGATAGTCAGACAGACAGACACACACACACTGTAAGGACCTGTGTTCTTATTCAACCTTACCAACTATGTAACTATGTTAAAAAATATAAAATATAAAAAATATAAAAGAGCTACACATGCCATTTTGTAATTGAAAGTGGTATTAAACCCAAAAGCAAACATTTATTATATTGCAGCTTACCAATTTTTAGATGTGATGGCTGTATTGGTTTCCATTTTTAGGCTTTCTTTTTTCTATTTTCATCTAGTGATCCAGTCAGAAGCACAGGCTCTCCAGTAGAATCGATTTACATGGATGAGGCAAACCATTCAGGGGTGATTAAAATAATCAGTGTTTATTTATTCATGTAAAACCTTTATCCCAAAAGGAAAAAACATTATTATAAATGATTATAGAGTGTGAGCTGGAGTTTGGCTTCAATTTGTTATTTGTATTTAAATCTGCTGGTACATTTAACACTCCCCTCCCCAAAACTGACAATGCTGCTGTGTCTGATGTGTCTGCTCTACTCATTCCTCCAGAGTTGTGTCTCATTAAAACAGGGAGTGTGTTACTGGCAAGGACACCAGGTGAAAACAGAGGGAAGAAAGCCAAAGAAAGAAAACTAATGTCACCACCACATTTAATGAGCTGAAATATATTACATTTTTGGTTTTTGGTGTAATACTGCTTTAATGTTATTAAATATTACCTTTCCATTGTAGAATGAAGCTGCTCTAATTTACTAAAACTGTCAAAAATGTTCATTGCAATAATGCACCCAGAATTTCCTGCTTGTGTGATTGGCTCACTGATTTTCTCAGACATACAGCAGGCAAAAAAGTATTTAGTCAGCTACAAATTGTGCAAGTTCTCCCACTTCCCAGATTCAGTCTTCCCAGGCTGGGAAGACTGAATCTGCAATAGGTAAGCAGCTTGGTGTGAACAAATCAACTGTGGGAGCAATAATTAGAAAATGGAAGACATACAAGACCACTGATAATCTCCCTTGATCTGGGGCTCCACGCAAGATCTCACCCCGTGGGGTCAAATGATCACAAGAACGGTGAGCAAAAATCCCAGGACCACACGGGGGGACCTAGTGAATGATCTGCAGAGAGCTGGGACCAAAGTAACAAAGGCTACCATCAGTAACACATTACACCGCCAGGGACTCAGATCCTGCAGTGCCAGACATGTCCCCCTGCTTAAACCAGTACATGTCCGGGCCCATCAGAAGTTTGCTAGAGAGTGTTTGGATGATCCAGATGAGGATTGGGAGAATGTCATATGGTCAGATGAAATCAAAATAGAACTGTTTAGTAGAAACACAACTCGTCGTGTTTGGAGGAGAGAGAATGCTGAGTTGCATCCAAAGAACACCATACCTACTGTGAAGCATGGGGGTGGCAACATCATGCTTTGGGGCTGTTTCTCCGCAAAGGGACCAGGACGACTGATCCATGTACAGGACAGAATGAATGGGCCCATGTATTGTGAAATTTTGAGTGCAAACCTCCTTCCATCAGCAAGGGCATTGAAGATGAAACGTGGCTGGGTCTTCCAACATGACAATGATCCCAAACATACCACCCGGGCAACAAAGGAGTGGCTTCGTAAGAAGCATTTCAAGGTCCTGGAGTGGCCTAGCCAGTCTCCAGATCTCAACCCCATAGAAAACCTTTGGAGGCAGTTGAAAGTCTGTGTTGCCCAGCGACAGCCCCAAAACATCACTGCTCTAGAGGAGATCTGCATGGAGGAATGGGCCACCATACCAGCAACAGTGTGTGCCAACCTTGTGAAGACTTACAGGAAACATTTGACCTCTGTCATTGCCAACAAAGGATATATAACAAAGTATTGAGATGAACTTTTGATATTGACCAAATACTTATTTTCCACCATAATTTGCAAATAAATTCTTTCCAAATCAACCAATGTGATTGTCTGGATTTTTTTTCTCATTTTGGCTCTCATAGTTAAGGTCTACCTATGATGCCAATTACAGGCCTCTCTCATCTTTTTAAGTGGGAGAACTTGCACAATTGGTGACTGACTAAATACTTTTTTGCCCCACTGTAAGAATGTTACATTTTAGGAATCCTCTGCAACAGGAATTTCATTTTTGGTGAGATACGTCCTAAAGGTTATATAATCATACAGACACTGCAGCTTTCCTTTTAATACAAGGTGCATCAAGTCGTTATAACAAACCAAACCCTCCCATTCAAAATCAGGCTGGATACAAGATGGTGGCATATATTTTTCTTCAGAACAAAAAAGGTAAGTATCTACCTTTTTTTTTCCCTAACAAAAATGGAGCTACACTTTTAAATATTTGTACCCTTCTGATACCAATGAAGTTAATAGGTGCACATAACATAACATTGTTCATATTTATGGGCATTGCATTATATGGGTATTGATATCACCACTATCCCAATCCCTTTGTCTATGTTTAGCTTCCAGGTGGTAGTTCACCTGACCAAAAGATAAATGGGCCAGGGATGCTGTACTGTGTGGGACATAGACATGCCTCCCTCTGAGTATTGGCACACCTCTGTGTGTGAGCTCTGAGCTAGTCTTAACCACCTAAAAACTGGGCAGTTTCACCCTCTTCCTGCCCAGGCCAATTTTCAGCTTTCAGAACTGTTACACTTTGAATGGCAATTGCGCAGTCATGCAAGACTGTACCTATATTACATTTTTAGCATTTTATTTTTACACAAATAGAGCTTACTTTTGGTGGTAATGTTTTTCTTTGTTTCTGTTATACATTCTTGCAAGTAAATAATATTTCTCCATAAATTTAGGCCAAGATGTATTCTGCTATATATATGATTTAGTCTGTAGGAAAGTTAGTAGTAAGTCCACAAACTATGATATATATATATATATATATATATATATATATATATATATATATATATATATATTTGAAAATTGATTAATCTCATTTCTTGAGGCCTGAAGACCCAGGACAGTACAAATATCCCCCAAATGATCCCTTTTTTGTAATGTAGATAGTCCAAGGTATTTAGTAAGATGGATGGCAAGTTTTTTGAAGTTTTAATTTGTTGTCACAATTTTTGTCACTATTTTATTTACAAAATATGATTGCTTTTTTTGACACCTATGATAAAAATTCTAGAGCTTTCATTTCTTTGTAATTGGGCAAACTTACAAAATCTGTAGAGGATCAAATAATTATTTTCCCCACTGTATATGGACCACATCAGATGATGACAAGAATCTTATGCAGCAAGAGACTCTAAATGGAAAATCTTCCTCACAGAGGGAAAGAGATAGAGGACATCTAATAAAATTATTCAAACATGTAATATCACCAGAAAGGAAGCTGGTTTGCATTCCATTTGTGCTCCACCAGCCGAAAGTGACGTATCGCGGAAGCACCAGCCAATGCGTTTTGTCAGCATCGTCTGACATCATCAGACTTTACTGACAAGTTTTTTGTCCCCTAGTCACAGAAAGAATTTAAAGGAATATCCCCACAGTGGGGTTATAGACAGAAAAAAACGCCCAAGAGAAATTTTAACTCTCACTGACTCTATCCAAAAACTGTTTTCTTTATTAAACTTATAGAAATATTACTATGTGTATACATAATTGTGCAACATTATTAAAAATCAGTACAATAGTGATTTATTAGAGAAGAATAGTAATGATATGGCAATATGGACAGGTAGACGACGTTAGGTTCAATTAAAATGAAATGTATTGTTAGGCACTAATGCTTGGAAATAGCATTAGCCGCTATACATTTCAAGGAATACATTTCAACAAAACAGAAACAGAGAAGGATTTAAGAATATTAGGTAATAATAATCTGGACTAAATTATTCAATGCCAAGCAACAACTGTAAAAATAAACACAATATCGTTGTTAAAATGTAAAAAGAGGAAAAGAAAAAATGTGGAGCTAATATAGTATTGCCTAACACTTGTAAGGTCACATCTAGAATATTTGGGGATAGTTTTTGGCACTACATCATGAAAAGATTTAACAATTCTGGGATTAAAAATAAATAAAAAGGGCTGGCTGATTTTCTTGCAATTAATAACATCCAGAGGTTCAATTGTTAAAGGCTAAGAAAGCAATATATTGATTCAGTGAATTGATTGACTGCCCTTTTGGGGTTAAGATGGTTTCATCACAATTACTCATATACTGTATATTGTGTGGATAAAATTGACCAGAGTTGCTCAAAAGAAGGTTTTTGGCATTGACTTATTCTGGATCAAAACTTCATGAGATGTGAGTGGTTAAACATGATAGATATTGACCTTTTTCAACCTGATTAACTATGTAATGACAACTTAACCACTTCAATACCGCGCTATAGCTGAAAGACAACGACCGCACAGTACTGTTATTCTGGGAGGCGTCTTTAGACGTGCTCCGGAGAATGCATTTCCAGAGCGTCCCCTGGGGTGTGCATCAGGAAGTGTCTGTGCCCACACATTGCAGTAAAGAGCCAATCACAATGGCCCTTTACCATGTGTTTGTTGTTTCTAACGACACGCGATCATAAATGTACAGTTTGGCGGTCTGATGCAGTGAGTCACACATTTCAGACTACATATTTAAAGTGCCTGTCTGTGCCCATCAGTGCAGCCTCATCAGTGCACATCAGTGCCGCTTATGAGCGCACCCCAGTGCTGCTTATCATTGCCCATCAGTGCTGCCTCATCAGCGTGCTCTGTGATCACTGTGTCCTTCCTTCCAATTGCTGCCTATCAGTTCCCATCAGTGCTGCCTGTCAGTGCCGATCAGTGCCCATTAGTGCCACCTATCAGTGCAGACTCATCAGTGCCTCCTCATCAGTTCCTATCAGTGCAGCCGCATCACTGCAGCCTCAATAGCGCACCTCAGTGCATCCTCATCAGTGCAGCCACATCTTTCCTGGTGTCCCCATGACAGCAGTGTGTTACCACTGCCCATGTACACTATGTTTAAAATGTTCTTTACCAGCAATTAAAATCTTCAGTTCGATCAACAAGAGTGGTGGGGAGTGTCTGATTTTGATTAGGAATATGAACTGGTGTTAGGTAGTAGGTCTGTAACAGAATCGAAGGAGGAAAGTGTGCCCACTAAATGAAGGCATTCGATGAGGAGCAGGCAACCAACAGTAGTTCAGTGGCAACCACCAGTAGCACAGTGGCATCCATCACTAGCACAGTAACTCTACATGAAAGGCCAGGTACTAGTGGAGTGTCATGTCAGACCCAAAGGGTTAGGGAGCATGCCAGTCTCCCATATGCATTTGAAAACCCGATATGGCTTCCCCATAACTCAGGGGCAGCTAATATCCCCCTTTTACTCTCCAGCCAGGTGTTAAGATCAACATGGAAAATTTTGCACCCATTGACCCATTTTAAATCTAATTTTCACCAATGATTTATTAAGTTCAGTTGTGGACCAGTGCAACCTTTATGCCCAACAATTATTGCCAATAATCCAAATTCAAGTTATGCCTGTCCGTATAAATGGAAACAAATAGCAGTAGAGGAATTCAAAACCTTTTTGAGCTTCACATTAATATGGGACTTACGGGACAAAAAATAAGTTACACTCTTACTGGTCTACCCACCCAATTCATCATATGCCCATTTATTCATCAGTTATGTCAAAAACAAGATATTGTATAATCATGTGGTTCCTCCATTTCAATGATAACACACAGTGCCCTCCTCAAAATGATCCTGCATATGATAAATTTTATGAAATTCAGCGACTTCTTTTCTCATATAAATTTTTCCAGTTGTATGTCCCGGACAAAAACATCTGTGTGGATGAGTTGCTTGTCCACTTCACTTGCAGCCTGAGCATCAAGCAGTTCATCACCCGGTCAAAGGGCCAGATATGGGATGAAACTGTACAAGTTGTGCAACAGAGCCACGGTGTACACGTATGCCTGCCGCGTGTATGAAAGAAAGGACACCAAGCTGCATCCCCCTAACCGACCATATTGGAACCAGTGGGAAAATCATTTGGGATCCTGTATTTCCACTCCTTGAAAGGGGTTATCATCTATATGTTGATAACTATTACACCTGCCTTCCACTTTTCAACAATCTTTACCAGAAGCAAACACTAGCATGTGGCACAGTTAAAGATAATAGGAAAGGCTCCCACAAAGGCTAGTGAATATAAAACTACAAAACAGAGAATCTGTGAGTTTGCGGAACTAATAAGTGTTGGCTATGAAGTGGAAGGACAAACAAGGCATATACAGTTGCAAGAAAAAGTATGTGAACCCCTTTGGATTACGTGGAGTTTTGCATGAATTGGGCATAAAATGTGCTCTGAACATCATCTAAGTCACAACAATAGAAGAACACAGTCTGCTGAACATAATACTACACAAACATTAGATGTTGCCATGGTTTAATTGCATATAACATGTAAACATTCACAGTGCAGGGAGGAAAAAGTATGTGAGGCCCTAGCTTAATGACTTCTCCCAGAGATAATTGGAGCCAGAAGTGAGCTAACCTTGGCTCCAATCAGTGTGATGATATTGGATGTGTTGCTGACAGCTGTCCTGCCCTTAAAAAACACACACCTGTTTTGGGTTTACTGGTTTCAAGAAGCACTGTCTGATGTGAACCATGCCTCGCAGAAAAGAGCTCTCAGAAGACCTACGATCAAGAATTGTTGACTTACATGAAGCTGGAAAGGGTTACAAAAGTATCTCCAAAAGCCTTGATGTTCACGTGTCCACGGTAAGACAGACTGTCTACAAATGGAGAAAGTTTAGCACTGTTGCTAGTCTCCCTAGGCGTGGTCGTCCTGTAAAAATGACTGCAAGAGCACAGCGCAGAATGCTGCATGAGGTAAAGAAGAATCCCAGAGTGTCAGCTAAAGACCTACAGAAATCTCTGGCACATGCTAACATTTTTGTTGACACATCTACAATAAGAAAAACATTAAACAAGAATGGAGTACATGGGAGGACAACACAGAGGAAGCCATTGCTGTCCAAAAAGAATATTGCTGCACGTTTGAAGTTTGCAAAAGAGCACCTGGATGTTCCACAGCACTACTGGCAAAATATACTGTGGACAGATGAAACCAAGATTGAGTTGTTTGGGAAGAACACACTACACTGTGTGGAGAAAAAAAGGCACAGCACACCAACATCAAAACCTCATCCCCACTGTAAAACATGGCAGAGGGAGCATCATGGTTTGGGGTTGCTTTTCTGCCTCAGGGCCTAGACGGATTGTTGTCATTGATGGGAAAATGAATTCCAGAATTTATCAAGACATTTTGCAGGAAAACGTACGACCATCTGTCCGCCAACTGAAGCTCCACAGAGGATGGGTGATGCAACAGGACAATGACCCAAAGCATACAAGTAATTCAACAAAACAATGGCTGCAACAGCACAGAATACGCCTTCTGGAGTGGCCCAGTCAGAGTCCTGACCTCAACCCGATTGAAATGCTGTGGCATGACCTTAAGAGAGCGATTCACACCAGACATCCCAAGAATATTGCTACACTGAAACAGTTTTGTGAAGAGGAGTGGTCCAAAATTACTCCAGATCGTTGTGCAGGTCTGATCTGCAACTACAGGAAATGTTTGGTTGAGGTTATTGCTGCCAAAGGAGGGTCAACCAGTTATTAAGTCCAAAGGTTCACATACTTTTTCCTCCCTGCACTGTGAATGTTTACATGTTATGTGCAATTAAACCATGGCAACATCTAATGTTTGTGTAGTATTATGTTCAGCAGACTGTGTTCTTCTATTGTTGTGACTTAGATGACGTTCAGAGCACATTTTATGTCCAATTCATGCAAAACTCCACGTAATCCAAAGGGGTTCACATACTTTTTCTTGCAACTGTATATGCTTTCTTCAATCTACAATGACATCTCTGTGGAAATCCATGGAAGGATTGACACAGTCCAGGAACCAAAATGTGTGCATGAGTATAATATGTTCATGGGGGAGTTGATTATAATGATCAGATGATTTAGCCCTATCTTGTAACACGAAGAACTTGCCACTAGTACAAGAAAGTCTCCATTTATCTCTTCAATTTGGCAATTTATAATTCGTATATTATCTATCATAAATCTACCGAAAGTCCTGAACCCTTTCAGGAGGAAATTGTCACTGCCCTTGTGTTACAGGAAGGCCCACCAGAAAGCATTTGCTCAGATGCAGTGAGCAGACCCCATGAATGCCATTTTCCAGATAAAGTCCCTCCCAGAGAAACAGGCCATACTTTGGGTATGCGTTGGGAGTTAGACAAGACACAGTTTATTGTTGTCCCCAGTGTTTTTCCCAACCAGGCCTATGCATAGGAGACTGCTTCCACCATTACCATACTTCTCTGCAATATTAGTGAAGTATGGTGAATGTAATTCTGACTTCCTGCTGTTTCCCTGTATCTTAACATTTGCCTTCACACTCATTATGCCTCTGCCTGCCACCTAAACTGATCATGCCTCTGCTTGCCACCTGAACGGACCCTGGCCTGTTTACCAATGATGCTTCTGCCTGCCCCCTAAATTATTTATCAATCATGTTTCTGCTTTCCACGTGAACTGACTTCAGCCTGTTAATTGACCATGTTTTTTGCCTGCCACTTGAACTGATCTTTTTCCCTGCTACTGTAATTAAGGGAATCAAGATAACCCAGGAGTCTCATATATGTACCCAGAGTAGTTTTTCAGAGTGGAGAAAACTACGTTTTTGGTTTTCCCGGGGTTTGTAATTCTAGGATTAGGGTATGGAGACCAGAGGCTTTGAAGAGATTTGGATGGGAAGAAGAATCTACCCCATGCCCAGGTCTCCCCTGACCTATTTCTGTCCACTGCCGACTGACCCTGGCCTGTTAATTGATCATGCCTCTGCCTGGCACCTGAACTGACCACACTTCTGCTTGCTACCTGTACTGACTCTGGCCTGCTTATGAACCAAGTTCCTGCCTACTGCCAGTACCAATACTTTGGCTGTGCTGACCATATCTCTGGCTGCTGCCTGGACACTTTCATTTGGCTTTTGCTGACCATATCTCTGCCTGCTGCCTGGACCAATGCCAGGCATTTAGTTGCATACACTTTCAAATTAATGCGTGAGCTGCAGGGCCACTTCACAGCACTCTAGTGTACTGCAGTCCTAACTCTATAAATTGGAGCACATACAGTATATAATAATAGATTGGTTAAGGGCAGGTATGCCTTAAAGGAGCCTGTAGCAATTGTGTACGTACAGAGATGGATGCAAACCTCCATTTTGGCAAAGGCCTCCATCTTGTAACATTTTCTACTCCAAATCCCCCCTCCCTCTCTGTTGAGTGACACGTGGTCCCTGGATGCTGAGTTCAAAAAGGCATCAAGGCCCAGCAGGAGAGCTCATGGCTATAAACCCCAATTAGCCTGGCCCCCATATGTCTGCAAGTCTCTGCTTGGAAAAGGATCATAAAACCATAAAACCATAAACCAGTCCCTTGCTGAGCTTCAAAGACATTCCAGGTTGTCATAAACCAGACATCACATTCAACATCCATTTTCCCCCTATGATTTCATATCTTGGAATATGCAAGACTTACATAAAAACCAGGCATATATTCAGACCGGTCACTTTAATACAAGTCGTCTGATATATTACACCCCCTATCTGACATCTACAGGAGAGCAGAAACTGATATCTTCTAACCATCCCAGCAGGTATGTCATATTTCATATCTAGACGTTCAGCAGGTGATTCTGTGTAGTAATCTACCCGTTAATAGAAGGTTACATGTACCTAGGAAAAGTTATTGACCATAGTACAATTTGAGAGGGATTTGGTCATAGCCTGAGCTTCCCGCCTACAACAACCCTCCCCAAATGAGGTGATTGGTTCTCTGCTTTAAGGAGACACCCTGCTGAGTTCCTAGAAAAAGGCTGTTATGCTTGGAGTTAAGCTAAGCTGAGCTGAGTTGAAGTTGAAGAAGCTCCCTTTTAACATCGGAACTAACTTTGGGAGATAAGGCCCTTTTGCTCTGACACTTGAAAGCTGCTTAAACCAAGGCTGGCGGTAAGTACTTTATCCCTCTAAACTTCTTTCTGTTATCTCTTTGCTGTGTTATTGCTCTCGGTATATTTATATATATATAGGCTACATCTTTTTCTGTAAATATTTTTATTGCACCCTTTTGACCTTTTAGTAATAAATCTTACTTTCTGAAAGTGTTGAACTGTTTCTAAAGCTCTTTAATGCAAACTAAGAACCCCTGTCTCTGAAGAGCGCTACTGTGTGTGTTTAACCCTCTGTATACCCTGCCTGACAGTGACAGTGGTATACAGACGATTATTCAACCATCATAGTGGTATTGCTAATATTGCTGAGTTTCCGCTTTCTCTGTACAAAAAGGAGGTGGTGGCAGTGTGAAGGGTTAATTGCGTAATTAACCTGACCCAGTAACAATCGCTCCCAGGCTGCAAGTACACAGATTGTGGTCCATTAGCTGGAAAATCTTTGTGCAGGGTTCAGCTGGGCATGGCATTGTTATGCACGTGACAGCGCGGTTTTAGATTGGCTAGTCCTTTGGTCACGAGTTTGGTGAGAAGGGCTGGGGTCTGACGCCGCGATCGTCACAGAGCCCACCCCTCCTTAAAGGTAAAGAGTGGTGCACTGGACACCCAGCAATAGCAGAATGGCAGCAAAGGTGTCCAGTGCATCCCCTCACCAATTAACCAACAGTACAAACAAATGGCAACCACCCCAACCTATAGCTGACCTTTGCAGCAAGAAGCACATAGAAGGGAAACGCATGTCAAATAACAACAAAGACCCAACACTTCTGAACTTATAGCTATACTCAGACTCACCTATGAATACGAAAAAACACTTGCCATCTGAATGGGTTCTTTTTCAAAATTTATGCAAGCATGGTATCCTTGGATCCAATGGTTATCTTTGTGACACTGATTGATACATCTTAGTTCTTTGTTGCCAAACGATCCTATGTGCTCCTTCATCCCTTGTTTCTCCCTTCCCTGGGTTACTAATATAAGGGCCTTATGGGTTCTTACTTCGGTGTATTTGATATTAATCTGTGGTATTAATACTGCCGTGTTTTTACATTCATGCACAGCTGTCAAAATCCCAGCCTATTAATCTTGTTATTGTTTAAACTCCAATAAAAATTTATTGATGGAAAAAAAAAACAACAAAGAAAAATTCCCAGCTCACTTACCAGACTGCCTGCAGCAAACTGAATTGTCCTAACAGTTCACGTTTAAACCAGGGGTTTAGTTTGCAAATGTTTGCAAATATATGCATAAGCTACAAGACCACTTCATGGCACCCTAGTGTACTGCAGTCCTAGCTCTATAAATCTTGAGAGCTGAAAAGACCAGCTATAGGTTGGGGTGGTTGCCATTTGTTTGCACTGTTGGTTAATTGGTGAGGGGATACACTGGACACCTTTGCTGAAATTGTGCTATTGCTGGGTGTCTATTGCGCCCTATTACTTTAAGGAGGATTGGACTCCCTCCAGGCATACCTGTCCTTAATCTATCCATTATTGTATATGTACTCCAACTTTGAAAGCTCTCAACATTTAAAGAGTTAGGACTGCAGTACACCAAGGTGCTGTGAAGTAGCCCCGTAGCTTATGCATACTGTATATTTGCAAATGTAAGCAAACTAAACCCCTGGTTTTAACATAAACTGTTAGACAGGACAAATCGGTTTGTTGCAGATTGGCTGGTAAGTGAGCAGGGAATTTTTCGTTGTTGTTGTTTGACATGCATTGCTCTTCCATGTGCTCCTTGCTGCAAAGGCCAGCTATAGGTTGGGGTGGTTGTCATTGGTTTGTGCTGAAAATTGCTCTGCCTGCTGCCTGTACTGACTATGGACAGTATTCCTACCTGCTGCCTGGACGATTCCTTTCGCTGTTGCTGACCACGTCTCTGCCTGCTGCCTGTACAAATGCTGTCCTCTGTGGACAACTGTATTACTAAAACCACAGGTAATCTTTTAAATATAAAGTGCAGCGCTCTCCCTAAACTAATTATATATAAATATAAAGTGTGCACTTTATATTTATATATAATTCGTTTAGGGAGAGCGCTGCACTTTATATTTATATGTATTCACTCATTTTGGTAAGGAGTTTTGTGTCAGCTGCTTGGTAAATAAGGCCCCATTCTTAGCGCAGGAAGTTCTCGCACTTTGATTTACAGGTAATCTTTTGTTTACCCTTTGCTCAGCAGAATTTGTTTTGGGGTGTAATTCTTGGTATGTGCATGCTGTGTTTTAGAAATATCTTAGAAATTGACAAAATTGTAAAAAAAAATAAATGTTTTCATTTTCTTTTCACATTTTCCAAAAACTTGTGGAAAAAAAATCACATGTTCAAAAGACTCATTATGCCTCATAAATAATTACTTTCCAAAATGTGGTAATTTTGTGGGTGTGTCCACTGTCCTGGTGTGATAGGTAGTCAGGAAATTAAATGTGTAATTTGCCCCTAGAACCTGAAGGTGCTCCTTGGGTGTTGGCCAGGATGTGGAAAAGTCTCCCAAATGTGGTATCACCATACTCAGGAGGAGTAGCAGAGTGTGTTTTGGGGTATATATGCAAGTATGCTATACTGTGTGTGAGAAATAACTTGTTAACATGACAACTTTATGAAATAAAAATATTTAATTTCTTAATTTTCCAAAGAATTGAGGGAAAAAATTACAACTTCAAAAAACTCACCATGCCTCTTGCTAAATACTTTGGACTGTCTACTTTCCAAAAAGGGTCATTTGTGGGGTATTTTGTGATATTTATTTGTGACATTGGGCCGCAAGAAATAAGATAGCCAGTCAGTACATCAGAATCTATACATTTTCAGTGATACATAGCATCGCTTGTACACTCTATAGGGGAGATTTATTAATACTGTAGCACTCAGAATCTGGTGCAGCTGTGCATGGCAGCCAATCAACTTATAACTTCAGCTTATTCAATTAAGCTTTGGCAATAAAACCTGAAAGCTGGTTGGTTTCTATGCAGAGCTGCACAAGATTTTGCACTCTCCAGCTATAGTAAATAACCCCCTATAACCTTCACACAGACTAAATAATATACACCTATTTGGTTTATTTTTACCAAAGATATGTAGCAGTATACATTTTGGCCTAAATTTATGAGGAAAAATTACTTATTTGCAAAATTTTATAATAGAAACTAAAAAAAAGTGTGTTTTTTTTTCAATATGTTAGCTGTTTTTTTCACTTTTAGTGTAAAAAATAAAAAAAAAAACCCAGTGGTGATTAAATACCACCATAAGAAAGCTCTATTGGTGTGAAAAAATTATAACATTTTCTTTTGGGTACAGTGAGTAATTGTCATTCAAAGCAGTGGTGTATTTAGGTTTTGTGCTGCCCTAGGCAACACAAAAATTGTCTGCCCCCACGGACACCAACCAACACCATCCCCACCATCCCCCTCCCATGGAGAGAGCCTAACATTGACCAACAGCACCCCTGCCCCACACCTGGGAGAGCCTTCCACTATGCCCCCCCCCCCAGCAATAGAGAGAAAGACACTCATCGTCACAGCTCCGGACATCCCCGGGAATGAGAGTCAGGCTCTACATACACCATCAAGCAGCCCGCAGCTCCTCTCGGATCCCACCTGTGACATGTGTGTTCCCTCTTTCATTCCGTCTTCTGAGGGGCAGGGCTGCCCCTCTAAAAAAATGCCGCCCTAGGCAAGTGCCTTGTTTGCCTTGTGGTAAATGCACCCCTGATTCAAAGTGTGAGAGTACTGAAAGCTGAAAATTGGTCTGGGCAGGAAGGGGGTAAAAGTGACCAGTATTGAGTTGGTAAAATAAAAAATAATAATAAAGGTAATGCAACTAATTATTACAAAGAGCAGGAATGCACACTCCCATGCATCTATGCCACTAGGCTAAAACCTATTATTTTATTCTAAACATTTTATTATTCTTATTAAAAATGTACCTGCTGTATGTATGCTCTTACTCACAAAGGGGCACCAAGACCCCAAAAGACTGCTTATATCTGAGTTAATAGGCTCTTTATCCAATGGTCAATATAGGTATATATTTGCACATAATGCCCTCTGGGTTAAATTAACAATGTTACAGACATATACAGGGGCTACACAATTGTGTCCCCATTTTTACAGAAAAAAGGATTCATCTCTAAACTATGGATACATTGACTACTGAAGGGGTTGTCTATTCGTCCTAAAGCCCAGCATGCCAACTGTTACAGCCTCTGCCAAGTTGTACTAAGCATTATTGTCTTATCATTTCTATGAGACCAAAGGAGCACACTAATGCAGGCCATAGACAGGTCGCCCGCATGAAAAATTGGCCGATATTTATGTCGTTAGTGGGGTCAGCCCATTGGCCGGTTTTCGCGGAGCTTCTCATTTACTTTTATCGGTCATGCTGGAAAATGCTGGATCGGCCGTTTTTCGTGGACATTGGTGGCAGCATCGCTGCCAGCAATGACTGATTTTCCGTTTATTGGCCGACAAATCGGCCGATAAACGGCCCATCTATGGCCTGCCTTACTAAGAGCAACAGGGAAATCAGTGCCACCCTCAATGGATTCATACATTTGCATACAGTTAATGTACATATTTTAAGCCCACTCTGGCTCATTGAAGAGTACTGAATACTGAGATACTGGGGTTGATTTACTAAAACTGGAGAGTGCAAAATCTGGTGCAGCTCTGCATAAAAAAATCAATCAGCTTCCATATTTTGTTTTTGTACAAATAATAAAAAATTCTGAGAGATCATCCCCACAAAAATTATTGGACTTTAGTGGCACATCACAAGTCAAGAATTAAAATCATAGAATTTTTTTATATCTCTATATCTATATTTACAATATCCCCATTAAACATACAAAACACATTAATAAATGAACACCTAAACGGTGACGGTGTAGTATAAAACAATACTCCAAAGAGATTAGGACACAATAACCTATATATTTGTATACACCCAACCAAGGTGCAATATAGTAGATAGATGCCAATCCACAGGTCAATGTGTTTTTCAGACAGCCTAGTTTCTTCAGGACCATAAATTATGAGGTATATTTTTCTGATAGATGGAAAAAAACAAAACCGATATTACCAAACAATATGGATACATAAGGCATTTATAATTTGTCATCATGCATAATAGCGAATACAAATAGAGTATGCTTCCACTAAAAATGGCTGCCTGGCATATTGTGTCTGGGGGTTGGGCACAGGGGCCTCAGATCCCCAAAGACCAGACAGCTTAAGTATGCAGCGGAATATCCTCAAAACAGATCTTAAGGAAGTACAAATAAAACAGTAAGGCAAAGATATAATATTCATATGGCCCCCTGTTGCAAAGACTAGGTGAAGTAAATACCCACTGACATAAACTATGCAGACATTATTCTAAGCTAGCAAGATATCAGAAGGCGCCACGGCTCCCCAAGCCACATCCAACAGAGTACATACTGTATATAGGCCCCAACAATGCAGGAATCCCAAAGCCTAAGGTAATAATAGGGGTAGTATATTATCCAGAGACAAACCTCTTATCACCTAGTACTCTAAAGGAAAAACAAAGCATGTCCATAAACTTATAAATATTAATTACCTCCAAAAGAAATGTCTGTATATCATTTATGGGGAATGAAAATAAGTATATCCCGTTTTCTTACTTAAGACTGGCACGATCCACACATTACCTGTCCATACACAACAAATGCATTAAAGGTAGCAGCCAATCAAGCCCACAGAGGAATAAATAACAAACCATCCACCCAAACAATTGTGAAACTAACTACCTGACTTGTACACTGCACAAAATCCCACCAGCATATCTGCCAGGGTGTTCCGGGGACCTAATATACCCCCAAGAACTCCAACCAACCCGGTGTCCAATATGGTGCCGGGAGATGATGTAATCATGTCATGTGCCTCCCAACCCCTGTGCATGTGCAGGATGGCATCATCATGGCAGATTCACTCGCCATGGGAGTTCACCATTGGTGGAGGTCTTGGTTTTCATTTTTTTTTTTTGTAAGAAGCTTAATTGAGCAAGCTGAAGTTGGAAGCTGATTGGCTACAATGCAGAGCTGCACCAGATATTGCACACTCCAGTTTTAGTAAATCAACCCCTCTGTTTATACATTTCAGAGGAAATTACCAAAATGGAAACACCCTTAGAGATATATAAAAGTTATTGATGGATAAGGTTCAATAAAGTGTCATATGAGAAGACCTGAAGCTGCATTATACAACTGTTGAAAAAAACATCATTGTACTGTATACACACAGCGATTTAGAGGTATGATAATATCTTTGTGGGTCTGGCAATTCTAGCTCACCTTGGGAAGGTGTAAGTTGGAGAGCAGCTAGTGAAAGCCTAGAGGTTTTGGATGCCATAAAGAAGAGTATTTCTAGAATTCAATTCCCAAAAACTAAGTTTGAGTATATACACTAGGGATTTAGAAATAATATACAGGAATTTCAGAAAAAAAAACATTTTTAAAATGTTAACTCTCCCCAAATGGGAAAGGGGAAGATTGGTCCAAATGATTAGCTTGTTTTTAAATGCTTAGATAACCAGGATGGAATTATTGTCTATACACTTTACCAAGGGTAACTGAACTCCTATTTCCAGATACTTAAACTTGTTAGTGATTTGTACACAACAACTAGAGAGAAGGTCAAGATCAATACCCACATCCACTGAAGAAAAGTGCAATTTGCTCCAGCTCACTTTAACACTGGAGTAAACACTAATCGGTTGATTTACTAAAGACAAATAGACTGTGCACTCTGCAAAAAACAGTTGCTCTAGAGCTTAGGAAATGAGGTAAAGCTTCACTCTGCAAAGAATACCTAATCACATGCAAGGAAAATGAAAAATAAAACAGCATTTTTGCTTACACATGATTGGATATTTGAAGTCAGCAGAGCTTCTGCTCATTTACTAAGCTCTGGAGCAACTGCTCTTTGCAAAATACACAATTTATTTACCTTTATGAATCAACCCCCATAATTTTATCAACAACTTGTTGAGGATGTGATAGAAATATCAACATATCATCTGTATACACAGACTCTCTCTTACATCTTGCCCAAATGTACACCCGTGATCAACAGGGTACATTTAATCAATGCTGCTAGACGCTTCAGCAGTACCTAAGCAACAGAGTGAAAAAGCCAGGTCAGCCCTGGGGGCAGAAGTGTCAGTGGATGGCAATGTTTGTGCATAAACCCAGGATGAAAAGGATTTATAGGTGACATGGAAGGAGTGTGCAATGGAGTTATAGAGTGCCTCAAGTGTGACCCCCAACACCTCCAGAAGCCAGCACAATAGAAACACATTTTCACACCTCACACCCAAAAATGTTGGTCCTACTGAATTTCTGCAGTATATTGCAATGCACTCTAAAGAGGTTGCAGTACAATAACCCCTAGCAATGGTGTCAGTGGATGCACTAATAACCCCCAACATTAGTGTCAGTGGATGCACTGATAACCCATAACATTAGTGTCAGTGGAAGCACTTATAACTCCCAATATTGGTGTCAGTGGATGCACAAATAACCTCCAGCATGGTGCCAGTGGGTGCACTATTAATTTCCAGTATTGGTGTCAGTGGACACACTAATAAGCCACAGAACTGGTGTCAGTGGTCCCAATAATAACCCCTAGCACTGGTATCAGTGGATGAAATAATAACCCCCACCCATGTTGTTAGTGGATGCACTAATAACCCCAACATTGGTGTTGGTGGATGCACTAACCCCCAATATTGGTGTCAGTGGAAGCACTAATTACCCCTAGCATGATGTTAGTGGATGCAATAACAACCCCCCCAGCACTGGTGTCAGTACTAGTCACTCTCCTCACCACATTGGTGGTAATTGGCAGTGAAATTTAACTCCCCTGCATTGGTGCTCAGTGGCAGTGAAAGTTATCCCCTCTCCCCACCCCCCACATTTGTGGTTAGTGGCATTTAAGTTAACCCCCATTCCAGCCCCCCACCCCATCCCCACATAGGTAGTCACTGAAAGTGAATTTTTGACCCCCAACCACCCAGCATTGGTGGTCACTGAAAGTGAAATGTAACCCCCATTGGTGGTCAGTGGAAGTGAAAGTTAACTGGCATCCCCACTGCGTTGATGGGCATGGCAGTGAAATTAACCCCTCACACACACTCCTTCACACATTCGTGGTTACTGGCAGTGAAATTTAACTCTACCCCACTCCCCTGCATTGATGGTCAGTGGCAGTCAGTGAACGTTCACCCCCCCCCCCCCCCCCCATTGCTGGGCATGGCAGTGAAAGGTAACCCTCCTCACTCCCTTTGCTGGGCATAGCAGTGAAAGGTTACTCCCCATTGCTGGGCATGCCAGTGAATCCCCTCCTCCCACCATTGCTGGCAGAGCAGTGAAAGTTACCCCCCACACACAGTGCTGGGCATGGCAGTGAAAGTTATCCCTCCTCACATCTTTTGCTGGGCATGGCAGTGAAAGTTCCCCGCCTCCCTCCCTTTGCTGGGTATATCATACAGTTTAACCCCTCTTCCCCATATCACTGGGCATGACATTGAAAGTTAACACCCCATTGCTGGGCATAGCAGTGAAAATTAACCCCCCCCCCCGCATAATCCCCCCAACATGTTCTGGAGAACTAGGTTCAATCCAATCTTTGACCAGAAAAAAATAGAACAAGATAAAGTATTAAATAACAGTTAACAAAAAAGAAAAATACCAAAGAGGAGCAAGCAGTCGTCTGGCACCACCTGTCAAATGGGTATGGCTCAGGCTGATGCAAATTCTGTAAGAGAAAACACAAGTTATAAACATAATAACATGTAGAAAAAGTCATGCAATGTAGAAAACATGAGGGGTTCAAGCAAGAGACATAAAGCATGTCTACAGCCCCATCCCTTATCAGGAGAGTTTTGTCCTCTTCTTCTGGTTGGGTATCCAGCCTCAATCACTTGTATCAGTAAAATGGAGGAAAAACTGTGTTTTGTCATTGTGAGTTATGTTCAACCTTGCTGGACATAATTTAGGAAATAGTATTGTCCCAGAGGTGATTTTTGACAGTAATGAACATGGCATGTTGCTTTTGAATAGCAGCAGAACACTCAGGAAATTGACAAAATTTTTGTTGTTGAAGTTAAGCTCACCCTGATCCCAAGCCATGAGTAGGATAGCCTCCTTGTCCTGGAAGTGTAAGACCCTGGCAAGAAGAGGAATGGGAATAGCACCCAGGGGCCACTAAGGTATTCAAACTCTGTACTTTCTCAATAGTAAACAATACAGACATCAGTTTATCATCTATGGTAGTTTTAATCCAATTCTCCAGAAAGGGGTTTTGTAAAACGAGACTGAAAAAGTGGAAATACACCTTAGAGTGGAAGTAAAGTCTGTTTTATAAAAAGTGCTGATTGTCAGGCTTTTAAGGACAGAAGAGACTGTGCAAATTTCTTTTTTTCACAGATGCTTATTACACATGCGCAGTTCAGTGTAAAGTCTCAGCACGATTTTGTGATGGGACTAACTCCCATGTAAATGCATAGGAGTTATGTCATTTGTTCCCGGCCAATCAAGTGGCTGAAGATTCCGAACCAAGAAGATAATTGGGAGAAGATGGAAGCACCAGGGACTGAGAGTAGAGCTGTCATCTCTTTGACAGGTAATGTGCTATAATGTGCTAATATGCTAAAAGCTCCTTGGGGCCATTTATGTCCACTTTAATGTAATAACAATGAAACATTCAGCAGGGAGAATAAGATTCTGTATAACGAGCAATGGCAAAAACTGGTTGATGGAGCTGAAAATCAAGTTAGAGGGATCTATTCCCAATGTCCCAAGGGTACATTCAAACTCTCCCTTTTTGCTTTAAAATGTGCATATTCACACATATATTTTGTGCATTGGAGTGCATGGGTTTGGCTGTAGGAAGACCATTCAAAATGGCACTGTGACGCATCACACTTAGCTCTGTGTGGTGTGGTAGCTTTCATAAAAACACCACAGCACACAAAAACACCTGAACCAATATTTTCAACACTATACACAGATGGTTCACACTGTGCACTAAAGTGCAAGTGTGTTGTGGTGTGTCAATGGATTGGGGTGCCTATCAAAATGATTATTACCTCCATACATAGCACTGTACGTTAATGTGCATTTTGTTAATATGCAGTAAAACGCTTGCAATGGACAGATCTAAATCGACCCTTAGGTCGTACATTAGGCTAGTGAGAGACTTAACCCACCAACAAAGTCATCAGCTTTATTAGATGAGGCTGATTCTGTGACCATGTTTGTGTATTACAACAATAAACAATATAATAAGTATAATGTGTAAATCACAAAACAACAACATGCAGGATATGACCACTATACGTCACTATTCAATGAAATATGGCTACTTCATTTATGAACAATATTTCATAGTCAATTCCTTGTCTTGCTGGTTTTCTTTTTTCTTTTAAATTATAGACTGATTTAGCTAAACAGAAATTTCACACCTGCCTCTGAATTAGCTTTTACTGATACTGATTTTCCACATGAAATGACATGTTACTTTCTCATCTCCATTGGTGACATGATTTCATAATGATAATTACAGGTGTAATTAATAATTAATTTCAGCAACAAGAATAATCATGGAGTAGGCAACAGAATATTCAGAAGAAAAAAATGCAATTGTTCATAATGCCGGCAGATTTCCTTCAAATTACACATTCAAAGCAAACCTTTCAGTTTGCTGTTCTGTGTGTACTTTCATGTTTGCCACATACTTTCAAAGTTCCATTTGTAGATTTTTTTACTTTTACTTCAAAGTTTTTTTTTTAACCCCTTCCCGCCACTAACTCTTTAAGAGATTCTAAGTGCTGGGAGGCGAAGGCAGGCATTCTGATCATGTGACAATTGTGATTGGCAGTCACAGCGGTCACAAGTATGCAAAGGTCATGAGTATACTCACTGGTAACTGTGCTGGGAGCATGAAGGGCGCACGATCTCAGCAGAGAAAGATGTTTACCTAGGGCTGCATATATGCAGCCTCTCGGCGTCAAAGCCCACATGCCGAAAGACAGCATATATGCGTACCTCTGGTGGGAAGTGGATAGTTACCCGCTGCAATGTTATTTAATAACCCATAATATGGAAAAAACGTTTAGTGGTTTAACCATTTGACGCCCGGCCAATAGCCGTATGGCGTCCGGAAAAATGCACTAGCTCTCCGGGGGCCGCCATTTGGCGTACTCCCGCACATGTGCAGTTTGCGTGCTTGCAGAGCCGCGCAGTGGCGCGATCTGTCACCTGCCGTGTACCTCGGACACAGCCGATGACAGATCTGAGTATCGGCCCCGTTGCCGGTACCATGTGACCTGCTATGACCAATCACAGCAGGTCACATGACAGTTGTATACAATGGATGGCTTAATTCATGCCATCCATTGTATACTAGTGTCTAGCTGTGAATGGTCACATGTGATTAGCTGTGGCCAAATCACAGCTAAGCACAAAAAAACAAAACAAAACAAAAAAAACCCGTGAATGAATCAATGTCATTTTGATAAATGCTTGCTTATAGCAAAGTAATTCTTTGCTATAAGCAAATTGTGTAAAAAAAAAAAAAAATACTGATCACTTCCCCAAAGTAGTACAATGTTACTATGGTAACATTGTACTACTTTGGACATAGTGAAATATGAAAAAAAAATCTTAAAAAAAAGAAAACAAATTTAATAAAAAATTTAAAATAATAATAAAAAAAAAATTAATTTTTTTTTTTTTTTTCACACTGTCACCAGTCTGTGTCCCTGATCATCGCCATGCCAGTTATATGATGATGCTGTACTGCACTGGTGACAGTATGTAATAAAAAATAGTGAAAATAATTTTTTTTATTTTTTCATTTTCCGAAAAATTATGACAAAAAAAATACAACTTCAAAAAACTCGCCATGCCTCTTATGAAGTATGTCGGACTGTCTACTCTGCAAAAAGGGGTCATTTGCGGGATATCTGTACTGTTCTGACTTTCTTGGACCTTAAGAAATTAGATTGGCTGTCAGTACTTCAGGATTGATTAATATTCAGATCTATACCATAGTTTGTGAACTCTATAACTTTCCTACAAACTAAAAAATACATCCTAATTTGGGTTATTTTCACCAAAGACATGTAGCAGAATACATCTCGGCCTAAATTTATGAAGAACAATTATTTATTTGCAAACTTTTATAACAGAAACAAAGAAAAACGTGTTTTTTTTTCAAAATTTTCGGTCTTTTTTTGTTAATTTAGCAAAAAATAAAAACCCTGGAGATGATTAAATAACACCAAAAAGAAAGCTCTAGTTGTGTGAAGAAAATGATAAAATTTTAGTTTGGGTACAGTGTTGTATGACCGCGCAATTGTTATTCAAAGTGTGAGAGCGCTGAAACCTGAAAAATGGCCTGGGCAGGAAGGTGTAAAATTGCCTGGTATTGAATTGGTTAAAGTGTGTGCCAAGCCCAAGGAAATTTGCCAGTGGTGTATTTAGGTTTCCTGCAGCCCTAGGCAACACAAAAATTGGCTTCCCTCCCCAGGGAAAGACCCTGACACCGACCAACACCTGACCAACAACACCCCACACCCACCCGAGAGAGCCTTCCACTTTCACTGTCCCCCATACACTGGCAACCCTACCACTGTAAGAGATAAAACACTCACCTTCACAGCTCCAAACATCCCCGGGCACAAGAGTCAGGCTCTGCATACACCTTCAAGCAGCCTGCAGCCTCTCTCAGATCCCACCTGGTCTCTGTGCTGCATGTGTCCCTTCTTCCTTCCCTTCTTTCGGGGGACGGCCCTGAAAAATGCTGCTGCCCCCCTGAAAAATGCCACACTAGGCAAATATCTAGTTTGCTTTGTGGTAAATACACCCCTGGTTACAGCCCCAGTCAGATTATTTTTTGCATCCCAATGGGGAAATTTCTCTTTGTTTCCTGTCCCCGAAAAGCAGTCAGAACTAAGAGGAAATATGCACAAAGTAAAGAGAAATCCCGTCTAAAACAACTGTGGCCAGAACAGGTGTCTCCATTAAAAAAAATTACCTTCACCTCGTGTTGTGGCAGCAACTCAAAAATGTGGGATCTCCCATCATTTTTCGTAATGTTGACAATGGTCACCATGGCAAACAGAGAGCATGAATTTTCTCAGTAAGGCCATAGACAGCTGTTAAAAACATGAAAGAGGTTCTAATCGTTCCTTACACTATGCAAAATAAAAACAAACTTTTGGCTATGTATACACTTAAGGGCACTTGCACATGGGCAGCTGAGCCTGTTTCATATATGCCGATGCATTTCCTTCACCAAGGCTACCCAGGTGGAGCCTCCAGCCTCCTATTGAAATGCTCTGCACTGTTGTACTTGTGTAAATGTTGATGCTATCATAAACACAAGAATAGCATACAATTGTATCAAACATTAGAAACCTTTCTCTTTTTTTATACACCCATACCCCACACTTGCACCTCTGTGTACATGAGTACAGAAGCTCACAAATATTCATGTCAATGGCAAGCTGTACACTTCACCTGGGCTACCTAGGAAGAGGAAATACATTCTAGTGATTACAATAAATTGGCTCAGCCAACCTGCTGCAAGAGCCCTTAGCCGGACATAGGCCAAAGTTGACCATATACAGGGAGATCATATTGTTAAAAAAGAATGATGAAATGCATGCTGAGTGATGTCCCTGCGTGTTTACTAACAGACTTAATGCTGAAAATGTTTCTTTTCCAAGTACACAATTTGACAAGCTCATACAATATGCCATGAGCATACACAGGTTTGGACTGGCCAACAGGAGGACCAGAGGATCCTTTGGTGGGTCCAAGTATAAGGCAAAATTGTATTAAAAGTATTGAGTGGAGGCTGCCTCCATATAATCTATCAAAGTGAAAAACATGCTTTTTGCTTGGGCCTGGCAAAGTTCAGCGGTACTCTAATCTGAATTTGGGGTCCAGCCACTCATGGGGAGGTGTGGGGAGGAGAGTGGAGGGGAGGGGAGGGGAAAGAAGTAATGGTTTTACTGATTGGTTTAAAGTGGAACTTTAGTCAGAAAATTAAGTCCTGCTAGATCACTTCGGGCTGGCACCTTTTACAGTTATAGTTATGTAAAACATTAAAAACAAGTGCCTATACTGTTTAAAATTCAGTAATACACCCTGATTTCCACATACTCAGTTGCTCTTTGTTTTTTGGCACTGTGCAAAAAATGCTGAGGCCGATCTGCTGACAGCCTAAAGATTTACTGCTGCTCAGGGGCTCTGGGCTTCAGCAAAATGGCAGCCTTCAGCAAGAAGAAACAGGAGCAATGCCGGAGCCAATTTATAGCACACACTAATGTTGGTAGTATTGATGTGAAATGAATGTTATTTACTAAAGAACATTATTTTTTATCAAGTTGTTATGGGTAAACTTCTGCCTAAATTAGTTATGGGCCTCACCTGCTGGCCGCATTTGTGATTCACACAACTATAAAAATGAAAGCTTTTAGTGGCTATCTGACCGCATGTCTATTTATATTTATGTGACTTCAAGTGGGCATTGGTTTCTAAAGACAGCACACAGCACAAGCTGTTGGTTTAGAATTTCTCTTTTTAATTGAAAATTCCACATGGTCGTATATGAACAGAGCAAACAGCATGGGATGTGAGCTCCTGGGAATATTGAACTGTATTGCCCATATTCAAAGAGTGCTAAGTGACAGCCAGTCGTTAGCCACAGCACTGTAGCCAGCGGATCTCAACACTGCATAGTAAAACCTGCTCATCACAAAAGGGGGCAAGGAACATTGCAGGATCTGTTTAAAGACCAAAATTTCAAACAGTTGTATTTGTGGTTTCAGGCTGCAGTGGGAAGTGGCATTTTTTTTCTTATGTAAATGAGCTGTCCTGTGTTCACCTGCAGAGAGATAATACTGATGCAGCATTGACCTTTCCAGTCCCTCCTGCACAAACATTTTCAATACACTCCTTGTGTGAGAGATACAGAAGCACGGTAGAAAACTAGTGCAGACTGCAAGCCAGCCTTATAATCAAGCTACCTAATGATTGTGGTCTTATATAATTCAAAGGAAAATCAAATGCATATCCTATGGAAAAAAAAGAGTTATTAAATTATTTTGTAAGAAACACCGCTTTGAAAATACTTTGAAGTGATACTGTACGGCTTCAAAGGCAACATTTTTAAAAGCTTGAATTCTTTCTATGTACACTGTGAGATTTGTAGCTTTAAAATAATTTTTTTTTTTACACCAGCTACTAACATGGAAAGGAACCAGCAAACTGACCTCAGAGAAAATGTTTGATTTAAATGCCAGCTGTGGCTTAGATCCTTTCTTTGTGTATCATACTTTTATTTTTTATTTCTTCCCAGTGTGTAGAGATCCTCTTCATTGTTAACTGCAGGGGGTACTGCTGTTCAAAAAAAAAAAAAAGAAATGAAAATCAGTTAAGTTACTAAAATAACGAAGCAGTTTGTGCTACACTAACCACGGTGTGAACGTTTGTACATTGTGTGGCCACAGACATAGAATTGCAAGGTCTATAAATGTATAGTATCTTCAGGGTTGAGGTTAATCATTAATATACGACTTTTTCCTGTGTTTGAAAATGATGCTGATGATAATTACATTTTCACATTTGCTTACCTTTAGCTGGTAGTCGGTTTTCTTTCATTTTACCATAAACACACCCATACACTGCCTATGTATAACCCAAGAAAGGCTGTTTCAGTTTAATGATTGTGTTCTATGGCTTCTATTATAGCCCACTGGTTCCCAAAATATATAAATGTCCAATCAAGATAGATAGATAGATAGATAGATAGATAGATAGATAGATAGATAGATAGATAGATAGATATGAATTTGAGACATAGAAATGCAAATCTATTCCCCATGGTCACAATAAATTAGGGCATTCCATATACAAATGTATAAGGGTTGATTTACTAAAACTTAAGAGTGCAAAATCTGGTGAAGCTCTGCATAGAAAAAAATCAGCTTCCACTTTTTATTCCAAAAGCTTATTTGAAGCTGAAGTTCGAAGCTGATTGGCTACCATCTGCTCCCTCATAGAGTCTTGTAGTTCTGGTTGCTTGTTAGATTGTGCTGTACAATTATTATTATTATTATTACATCGAGTTTATATAGCGCCAAAGGATTTGCTCAGCGCTGTACAATAGGGGGGGGGGGACAATACATGAAACAGTACAACAACAGCAAACAGCACACGAGGGGTTAGAGGGCCCTACTCTTTCGAGCTTACAATCTAGGAGGGAGGGGGTAGTGGTACAGGAGGAAGTGGCTGTGGGGGGTGGAGTGGTAGGGGGAATGAAGGAGGACGGCTGTTAGGTACGGGTGGGTTAGGCTCCCTGAAGAGGTGGGTTTTCAGGGAGCGTCTGAAGGTGAGGAGGGAAGGCGACAATCTGATGGATTGGGCTAGTGAGTTCCAGAGGATGGGGGAGGACCTGGAGAAGTCTTGCAGTCGTGCGTGGGAGGAGGAGACCAGGGAGCAAGACAGAAGGAGGTCCTGTGAGGAGCGAAGGGTACGGGTAGGGTGGTACTTGGGAATCAGGTTGGTGAGGTAGGTAGGGGCAGTGTTGTGAATGGCTTTTTAGGTCAGAGTTAGCAGTTTGAATTTGATGCGTTGGGCAACTGGGAGCCAGTGGAGGGATAGGCAGAGGGGGGTGGCAGAGGTGGAGCGGTTGGTGAGGTGGATGAGTCTAGCCACTGAGTTCAGGATGGTCTGAAGCGGGGAGAGCCTGTGCTGGGGCAGGCCGGTGAGAAGGGAGTTGCAGTAGTCAAGGCACGAGATAATCAGGGAGTGCACGAGTAGCTTAGTGGTGTCTGGGGTAAGGAAGGAGCGTATCTTGGCGATGTTGCGGAGGTGGAGCCTGCATGTGTTTGTATTTGATTTGACATGAGGTTGGAAGGAAAGGTTTGAGTCCAAAGTAACGCCAAGGACTTTGGCTTGCTGGGCAGGATTGATGGTGGTGTTGTTGGTAGTGATGGATAGGGTGGGGGGGGCGTGGGCAGGGTGAAATACGAGGAGCTCGGTTTTGGAGAGGTTAAGCTTGAGGAAATGGAGCGACATCCAGTCTGAGATGTCGTTTAGGAGGTGAGTGATGCGGGCAGAGACTGTAGGGGTGAGGTGAGGGGTGGAGAGGTAAATTTGAGTGTCATCAGTGTAGAGGTGATAGTTGAAGCCGTGGGAGTGTATGAGTTTGCCAAGGGAGGAGGTGTAGATAGAGAAGAGAAGGGGTCCGAGGACAGAGCCTTGGGGGACCCCGACAGAGAGGGGAAGGGGAGGGGAGGTGGCACCATTGTAGGAAACGCTGAAGGAGCGTTGGGATAGATAGGAGGAGAACCAGGAGACAGCGGTGTCTCTGATGCCAAGGGAGGGTAGTTTATTAGGAGGAGGGGGTGGTCAACTGTGTCGAAGGCCACGGAGAGGTCCAGGAGAAGGAGGACAGAGTAGTCGCCTTTGGCGGTTAGTAGGTCGTTAGTGATTTTGAGGAGGGCGGTTTCGGTGGAGTGTTGGGGACGGAAGCCAGACTGCAGTGGGTCAAGGAGGTTGTTGTCAGTTAGGTGGGCGCTCAGGCGATCGTAGACTAAGCGCTCAAGGAGTTTGGAAGTGAGTGGCAGCAGGGAGATGGGTCTGAGGTTGTTTGGGTCTGTGGGGTCCAGGGAGGGTTTTTTTGAGTATGGGGGTGATGTGCGCATGCTTTAGGGGGGAGGGGAATGCGCCAGTAGAGAGAGAGATTGAAGATGTGGGTGAGGGAGCTGATGAGGGAGGAGGGGGGTGACCGGAGGAGATGAGAGGGGATAGGGTCCAGGGGGCACGTAGTGAGGCGGGCTTCTGAGAAGACCCTGGTGACTTCCTCAGTGGTAGCAGGGCTGAAGGAGTATAGTGCTGGGGGGGTTTCGGTAAGCGGGGCCTTGGGTGTGGTGGGGGGCAGTGCGGTTGTAAGGTCAGAGGAGGGAAGAGATGAGGGGGTGATGGGGAGGGGGCTAGGAGGGGAGGTAGATTGCGAGTTGACTATGTCCTTCCGATCTTGTTGTGAAAATGGGTGGCGATCTCGTGGGCGGTGACTGAGGTACTGAGTGGAGGAGGGAGGGGAGAGAGCAGGGAGTTGAAGGTGGAGAAGAGTCGGCGAGGGCAGGTGGAGAGGGTGTTGATCAGGTTTACGAAGTAGGCCTGCTTGGCGACGTGGAGGGAGGAGGTGTAAGTGAGGAAGGCAGATTTGTAGAGGGAGAACGCACAAGGGGACCTGGTTTTGCGCCACAGTCTCTCCAGCGTGCGACTGCGATGTTTGAGGCGTTTAGTGTGGTCATGTCAGGGCTCCGGGTATGACTAGAGGTATGTGAACTGACGCAGGGAAACGCAGGCTTCAAATATGTTATAAACAATAAAATTTATTAATACTAACAATACAAAACGCAGAGCAATACTAAAACATAAACACAGTGCAAACGAACCAAACCAAACCACCCACAGATAACAATACATACAATGCAAGCGTAGTCAGGCAGGCCGGGTCAATAACAATCGGGCAGGTAGGAACAGGATGAGCAGGCAGAGAGTAGTCAGGTCACGAGCCGGGTACAGCAACTAACGGGCAGGTAGGTACAGGGGGTCAGGCAGAGAATGGCTGGGGTCACAAGCCAGGGATCAAACAGGAGAAGTCAGCAGAGGTCAGGATCAGGCAGGGTTGGCAACGAGTCAGTCAGGCAGGAACAGGAACAGAAACAGGAATGCAGGTAACAAGATACAGGGGCCCATGGAAAAACACACACCAAGGCCCAGACTGCAGGTCTGGCCATCCCTTAAATACACCTCCGTAATCAGCTTCAGGTGTTTGGCTGACTGCAGGGTTGAGTCTCTGATTGCTGAGAGCACCCGCTGGCCAGCCCTGGTACTGAAGCCCACAAGGCAGGTGAGTCCCACCATTACTGGCAAGTCCATTCCTGACAGGTCATTCTGCCATGGTTGAAGTGGTCTAGGCTTGATGTTGCGTGCGGTTAGGGGTGCCAGAGAGTCTAGGGCAGCTGACAGTGAGTCGTTGTATGTGGTGGTGGCTAGGTTAGGACATGACAATGGAAGGATGCTGTCGTGTAGGCGGTTGGCAGTCGAGTGGAGGGGGGCCGGGTTCAAGTTGCGGAGGTTGTGGCTGGTGATGGTTTGGCGCCTTGGGGCGGAGTTAGGGGAAGGGGAGATGGAGAACGTGAGGAGGTGGTGGTCGGAGAGAGGGAAGGGGGTTTTAGTGAACTGGTTGAGGGTACAAAGGTGGGAGAAGACGAGGTCCAGGGTGTTCCCATCGATCTGGGTGGAGGATTGAGCGTACTGTGTGAGCGTGAAGGAGGAGGTTAGGTGGAGGAGTTGGGAAGTAGCCGGGTTGTTGTCGTTGATGGGGATATTGAAGTCCCCAAGGATGATGGCCGGTAGCACAGAGGAGAGGAAGAAGGGAAGCCAGGCGACGAAGTCGTCCAGGAAGCGGGGTATGGATCCGGGAGGCCTGTAGATCACTGCGATCCTTAGGGGGGTGGGGGAGAAGAGCCGGATGCAGTGAGCCTTGAAGGAGGAGAAGGATAGAGAGGGGGGTTAGGGAGGACCTGGTAGGTGCTCAGCGGTGATAGGAGCAAGCGGACACCACCACCTCTGCGACCACTCGGTCTGGGTGAATGGGTCCAGATGAGACCTCCATGGGTGAGTGCCGCAGGGGAGGTAGAGTCAGTGGCCTGTACCCAGGTTTCGGTGACCACTAGGAGGTTGAGGGAGATAAATAGGTCATGGATGGCGGTAAGCTTGTTGCAAACCGAGCGGGCGTTCAGGAGTGCAACCGAGAGAGGGGGGATGGATGCGGGGAGGAGGGGTACAGGGATGAGGTTGAGGAGGTTGCGGTGGCTGGCGGGAGCAGGGGGGTCCCTGGGGGGGTGAGGTGGTGAGGGGCCAGGGTTCGTGGAGATGTCCCCAGCGGATAGGAGAAGGAGGAGGGCGAGGAAGGTGGCATGGGAACGGGAAGTGCAGGAGCGTGTGGGTCTGATAGTGGTGGCACGTGGGTCGACGGGGGAGTGGAGTAGCAGGAGGAGGTGGTGAGTGCCGTAGTGGTGAAAGGGGAGAAGTGAAGGGGCAATGTAGAGCCGATTTGGGGGGGGTAGGCGGGTAGAGGGAGGCGATTTTTGGGATGGAGGAGAGGAATATGAGGAGGAGGAATGCAGGTGGCATGTTGGGGTGAGCGGGGTGCTGGTCAGGTCGGGGGGGGGGGGTGATGGGGTACAGGTCAGGGCATGGTGATATGGAGAGCCTGTATCGCCATGGAGGAGTCCATTTGAGTCCTTCTGTAGGGGGAGGGTGAGAGTGGAGGGCAGCTGGGTCAGCAGCTGGCTGGTTGCAGTCTGTGGATGCAGTATGCTGGCATCCGTGGGTGCTGTTGCACGTCTTCGGTGGGTACGGTGGTTCGGCGAGCGGAGGGGTCGTAGGGTGCGATGACTGGGGGTGTTGGTAGGCACGGCGTCTGGTGATGCTGGCAGCTCGGTGACTGGAGATGTTGAGGCCAGGCGTCGGGTGCTGAGGGCTGTTCCAGACCCATGACCCCCCCCCACCATTGCAGATGCCCAGGTGCCAACTCAAAAAACCCATCCCCGCTTACAATCCAAAAGTACTGATCCATGTAAGCCACACACCAATATCAATGTTTCTAACTACCTTTATGCCAACCAACAACATGACAGCATTCAGAGCATCCCTGCCAGGGAACACCCTTCTTGACTCATTTAAATGTAATGGGTTTAAGCTGCTCATACATGGTTCCTGCTGAATTTCAAATCTATGTATGGCAGTTCCCATTCATGAGAAGTTGATTTATCGATTCACTTACATGAACAGGCTTGTTGGAAAATCTCCCCTCTATCAACGAATGCAGCCACTGGGCTGCAGTGCTGATCCAGTGTATTCTAATGATGGCTGATTGAATTTTTTTTGTTTGGCTGGCTAGCTGAAAGAGTGGACAGCTTTAGTCATAAAGGTCCTTTGTAATTTACACTCTCTTGCTTCTGTTCTGTAGATACTGAGATTACTGAAGTAACAATACAGATTATTGAAATAATTTCCTCATGCAAAATGCTCTCTATAATCCCATGATCTTTTGCAGTGTTGAAATAAGAGATATGTTGCAACATTAAAATTTGGTGTGGTGCGAGTTGCATGTTTTTTACTGCGTGTTTTGCTGCATTTGTCACCTGTTTTTATATGTGGCAAAGTATGTGTTTGCCTCTGTGCTTCATGTTTCATTAACAATTAATGATACTGAAAGTGCAACTAGGTAATTTTAGGTGTATAAATGTGGCCATGCACTATATAATCTGATTGTACAATCTCTGTACAATCTCCTTTAGATTTACCAAAACTAAATATTAGGTGGGGACACACCATCTATCCAATCACCTGTATCCAATCAGGCAGGCCCTTGCACTACATCAGCAGTGTCCCATGGGCTGCATGCGATCCCAGGGAGTTTAGCATGAGGATTGAGCCTGTCTAAAGGGATACTTGGGAAGCCAGGCAAATGCACGCATGAAGAGATGCCGGGATGCTGTGAAAAAATAATTGATGGGTGTTAGGTGTGTGTGTGAGGTCAGTGTAGGATGTGTGTGCTAATGAGGTCAGCTGGTAATCTCTTTCCTGTGTCTTACTGGTTTCTCTGTCCTATATCTACATAAAAGCAAGTGATTAAGCTTTTATAGAAATACAGAAAAGGCTAAGGTAAAGCTGTGTTCTTAAAATCAAAGAAAGCTTTTATTTTTCTGTACATTAATGGTATATTAGTACATAAGGGAGCTGGATTTTAGAAACAAAAAGGGGAACTTAACCTTTAACATAGTGATGAGTATTTTAGTGACTGGAAAAGAGCCCAAGCGATAAAGTGAGAAGGTTAATCTGCAAGTGGGCATAAAATTTTCCTTGGCTTTGTATGGCAGTTGAAGACTTCCTCTGTCATGGCTGTCAACATAAAATGTGCAAGATCAATACATAATATAGGCAGGGACAATAGGAATTATTCCAGTCATTTGTGCCTTATGGTAGTGATTTGCTTGATGGGAAGAGAAGCAGAAGCTATTAAACTAAAAAGGAAAAATAAAACTAGCTCATAAAATATGACAGGTAATGTGAAAACCTGTGTTGTCCATGAGCTCTCTAATCTAGATTAGCACAATATTTCCGTTCATTTTCTCCTTCAAAATGAAAAAGTAAAACGGCGTGTTCCAACCCATTAAACCGCTCTGATAGGAAAAGTAAACGTTAGAAAATCATTTTGACAGGCAGTACTTCTGCAGGAATGAGCATGCCAACCAACAGCAAAGTACACAGCAAGCAAAAGCATTTTATCCACCGGGCAGTCCAACTTTATTGTATCATAAGAATATCTTCAACACAACAGATGGTATAGTATCTTCTCTGTACAAATATTTACTTACCTGCAGTGCTTTGAGTATTTTGCATGTTGTGCTCATGAAAAATTCTACATACAAAATAACAAGCACATTTCAATGCACAGTTCTTTTTTACGAGCCTTTAACATCCAGAGGAATGTTTTGTGTTTCATTTTCTTCTTGTATAATTTGTATTTAATAGCATGGCTTTTATTAAACATTTTGCAAACTTTGCATAACGCTTCAAGAAAAAATGCTAAATGGTGTCACAGACATGATGTGAGAAAATTATGGGCTGCAAAGTCAAAGCTGCATAGAATGGGAAAATCCAGTTACAATCCTGATTGACTGGTAAAACCCAATTCCAGCTTCCTCTCTGTTTCCAATTTTCTGTGCCCTCCAATCCCCCAACCTCCCCTCCAGGGCACCCACACACCTTTTTTTAAAATAAGTATACATACCTTTCTCTTGAAGTCTTCAATCCAGTTGCATGATGGCATGGGTCAGCTTCCTCCTCTTCCTCTTTTGGTGATGCGTGGGTCCTGAATGCTGCAAAGAACATTGTTATTTAATGAAGGCATGACACTCTCTGCAGCAGTCATCTGTAGATCCAAGGTGGTCTGATGGTGTGCTCCCAGGGGGCGGATACGTAAAGTCCAATGCTCAATGGATGTGGGTTGATTGACCTAGACTCTAGTGTCTCAAACTTTTCAACACAGAGCTACCCTTGAAATAACTTTGTGGTCTCAGGGAACCCCTGTTAAAAATGACTATATTTACTATTTATACATTAGTGTGATGGTCAGAAGGAAGAATGTTACTTACATTTGTGGTCATGTGGAAGACTTACCGTCTTACAGATAACTAAAAAGGTCAATGGTGTCAACTGGAAATCATCTAAGAGGCAGAAATTGCTCATTGCACATGGAACTCCTAGCAACCTTTGGAGGAACCCTTGTGTTCCACGGAACCCTGGTTGAGAAACCCAGACCTAGAGAGTTGGAGTACATGGCCAGGAGATATAAAGCCAAATTCCAGCCAATATTTTTTTTAGATAAAATGGAGCAGGGTTGAAACCTCTACCTGATTTTAATGATGTATATGACCAATTGAGATTTCTCCTCACTTTCTGCTCTGTTGGGTGTCAGAAATATCTCCAATGGGAACAGGAGAAACATCAAAAACACATCTAGTTTGATCGTAAAATGTAGAGTCTGTGTAAGATTTTTATTGCAGCCTATCTTACTGATCCCTGGTGTCTCATTTCTTATCCTGGTGTTACAGAGCTGCCACTGGGATCCAAAATATAGAGAAACCTTCCCAAATGGGCAAATGGGGTCACATAGAATAATAAAAAAACACCTGTCAGCTCTAATCAATCCCCACTCCAAAAAAAAGAAAAAAGAAAATAGTTTTGGCTGGATCTGGACTTCAAAAATCTGGCCATTCATCTCTTCTTATTATTATCTGGACTTTCTGTGCTTTGCAGATGTGTTAGCTGGGGTGATCTGTTTTCAGACTTGGTCTAAGTGGACCACTTTATTTATTTATGTGATATAGTGCCACACATCCCAGTGTTAGTGACAGAAATACATATAGATCACAGCAACATGCAGAGGTAAACCATCAAGAGGTAACTTTAGTTATATTCTATATGATGCAACACCAGGATATCAAACAATTCTTTCACAACTTCTTCATTTTTTTCAATATAGGATCAGTGCAAGCAAAATGCCTGATTAATTGATTGTCCATCCAGACAGGTTATAAAAAAGAGGATTGTGGTTTCTGGTTCACAATGTTTTCCTCTTGTTATCTTGTAGTAACAGATTGCATCTGTAGCATAGTGTTTAATGGTTACCACAATGCATGGTCACTGCAAGGCCACAGGTCACACTTGCTTCCACCTTTCAGTTACCATACATTGTGCTTATGATTATTAAGGAGCGTACTCTCCATTGCTGTGCACAGCCAAAGAATGCTCCAGTTTTTTAGCTCTGCATCTTCTAACATGATTACATCATGCAGAGCTCACAAGAAGCAGAACAAATGCAGTCATCATATTGACAGACAGGTATGCCTGCTTATTGTAAGCATGTGAGGCTAGGTGTTCTGATTGCCATGGATGGAGGATTACATAATATGCCTAAACAGTGATAGTACATGTACCAAAGGAAATGCATGTGATACATTATTTTATTGAATTCACATGATTATTATTTGATTAATTTATCTCTTTTGTAAAACAAATTGCAGAGCTCACCAGTGTATTCTTTCCTCAGAATGTACCAAACTGTTGATTTGGCCACTCCTAATGTTGCTGCTGTCTCTCTGATGGATTTGTTTAGTTTTTGAAGCCTTACAATGGCCTGTTTCACTTGCATGGACAGCTCCTTTGAACACATGATGTAGGTTCACAGCAATAGATTCCAAATTCAAATACCACACTTAGAATCAACTCCAGACCTTTTACCTGCTTAATTGATGAAAAAATGATGAAGGAGTAGCCTTGAAATTTGGCCATGAAACAGCTTTTGATTCAATTGTCCGAATACTTTGGGTCCCTTGAAAAAGGGGGGGTGGCTACTCTTAAGCTCTTAAGAGCTATAATTCCTAAACCCTTCCTCCAGTTTGGATGTACATACTCTCAAATTAAACACAAGAGCGTGCACTTTTAGCCCATATCCATTATATAACTAAAGCTTGAATATGTTTTGGTAAATACCTGAAAAATTCTAAAATCGTGCCTATGTCCAAACATATACAGTATGGACCTAATTGTATATGGATATTTGCTGTTGCAAAGTCTTCTACTAAGTGTATGTACTGCACTGGAGTTAATGTGAAAATATACAAGGGTTTCATTTGAAAGCTGCTTCCTTTTCCTAATACCTAGTACACATGATCAAAAAATCGGATGAAAAATACAGCTTTTGAAGCAATTGTGTGATAATCTGGTTGTTAGTACACAGCTTTCGAGAACTGACCACAACAGTTCATGCAAAATTAAACCCGAGGGGATAAACACAAAAAACATTTTTTATACGATACCAGAACGTACGATCTTCATTCACTCAGTACAGTAGCATTCACCCCAAAAAAAATCAAAAGACCAAGACCATGCATGCTCAGAAACAAAAGAATACTTTACAATACAATACCATACATCACTTCCGAAATTGTATTCTGTCATATGAGAATTTTCGTAACTTTAGTAACCTCTTAATTTTCTATATGAGACTAGCATGCAAAAAAAAAGATATTCTCCTTGTGTGTATGGGCTTAAGTTTTGCGTGTATGACTCTAACACATGGAGCAGTGACATTAGCCCGTGCCACAGAGATTAGGGCATATTATATAATCATGACTAATTTAATATACTAATTAAGTACACTAACTGCAATGCATATGCTTAGAAGCTTAGGTAAATATATTCACCATGCCCACCAATTAGTGTGTTACTCACAATGCCAACTCTTTTTATAAAGATTCCAGTAGGGGGTTCAAGTCTATTATAACTGTTTAGAAATAGCAAAACCCCTGATGGACGGTAGGTAAGGAAAGGTATTTCTTCTCAAAATGTGCCCATATGACAAATAGACATGTTTTGATGATGTGAATCTTAACGCTTGAATTGTTATAATAGGTTGGCCTTACCGTTTAGCAATGGCTAATTTTGCATTTTTACTTGTATTCCAACCTTGCTGGAGCACAATTTCTAGTCTCCACATGCATGCTATCTCCCATTTGAACTCATTGCTGAAAGCAGACAACCATAAAACTGTCAGGATTACATAAAATAATCATAAATAATCATAAATACTGTCTGGATTACAAAATAAAAAAAATGGAAGACTTCATTAGTTGACAGTTTTATTCTCCTCCAGCAGCATGCAGAGAGTACCAGGTTTTACCCCTAAATTAGATCACCTTGTGGGACCTTGCAGCCTTACACCAAGAGGACTTTTTTTGCATAACAGAGACAATTAAATACCAGTACATACACCATCCCTGAGAGGTAAGGCTGCACCATTATAGCACCTGGAATGGAGATTCAGATTAACACCCTTCCTGACTAGCTCTGTTTAAGAAAAATGTATGTACCAGCAGCAGGATGATAACACCTGCATTATAATGCATGCTTCCAAAAAGTTAGAAAATACACATTATATTAAAGTACTAAAAACTGTGCAGTATTAGGAAGTATATAAACATTTTGGAAAATGCTTATGCATAACCTATGCAACCCATCCCAGTGAATTGCCTTTCTGCATTATTCAGACTATTTGCATTACCGAACTACTCATATAATCTTTTGTGCACACGCAGAGCAGGCAACTAGCAGTGTAGATCTACAGAAATGAGCTGCATGGGTTCATGCCACTTTCACATTTTATTTTACTTATTGTGCTGATCTCAAATTTAAATATTTAACTGTGCAGAGTTCAGGGATTCTCAAGTGTGTCACTTTGTACATTTACATTAGATATTAGTATTATACTGTATATCCTGAGGCAGGGGGGACTGTGCTGAGCACATACTGCATGACACAAAATAGCAGAACAAGTCACTTAAGCAGTCAATCTGAGCCAAGTGTGAGCTGGCTGGTCATACCAACAAAGTGACGCTGCAATATGTCATGGTCATTCAACCATTATTACAATATTGTTGAAATAGAAGATGAAGTTCTCTCATTTGGAAATAAACAAACGATCTAAAGCCAGTAGGTACCTGTAACGCAATGTCAGTATCTGATGGTATGTGGGAGAAGGGAGGGTGCAGGTATGTGAATATGCGAGGACTTATGATCCATATTTTTAGTTTGTGGGACATCCTCTCACAGGCAAACATGTATGATGTTTGCAACACCTCATTATTGTCAGTCTCCCTAGGACTGTCCTAGTAGAAGTGTCCTCATACGTATAGATAATACCACAAACATTGGTTGAATTTGGCACATTATACAACGTAGACCTACTTTAGTTTAAGTATAAGTTCCCCTTCACAAAAAAAAAACAATAAATGCAAATTTTTTGCAGGTAAAAAATATGCATTTATTATTGTACTTGTTAGGAGCCTGTAAAACAATGCACCCATGATCAGCAAATCGCAAGTGTCATGCCATGGTCCTGTAGACTGTGTAGTTATCTGCTCGTACCCCGGATATGGGCAGGCCGTTACACAATGACAGGAAGCTCAATGAACTACCTAGAGAGCTCAACAGCACTCTGGTAGTTCATTGAGAACTACAAGCCGACAGCTGCAAAGGCTGTCTTGATTGTAGTTTTCCTATGCACAGAAAACTGTGAATGAATGACGCAGCTGGGCGGACAGAGCCTGCATTTTTTTTTTAAATTGTGACAGCCAGCAGGGGGGGAGAAGATTCCCTGCTAGCAAAAGCAGGGATCGGGGGAGTGGAAGCCGGTGCATCTGTAACATGTTACATGTTACACCTTGAATATGGGCATAACATGTTACAAAAGGTGAACTTATCCTTATGGTTATTGCCTGTGCAGCAAGATGTTATGGCTGGAATAAATTATTTTGCTACAATGACATACATAAGGGGCAAGTGTAGAGGCTGTTGCTACTACTTTTTGTAGGTGGAATTAGTTTACACATCTGCTGGAGGCTGGAGGCTATGCAGGTCAATAATATTGATATATATGAAATACAGCTATGTGAGGTTCTTGCATCACTAGATATGGGTGGTGCCCACAGACTTTAACTCATGGGCCAGAAATCTCTCATAGTCTTTTTATGTGGAAAATGTTTAGTGAACAATGGCACTCTTGGAGGAATAAACATTGGACTTTCTGAGATAGGAATCAAGACTATTCATCCTAGTTAACCACTGGACAGAGGAACTGGCTGTGAGTTTCTTGGAAATATTACATAGTGACTGCTAGTACAGATAGATCAGAGCTGAGCAGTGCAGGTAGTAGTACAGCTAGCAACTCTTAGTCGGACACTACAATAGTTGTAATAGTATATCTATGTTGACGTTTTCCTTTTCAGAAGTGGATACTTTCCAGAAAAAGGAATCCAAATCATTGGAGAAATGTATGTGATTAAAGTATGTACTTTGTGGTCATGCTGAAACAAAGACAGCCTATTCACCATAATAATTATTTTAATCAGCAAAGCACACCAATGAGAGTTGAAAACAAAAGGCTAATGGCTGATGATCATTAGAGCAAATAGCATATGTTTTATAGTTGAATGAATTGAACCATACTAAGCAGGTGTTAAAGAATGTTTATTCGAAGATGCACAAATAGGTGCATGCACGGAGGCTGAAAGTGACGGTGGCACACTAACTCCGCTCCGCTTCACCGTTCTCCCTTCTGTCTCCTACGGAGCAAACGCTATCCACAAACAGCAGAGGAGCATCAGCATAAGACTCAGCACCACTTGCAGATCCCAATGGGCAAAATAGGGCATCAAAATATCCTCCATCGTCCGCGGCCTACACACATGGAGAATGTCATCTCCCGTGCCGCATCCCCGGCCTCGAGTGATCATCCTCACCCAACGGATGAGACAGCCGGCCGCATGGTGGAGGTAACACACCATGATACTCTATCTCTCCATCCTGATGTCCCCTATCTCACTGCTGATATTTTAGATGATAAGTTACACGCCCTACTGCAGAATATATCTCATACTATCTCTGCAGCAGTGGGGAAAATTGCACAAGAACTTAGGGGGGAGATAGCACTGATGGAGGGACGAATGGACCATCTAGAAACCAAATTTGATGATCTAGTACAATATGTGCACGTGTTAGAAGAGGATACCCATACCCTAAAACAACAAGTCTCTCAGCTGCAATCACAGCAAGAGGATTTAGAAAATAGAGAGAGGAGACAAAACCTCCATATACGCGGCGTCACTGAATCAATACGAGATGCTGACCTGCAAGATTATTTGCAAGGCCTATTCACCACATTGGCTCCTGCAGTCTAGGATATAGATTGGCGTATGGATAGAGCTCACCGCTCCCTCGCCCCAAAACCACCACTGTGAGCAAGACCAACTGACATTATTGTTCGGTTTGATTATTATGACAGTAAGGAATCCCTATTGAATTCTACACGTAACATGGCATCCGTCGACTACAAAGGAGAAAAAAATTCAAATTTATAGTGATCTGTCTCCTATTATGCTAACTAAGAGACACTTTGTAAGGGATTTCTGGCAAGAAGAATCGCGATCAGGAACGCGCACTCGCATAGGAATTCCCGCAGACGAATTGCCGGTTGTGCGCATGCGCTCAGGAATGCGCGATCGCACACATGCACGTGCACACACACGGCGAACATTGGCGCCAGACGGCCCATTTAAGGAGTGCCTCTGCTCAGGTTCAGTGCTGACTGGTCTTCAGCTCCCTCCATGTCCTGCTTGCTCCTGTACGATTCCTTTGTTGATGACCTGGCTTGTTCCTGACCAGACTCCGATTACTCTCCTGCTCCTGGTTCCTGACTTCGGCTCTGCTCCTGACTTTGGCTTTTCCTTCTGATTCTGTACCACGCTGCCCGACTGTGTATGACCCCAGCTATCCTTGACTCTGCTCCATTCCTGTGTCCTGGCTACCTACCTTGCTCTGCTGCACATCTGGCAATCCACAGAACCTGCCTGGTCTATTTCTACAGTGCCCAAATCAGAGGATACTCTGCCTACCAAAGTCATCATCTGCAAGAGCCACAAGCAACAACCACTGGCACTCTTGTCCCTCTGGTCCCTAGACTCCCTCTGTTCCAACCTCAGCGGGGTCAGGGCTAGTGACACAAGTGAGGCCGACCTCATCAATTCAGTCTCCCATCAGGTACGTGACACACTTGCTTCGGCCAATTACTCTCCATGTTCAAAAACATTGCATTGTCTACAAATGGGGGTTCCCTTTCAAACTGACAGTAACCAAAGATGGGACTCAAAATGTCATCAAGGATCTTCAAGGAGAGGTGTTTTTGCAAAACCTGGGTTTACCCCCTCTTCTGGACAAGGCTCTAACAATTCCGATATCAAAACCTAGATCTACCAACACTCCTAGCAAGATCTGGACCTCGGTGAAATATAGAAACAAAACACGCCTACCGATTCCACAATGCTCTCCCAATATGTAGATGTCATCAGCGACTTGAAAACGTCTGGTCCTTGGCAATCACTAATATATGCAGACATATATGCCCTTTTTCTTTTCAATGCATATTTCATGTCCTTAGTAGGATATACCCGACGCCACCTGGAAGTTGCCACCTGGAATTCATTCTTCCTTTGCTGCCCCCAGCAATCTATGGCCATTGCTATAGCTGCCCGAGTCTCCTCTGTTACTTGGGCCTTCACCATGTTTTGTTTTGTTTTTGGACTCACAGATCCTATTTGGATCTACTGACTCTATTTTTTGATAATTTCTCAACAAGTATTGAGTATGTTCTATATTCTATATTATGTTAATACAGCATGATCTGCTTTTTTTCTGACCTGCATATGTCGGCTTATTCTAAAAAATATTACATCATGTCTTTACGTTTATATTCATGTAATATTAAGGGATGGAACTCGATAAGGAAAAGGTGATTGGCCCTGAGGGAATTTCATCACTCTAAGGCTATTATTCTTATTCAAGAAACCCATTTTAACAAAGGAAGCTCATTCAATTTTGCTCTCAAATATTACCCCACAACCTATTCAGCTATCAATCATACTGGAAAAGCAGATGTTGCTATCCTTATAAAGAAACATTGCCCTATTTGAGTGCTCTCATCTACGCTTGATGCCCAAGGTAGATTCATACTACTAAATTGTCAATACAGCAACACCAATATTACGACTGTGAATGTTTATGCTCAAAATGCTAACCAGATGGAATTTTTCAGAGATTCCATTTCCCCCTTGCTGTCGACATCTCATACTTTTACGATTATAGGGGGGGATTTTAACTTAACTGTATCTCCTACTAGAGATCGTAGATCTTTTATGGTTCACCTACCTTCCAAATATGTACTTAAACAATCCACTTTTTTTCTGCAATGGATCAGAGGATACAGAGGTTTGATGTTTGGCGGGTGCAACACCCAGATTCCAAACAATTTTTGTTCTTCTCCCCTGTACACAACATATATACCAGACTGGATTATTTTTTGCTATCCTATCCTCTGCTTAAACAGATGGTAGAGTCTGCTATTATCAACAGTTCCTGGTCTGATCACTCTTTTATGGCTTTGGATTTACTTATAAATCAAAAAACTCTCACACATGTCATTGGCGTTTGAATGACACTCTTTTGCGTCATGCAGACATCAAAGCTTCTATATCAGCGGCATTGCATACGTTTTTTTACCTTAATGCTGGTTCTGTACCTAATTACTCAACTTTGTGGGAAGCCCATAAGGCATTCATTAGAGGTCGCTTCAAAGCAGAAAGCTCCCATCTCAAGAAAAACTCAGTCCTTCTGAAAAGGGAACTAATGCAACAATTGTTACAGGCAGAAAAAAAACCTTGTAGAATCGCCATCTATTGCTAGACTTAGGATAGTAATACAACTTAAAAATCAACTTAAAGTACTAGAAGCAAATTCTTCAGCAAAGAGCTTGCTGTGAATGAAACAAAAATTCTACCAGTATACTAATAAACCACACAGACTTTTAGTCAACAAACTGAGAGTGAACTCATCTAGTGCCTCTCCTGAATTCTTATTCCAAAGAGACGGCACCCCCACATATTGTCCTCAAAGGATAGTCGAGGTATTTGGTGATTTTTACCACAAGCTTTATAATTGTCTGTCCCCAGACTTACACTCGGTGCTTAATAAAGAATCATTTGATACTTTCATGTCCGCTCTTCGCCTCCCTATACTTAAACAAGAGGATAGGCTTACTTTAAATGCACCTATTGTCATGGAAGAATTCTGTAAAGTTGTCAAGGATCTTCCGACACAAAAATTGCCTGGTCCTGGTGGCTTTTCTTATGCTTACTACAAACAGTCTATTGCTGAATTAGGCCCCGCTCTGCTGGATTTATATTCTTCTCTGATGAATGGGGAAGCACCTCATCCATCTTATATCAGAGTCATTCCCAAACCAGGTAAAAATCCAGCCACCCTGGCCAATTACAGACCCATACCCTACTTAACATGGATTATAAAATTTTCACAAAAATTTTAGCGAATCGACTAGCTCCCTTACTGCCTAAACGCATAAATAAAGATCAAGTGGGGTTCATTATGGCCAGACAGGTGGGTGATAATATGAGACGAATGGTGAATTTAATCAACATACTTTAATACCCCACATTTTCCTTCATTGCTGTTAAGTCTAGATGCTCAAAAAGCTTTTGACAGACTAGGAAGGCTCTTTTTTTAAAGCTAATACGGAACTATATTCCTCACCTACTGCACAAGCCAAACTCCCTTATGCCATGTCAGACACTTTTTCTATGTTTAATGGTACTAGACAGGGATGCCCCTTGTCTCCACTGCTATTTGTGTTGTGCCTTGAGCCTTTAGCAATGGCAATTAGAACACATCCAGACATATCAGGAGTGAATGCTGGAAAGAAAGAATATAAGTTATCACTGTTTGAGGATGGTGTTTTATTAACACTCACTAAACCCCACATTTCTTTGCCTGTACTACATAAATTTTTACAACTCTTTGGTGACCTCTCTGGTTACAAAATAAATACTTCAAAGACAGAGGCTTTGCCTCTCCACATCCCTATCCAGTATCCCCAGCTTTTACAACAAAATTACCCATATCACTGGTGTTCCAACTCTATTAAATATCTGGGTACTCATAAAACTTTGAAATATTCACTTATGTATGAAGTTAACTTTCCTCCCCTGTTTAAGGAGATTCATGCCCTTCTGAATCAGTGGGATAAACATAACATTTCCTTTCTAGGCAGGATAAACATGTTGAAGATGGCAATTCTACCAAAGCTGCTCTATCTCTTTGAGACACTCCCAGTCGCAGTCCCACAGTCTCAATTACAGACCCTACAATGCTTGTTCCTTAGATTTATTTGGCAGGTCAAAAAGCCCAGAATAGTAAAAATGGCACTTTTATCCCTGAAAATTAGAGGGGGTCTGGGGGCTCTGGACATAATTAAAAACTATTGGGCAACTCACCTACGACAAACATTGGCCTGGTTCTCCCAGATTCCCCATAGCAGATGGTCAGAGATAGAATTAAACCATTTATATCCTGTTCATACCTACTCATTACTATGCCCCTTGAAAATCGCTTATATTCTCCCTCCCACCTTTACACAACTCTATGAAATTTACCCTTGAGGTCTGGTCGACCCATATAAAATCTCATATGTTGCTGTCCACATGTTCTCCTCTGATCAATATTTTATATAACCCTGAAATCCCTAATAGTTTTTCCTATACTTAAATGAACTTGTCTACAATTAATGGGTTGTTTCAACTTCGCCATTTAACCAATCCAGCCACTCGCAAGATCAGATCATTTGAGGAGATCAGGGCGTGGAAACCCTTTATACCCTCACAAGCCCATTATACTTACTTCCAGTTCTGTCACTTTTTCCAAGTCCTGAGTTCTTCTTTAACACTGGATCACCCTACAGACTTTGAACGAATAGCTATTCAAGGTCCCTCCCAGCTGCACCTTATATCTTCACTGTATAAATTGCTTCACAATAGCGACCCTCTAGAAGAATGTCCCTATCATTATATGAGTAACTGGGAGGGAGCCCTTCAACGTCCAATATCTTTAAAATGCTGGCAGATGATTTGGGAGTCGGCTACTAAAATTTCCCGATGTGTCACCTATAGAGAGAACCTATATAAAATATCGATGCACTGGTATAAAACCCCAGTTGTTCTGCATGCTATAAACCCGACTGTGTCTGAAAGATGTTGGAGATGTCTGTATCATGCTACATATCTTTTGGCTATGCCCTCAGATCCAGAGTTTTTGGGCTATGGTTAAAAATGTCTTGGAATGATTCTTAAATGTAGCTCTCCCATTGGATCTGCTCCATTAACTTCTAGGCCTCCCATTTAAGGGAATTTCTAAACACTCCAAAAAGCTAGGGGTTCATATACTGACAGCCGCTAGAAGACTGATACCAAGATTTTGGAAGTCAATAGATGTTCCTATGCTAAACCACCTATTGCAACTGATTACTGAAATTAGAGATATGGAATATAGTACAGCTTTAACTGGCAATTACCAAGGCTACTTTACGGTAACTTGGGAAATATGGGATCGTTCCCCCTTTGGTAGTGTCCCCTCATCTACCCCTGACATTTCTTAACCTGCTATCTTGTTCTACACATAGTCCCTTTACAGGTCTGTGTAATATGTTGTTAAAATATGCAGTCTTACCATGCTGTCTGTTAACTATTTACTGTTTCATATGTTGTCTTTTTTACGTATATTGTCCACACATATGTTAATGCTGTATCTTTGTACTTTTATAATTGGTGTGTGCCATTAATAAAAAATCTACAATATAAAGAAAAAGATGCACAAATATCTTGTGTTACGTGTGGAAGTAGTTGCCTTAATACAAGCTGGATGGACGGAAGGAAAAAAAGAGTTAGAAATAATTAGATAGACTGGCAGTCAAAGCAATGTCTGGTCATAGAAATCTGGTTTTAGACTTCAGAAGTTGCAGGATAGAACAAGATGGATGTTTATGTAATTCCTATTCCTACCCCCATGAAACTCTTCTATTATGGATGAGTGAATAATTGAGTCCAGAAGATCATATACAAAACAGCACGTTTGCATCATTTAGTAAAATATCATTTTTCTGCACTCTAATTTATATTCTTGTGTGTACAATGTGTTGTGCCTTCTACACTATACTTCCTGGGAATATTCTCTTTAATTGACTCATGTTCTGTGAGCTGTAGTCACAATATACGTGAGTTTGCAACATGAGATGGGAAAGTCATTCCCTACCTGTTCCTGTGGAACATAACACCAGGTAGGAAGCCTCTGAAGTTGCTATACCTGCTGAGATCTGCCTTCCTTAAAGCACAGAGAAGAAGCTATTGCTTTTAACCTAGCTGTCTTTGAAGAGGTGGCATAGGCACTTCCATGGCCTCCCAAGGTAAGTCAATAAACGATGATTCTCAACTTTTAGCTGCTGTTTATTAAGCAGTCATATCATAAATCTAGATAATGTAATAAACAACAACAGAAAAAAGTGGACTTGTTTTATAAATACCACAAAAACATAAATATTTTTTGTTCTTTTTTAATGTGTATACCTAGTGTTTTCAAACAATAATTTGTTGATTTTTAACCACCTATACAACAGTAAATTAATTTACATTTTGTAGTAGTCAAATGTAACTATAACTAAAAATGTATTAATTAAATATATATTAGTGTGTATATACAAGGTAAAACAAATGTAATAATAGCAACGAAAAGAAGTTACCGTATCTTTCTATGTTTTTATATGAGATTTAGGATTAGTGTTATATTATTGTCCTTTATATCTTTCTTAACAAAAACAAACTTGCATGTCATTATTGTATGCATTTATGTAATAATGAATATGCTGAAATAGCTACTGAGCAAGTTGTTTGGTTATATATTTCCACAAGTTAATCAAATGTACCATCCTTAAAGTGTTTGAATATTAAAATAAGTAACTTACACCAATCAGCCATTACTTTATGACCACTGACAGGTTAACTGAATAACAATGATTATCTCATTTCAATGGCACCTGAAAGTCAGTGGGATATATTAGGCAGCAAGGAATCATGTTGTCCCTGAAGTTGCTGTGTTGACAACAGAAAAAGTGGGTAAGGTTAAGGATTTGCGCAACTTTGACAGTGACCAAATTGTAATGGCTAGATGACTGAGACAGAGCGGCTCCAAACTACAGATCTTGTGGGACAGTCTTCAGTGGTCAGGACCTATCAAAAGTGATCCAAGTAAGGAAAATTGGCAAACCTACAGCAAGTTCGTGGAAGGCCAAGGCTCATTTATGCACATGGGGAGTGAAAGCTGGACTATGTAGTCTAATCCAATAGAAGGGTCACTGTAGCTCATATTGCTAAAAAAGTCAATGCTGGTTCTGATAGAAAGGTGTCAGAACACACAGTGCAATGTAGTATGTTGTGTATGGGGCTCCATAACTGCAAACCGGTCAAGGTGCCCTTGGTGACCCTTGTGCACAGTCAAAAGTGCCTACAATGGACATGTGAGCATCAGAATTGGATTATGGAGCAATGGAAGAAGGTGGCCTGATCTGATGAACCATGTTTTCTTTTACATCATGTGGATGGCCAGGTGCGTGTACGTCGCTTACCTGAGAAACAGATGGCACCAGGATGCACTACAGGAAGAAGGCAAGCTTACGAAGGCAGTGACCTGCTATTGAAAACATGGTACTAGATGCCACAACATCCCTTCAGAGGTCTAGTGGAGTCCATGTCTAGAGGGGTCATGGTTGTTTTGGCAGCAAAAGGGGGACTTACTCATTATTAGGCGAGAAGTCATGTTGCAGTGGTTATTGATTATGTTATAGAATATGAGAAACGGTATACCAGACAAGCTATTTAAAGCTTAAAGGTAACCTACATCCTCTAAACTACACCCTCAACTTACGACTAAAGAGGGTTTAATCTTGAGATCTATTAGAAATCTGTCAAAATAAAAAAGTCAATAACATACACACAGATATGTGTTTTATCAAACTACATGTGGCATGACCTACTGTTATGTTACTGACTTTATGAGAGGAACTATGAGATAAGTAATGGGCAAATCTTGATATCCAAATTTCATTCAAGACCCATGAACAGACCATATGCAGTTTAATTGTAATAATAGTATGTAATATCAATGGTACATTCAGGCGCCATGTGTCCAGACTCCTATAGTAATGTACCTTCCACAATGATACCAAGCAGGGGCGTACTGACTATTTGGAAACTCGGGCACTGCCCAAGGGCCTGGGGTCAGTAGGGGGCCCCTTAAGATGCCCCTGGTACCTTTTTCATAGGCTTTTTGTAGTTTGGGCAAGGACACAGGGGCCCCATGATCCCCTATTGCCCAGGGGCCCCATGAGTTGTCAGTCCGCCTCTGATACCAAGTATGTCTTGTATTTAAAGTGGAACTATGAGCAAAATAAAACATGACGTGTATGATGCCGCTTGTTAATATTAGCAAGTTTTTGTTACCCAATCTCCCCTGGAGCATGGTTTCATTACTCGTTGATTCTATCAGCAGATTGTTTGATGTTATTACTTCCTCTAACGGGGTGACACTCTTTGTTCTGCAGTTAAATCACTGCAGCAAATTCACTCTGTTGACAGGGTACTATTAGACTGACTCCAAGTAAGTAATAAATAAATTAATGCCCAACTTCAGTTAATACTGTTTCAGCAGTTACAGCAGCAGTTTTTTATTTTCTTTCAAAGAAAAAAAATTGTAAACTTTATAAATAAAAGATGACTATTGTAAGCACCCCTATCAGGATAATAGTTTGTCCCACCCTCTGTCTTTTTTTGCTGGACAGCTTGGTGTGCACACAAATGGGGAAGAAAATTTAAAAGCATGTGAAATAAGAAATGCAATTTACGTACCGAATACTGTCTTTATAAGTATTATGTATAGGCAAAACTTTTTTTTTTTTAATTAAGGTAAGGAAGGGACAAAGCCCCTATCAATTTATTCTTTTCTGTTTGTGTGCTGCTGGGATGATTGCTGCTGCTTCCTGCCCTGAAGAAACAACAGGATGAGAATAACCCTCCCCAAAGTGAGGGGCATTGCATTCCTAGAAAGTTGTCACCGGAATACTGTATTTGTCCTCATTAGATATGTTTACCTACAACTCTTGCTTTGGTGACAAGTCTAAAAGTTTTGATTTTCCATAATTTTTAAGCTGGTTATACACAACTCTTTTTTTCTATTTATTTGTTCAGCCAGTAGGCTGAACAAAAAAAATGGATAGATTGCTCCATCCACACAAGTGAGGTAGATGAAGGAATCCCCCTTGCCTTGATATTGTATTCTGACAGAAGCTCCTACTGCTGATTGCCTGATCAACATACGTTTTCCAACCTGCTCATTTGACAGAAGTCGACTTCTGTTGACTAGGGATTGCCACACATTGATCAAAATTCAGCCAGTTCCTGCTGAATTTCAATCTCTCTATGACATCTATCAGAACAAATATATAGGTTAATCTCCCCAGCAGGGACACAGACAGCAATTAATAAATTATCTATCTAATAAATCTAATAAATTAAATATCTAATAAATTAAATATTAGAGGGTCTAACTGTCGTTTCCCCATTCAAAACTAAAAACAGATTCTATCTACACTTTAACTCCTATACAGATACAATAGTAAAATATTGTTTTTACTATAGTGGTCTATTAATGAGAGAACAGTTAAGCTGGCCATACACTGTTGAAATTCCTGAGGATATGAATGAAACTAGCTCAGAGGGTGGGCCTGTCAGCCTCCTCCTGGCTGACCTGAAAAATCAAATGAGCCAGGTGGAAAATTGCTGGCCGAACGGTGGCTGCATCCAATCAGATGCACCCACTGATTGGATATTTTGACAGCCAGCAGGTCCAGCTGTCAAAATACAACAGTCTCAACAGGAAATTCATCCATCCATGCTGTATAGAGTGGATAGAGGAATCAGATATATTTTTACATTCTGACTGAAGGCTGAACAAAAGACATCTATAAGTGTATGTGCAGCTTAATTCTTCGAAGAAATATAAAAGAGGTCTGCAGTACAACACAGCTCAGCACAGCTAGTTTAAAGTACTCATTTCCTGCTATATATGCAATAACACACTGCAGAGACATGGACCTATTATAAAAATTTCCAAGAGTTTAAAGATCATAAATAAAGTTAAACTCCACATCTTATTTTAAAACACTCTGGAGCAGTTCATTTCATTTCATTTAATTAACTCTCATATATAGCACAAAGAATAGAGCCATGAAACAATGCTGACTGTAAAACGGACTGGAGATCAGTATATAAATTATTTACACCATGCTTATACATATTTAAATAGAAGCTCAAAGAGGTTCTGGAAACTTTTTCATGGTGGTCTGGCAGTAAACAATAGAAAGAAACAGTGGCAGCAGTGGCAGGAGGAAGTGATATGTAGCAGCTAGACTCCTAGTGATGTCAGACACTGAAGTGTTTGCTGTTCCATTATGTCTAATTAACACATAAGAGCCAATGTGCAGTAGAAAGCATTTACTGAACTCACTTATTTTCAGAACAGCTAAGGCTGGAAAAAAAGAACTTCACAAAAGACATTTCATTCACTCACATTAAGCATGTCAGTACAGCAATTATCTATACTGATTAGTAGAAAGTAGCAGTTGTTGGCAAAGTAATGGAAGAAAATGATAACAGAATTGACACTCTACTTCTAAAATAAGGAGGAAAAACAACAGCATAATCTTATAGGAAGTAATATTGTTGTCAGCTATGTTTTTTTATGCACAAAACAGCTCTGAGCAATACAACATGAGAAAAATGAGCAAAAGGTCTTGGGGTTTTTAGATATTAAAACATCCGTGCATTTGGTGAACCACAAGTAGGGTTCATCCATTTTAAGGTTCGAACAGTAGGACAAGGTTTGCATTTCTTTATCACAATGTATGGCAACTAATCCATTACAAATGATATTTTTCAGTGGATGATAATCTTAATAATTATACTTCTGCCTAGACTGTTGACAAGTAGAACATTTAAATTGGATAAGGACATTTTTTTGGGGGGGGAAGGTTGGAACTTGGCATAAGAGAAATATTTCTCCATAAATGTCTGAAATCACAGCCTCTACAGGTGTGATAGTGTTCATTGCAGGGATAAAAGGTATTGATCACTAAGATATAATGCATTTTACTCACGGTTTAAAGTAAACACCCTCTGAGGAAGAGGGTTTCCTTCGAAACACGTCAGCCTTTCTTTGGCACTTGGATGACACTTCTTTTATGTCGGGGCTCTTGGTGCCATATGAAGCATATTTCCAGTGATTGTCGTTTCTTATGCAATTTGTCACTTCTTGTTTGAGAGTATAATTCAACTTTCATTCAATAAACTGCTGTCTGAGATAATGCGCTAGGCCAGTGCGATCTTGTTTTATTTTTTCCTTCTTTAAAGCAAACATGTCAGGAGAGACATATGAGGGCTGCCATTGCTGACCTTTTTTTTTTTTTGGAAAGTTCTAGCCACCCAAGTTTTTTGCTGTATGTAGAATTTTCAGAGGGAGAGAACATCAATGGTGGGCTGACATTTATTTTGCAACAGTTTTCCTAGTGCAGGTATAGGCAACACATTTTGTTTTTTTTAAATAGAGAAGGGAAGGGTTAGACTCTCTGCCATGATTTTCTTGTGTTCTCTGTCTCTATTGTTACTGCAACAGAAAATAAAGTGAAATCCTTCATTTTAAAATGTTATGAGAGCAAAAAGGTGAAGGAAAAATCTTCCAATAGGGACAAATGTTGTGATGAGAACTGTCTACGATGGGTGACTTGTACCTACTAGTAAACTTTTTATAAAGGAAACATGCACCATTTAGGAGATATTCACTATTTCTGCAGCCATTGTTGTCACCGGCGCATGTGCACTGTGCTCTGAAGTGACAGCATATTGAGTATGCACAGGTGTAACATCATTGTGGCTCAGCCATTCAAATGGCCAGAACCCACGAACCCAGAAGGAAGACTGGGTAAAGATGGAAGCCCTGTCAGCATTAACAGCATACCATTGGGAGGGCTTCATTACATGGTCAGTCTTTCATAATATGCTAGTATTCCATATGTGAGTAGTCACTGCTGTGTCACACATTTCAAACAGCCTGCCTTCTGAACTACAGAGGTACTGAGAGGAGGCGTTTCAGGAGGTGAATCAGTACAGGAATCACTGCTTGCAGGCAGCAAGGTTCCATGGAGGGAACCAAGCATGCAGGGAATCCAGGAAGTTGTGGAAATAGATGGCCAGCAGTCAGCACTCACAGTATGAAAGGAGATTTTACAAGCTTATATTGAATTGTCAAAAATAAATATTGTTTGTTTTGCTATTACAATAATATTATAAAATGAAAGTGATGTGACCATAGACCTCCTTTAAAAAAAATGAACCTTTATACCACTATACTATATTTATTTTTTTACTCCTTTTGTTGCCATGAAAGCTTAGTAAATACTATTGAGGGGAGGAGTAGGTAATTAGGGAGGGAGTTGACAGTCATTTCTATGCATCCATTCCTTTTGTATTCACTACCTTGCATGCATTTCTCCTGCAATTCCCCATGACTGGGTATCCAAGAATCAGTATCTTATAACATGAATTAGTACAATGATTTTTGTAACCAAAGGGAACCTGCAGAAGAATGGATTGGTCACTGTAGGTTGCACATTATAAAGTGGAATTCAAAATTTTTAATACTATAGGGGACATGTCTGTGGCAGTGCCCTTAAAGATTTACCTTTGTCTTTAATTCCACATGAAAAGAAAACCATGAACCTTCTGTACCAAGGCATTTCCTTTGTTTGAGACCTAGAACTGTGTATCTGTAATTTAAGATCATTCACTGTGCCACTTACTGCTATTCTCACAAGATTTGGAGTGAGGTGTGATGATGTCCCTACTGTGCTGCACACTGGTCTCCCTGCTGGAGTGAAAGCCTTACCTGAGGACTTTCATTGGAGGGATCTCCCTGCCTCTGTTTCATCCATTCTGTGGATCTGTGGTTTCTGCACCTCAACCGTTGTTTCTTGATCATACTTCCACCAGTCATAAGATCATTACTCATGAAGTGGAAAATTCTAACACAAGAAAGTAAAACTCCTGTATCACGAAAAGAACCTCAACACTGTGCATAACAAGACATCACAACACAGTAAAGAGGTAAAGATCAGCTGCAGGGAGTCTACAAGCAATACTGGTGACTCCAGTAGTCTTTTGTCTTCTGTCTTCTGCTTGACTTGGACAAAACTTCTTCAGTCCAGCTCCTTTATATTCACCATCAGCCTAGCTAAGATTAGTAAGTCACATTCAACTTGAATTGTGCTGCAATGTTAAAAGTATTTTTCTTCTTATCCAATGGTTTGAAAAAGCTGCTTAGTTAAGCAATGAAACACCTTTAACGTTAGACAAGTCCATTTGAATGTGACTAACCACTAGCTATAGCATGATATGAATAAATGAAAACATTCACAGACCTTTAATGCCAATATTTCAGTAAAATAGCCCTTGATTTGTATTTGTTTAGATGCTTGGTCTCATCAAGATAAGGATCTTCCAAATTATCTGCCTGGCACACCCCAGCATATAGATCAGAGAGAGCATCTGGACTCTCCACCACCATGGAAAGCAAAACTTGACACAAAGATTCCAGAACCGAGGTTCCTGGTACCGCCCGGTTTAGAACATCTAAGCAAGGTGAATTTAAAATATTTTCATTGTTTCAGAGCTCCAGGCAAATAAAAAAAAATAATAAAGAAAAATGTATCTGGGTTATTTATTCATTTTAAATCCAGGAAAAGTGTTATCACATAGTGCTAATATAATTACCTGAAAACCAATTTTATACTAATTTCCCAAAATTCTTTGCATATCAGAAATCAGGAGTCAGAAATTGGACCAGCACTGAGAACCAATTAGCTTCTATTGTATTGTTCAGTGCTGTCATCCTAATATTTTTCAGGTACTAGGTATTAGAAGGGGAGCTGTTCAGGCAGTTTTCAAGAGGGGGAGACCAAAAGAAGGTTGTGGGGGATGCTGTAGGTTCTACATTGTGGTTTATATTCAAGGCATATACAGTATTGTAGCAGTGATTTGTGAATAACAAGAGTTACTGGACACATCAAAAAACATTTTAACAAGTAAACCAGTTCAATAAAACTTTTAAGATTAGATTTTTTTCCCAAATCTGTTGTTACAGAATAATGAGTAATTCAAAGAAAGAGAAGTGTCTCTTAAAAAAGAACTACACTGAGTCTAAACCCCACAAACAAAAAAAAACATTGCTTAATTAATTTTTAATATTCAAAGCAAATTCACCCATCCATCCATGTCTACATGGTTTATTTTGCTGAGAAATCGCTTTTAAAAACACCACCCTAGCATTTATGGTTGTGGCCATCTTAAATAAGAGCAGATGATTCATGTAGGATTTACTTTCTGAAATCCATATGCTCTTAGCTCAGGCATGCAGGCAGGAGGATGTGCTTAGCTGTAGACTTCTGGTATGTATGATATAATTTGCCTAGGCATGGAAACCACGGGGTAACTGAAAAAAATGTAAACATAAAGTTTAAAACAATTTAATATGATATACTTTCCTATCTATTTCCTAATGCTAGCAGCATAAGGATTAACAATAGTCAATGTTGATTGGGGGGGAATGAAGTTCCACTTTAAGCTCTATATTTGACTTACTGTCTGCTGTGAATATAGATAAGCCAAAGCTTCGCAAGTTGTCTCTCTGTACGCATTGTACTACATGTGCTGTGTTAGATAACTATCATTTATGAGATATAACGTTTATATATGAATTGGTTTTCTAGGTACAACAGATCATTGTTCATCAGCAAGCGGAGTTGCTGGGAGGTGAGTAGTTATCATTAAAAGTTCTGTGAGTATCATCAGATTTTCCCTGACATACCAGGCCAACAATATTTGACAGGAAAGTACATTTATTGCAATCAATAAATTCATTAACATCTGTCCTTCAATAGGAAAATGCGTCTATTCAAACTATTTAAAATAAAATTAATCCTGCATTAACTAAACATTCACTGCATATTTTTCAAATGAGAAATAAGGGCTACCATTGGTGAACTCCTACATATACTAGTTGCTAGGCTGTCTCTGGATTCAACTCTTTGGGTCACTAACTCGGAAAAACTATGCAGATAAGGAAACTTCCTCAATGCTGAGGGGCATGTGGGATGGTATCAGAATGGAAGTGAGCTTAACGCTTCCTGCACACATGCCATTGGGGTACCAATTTGCATGCCTGTTGGACCAAACTGGTAGTGCCACACACTTATTTTTTAGATTGAAAATTAAAAAAATTTTGAATGATCATCCTGTGTGGAAACACAGAATCAGCTTTTGGTTTAGTGGGTCTATATACAGAATTTCTTGCATTTTTTTGGGAAATGTACTGATTCCCTAAGACTTAGGGAGTAAGGGCAGATGATTCATGTAGGATTTACTTCCTAAAATCCATCTGTTCTTAGCTCAGGCATGCAGGCAGGAGGATGTGCTTATTCAAACTATTTAAAATAAAATTAATCTTGCATTAACTAAACATTCACTGCATATTTTTCAAATGAGAAATAAGGGCTACCATTGGTGAACTCCTACGCATACTAGTTGCTTGGCTGTCTCTGGATTCAACACTTTGGGTCACTAACCCGAAAAAACTAATCAGATAAGGAAACTCCTTCACTGCTGCGGGGCATGTGGGATGATATCAGCATGGAAGGGAGCTGAATGCTTCCTGCACACATGCCGTTGGGGTACCAATCTACAAGCCTGTTGGACCAAGCTATATACAGAATTTCTTGCATTTTATTGAGGGGGGGGGGGATGTACTGATTCCCTAAGTCTTAAAGTCTAAATCTAGTCTTAAGTCTAAGTCTAGTCCAAAAAAAAAAAATCTGTATATAGACCCACTAAACCAAAAGCTGATTCTGTGTTTGCACACAGGATCAGCATTCACAATTTCTTTTATTTTAAAAATAAAAAATAAGTTTGTGGCACTACTAGCTTGGACCAACAGGCATGTAAATTGGTACCCCAATGGCATGTGTGCAGGAAGCTCCTTTCCATACTGATACCATTCCACATGCCCCTCAGCATTGGGCATGCCATGAAAAAGGCCCCTTTTAACCCCAAAAAAAGATACTGTTAGGATAAGAAATATTTATTATGTTAAACATTCAGTGACAGCATATTTGCTGCATTACAAATATGGTTCCTTTGCCCACAAATATATAGCGAATCCAACACGACATGTACACTGATTTTTAACAATATGTATAAGTCTTTCCCTTGGAGGTCTTACCTCTATATTAGTTTAATAATGACTATGTAGAACAGTGTATTCCTATAATTCAGCTTTAAATAATCAGGCAAGCATTATCTGTCACAATATTATATTTCAGGAAGAAAAATTTTGGATCTAAATCTATAGATCAATGAAGAAATAACATTGACTTCTGAAATGTTTTCCACCCCCACCTCCATTTCACACATGCTACTTCCTACTATTTAAAATAAATTCTATCTTTTTACCTCTCCATGAATCTGAAATTGGATTCAAATTAAAGCTTTTTGGATCACTGTACATCTTTCAGCATATAAAAGGAACTGTGACACTTAGTGATGCTTTTCATGATTTTCACTCCTGCCTCGGTACAAGTTGTATTTACAGGAAAACTGCCACCAATTAGCTACAAGAGGTCTAGAAAGAATTTGAAAAAGATAATGTATGTGAATGATGACAGTGAGATTTAACAAAAGGGCATTTTGTCTTGAATTCAATTAAGGCTTGAGTCTTAGTAGGAGACAAGTATTAAACAACATAGCTAAAGGACCCCACAGGAGAACAAGCCCAGCTTGCAACTGACTCCACGTGGATAATCTTGCCTATGGCTATACAAACTTCCATTCCTTTAGTGCTTTCTTTTTTTTCTTTTTGCAATGACTGCAATATTTAATGGCTTGCACGAAAATTTAAAGTACAAAATCAGGTATTGAGTGGATTGGTGGGAGAAAAAACAAAATATGTTCAAGCTTGATCGATCACCGTAGGATACTTATTTTGTATTTAAAATTATATTCAATGATGGATTCTACATGATTCTTCATTTTAATGCTCCGCTCATCACTCGCATTATTGTTTTAGTTCAGCTCCATACTGTATAAAGAATTTAAATATTGTTTGAGTAATTTACCCAATAGCTTGATCTTAAATTACATAGTGATTGGAGGAACAGCACGAAGTAAACTGTAGGTTAAAGCAATTACTAGAAGTAAGAGCCACATTTATTGAATCAAGTGCAATTATAACTGTACTGGCAACTATGATATAGTTAAATAACTAACTAACTAACTAATCTATTAACAGTGGCTTTATCTAATTTTAAGTTGGCTTACACAGAACACACTATAGTTCACTTTTAGTATAATAAAACATTCAGTGGTGTCTGCCCCTTAATTTTATTGCAAACTCTGGTGAAGCATAGGAGACAAGAGCATCTGACATTCCACCTAAAAATACTCTACAAACACTTTAATGGAAAACTATGACCAGCCTATTTTTTTACATATTCTTATTCAATTCTTGCATCAGCTGTAAAACAAGCCCTCAATGGCATCTGTAGTTATGGGTCGTGTGGAACAATTAATCAAACACAATTAAAAGTCAGGTCACAACACTTTGCTCTCTACCCTCTTTCACTGCACCTGTATTGTTTTCAAATTATTATTATAATAATACAGGATTTATATAGCACCAACAGTTTGCTCAACGCTTTACAATATAACAGGAGACAATACAGTTCAATACAAGAGGGATAGGAGGGCCCTGCTCCTTGGAATTTACAATCTAGGAGATAAATTAGAAATTACGATGCTTATATATATAAAAAAAAGGTAAAATTTAGGAGCTTTTGCTGTAAATTTTAAGGATGAACCGCTTTGCAGTGGTTGTAGTTACAGAAGCCCTACATATGTATGTTAATATTTAAAGCAGAGTTCCACCTGACTTTTAAAGTTTGTCCCTATCTCTTTCTTGCTGCCCCATCAATGTTTGGCACTTTTTTTCAATGTTTTCATACCTTTATTTGGGCTTAAGTGTTTTACTTCCTATTTATTTATTTATTTATTTCAGGTACTTATATAGCACTGTCAATTTACGCAGTCCTTTACACATATATATTGAACATTCACATCAGTCCCTAACCCTCAAGGGGCGTACAATCTAAGGTCCCTAATTTACATTCATACATACACATATTAGGGCCAATTTAGACAGGAGCCAATTCACCTACCAACATGTCTTTGGAGTGTGGGAGGAAATGGGAGCACCCAGAGGAAACCCACACAAGCACAGGGAGAACATGCAAACTCCATGCAGGAGGCACCATGGTCGGGAATCGAACCCATGACTCATTTACTGCAAGGCAGATGTGCTAACCACTAAGCCACTGTGCCGCCCATGTACCTTGCCACGGCCAGGTACGTCATATTCACCCACTCATTGGTCCATGGGATATATGTGTCATCAATCCCAGGAATCAATGGGCAGCAGGGAAGACTGACTTGCTCCCTTTTTGGGTTGCTTCATTGATTGACGGTTGTCATAGCAAAGGGGCGGGAACTTCCACTGACACCGCCATTGCTATGGCATCCTTCAATACAAGGAAGTCTCCACACCTTCTTCACACTGCGCAGCAGCACCATTTCCCGGAAGAATGTCCGAGTGGGCTTCAGATGCCCACACTGAAGATGGAACCTTGCAGAATCAAACAGTTCTGCTTTAAATTGTTTGCAAAATCAAATCTTCAGTACTTACAAATTAACACACATGCACTGTAAATTTCCAAAGCATTTAGCATTGATCAGTATGTACAGTTAACCCTTTAAATCCAATGTTGTTTTTATAGTTTTGGATAAAGTGGAAAAGGATTAGAACCTCTGTCATATTTTAATTCTATCTGGGACCATGTTGGGGAGACTTGACTTCTCTACCTGCCCACTGTCACCTGGTGACTATCACTGAAAAAAGTTATAACTAAATTAACAAACGCATTCCTTTCATTTGTTTCATTTGGATGACGTCCCATCAAGCGATAATAGTTTGCGCCTACGGGAAATTATTAACATTTTCACATTTTTTCCATAATTTGGATTAGGATAATGAATGGATCTGAATTTCATTCTGATTATTAATTCAGATACACATGACACCAGTCAATATTGTCCAATCAGCTCATGTCAATTTCTCTTGGTGGGATGGACTAGCATCTGAAAATATTGAATCTGTCCGGTCTGATAATATACTGTATCGAATATATAGCATTCTTCTGGAAAGATTACAACATTTTTCAAATCCACCTGGACCTATGAATATATGAAACGAAAGCCGAAGATACAAAATTAATTCTGAAAACAAATTGGTTCAGCATAATGAATATGACAAAATGAAATTCTTCAATTAACAAATGCATCTGAAAGGAAACAAAACAAAAATTTTCGGAGTGCACATGTCTATGGGAAACATCATAAAGGGGAAGTCCAAGTTACTCTCAACTTTGATGTAGGTCCCAACACACTAGAACAATAGGAACATGAAAGAGGCTCCAACTTTTCACCATTAGAATTGAAGAAAGACTAAAATGTGTGTGTGTGGCTACAAATGGTTCTAAAATTCTACTCCAAGCATAATTCTTATAGGATCCTAGAGTAGATTCAAGTGATACTATTAACTTCTGTTATGCTATTCTAAATTTGGGTTGGCAGGATAAATCATATGTTGGCTAGTTATTTACTTTGTAGGAAAATTAGCAATCTATAATAGGACCTTTTAGGCAAAAGAGTACCAAATCATTCTTTATCTCTTTATCTTTGAAGAGGTCTATGTGTAATAGAAATTGCTTCAAGTAACCCTCTATCACTATTAATAATTCAATGGCAAATCCTATACACAAATCTTGCATACTATAAACATTTGATAATGACTAGATTTGTATATGAGATTTTATTGTTGATATGTTATTAGTGATATATTGCTGAGTAAGTTATAAACAATTAATTTTCCATTGGAGAGGAATTCTGAAGATCACTGTTTTACTAAAATGACTCTTTCTTGAAGTAGTTGAGCAGTGTAGAGGCTAGAAAAGGGAATAAAAATCATTATTTGCATGCAATTAAAAAGGGCCCAAGACTTGAGAAAATGTATGTGTGTGCTGACATATATTATTTGTGCCTTTGGTATTTTGCCTCTATTTAGTTCAGCCCCCAGTTAGACACTTCCAGCCTCCAGGATTCCAGAATTTCATTCTTAAGGGACTATTTACTAAAAAAGAAATTGCTGTGTAAATGTCTCTTCAAATAATCCCTATAAATTATGTAATATGTTGACTTCCTACAGTTGTCAGCTGCATAATTGTAGCTGACCCCAATTAGGAAAATGCTGTATTATGGCAACTAGATTGAGCTGACGAGTCGATGTGCCATGTGTTAAAGAATCCTAGGTTTCAATGCACATTAAAGTGGTATTAAACCCAAAGTCAGAAATGTCATACAGTATATTGCAGCTTACCAATTCCTAGATGTGGTGGCTGCATTAGTTTTCTTTCTTAGGCTTTTTTCTTTCTGTTTTTACTTGGTGATCTGCCCAAAAACACCCTTTCTGTATTAGAGTGCCTCCACTCTGGATGATGAGGAACAAGGGGCACCTTTGGACAGCAGAATTGTCAGTCTGATAATACTGCTTAAAGTGGTTGTAAAGGCTTAAGGGTTTTTTACCTTCATGCATTCTATGCATGAAGGTAATAAACCTTTTGTGTGCAGCATCCCCCCCCAGCCCCCCCAATACTCACCTAAGCTGCCTCTCGATCCAGTGATGTCCACTAGAGTCTTGGCTATTCCGGGACTCCCTCTCCTCTAGCTGAGACAGCAGCGGGAGCCATTGGCTCCCAGTGCTGTCAATCACAGTCAGTGAGCCAATGAGAAGAGAGAGGGGGCAGTGCTGAGCTGCAGCTCTGTGTGAATGGACACACAGAGCTGCGACTGGTGAGTGCATAGGCTCGGGTGCGCCCATAGCAAGCTACTTGCTGTGGGGGCACCCAACAGAAGGGAGGGGCCATGAACGCCGGCAAGGGACCCGAGAAGAGGAGGATCTGGGCTGCTTTGTGCAAAACCACGGCACACAGCAGGTAAGTACAGACGTGTTCATTATTTTATTTTTTTATTTAATTTAGGCCTTTAGAATTACTTTACCACTCTGCAGCTTTTTATGAAGCCCCGCCCACTTCAAACTGGAAAGTATTTAAATATGCTTCAACTTCAAAAAGTTTTACTCTATTGCCATATGCCTTACATAATGGCAGTACAGTAAAATATTGTTGAGTCATATGTATGATGTGACATTGCTGTGCTAACATGACTTTGTTTCTGTTTATCAAGTATTCCTTGGCACTGAAAAGAGCAACAAGTATGAAATAAAGGACATCTTTGGACAAAGAATTTACTTTGCAAAAGAAGAAAACATCTACCTTAACAAAAACTTGTGTGGCCCAGTGCGGCCTTTCAAAATGCACATTTCTAATAATGCTGGCCGGGAAGTAATCACAGTTATTAGACCCCTGAGATGCATTACTTGCTGCTTTCCCTGCTATTTACAAGAGGTCAGTGAAGTTGTGGTGATCGCACTTGTTAATATTATAGCAGTTTTTTGATGAGCAGCACATGTTCTTTGCTAAAAACAGTTTCCTTTTCCCGATGGGGATAAAAATGGCATTCACATAAGTTTTAGATGAGAAGGGTGAAAGTACATAATGGTTTTAAAAATGTCATGTTGACTTTTAGGATGCAAACAAATGACAGTAATGATCAGACTACACTTTCCTGTTGAAGAAATTTGCAAAATGTGAAGCATAGGTAATTTTATAAAGCGCACTACAGGAAATCTAGTGACAAATAATTAAAAGCACCTGTTTTGACATTTTACAACAGGGACTGTTTATGTCATAGCCCTTAATTGTAAAGGTGGTATTGCTATACAATGGGCATTTTAACATATAAAGACTTATAGATTTGAACACTTATTAAACCAACTGACATTTATAATAACTGAAATGAGCAATTCCCTGCAAAGTAAACACTAATTAATTACCTGTTCCACTTTTAATGCCACCAAAATCCATGGAGTTGAAGAGATAATCTTGCTAAAAGATCTACATTTACATTTAACAGTTTCGGCAGTATCGAATGCAGACATCCCCACTACACTTTGTGGTTCTATCTGCCAACCTCTACATCACTACATGATACAGTAACAGGTAAGTATTACGTGTCTGCTTTGCAGGTAGCTACTCATTTCATGTATAGTTGTTTTATATATATTTTATTTAATATCTATGGTTAGAAATGGAATATTGACATTTTTATTATTATTAACATAAATATGAAATATAGCATAAAAAAACATATAGTATTCTCTTTCTGAGCAAGCAATTTAAGATTTTGGTGCATTTGCACAAGAACTCCATTTCCACTCTGCCCTAATAAGTTTGTACTTTACAGGGGTCAATAGCTCAAGCTGAAATTTCCATAAGTGAATACGTAACAGTAGTAAAGCTTCTGTCTCACAACCCCTTTTTCTGGTTCTGACGAAGGTTGCAATGAGAGACAGCATTGCTTGAAAATACTGTAGATAACTGTAGCCTCCCTGCCTTGATTAGGAGTCTCTTCTAAATTTAGTGGTGCTAAGCTTAAGTCAGCTTAGCTTGAGTTGATAGTTTAGCTGTCTTAGGTATCTTCTGGGCCCTGATTACTGTATGTGTCTTTCTAATGCCAGTAGGTGGAACTGCTGCCTCTGAGAAAAGCATAAGAGCTCCACTAATAAGAGTTATGAATACGTATCTCTTCTTGGCCAACCAGTAGGAGTTTCCTTGCCACTGGTGCATACTGGGAGAGGATAAATATTCAGTGAATGACCCTTGGAAAACATTCTGTTCTTCCCTGGGCCTCCTGCCATGGGCAGGGGTGTGTCTTGGGTCTTCTCCCTGATAATCATGTGGCTGTACAGTGGCCTGGATTTGAGGCCTAGCCTGTGGACCCTGGGGATTGAGGAACCATAGAAGACCTCCAGATGTGACGAGGGGCCATAAAAAAGCTCGAATGTGGAGCTTGGACCCCACTGGAATATGGAGTATTCTCTCCAGGGTGCCGGAGCAGATTTTTCAAGTACCTTACAATCAGGAGTGTTACAATCACAGAATGCAACCTCGGCTTCAGGGGTCTCTATCTGTGATGACTATAATTATCGTGATTCCCTTTTGTGGAGTCTAGTAAATCATGAGTATCCTGTGCATTTAATTCTCTCCTAGGAGTGTGAAAGTAAGAAATAAACCCCTTTTGATATACCTTAAAGTGACTGGTGCTCAATTGTCCATGTCCCACTATTGCCTAAGTAATCAACCCCTAAGGTGAAATACCAGCCCACCCGTCTTCGGGGGTAACCACCATGCTTCCATGGGTCAAGGGGTGATATTTAACTACTGTTGTGAATTCTAATATAACACTTGCCAATATAAAACTTTTATTATGGGACTTTCATGACATCAGTTTAATGATTGCAAAGTTAATGTTTAAATAGAATAACACTGTTCAACAAATTTTTATTTTTTGCCAGTTTTGGAAACAAAAGGATCCATTTCTTAATGAATTTCACATTCTGAGTTCAAATATAACAATGAAATTTGTCAATTGGCTCTAGTTTTTCTGTAAACGGAAAGTTTTCTACTATAGGCGTAATGACTACATAATGCACAATAATTATATAGATAGATGTCTTTCCACAAATATAAAGCAAGTGATATTGACTACATAACAAAGCCTAAATGGCATAATATATTGCATAGGATTACCAAGAAAAATTATAGCCATAAGCTAAGTTGAATCATTTTAATACTTAGGATTCTCACTAGTTTTGTCTTCAGTTTGTGTCGGTTTTGCTTCTCTTGGCTTTTCTCTTGTATTTGAGGAAAGGGCTATCTCTTACAACTGCACGTGACTACACGCTTCAGGTTCTTCCTCACTTGACTCAACCACGAAGGATTCTGGTGCTTTAGGAATTGGTAGCCCCTCTCCATGAGGAACTGGACGTATTGCTGATGGAATATTTGGATAGTGCACAGATAACTTTTTCTTCTTATTTAGCCCTTTTACAATTGGAGGCACCATACAAAAGTAACAATTACTAACATGATCTGTTGGCTCTCTCCAAATCATTGGCACAGCGAAAGGCATAGATGCCTTTTTTCCATTCAACCATTGCTCCAGTGCCGTCCCACAAGAATTGCAGCATATATGTGGTGCCCAGCTCTTGTCCTGGTCTCCTATCTTGCAGCCAAAATACAAGTTGTAGGCTTTCTTAATCATTCCTGTTATCCTCCTTTTTTGTGAGATAAAAGTTATTTCACCGCAGATATAGCAGAAATTATCTGCTTTATTCACACAAGTTCAAGGCATTACTGAGTAGCCTATATAAGCATAAAACGAAATGTAAAGACGCTGTCGAACTACAATCAGCTACAGATACTGCAGATTTTATGCAGTGAAGTGATGCAATTAAAGGCTAATATTGCATCATCTCAGTATACATGCAATTTTCTATTGGTCACCAGTATCAATTGCGCAATATGCAGCTGAAGTTGCATCATAATTTTGAATGGCTTACGTCATTAGATGGGTGAATATATCATGGAAACTAGAGCCAATCAACATTTTTTAGGGTCATTTTCGTTTTCAGCACCCCAAAATTATGTAAGATTAGCTAATTTTATGCCCAAAACTTTTTACCTGTTGAACAGTGTAATATTTAAGTAAAAACTTTTTGCATAAATAGTATGCCTCGGGGCAGACTGACAAACTCATGGGGCCCCCGGGCAATAGGGGATCATGGGGCCCCTGTGTCCTTGCCCAAACTCAAAAAAGCCTATGAAAAAGGTACCAGGGGCATCTCATGGGGCCCCCCACTGACCCCGGGCCCTCGGGCAGTGCCCGAGTTTCCAAATGGTCAGCCTCTTATGCCATACATACATCATGTAGTTCTAGACTACACATGTCCAAAACTAGTCCAACATTTTATGAAAAAAAAAAAAAAGAACTATCCATATAGAAATTATTTGTAGAACAGCCAATGCAGAATCTTGAAACACTTGCACTTTCATTTTATAACAACAGAATTATAACAGTAATTCAAACAATAGTTACATATGACAATCCAATATAAGCTATCTTGAAAAAACTTCTTTCATGCTGTGAGTTCTGCCTGTCTGCTGGTCATCTATTTCCACAACTTCCAGGATTGCCTGCATGCTTTGCAGCTTCACCTCTGCTGTTTATTTTGAATTTTTTAATGTGTAAAAGAGTATAACAATTTTAAATTTTTACTATAGATACACTTAAATGACTATTCATGTAATCCATTTAATAAATAAATAAAATATCTGTATATACTGACATTCTCTATCATTTACAATAGGAGAGGATGCTCTTCAAGGACACCACAGAGTTGTCAAGAATTACATTAATTTACCCAGTATAGTAACTAGGTATCAGTCATGTAACATATCACATCAGTGCATGCTCACAAGGACCTTAAAGGGTAACCTATTAAAAGGTTGTTGAGGCATACGAGGAATCCAGGGCACCTGGATGAAACACTGCAATAACCCTGAAACTCCATTCTACAAATGTTTGGTCAACATCTAATCAGGACTATTGCATTGTCAATTACTGACCACTGAGCTGCCCCACTTTATTCTATATGGCATAAATTATTAAATACATGCATGCCAGCTATAACAGGCCTAATAGATTTTCCAACCAACCTCTTTCCTAATGATAAAATATATCTTAGCATGGTCTCCCCATGTGTCCATGGCTTCCAATAATATATATGTATATAGTGTATAATATATACACTATATTGCCAAATGTATTGGGACACCTGCCTTTACACACGCATGAACTTTAATGGCATCCCAGTCTTAGTCCGTAGGGTTCAGTATTGAGTTGGCCCACCCTTTGCAGCTATAACAGCTTCAACTCTTCTGGGAAGGCTGTCCTCAAGGTTTAGGAGTGTGTCTATGGGAATGTTTGATCGTTCTTCCAGAAGTGCATTTGTGAGGTCAGGCATTAATGTCGAACGAGAAGGCCTGGCTTGTAGTCTCTGCTTTAATTCATCTCAAAGGTGTTCTATCAGGTTGAGGTCAGGTCTCTGTGCAGGCCAGCCATGTTCCTCCACCCCAAACTCGCTCATTCATGTCTTTATGGACCTTGATTTGTGCAGAGATGAGCAGTCATGTTGGAACAGGAAGGGGCCATCCACAAACTTTTTCCACAAAGTTGGGAGCATGAAATTGTCCAAAATGTCTTGGTATGCAGATGCCTTAAGAGTTCCCTTCACTGGAACTAAGGGGCCAAGCCCAACCCCTGAAAAACAACCCCACACCATAATACCCCCTCCTCCAAACTTTACACTTGGCATAATGCAGCTCGTCAAGTACCATTCTCCTGGCAATGGCCAAACTCAGACATATCCATCGGATTGCCAGACAGAGAAGAGTGATTCATCACTCCAGACAACACACCTCCACTGCTCTAGAGTCCGGTGGTGGCATGCTTTATACCACTGCATCCAATATTTTGCATTGCACTTGGTGATGTAGGGCTTGGATGCAGCTTCTTGGCCACGAAAACCCATTTCATGAAGCTCTCTGTGCACTGTTGTTATGCTAAATTGAAGACCACATGAAGTTTAGAGATCTTTAGCTATTGACTTGCATATAGTTGGCGACTTTTGTGCACTGTGTGCTTCAGTATGCGCTGAATTCGCTCTGTCATTTTATGTGGTCTACCACATCATGGCTGAGTTGCTGTTGTTCCCAATTACTTCCACTTTGTTATAATACCACTAACAGTTGACTGTAAAATATTTAGTAGCAATGAAATTTCACAGACAGACTTATTGCACAGGTGGCAACCTATCATGGTACCATGCTGGAATTCACTGAGCTCCTGAGAGCGACCCATTCTTTCACAAATGTTTGTAGAAGCAGTCTGCATTCCTAGGTGCTTGATTGACAGACCCAACCAGGACAGGGGCTTTTGGAAGGGACTATGGGCTTGTCTTCCACCCGCTGATTATGGCCAATAGAGGAGACCACCAGGGATTTTGTCTGCTTCTCCTGGATGGAGCATGGAGGAGAGCTGGGTTCTGAAACCCTTTGACTGGCCGGGAGTATCTACTGGGATTATGTGCCCAGGAAGTCCCCAGAAGAGTGGTGCGTCTGTGGGAACATTGTGTTGGATTAATCATGCAGACAAACATTCACCAGATGGAGATATGGAACTCTTCTTGGGTATATTTCTTATCTTGCCCCAGTTGGTCCTCATTTCGCCCTGGCTACTACCAACTTTATATTTTTACCTTTTTATATTATTTCTGCCGAAGATGTGCCACTTGGTAACCTAGATCTGAGCTGGATCTGGGGTGGGACATGTAGGTAAAAGTGGTGTAATGTACTTTATGTATCTGGGGCTGTGGAACAGTTTCTGGGCATTCTGGTGTGCACAACATTGCTAATTAAGACTTTTTGTGGACATGTTTTCCATCACATAGAGAAGGGAAGCAGGGTGGGGAATTCCTGTGACTATTAGCTATACTAACAAGACTTGTCTAGATGTCTAGCTGTTGTTTATATTAGTGTTTAAAGGTTGCATTGTCATGTTTTTACTTCTCGTACATCTTATCTTATCTATGCTAATATCCCCAGGAGAGGTATGTCCTCCTGGAGGTATAAAGTAAGTATTTGAGTTTGGATAAACAGTTATTCCTTTGGTTTCACCTCAACATCTTGTCTGTGTATGAGGCATGGGGTAAAGGGCTGGTATTAACTATCGGTCTGCTGGAAGGGTTTGGAGGGCAGGAGACACTGTTTGGTGGAGACACCCAGTTAGGGTGCTAGCCGGTCTGTCACAATACCCTACTGTTCTTGATGCTAACAATCACCTAAATGGTACCATACTGTCCAACACACCTTGAGGCTAAGAGAAGGGTTAAATGCCCAGCAAAGAAAAACAACAGCAATAACGATAAACTACAACAATTTAAACAGTGCAGTGTGCACTAGTAATACAAATTGCAGGCAGTGTAACAATTGTTCTTTAAACAGATTACATCCAAAAAACCTGGATCATAGAGGCAGAGTTCATGTCTAAGGAGTGCCCTAACTAATGGTAAATACACTGGGGGCTGTTAGAGAGTACAGTTTACTACCACTGGCCAGTGGTCACTTATCTATTGTTGACCAACACTCTAAATAGATTTTGTAATACCAGTGAACAAGGAGAATATACCTTCAAATGAGTAGGAAACAAAATCACTGGCCAAGATGCATTGATGGTGATAAAGGCACATCAGTGGTGTAGAATCATCTCCAGAATGCTGTGGGAACCATGAAGAGTTCAGCAGGCAGGCAGTCAGGCTGTGTACGGAGAATGGAGAGTGTACCCAGAACTGTCAGGATGCAGCGTGGATACAGTGGCTCAGTGGCTTCCTGGAGCTTTCTGCAACCTTTGGAAGTAGCTAGTAATGACGCCACTATGTTGGGGGCGTGGCTCACTGTGACACACACTGACAGCTTGAAATTGTGCACCTGCTCCAAGCAAAAACATGGTGCCTGACAGATATGTGGGATGTAAAAGAACATACTCTGCCCTATATGCTTATTTATTTAAAAAATGTATTGTACACATGTATGGTTCTCCAATAGAGCAGTGCAAAGTACAGAAATGATGTGCAAGTCCTGCCCATGGACATAACGTTTATAGGGGTGGCGCCACACTAGTGGTGGTATCCTGTGGACATTTTGATTGCTGTATGGTGAAGTTTGTGGGTGATTTATTTGTTTTAATGTGCTTTTTTATGTAAGTGTTTTTAATCCTTTTGGTACCATTAAATACTATATACAGAGAGTAGTGATGTCCTTGATGTTCATGGCGCACATATGTTCGACTTGAACATCGGCTGTTCGTGTGATTGGCAAACACACAAACAGTAAAAGCGTTCGGTGGGCACACCGCACTCCACAATGCACTGCGATCTCACAGTGCATTGTGATTGGCCAAAGCAATGTACCTGACCACAGGTCAGGTGCATTGCTTTGGCCAATCACATCACAATTGGGCGGAGCAAGTGGTGATGTTACTGCTAGCTCTGCCTAATTGTTTACATCTGACCGGCAACTGTCAGACCTGTCAGATTGGTCAGTCAGACAGATCGACGGGCTTCAGGCTTTATATTTCTTTCGGCGAGTTGGCATTGTCATGACAACACTGAACGCCGAGATTGACGATGGATTACAGTGAGGGAACCATTTTATTATTAATTTTAAATAAAGGACTTGTTATAAAGTGTTGTTTTGTTTTCAGTTCAATAAAGGATTTTTTCAAAAGTCTGTCGCCTTTATTTTTTCACAATTTAACCCTTCAGTAAATGGGTAGGGGTGCAATTACCCCTCACTCATTCAAAAGAGGGCAGGCAGCATCAGGGTGCCACCTTATTTAAAGGGGTACCCTGATGCCAATGAGCTCCCCTATCCACAGACCTTTACAACCACTGGGAAAGGGTTGTGGGAAAGAGGCCCTTGTGGGGAAGAGACATCGTCCCTATGCCAAGGGCATGTTGCTTGGTAAGCTGAAGGAAGCGGGGGGGTGCTTGTTTGTCCCCACCCCCTTTCCTGCCCTGCCAAACTTGTGCTCGGATCTGGTAGGAATTTAGGGAGGACTCCACACTTTTTTCCCCCATGTTTTGGGGGTGGGGATCCCCTTAAAAGTCCTACCAGGCCTAAATGGCCTGGTACGGCTTTTAGAAGCAACCCCATGCACTTCCCCCCCATTTTGGGAGGTGGGGTTCCCCTTAAAAGTCCTACCAGGCCTAAAGGGCCTGGTATTGCTTCTAGGGGGATCCCCACACACTTTTTAAAATACATTTTTACTGTGGGATACCTCCTAATCTTACTACCAGACCTAAAGGGTCTGTTATGGATTGGAGGGGACCCCCATTTTTTTTTTGTCATTTTTCAAAAAAAATTTCAGTCCTGCTGCAGCTGGTTCTATACATTATACAGATGTACAGCTTTGCAAGTAGTTTAAGGAGACCCCCCAGGCATGATATTTACAGGATTTTTTTTACTTTAAGCAATGAAAAAAGATTGCCCCTTTAAAAACTGTACTTTTTGAAAAAAAAATTTTCACTGATTCATGTCCCTCAGTGAGTCCCCATACCCCTTTATGGCCTACAACTTGCATATAAGCCTTCAAAATGGGCACTTTTGAATTTACAAGTTCGAGTCCCATAGACTTGAATTAAGTTCGAAGTTCGTGGTCAAACATTCATTAGGTTCAAATGTTCAACCGCGAACTGAACAGGGGGGTGTTTAGGCCATCACTAACAGAGAACTATTGGTCCTTTTTTTGCCTTTACATGTTTTTTATGAGTGTAAGCAGTGTATGCAACAGAGAAAATCCTGAAGTGTGCATCTTACCTTGGAAATAACTCAGAGCAATTTGAGGTCAAAATCTTGGAGGTGAGCAAATATATGTTATATGTGGTGGAGGCACACATGACACAACTTGTTTTCTGACATTTGGAAGACATATGGCACCTTATAACATTAGTGATTGAAGGCATTTTATACGGATTTTATTTTTTATTATGGACATTATTTATTTGGTGAATTGTATATAGGTTGCTCTACAATACTTTCTGTATATACTTCCTTTAGTTTATCTGCCCTCTCCTGACACCTGTGCATTGCTATTGGTCCCTGAGTTAGCCCATCATAGTAAGGATCCAGTAGGGATGTGAGGGCTAGGACTTAGTGGTAAGCTCCAGTGATAACCAGAAGTGTCTTTATGGATGCAACCATTCAGCCCTAAGTCTAAACTGACTACAGCAGTCTCTTTTATAAAAGCAAATCATTCATATCCAATTCTGGTCATGCATAACATGATAAATTAGGATGATGTAACCATCGACTGCAGCTAGGGGATGTACTTTAATGGATGACTCCAGTTGTCAGACAATTGCTATTACAGATAAAAGGTTGTCAAACATTTTAAAATGTCTTCTTGTGGCCAATAGCCAACTGCTGCATTATCAGTGGAGGTGAGGGAATAATGTTCTCAGCACTAAATCCTACTGTTGACAGAATCAGAAGGTCCACAATGGGCACAAAGATGGCCAGATATCCCACTGCCTATATACAGTGGGGATTGAAAGTTTGGGCACCCCAGCTAAACATTTGTATTAATGTGCATAAAAAAGCCAACGAAATTTGGAAAAATCTCCAAAAGGCATCAAATTACAGATTAGACATTCTTATAATATGTCAACAAAAGTTAGATTTTATTTCCATCATTTACACTTTCAAAATAACAGAAAACAAAAAAATGGCGTCTGCAAACGTTTGGGCACCCTGCAGAGTTAATATCTTGTACTGCCCCCTTTTCAAAGCTGAGACCTGCCAGTGTCATGGATTGTTCTCAATCATCGTCTGGGAAGACCAGGTGATGTCAATCTCAAAGGTTTTAAATGCCCAGACTCATCTGACCTTGCCCCAACAATCAGCACCATGGGTTCTTCTAAGCAGTTGTCTAGAAAACTGAAACTAGTTGACGCTCACAAAGCTGGAGAAGGCTATAAGAAGATAGCACAGCGTTTTCAGATGTCAATATCCTCTGTTCGGAATGTAATTAAGAAATGGCAGTCATCAGGAACAGTGGAAGTTAAAGCAAGATCTGGAAGACCAAGAAAAATATCAGACAGAACAGCTCGCAGGATTGTGAGAAAAACAATTCAAAACCCACGTTTGACTGCACGATCCCTCCAGAAAGATCTGGCAGACACTGGAGTTGTGGTACACTATTCCACTAAAAAGAGATACTTGTACAAATATGGTCTTCATAAAGAGTCATCAGAAGAAAACCTCTTCTATGTCCTCACCACAAAAATCATCGTTTGAACTTTGCAAATGAACATATAGACAAGCCTGATGCATTTTGGAAACAAGTTCTGTGGACCGATGAGGTTAAAATTGAACTTTTTGGCCGGAATGAGCAAAGGTACGTTTGGAGAAGAAGGGGCACAGAATTTAATGAAAAAATCCTCTGTCCAACTGTTAAGCATGGGGTTGGATCAATCATGCTTTGGGGTTGTGTTGCAGCCAGTGGCACAGGGAACATCTCACGAGTAGAAAGAAAAATGGATTTAATAAAATTTCAGCAAATTTTGGATGGTAAGTTGATGACATCTGTGAAAAAGCTGAAGTTAAAGAGAGGATGGCTTCTACAAATGGATAATGATCCTAAACACACCTTGAAATCCACGGGGGATTACATCAAGAGGCGTAAACTGAAGGTTTTGCCATGGTCTTCACAATCTCCTGACCTCAACATAATTGAAAATCTATGGATAGACCTTAAAAGAGCAGTGCGTGACAGACAGCCCAGAAATCTCAAAGAACTGGGAGACTTTTGTAAGGAAGAATGGACAAAGATACCTCAAACAAGAATTGAAAGACTCTTGGCTGGCTACAAAAAGCGTTTACAAGCTGTGATACTTGCCAAAGGGGGCAGTACAAGATATTAACTCTGCCGGGTGCCCAAACTTTTGCAGACGCCATTTTTTTGTTTTCTGTTATTTTGAAAGTGTAAATGATGGAAATAAAATCTAACTTTTGTTGACATATTATAAGAATGTCTAATCTGTAATTTGATGCCTTTTGGAGATTTTTCCATCTTTCGTTGGCTTCTTTATGCACATTAATACAAATTTTTAGCTGGGGTGCCCAAACTTTCGATCCCCACTGTATATACTCTGGGACATCTGCCCATAAAATCTCTGATAATCTCTCCAAATACATAAGCAACTAAATACCTTAATGTACTGTACATTCATAGATTTGATGAAGTCATTGGTTTATTCTTTAGCATTGCACACAGGTTCAGAGGGAGGTTTGCAGCTTGACAATGTAATTTATGCCTGCAGTCTAATTTGGGAACTATATAATAAGGCACATATTTCCTTTGTTGTTCTTTTAATGCCAAGAGCTTTGCTGTGTTGGACCCTGTAGTGCAGTACTGAATGTATCAGAGATAAATTCAAATGTCATATCCCAATTATAATAGTTAACGTTGCAAAATATTTTAGACCACAGTAGCTGAATTCTGCCCTTTTGCAAAGGCCAAGTCAATGCAATGCCTCTACTTTGTGTCTGAAATAATTTGTACAATAGTTTTTTCTTCACTGTCTCCAGAAATAAAGCTAGAGAGATTGGTAAGAGAAAGATAACTATAATGCAGAGTTTGATCTTGGTTTCTGCTTGAATGATATATACGCAGTTTGAGTTCTCAGTAGCATTTTCTATCATTTAAAGTAGAACTCCAGTAAAAAATATGTTTTGGATAGAGTGGGTAAATCTGGCTATACATGGGTAGTTTTATTTTTCAGCTATTGGACTGAACGAAAAAAAAAAACCTGACATATTCCATCATCCTCTCAAATGAATTGGATGGAGAAATCCCCCTACCATTACATTGTGTTATGTCAGCAGGACCTGCCACTGTCAGAATACACTGATCAGCTGATCGACAAAAGGTTTCTAGCATGTCCCTTTACCAGAAGTCATTCAAATGATCTACTTCTTTTAAGTAGGGATGGCCACACACTGATCAAAATTTGTCAAGTCCTTGCTGAGCCGGAATAATTTTTATTATTATTACAGGTTCTTATGTAGCGTTGACAATTTATGCAACGCTTTAAAATATATATTGTACATTCACAAGGAATGCCATCAAGGAACTTACAATCTAAGATACCTACATCACATACATATATACATTCATTGGCCAATTTAGGCAGCAGCCAATTAACCTACCAGCATGTCTTTGGGATGTGGGAGGAAATCGGAGTACTGGGAGGAAACTCAAGCAGGCACAGGGAGAACATGCAAACACCATATAATTCTGTGGTTGGCGTTCAAACTGATGACCCTTGTGCTGCTAGGTGGAAGTGCTACTTTGATCAGTTTGTGGCCAGCTTAAAAGTTTGAACAAGGTTTGATTGTAGTCTGTGCCCCATTGTGCAAGCTTGTCTTGCAAGATGTGCTGTCCCAGGAACAAATTTTTCAAGGCACATCTGGATGTACTCAAAGACAGAAAGGTTAATGCAGTCTTGCCGAAAACAGTAATTATGTTCATCAACACATCATATAGCAATTGTTTACAGGTTGCATGGACAATGTTGAATTTTTGTGTGCATTTATACTTTAAACTTGGAAAGACCAACCAGTTTACTTTTATTGTCAGTTTTATATTATCCATTTAATTCACTTTTATCAAGATTTTCATTGTGCTTCAGGGCGGGAACCATGAACCATGAAATACAATGCCCAGCATTTTTGTAGGCTTACATTCAGAGCCATTTAGTAAAATATTTACCTGCAACCATATGCACTAAGCATGCAGTTTAGCATGGATATCAGACAGACTGGAAATTAGGATCTCTGAGTATTTAGCATGAATTTTTCTTTTATATTTTGTTGCACCATACCTGGAGCCCTACTGAGGTTTTCCTTTAACATACATGAAACCAATACATTTTGTAAAGGCCAAGTACAGCCAAACATAAGATATTATCTTGGGAATGTACCTGCTCTGGATCCGTCCAAAGGTTCTTTTTAAACAGACATAAGACTAGTACATTTTTAAACAGAGTGGGTAAAGCTGGCAATGAGACAGCCAAGTAAAGCAAGTGGGTGAGGTTTGGAACTTTAGGCACATTTAAAAGACACAAATTATTGCAGCTTATCATTAAATGTGTTTGTAACTGCAAGTAGTATAAGTCCCTGATTCAGCTTCTTGCAGCCCCTGTTTAGCAGAGCTGTAGTGTGAGGGAAAGAAGCACAAGGAGCCAATCAGTTCATAAAGCATGCTGATAAATCAGATAAATAAAGAGAAATCAGAGGGACAGGGAGATGAGTCCATCATTGTGCTGCATCTGCTTTTACCTTTAACAGGCTAAAATGGTTCCAGAATGACCTTGGTGTAGAAGAAGTGAGTGGATTATCTGGTCATAGGGCTTTGGACTTCTAGTGGCAGAAAAACGTACTGTGGCTGGACTGATGGTGACTATTGCAACAACAGCTGTTTTTTTTAATCTTTTATTGGGCTATTTATTTTTATTTTTTTATTTCTGGCTGGAGTTCTCCTTTAAGGGCAAAAGCCTTGTTTTTTCTTCTCTAAGGGATTAAAAGCACATGGTGGATGATCAACCCAATGGCATCCATCCAAAAGAGAAATATAATTTTTAGGTGGCCTGTTCTTCAAGTGAGTAAATGAAACTCTGCAAATCCAAATGCTGCATAAATTTTCAATTTAATTTTAAATAATAGAACCTATAGACATAAATCAGTAGTATAGCAGACGAGTGCTTTAAACATAAATTTGTATGTGCGACTTATGTGCCTGCCACTTCCCTTCAAATGTGCTGAGCTTTCTGTGATTAAATTTTCCTGCACAATTAAACACTTTTCTACATTTGTGATGATTTTTGACACATCCAGAATAAATTATAGCTTTCTTTGTTTTCTAATGGACATATCTCAGGGGACGGCTATTGTGGAATGATTTGTTTTGACAAGCGAATCAACATGACGATATTCCTTGGTGCAATGCTAATTTGAAGGGTATTGAAAGTTGCTGTTTCAGATGCACTTTTCATTTAGGCATCCTTGATTTAATATTTGTTGAAACTACAAGATATTTTTTTTTATTTTAGCTGGAAGTACAAGTTCCTCCAGGTACAACTGTTGGCTACATTGTCCAGAAATGGGATCCGCTCCTGCCTAAGTTCACAATTCAGAATGAGAGCAAAGAAGATGTGCTGATGATTATTGGTCCATATTTAACATTCAGCTGCTTAGGTGATGTGGATTTTGAGGTATGACTCATTATACTTTAATTCTTGTTTGTGCATAAAGAGAAAAGGGAAGATGAAAAGGGAACACCTAGGGACTGCTTTTTGTTCTAACTGAAAGCCTGCACATATTGTTGGCATCCTGTGGCTATCCATCTGTTATGGAACTACAAGCTCTTCTAGTTGGTAAGACATGCTGGAACTTAGAGTTCCAAAACACCTGAAAAGGCAGAGGTAGTGTAAAGGAAATCCATTTTATTATTAGATATACAGTAATATATATATATATATTGTATATTATTATTATTATACAGGATTTATATAGTGCCAACAGTTTGAGCGGTGCTTTACAATGTGAGGGCAAACAGTATAGTCACGATACAATTCAATACAGACACTGAATGTTTGGTGGATGAGCCTGGCAGCAGCATTCATGATGGATTGGAGGTCGGATAGCTTATGTAAAGGTAAGCCAATGAGGAGGGAGTTGCAGTAGTCGAGGCGAGAGATAACCTGGGAGTGAATTAGGAGCTTTGTGGTGTCATTGTTTATGAAGGGGCATATTTGGAGATGTTGTGGAGGTTGAGACAGCAATCTTTGGAAAGTGATTGAATGTGGGGCCGAAAGTAGAGTTCAGAGTCCAGGATTACACCTAGCACCCTGGCATGCGGGGACGGGTTGATGGTTGTACCACTGATATTGACAGAGAAGTCAAGGGAAGGGGCACGTGGGGGAGGAAATATTAAGAGCTTGGTTTTAGATAGATTGAGTTTGAGGAAGTGGTGTGACATCCAGTCTGATATTTCAGTCAGTAAGTTTGTGATGCGTGAAGAGACTGATGTTGTGAGCTGAGGGGTAGAGAGATAGACTTGTGTGTTGCCAGCATAGAAATAATATTGAAAGCCATGGTAGGCTACCAGCTGATCCATGGAGGAGGTGTAGATCGAGAATAGGAGAGGTCCGAGTGTTCTGTCTCTCCAATCTAAGCATTGATAGTTTGATCTCTGTAACTTACAGTTGTGATGAGATAGCGATAACTTCAACCTCAGGTGGATACCACAGTCAGTGACTCAATCAGAATGATATCTTGCAGATCTTGTGAAGTTTATTCCATAAACTGAGAGAATCTTACAACAATGAACATTTGATAGGTCAAAAGATCATAATGTGATCTACTTCATGACATGAGGCTAGAGCTGCAATGCATTTCTGGGAAAGAGGGAGGGCTATCTTTACAGCATTAACTAAACCAAAGGAAAGGGAGGAGCAGAAACAAAATATAGAAACACTTAAAGGCATATGACAGTCATGTGAAACATGACACCAAGATAGAACCTTTGGGGACCCTGATGGAGAAAAGAAGAGGAGAGGAGGAAGTAGAATTGTAAGTGACACTGAAGGTGCAGTGGGATAGGTAGGATAAGAACCAATGAACAGCACAGTCATGGAGACCAAAGGAATAAAGTTTTTTGAGGAGGAGGGGGTGGTCAACCATATCAAAGTCAGTCGAAAGGTCCAGAAGTAGGAGTACAGAATAGTGTCCATAGGTTTTAGCTGTTAGTAAATTGTTTGTGAGTTTTAGGAGAGCAGTTTCTGTTGAGTGTTGAGGGTGAATTCCAGACTGAAGGGGATTAAGAAGGTGATTCTTAATGAGGTGGCCAGGGAGTTTGAAGGAAAAAGGGGAGCAAGGATATGGGATGTAGGTTGTAAAGATTGGTGGGGTCCAAGGAAGGCTTTTTAAGTATGGGAGTGACTAGTGCATGTTTTAGAGTGTTGGGGAAAATGCAAGAAGAGAGGGACAGATTGAAGATGTGAGTTAGAGAGTGTAGGATAGAGTCAGAGGGTGACCCCAGTATTTCAGAGTGAATAGGGTCCAGGGGACAGATGGTTAGGTGGGTGAAAAGTTTAGCAACCTCATCTATAGTAGCAGAGTTGAATAAGGGAAGTGTTGAGTGTACCTGTGGACATGGGATGTTGGATGGGGGAGGGATATCTGTATAGTGGAGATTTCACAAAAATGTTATCAATCTTATTCTTGAAGTGATTGGCCATCTCCTGGGCAGTGAGTGAGTTAGTGGGTGGAGGTGTGGTGGAGGACGAAGTAGAGAGTTAAAGGTATAGAAGAGTTGACGGGGTCTGGAGGAGAAGGTGTTAATGAGAGAAATAAAATAGGTCTGCTTGGCAATGTGGAAGCAAGTTGAAGTCTTTGTGAGGCTTAGTCTTATGCCAAAGATGCTCAAGAACGCAGCTGAATTTTTTAAGACTTCTGATATCGTCTGTCTGCCAGGGTTGTGGGGGTTAGGGCCTCAATCTGTGTGTAGATAGAGGGGTGAGCTGGTCCAGGGTGGAGAGGATCTATTATATTTTGTCATACAGGTGGTCAGTAGCAGAGTAGAGAAGTGAAGGGTTAAAGTGGCAAAGGCCTCTGTGGGTAATTGCTAGACAGTTGGAAGAAGAGGTGGTGTAAGACAGGGAGAGAGCAAAACTAATAAGGTGGTGATCAGAGAGAGGCAAAGGATCGTTGAAGAGGTTGTAGGATTGAGTGCATAAGTAGGTATGTACTGTATGTGTATATACATATATGATTTTTTTTTGTATATACACTAATATATATATATATATATATATATATATATATATATATATATATATATATATATATATATATATACACATACACACACACACATACAAGTTCCCAAGTGAAGAAGCACTGTTAAGCCTTGGGAATGAGGAGTAGGGAGCATATTATTGAGCTTCATGCTTTACATGTACATTTACTTTCAGATACATGTGCTTCGTTGTTTTAACAAACACACGAAAATCGGATCTGCAGTGCCTTTTCTGATGCAGTGCACTGCAAAGAACGGTACCTTTTCTCTCTGTCATAGTGCACTTTGGGCGCATTGATTTAGTGTATTCCAAATGAATGGCACCACAGTGCATCACAGTTTGTGTGCAGTGCCTCAAGTTACAATAAGGATCAATAAAACGCTAGTTTTAACACATATTAGATGAATGAACTAATTGACATTATTTGACAGCCTACCTATCCAGTCAGTTTACCTATTCATTCCACTTCAAACAGCCAATCGTTTTTTTTATTACCTTGGGTATTCAAAGTGTACACAGCTTAGCCTTATTCAGTAAGCTAAGTAAGGCTAACCACTCATGCTTAGGTTTCTGTTTGTCTGTATTGCCAAGTAAGTTATCTTAATCTCCTAATTGTTAAATTTAAAATGATCTTCTATTTCTAAATTGAGCGCCAAACGTAAAGTCTATACATTTAATGACTGTTGCTGAAGTGCTGATATTTTGACGTGTAGAAATTCACTTTGGACCTGAAATGGAGTGGAAAGAACATATCCTGTTCTAACCAAAAGTAACTAAGTGCAACCAGCACTACAGTTAAAACAGTGCATAAACTTTCTGTGACCAGGCTCCACTTAAAAATACACTGTCGAGGTTACTAAAAAAATAACTACTGCAACCAGTGTGACATTTCTTTTTCTCTGAAAGTACAGCTGGCTGTGACAAAAGCGGAAACTTACCTCTTGTTATCTTACCCCTTGGAATCTTGTTTGAGATGTAATCCTATGATGAAGCAGGCAGAATATGATCCCAGAGTTTTCACGTTCATGTAGAACTGTCATCGTGAATCCTGGTGTTAGTAGTCTATCAGTAAAGATCCCTCTATAATGGCCACAGGAGTAGTTGATTGTTTTCTGTTCAGTCCCAGGTTTAGCCAATTTGATAGTTGTAGACTGGATGTCGGTATGATCTGCAGTAAGCAAGATCATCAAGAATTGGTAATGAATTCTAGAAGAGATGGTTTAGGAGTGCAGGATACCCAAAAAGTGTATAAAAATAGGACAGGTATTCTGAAGCAGCAGGACCTTTAAAAGCTGCCTCTCAGTAACTTCTGTCCCTGCGAGATCAACTAGACAGATCTATGACCATGTAAGAGCAGTCACAGGCTTTTAGGTTGCAGTGGGACTCACTCTAATAAATCTGGCTCTTGACCCTCTGATCAAATACCTAGAAGTAGTCTCTACCTTGCTTCTCTGCAATACCCTTCATCAAGAAGACTCTTTACAAATTTTGCCTATCAGGCAGGCATCTTCTTCCCTAGTTCCATCTGGCTAACACCCTCCAGCAGAGCAGCTATAGTCCTGACCCTCCAGCACATACCCAGGCTGAGGCAAGGTCCAAGCAGAGAGACACTCCAAGTAGACATCCTCTCTGGGCAGAGGCACAGGAGGGAAAGTACACTCTGGAAAGGTGACCCAAATTTGGTCAAATACTTATTGATAACTCAGTGATTGTCCTTCACACTCTAAATACTGTTGCCTCCTTTATGGTAACAGATGAAGCAACCATCCCCCTGAGCTTAGGGAAGACCTGCAAAGCTAAGAAAATTAAAAAAAAAAGATATTCAGGCTGGATACAGCAACAAAACACACTAAATGTAACTGTGGTCACAGTAACATAGGGCAGTTATGTAATCCATGGTAGGTATATACAAACTGGATGAATCCTGTAGATATCACAGCTCAGAAAGTGTATGTTCTTGTTTTGCTTTCAGAGCACATGGAAACATGCACCATATGATGTTAGAAATCAGAGGCAGACTGCAAACCAAAGTGACTGAAATAACCTTTCTTAGAGTTATACCCCTTCAACGTTTTCTGATAAAGGTGATTGAAATGTCAGAGGAATAATTGCAGCTGTAAATGCTCTCTGCCAGTACCAGTTAACCTTTCTATCATATTCCTGTTAATACCTACTTCTAAGGCAATCACATGTTTTATTATCAACAGTAAAGTTCAATGATCAGACTAGAGTATGCCTGCACCATGGTGGGAACATTAGTATTATTCTAACCATTACCTTGTATCCCTTCATTTGAGTCCAGTAATATGAACTCGTTTATAGTTCATTGTGCTATGGTGTCTCAAGAAAATAATGTGGATGTAAAATATAAATCAAAATACAGGACAGGTCCTCACATTTGTTTCTATAATGATATTTTACTGGCCTGAATGCCAAATGATTGTAGCCCGAGGCTAATCATTTACCTCCCTCTGATCTGCCTACTCAGAGAATAGTATAAAAAAATGTCACCTGAACAATTTCTTTATGTATATGTAATACTGTCACCTGATTGAAATAAATTACAATGTTATTCAAATATGCAGTTCCCCTGTGTACTCAGCACAGTCTCTCTGGACTGAAAAGTATTACTAAAGGCATATTCCTCAGTTCTATATGTTCCACCTACCCAATGTGGAATAGAGATAAGAAAGCTGAATATGCTATTCATGAATTTGCCAAGAGACAAGCAATCTAACAGGTTACCAGCAAATGAAGACCTTACTATTCCCTTTACACACCCAGGCCAAATCACCCAGTCTACACCAGATCATTGTGAACCTTGTTGCTATATAGCTCCACTGCTGAAATTTATTATAAACAGTGGGTTCCAAGGTGTCACACAGCAATATGGCTAGTGGCGTAATCTCAGAGTTGCTATTTAAGGTTAAAAAAAACAGTTACATTCCCAGCATGCGCGTTTGTAGACAAGTAAAGTCTCTTTTCTCCATTGCAAGTGGCACTCAAACCGCAGTGACATTGCAGAGCGAGAGGAAGGTAAGAGGAACCTGTTCTATGGTTTCCCAGGTCACTGGTAAAATTGATCCGATTGGATGTTGATGCCCCATGAGATTCTGGTGGCAATCTTAGATCAGGCAGAGTCTATTTAAGACTCTGGTCGGTCCATCAGAACCTGCTCCTTTCATTGCATAGAACTGTGAGTGTTCCCAGATGGGTGACTTCCCGTTGGGCTATTTGTGTCTTTGAGCTGTTTCTTCAATACAAAGTTTGATAACCGCAACCGGACTCAGTGTATTTACTGTCAGACCATCAAATGGTGGGTGTCATAACTGATCACATGTGCAGCACCATGGCAGTTGCCGATCAAACAGAGGCTATGATGGCAGCTTCCTTGGCTGAAATACACTGCTCAAAAAAATTAAAGGAACATTTTTATTCAGAGTATAGCATCAAGTCAATTAATTTCGTGGGATATTGATCTGGTCAGTTAAGTAGCAGACGGGGTTGTTAATCTGTTTCAGCTGTTTTGGTGTTAATTAAATTAACAACAGGTGCACTAGATGGGCAACAATGAGATGACCCCCAAAACAGGAATAGTTTTACAGGTGGAGGCCACTGACATTTTTTTCCCTACTCATCTTTTCTGACTGACTGTGTCACTACTGGTAGCATGAAACGATACCTGAACCCTACAGAGGTTGCATAGGCAGTCCAATTCCTCCTCAATATGTGCCATTGCCAGAAGTTTTGCTATGTCTCACAGCACAGTCTCAAGAGCATGGAGAAGATTCTAGGAGACAGAAAGTTACTCTAGGAGAGCTGGACAGGACCGTGGAAGGTCCTTAACCCATCAGCAGGACCAGTATCTGCTCCTTTGTGCAAGGAAGAACAGGATGAGCACTGCCAGAGCCCTACAAAATGACCTCCAGCATGCCACTGGTGTGAATGTCTCTGACCAAACAATCAGAAACAGACTTCATGAGGGTGGCCTGAGGGCCTGACCAGGGGTGGACTGACAACTCATGGGGCACCCGGGCAATAGGGGACCATGGGGACCCTTTGTCCTCACCCACACTCAAATCACACCCAAAAAAGCCTATGAAAAAGGTACCAGGGACATCTCATGGGGCCCACTACTGACCCCGGGCCCTCGGGCAGTGCCCGAGTTCCCCAATGGTCAGTCCGCCCCTGGGCCTGACATCCTCTAGTGGGCCCTGTGCTCACTGCCCGGCACCATAGAGCTCGATTGGCATTTGCAATTGAACACCAGAATCTCGCAGGTCCGCCACTGGTGCCCTGTGCTTTTCACAGATGAGAGCAGGTTCCCTGAGCACATATAACAGACTTGAAAGGGTCTGGAGAAGCCGTGGAGAATGTTATGCTGCCTGTAACATCATTCAGCATGACCGTTTTGGTGGTGAGTCAGTGATGGTCTGGGGAGGCATATACATGGAGGGACACACAGACCTCTAGAGGCTAGACAATGGCAACCTGACTGCCATTAGGTATTGAGATGAAATCCTTGGACCCATTGTCAGACCCTACGCTGGTGCAGTGGGTCCTGGGTTCCTGGTGCACAAAAATACCCGACCTCATGTGGCGAGAGTATGCAGGCTGTTCCTGAAGGATGAAGGAATTGATACCATTGAATGGCCCCCACACTCGCCTGACCTAAATCCAATAGAACACCTCTGGGATATCATGTTTTGGTCCATCTGACACCTCCAGTTTGCACCTCAGTCTGTCCAGGAGCTCAGTGATGCCCTGGTCCAAATCTGGGAGGAAATACCCCAGGACACCATCCGCCATCTCATTAGGAACATGCCCCAATGTTGTCAGGCATGCATACAAGTATGTGGGGCCATACAAACTATTGAGTACCATTTTGAGTTGCTGCAATGAAATTTCTGCAAAATGGACTAGCCTGCTGCATCATTTTTTCACTTTGATTTTCAGAGTGTCTTTGAATTCAGTACTCTGTGGGTTGATCATTTTCATTTCCATCAAACGATGTGGCATCCTTACGTTCCTAACACATTACCCAGTCCATTTCAGTATAGATCTCCAGCATGATATTTTTCCCCATTGAGATCTGATGTGTTTTTTTTTCTATGGTTGAACTGGATGGACCTTTGTCTTTTTTCAGCCAGACTAACTATGTAGCTATGTAACTATGTGTTTCAAAGTGTTCCTTTAATGTTTTTGAGCAGTGTAGTTAAGAGGGTTTACTTTTTAAGAAGCAGCTGATCAGCTGGAGTCAGGTGTTGTGATGCCCGCTGATCCTACTCAAGAAATAAGCAAATGGTTGTTTAAGTGGTAAGGCCTTTAAGCATTAGGACCTACAGGAAGCCTATACTGACCTGGACTCAAAAATCTGGCACTGTGGGTACAAAGATAAGCAGTATTAGGCAATGGACTTAATCTCAGCCCCTCCACTCAAATCTGGTCTTTGGGGAACTCATTTTTAGGAATTTCTAGCCTATCATAAAAAAAAAGAAAGAAATCAATGGCCTCTAGTCTAATGTATTGTCTATCCACACACAATCAGATACATTTACTTGCCAGAGTTAATGGAAACCTGTAGTAAGAAAATTTTACTGGCCTTCATTGCTGACCATTTTCATTGGCTTCAACGCTTTTCATCATAATTGCAAAGTTAGAATATTCAATCTTCTTACCTTTTCTATATGTGCAAAATTCTTAAAGCCACTGGGTCAGCACAACAGCCAAATAGTATTATTTAAAGGGAAGGTCACCTGAGCAGTCTACACAATTCCTTCACTACAGGTTTGCTTTAAACTGAACTCCAATCAGATATTGCAGGTGTGTATTCACTGCAGAATTAATAAATGTATTTTTACATACAATTAGTGTAATAATTAGTCTGGTTATCAACTCCTGTAATCTATGGCATGGTAGAACTGGTATTGGTAGGGGCCACACTAACAGTTTATCATGCTGTGCTGCCAGGAGGATAGAGCAGAGTAAACTGAGTTGATGACTAAAGCCGGCCACACAAGGATTGAAATTTGGTTGATTCAGCAGGGACCAGCTGAATTTTGATCCATGTATAGGCAGGCTGGCTGTATGGAAGTCAGTCTACCAATTGACGTCTGTACAACCAACCAGTCAGATTTTCCTTGTTCAATTAGCACCACAGGCTTTAGCCAGCAGTGCTGATCAGTGGGAACCTAGTCATCTATGGGCTGCCTTAGAGGTGTGTTGGTGCTCTGTCTCTGGGTCTGACACCAATGTATTCCTCACAGTGTAGCTAATCCCCAGAACAAAAATAACTGTAGCAATACCCTCACGAGGAGCGCTTGTATGTTTGCCCCGATTTCCCCTTACTGTGCTCCGCAGCCAGGCACACTGTATTTCTCACAACTATGCTTCGCCTAACTATAGAAATCCTAGCACCTGACTAGGAGGGTGCTACACTCACCGTCCCCCCAAACAAAAAAAATAGGCCATGTCCTCATTGGCCTGGGCAGCCACCCCTACAAAAATTTTGTATATAAATCTAAGCAAAGTATCCCACAAACTTGGAGGGGGAATAGAGGAGTAACATATGTACAGACCCAATAAAGGCAAATAAATTAGCAGTGCAAAAATAAAGTATCTGCTGTAAAGTATTTACACAGGTTTAAGGTAGAGTCCCACCAAGTGCAACTTTTATGTGTACCCCACGGCAAAAATGGAAGTAATTAGTGGAGTGAAATAAACACATATCTAACTATGCTCTAGACCAGGGGTGTCAAACTGACGGCCCTCCAGCTGTTGTGAAACTTCCATCATGCCTCTGCCTTTTGGAGTCATCCTTGTAACTGTCAATCTTGCAATGCCTCATAGGACTTGTAGTTTGGCAACAGCTGGAGGGTCACCAGTTTGACACCCATGCTCTAGACTATCTGATACATTTTAGACATTATCAGCAATGTATAATGTATTACAGTGGAGGGCCTCAGCTGAGACAGTAGTTCCTTGCAGTCCTACAGGGAAAGAGAAAGAACACATATGTACACATTACACATCATGCTCTGAAAGATAGGCATGGGAATATCCTCTCACTAAGAGGTGATCTTCCCACTGAAAATGCAACTGTCAGATCTGCTCTAACATTCTCGTAGCAGACAGATCTAATGATGGCCCCCTAAGGGCAACTCTTGACACATCGTCTCTCAGAGCCCTGAAAACAGAGGTAGACATCCTGACTAATTTCACTACCTAAACATGTCATGAAAAATAGACTCATCAACTTTAAAGGTCTTTTTTTTCAAATTTAAGGTCCAGGCTCTGATAACCAAAGTCCATAGCTCTCACATAGAGGATTGGGAGCTTAGGTCTCCCTGCATGCAGCACACCTTTTCTTGCAGTATCAGGAATAATCGCCAACACGGCGGCTGTAAGGACTCAGTAAGGGATCCTTCCCTCACTGGGTACAAATACAAAATATCTTCGCAAAGTGTCCATCAATAAAAGATTTTCGCAAAGTGTACATAACAAGAATCTTTGCAAAGTGTCCTTTCAAAATGAAGAACTTGGCTAGGGATCCTTCCCCTGCTGTTTGTAAGTGGCTTTCTGTAGGAGTCTCTGTTGATCAGCCATCACCTGCCCCTAAGGCAACAGCTCAAAAGACAGCTCCTGCGAAGTAACAAAGGCTGTCCCTTGCACTGGGCAAAAGGTCCGTTTCTAGTCAAGGAACCAAGACTTCGCAAAGGTTTCTTTTCCTTTGAGCACAATTTCTTATTGTAGCAAGCCATTGCCTGAGCCTACAGAAATGAGTCACCAAAACTTAATAGCATAGCATGTTCAGGCATGAGCCAAAGTACCCTTCCTCCTTGTCACAGGGAGGTAAAGGAAGGGATTCAGAACTAGGGTGTTATCCCTTTAACCACTTACCATCCGCCCTATAGCAGAAATACTGCTACAGGGTGGCACGGGTGCGCAAAATCACGCATATATACCCATGCTGCCGATTACGCCCCTGGGTGTCAATCACCGGGTCTTGGAAGGTGATTACCCACCGGCGCCCGGTGATTGATGAGGATCACCGACGGAGAGAAGGGATGCTTTGTTTTGTTTACCAACAGTCTTCCTCCCTGTCAGTTTGGGCACACTGCTCTGGATGGTTGAGCAGAGCCATCCAGAGCAATGTGCTTTACAGTGAAGCACACCCCCTCCGGTCCCCTAGTAAAACACTCCCAGCACACAGTTAACCCTTTGATGACTCCTCCATGTTAACCTCTTCCTGCCCAGTGCCATTAGTACAGTGTCAGTGCTTTTTTTTGGAATTGATCATTCTATTGTTGTCACTGGGGATGTCAATGACACCAAGTCAGTTCCCCCCAGTGTCAGAATGTTCACCACAGTCCAACTATTAGTCACTGATTGCCGCCATTATTAGTAAAAAAACCAAAACCTATCTATTTATACCGCCATTTGTAAACACTATAACTTTTACGTAAACCAATTAATTTACACGCATTGGGATTTTTTTTAGTAAAGACATGTAGTAGAATACATTTTGGCATAAATTTATGACAAAATTAGATTTTTAAAATTCTTTTTACTGGTCATGGTTAACCTCTTCTGCGCCGCTCTATAGTAGAAACACTGCTACAGGGTGGCACAGTGTCAGGGCAGGAGCCGAGGAACGGACAGGCAGGCCTAACAATGTAACGCACTGGCTGACGACAACCACCACCCACAGACCGAAGTCCCTCAGGGCGCGGAGTCTAAGTCCCAGGCTGCCCTTCACCAGGGCCCCTGATGGTGGGGATGGACTTGATGCAGCCAGGAACCAGGTCGCGGCCCCCTAGACACCTCAGCTGCGGTAATGGCCGCCGCCAATGGCGTGTAGCTGGTGGAAGAGACAAAAGAGTAGTCAGACAGGCCGGGGTTAACAACAACAACAACAGGACAAAACAGTACAGGACAGCAGACGAGAATCACAGGTCACGAGCCGGGTTCAGCAACAGAGAGTCAGATCAAAGGAGAATACAAAGAATAGTCAAGTCACAAGCCGAATCAGAATACCAGGAGAGTCACGAGAGTCAGAACAGAGTAATAGTAACACAAAGACACAAGACACAAGTGCAAAGAGCATGTGCGGGCCACAGGTTTATATGTCATCAGCCACACCCCTCTGGGGGGTGGACCTCAGAGACCTGAAGGCATAAAAAGGATTCCCATCATGCACAGCAGAATCCAAGATGGACGCCAGCACATGGAGTAACATAACCTCAGGGAAAAGGTAGGACCTTGACACACAGGTGCACAAAATCACGTATATATACGTAATTCGCGCTCCCGCAGCTTTCGTGCCCCTCCCAGATAGCGTCAGATTGCCCGTCAGTACACCAGTAATCACATTTAACCCCTTGATTGCCAGGAACATGCTCACATACACAATAAACCTCCAATGTTAGTATAGAGTCTGAACGGATCAATATTTTATATACCAGTGTTCACATTAGTATAGTGCCCACAAAAATGCAGCGTTAGCGGGATCAGCCCCGGCAGCAGCCAGCACCTGCGTTTAGCCCCTACGCTTCCCCCCACCCCCCCTTCTCCCCAGCAAGTGCAATGTCAGTAGGTCACTATCACTTGATACATTGACTATCACTTGAGCAGCAGCATAATTCACAGCTCCGGTCGTAATCCCCGGGTGCACAGCCGCCAGGGATCTCCCCTACCTCCCTCACCTGGAGGGGAGAGCTGTCCTCCTCGCTGCGGCGGATGATCGCGGCGGCGATCTCGGTGGCGGATGATCCTGCCCTCCTGCCTGGTCCCCCATGTGGTCCCGCGACACAGCGCCAGTCCCTTGTCACCCCGGCTCCCCTCCTCAAGCCACCAACGCACAGCGAGCCACGGCCCGCCACAGCCCTAAGGTACGTCAGGTACGAAGGCCGCTCAAGCCTCCCCACTGCTCCACCCCTGCCTCCACTGCAGCGTCGCCCGTCCTGCAGGGCCCAGCCACTGACACTCGCCATCAACCACATAAGCCTCCCACATAAGCAGGTGCAACCACAGTGCAAACACATAAGCCACCCACAGCCCTCAACTCTGCTGTCTCCCACCGCCCGCTGCACCCCCGCATCTAGGCTGCACGCCATCACAGCTGAGCCCAAAGCCACATAAACCACCAGACCAACCACACCGCTCAGCCCCCACCTCACAACCCTACCATCTGGGTAGTTTGAGGACAGGGAGAGGGCACCGGCGGTCCCCTCGATCCTACCGCGAAGGAGCAAGGGACACACACCTCCTAGGCCGAGGCCTACCTCAATACCAAAGCACCTGGCCTGGTAGGGCCTGCCGTGGCCTACCATGACACCCCCCCTCTGACAACCCAAAGAGAGCCTGCATCTGGCCTAAAGGAGCTCCACCCACACATCCCCATCCATACCCGTAAGAGTGACCCGAAGCGAGCGTCTTTTCCACACTACTGAGCCCAGCAGATGATTTCGGCCTGGCCTACCATCACCTCCCACGACGCAACCCTGCACGGACCTGCTGAGCCCAACGGATGACCTCGACCTAGTGAGGCCTACCATCGCCTACTACAACGCAACCCTGCCCGGACCTGAAGCCCATCTGTTGACCCCCGGGAATACAGTCCGGGAGAATGCCCGACTGCTGATTCTGCGATCTCCCAACCCCTACTACGCCCATCTCCCACAGCTGATGCCCACCCCTCACAACCTCCTTTACACCTCATCTCCACCACCTGGGAAACACTTCCGCTGTTGATGTCCACCCTTCATCTCCTCAAACCAAACCTCACCTCTCAAACTGGGACTTACACAAACTGGAACTTGCGGCTTGATCACCCTTGGCCACAACCTATCGACCTGAACTCTACCCATCCTGATCCTAGGCATGAGAGCTCTAGCTACAGGAAGACACAGCGACGAGATATGCCACTGCACACTAGACTATCTGCAACCAAGCACCCTGAGAAACTTCCCACCACACCTGACCGCCACTCCGTTTACCTTCCTAAAATGCCTCCTTTACTCCTCCTCCTCATACTCCTCTCCTACGTTCCCAAAATCTCTTCTCTATATTCCTCTGCTCCTCCCAAACAACTGTACATTGCACCCTCACTGCTTCCTTCTCCCCTCTACGGCTCTCACCACCTCCTCCTGATACTCCACTCTCCCACTGACCCAAACACCTCCACTGGTAGATTTACGCACTCTTGTACATCCCGCTCCCATGCCACCTTTCTCACCCTTCTTCTCCTAACCCTGAACCCTGGCCCTGGTCCTCCACCACCTCGCTCACCCACAAGGCACCCCCCCACTTCCACGAACTTCCGCAACCCCCTCAATCTAATACCTGTCCCTCTGCTCCCCAAAACCACCCCCTGTTCTCATGTGCACTCCTGAACGACCGATCCACTCCTGAACTCACCGCCATCCACGACCTCTTTGTTTCTCGCTCCCTCAACCTCCTAGCGATAATCTATCGGCCTCCCGGACCCGTGTCCCGCTTCCTCGACAACTTCTCTGCTTGGCTATCCTTCTTTCTCTCCTCCAAGCTACCCACCATCATACTTGGAGACTTCAACATCCCTATCAACATCAATAACCCGGCTACATCCCAACTCCTCTACTTAACCTCTTCCTTTGCACTCGCACAGTGTATACAGTCCACCACCCACTCCGACGGGAACATCCTGGACCTTGTCTTCTCTCATGTCTGCACTCCCCACAACCTCACAAACACCCCCTTCCCTCTCTCTGACCACAACCTTATTACCTTCTCCATCTCCTCGTCCTTAAACACCTACCCCTCCAAATGTCAAACCATCACCAGCCAAAACCTCCGCAACCTGAACCCTGCCCCCTTCCACTCTGCAGCTGATCAACTTTATGACAGTATCCTTCCCCTGTCCTGCCCTGACCTGGCCACTACTGCGTATAACAACTCGCTGTCAACCACTCTAGACTCATTAGCGCCTCTAACCACACGAAGCATTAGACCCCGACCGCTTCAGCCCTGGCAGACTGATCATACCAAAAATCTCAAACGACGCAGTCGTGCGCTGGAGCGACTATGGCGCAAAACCAGATCCCAACTAGCATTCACCCGATATAAATCTGCCTTCCTCACCTACACTTCCTCCCTCCACGCTGCCAAGCAAGCCTACTTTGTGACCCTCATCAATACCCTCTCCTCCAGTCCTCGCTGGCTCTTCTCTACTTTTAACTCTCTACTCTCTCCACCCCCACCCAGTACCTCACTCACCACCCACGAGATTGCCAATCACTTCAAAAACAAGATTGCCGCAATTCGTAGGGACATCGCCGCTGCTCAGACCTCCACCCCACCTAGCACCCCTCACATGAAAATCCCCTCAACACCCCTCTCCCTCGACCTTGCCACTGTCCAGACCTCCACCCCTCCTAACATTCCTCACACTAAAACCCCCTCAACACTCCACTCCTTCAACCTTGCTACCACTGAAGAGGTCACTAAGGTCTTCTCTGAAGCCCACCTCACCACCTGCCCCCTCAACCCTGTCCCCTCACAACTCCTACGCTCTCCCTCCTCCTCCATCCTATGCTCCCTCACCCACATCTTTAATCTCTTCCTCTCTACTGGTGCATTCCCTTCCCCTCTGAAGCATGCACACATCACTCCCATGCTTAAAAAACCCTCCCTGGATCCACCGACCTGAACAACCTTAGACCCATCTCCCTGCTGCCATTTACATCCAAACTCCTTGAGCGCTTAGTCTATAATCGCCTAAGCTACCACCTCAATGACAACAACCTCCTTGATCCCCTACAATCTGGCTTCCATCCCCTACACTCCACCGAAACTGCCCTACTCAAACTCACCAACGACCTGCTAACCGCCAAAGCTAATGGCCACTATTCAGTGCTCCTACTCCTCGACCTCTCCGCGGCTTTCGACACAGTCGACCACCCCCTCCTCCTCAAAAAACTACACTCTCTTGGCCTCAGAGACTCTGCTCTCTCCTGGCTCTCTTCCTGTCTATCACAGCGCTCCTTCAGTGTTACCTATAACGCTGCCACCTCCCTCTCACTCCCCCTTTCTGTTGGGGTCCCTCAAGGCTCTGTCCTTGGGCCCCTTCTCTTCTCCATCTACACCTCCTCCCTTGGCCAACTGATACACTCACGGCTTCAACTACCATCTCTATGCTGACGACACGCAAATCTATCTCTCTACCCCTCGCCTCACCCCTTCAGTCTCCGCCCGAATCACTAGCCTACTGAACGACATATTGGATTGGATGTCACTCTACTTCCTCAAACTGGACCTTTCCAAAACTGAGCTCCTAGTTTTCCCCCCAGCCCGCGCCCCCCCCCCCCTGACTTTTCCATCACGACCAACAATGCCACCATCACTCCCACCCCGCAAGCCAGAGTACTTGTTGTCATCCTAGACTCCAATCTGTCCTTCCAGCCCCAGGTTCAATCGCTGACAAACTCATGTAGACTCCACCTCCACAACATCTCCAAAATACATCCTTTCCTAACCCCGGAAACTACTAAGCAACTCATTCATTCCCTTATTATATCACGACTTGACTATTGTAACTCCCTCCTCACCAGCCTACCTCACCACAGTCTATCCCCGCTTCAGTCTATCCTGAATACTGCGGCCAGACTCATCCACCTTACTAACCGCTCCATATCCGCCACCCCCCCTCTGCCAATCCCTCCACTGTCTTCCGATTGCCGAACGGATAAAATTCAAAATGCTAACACTGATGTACAAAGCTATCAATAACACTGCCCCAAACGACATCCCCGACCTGATATCCAAATACCACCCTAAACGTACTCTCCGCTCCTCACAAGACCTCCTTCTCTCCAGTTCCTTTGTCTCCTCCTCCCATGCCCGTCTCCATGACTTCTCCATGGCTTCTCCCATCCTCTGGAACTCCCTACCCCAATCCATCAGATTATCACCTACTCTGCTCTCCTTTAGGCACACCCTGAAACCCCACCTCTTCAGGGAAGCCTACCACGCCCTCAGCTAATTGCCGATCTCCTCCACTCCTCCTACCGCTCCATCCCCCACAGCTATTCCTCCCGTACCACTATCCCCTCCCTCCTAGATTGTAAGCTCCAAGGAGCAGGGCCCTTGAACCCCTCGTGTGTCGCACTGTATTGTTATTGTACTGTCTCGTGTATTGTCTCCCATTGTAATGTACAGCGCTGAGCGAACTGTTGGCGCTATATAAATACTGTATTATAATAATACATCGCACACAAAACCACAGTGTTCACAGGATCAGGCCTGATCTCTGTTAGCACTTGCCAGTAAATTTTTTTGTAGTGGTTCAAGCAGTCCTTGACAGCCAGGTGCTCCATGGCGAGTCCTATAAGGTCATTGCATGACCGCGCAATTACCTGTTGAAATAGTGAAGCGCTGAATTGCAAAAAGAGGCCCGGTCAGGAAGGGGGGTAAATCCTCAGGATAGCAAGTGGTTAAGTTGCACTTCCTTTAACATTTAAGCTTGAAACTTCAACAACTGAAAAGCTTTGAATAGGAAGTCTTTTCTCCGAACCTTGAGTAGAATGAAAGTGAGCAGCTGTCCATTCACCACAGTAGCAGCCCAAAAAAACTTGACTGGAGGAAAAACAAAGAGTTCTCTGAGCATCGGGGGTTTACCCCCTCCAGGTTGTAGCCCTGGGTGTCTGAGAATAGCAACAATCCCCAGATACACCCTTCTTCAATTTGCAAGGATAGAATGGGAAGGGGAATTTGGGAATAGAGGGATTGCCCTCTGTAAGCAACCCTAACAAACTCAGTCAGGTGCTTCTGACACAGCGATTGACAAAATTTTTTTTATTTCAAACTAAGAATATGACAAAAGCAAATAACATCAACTCACATGTTCTTCAGTAGTAGAAGTCTGGGTGAGGAATCTGAGCCATCTTTTCATCAGGGCCCCAGACATTGCTGGCCTGCACTTGACTCCGCTGTCCAGCTCTGTTGATCACCACCTTGTCAATGAAGATGGATTCTCCCAGGCTCCAATTCTCCTTAACAAACAAGAATTCTTCCCAGTGTGGGGGTTTAGATCTGTTGCGAAAGAGCTTGGGGATTTACATAAAGTCCCACACAGCTTCATCACAGCAAGAATCCCATTTGGATAGTCATACCCATACTCTAGGGTCACTTTCCTCTGTACAATGCACCTGAAGTTGTGAGAAACTTGCTAATTTCTGCCTGTCACCTCTCCCAGGTGGAGCATATGGGGTTGTTTCCTTTTTGATAAGGATGCTGTCATTCTCAGCTCGAGCCCGAACATAACTCTTCGGAGGGAACAAATCAGGTCTCCTGTTTACATAGGCTTCGCAGAACCCCAGATTTCTTGCACACTGCTCAAAGCTGGCATTTTCCTTGTCAAACAAGTCAGAGCACTGAGAGCCTTTCTCTTCTGCAGCCTCATGGACCCATTCAGTCTCTTTAACTGGCTCACAATCTGCTATCCGTTCTTCCAGGTATCCATAATGGTACTGGAAGCTGGGTGACCCCGTGTCAATAGCTCCTGGCTCTTCCTCTCCTGAAGAGTTCGATGAAGCTAGCCTCTGTACTCTGTAGGCCATCGTGACTTGGGTCCCCACTTGTGGGCGACTAATAGCAACTGCTGTTGAAGAAAATGGTTTCTGTTCAGCCTGAACTGGGTAGGTGGTCTGGCAGATGGTAGTGGGGGTATACACCATTGGTCCTGGCACCAGCATTATTCGCCTTACGTCTCTATCTGCCTGGGGAGCTGAACGGATAGCCGCAGCAGGCAGTGCTTCTGTGCTGTACCGAGTTTCCCAATCCACTAGCAGCACTTGGGTCTGGCAATCACTCTATACTAGATCCAGCAACATCCGCAATGACCACACCAGCCCCACACTTGCAGCTTCACAGTCACACACTGGCATCTGTCACATATCAATCCCAAACGATCTCCAGTCTCTCCACTGCATAAGGCCAAACTCCCGTGGGAGAGGAAACGCACTGTCAGTCAGCCATGCTGGATGTTCACAACCTCTCTCGGCAGCTCCGGTAAGCACACCTGCTTCCACCATCTTGCTACTCCTGACACATGGTTCTCTCTCAGCTGCACCCAGAAATGATGGCTTAGCTCCGCCCCTATACAGATTGGCTGACTTAGGGCACCAACGCCGCTCTCCATGATGGGCAGACACTTTGGCGGCAGCCCCTCCTGTTAGGCAGACAGTCCCAACGTGCTCTTTCCCACACTGCAAGGTAACCCGTTCACTGCCTCCACTTGAAAATGTCCCGTTACTGGCAACTGTGTAGCAGACATCTTCTGTGGCACAGACACTGATAACAATTCAGTCTCCTCTCAGACAGATTTTACTGGCACTCACACTCTCACACCACACATCAACTCTTCTGCTGCCAATTGAAAATGCCCTTACCCTAGCAGTGTCCTTAACTGTAAAGCAGACATTCTCCATTGTGACACAGCAATTCTCCAGCACACCGATTGCCTCTCCACAATCCAACATCCTGATTGCCTCTCTGCAATACACATTCTCTACTGTTGCCTATAGCAACCACTGCAACTTCCAAGGGGAAATCCCAGAAAAGCCCCCTTGTGCCTCTTGTATATTTACCATGGTTTCCCCTTACTTCGCCCTGCAGCAAGGCACAGTGTATTTCTTCAGCCAAATACACACACTTCTGCTTGTTGTCTTCAGTGACCAGTCTATGGGATGTGTTTTTTGGAGTTTTATTGTAGAACTGGGGATAGGGATGGGGAATTGTAGTAGGATACTCCAAAATTAGAACTATTCACACTGAGGATGGTAGACTGTAACAGTTCAGAGGTAATGCAACTGAGCAAAGTCCTTTGCAGTAGCACCCGTTGGACAAACTCTTCAGAACACTAGCCAGTATTCCCTTTCTCAGACCCACGCTGACTATCAAGCACCAGAGGAGTAGCAAAGCACACAGAGTCCCCAAGATCTCTCAGTGTCTGTACTCACAAGCCGAAGGACAGAATGGTTGCCTCCTTCCAATCTTCCAAGCCACTCTCTCTCTCCAGTGATGGCAGACAGTGGTGTATTTAGGTTTTGTGCTGCCCTAGGCAATGCAAAAAACGAACGCCCCCCGCGGAGAGAGCCTGATATTGACCAACAACACCTCTGCTCCCCCCCACTCGAAAGAGCTTTCAACTAACACATATCCCAGCCCCCCCCAGCGAGAGAGAGAAAGACACTCACCTTCACAGCTCCGAACATCCCTGGGAATGAGAGTCGGGCTCTGCATACACCATCAAGCAGCCCACAGCCTGCTGTTCATTTACCTACCCATGTTTTGGAAGGCTCTCATACCTTCCTGAAGGCAGGTAGAACTCAGACAAACTCAACAGCATCAGAGCATAATGAACAGACCTAACTAATCCATCACAGCACTGTCTCGATTTTCCTGTCACTCTGGTAAGCAAAGAAACACAACTATACTTATTTAACTATACAAATCCTAGTGACTGACTAGGAGGGTGCTGCATAATATACTGAAGCTTACCAATTCTTTTTTTTTGTTCCAAAAATACTTTATTAGATAAAGTAAGGTATAGCAATATACATACAAATACGGATCACAGTCCAGACATAGACACAGCATGTAGCATCCTGTTTCACAGACGGGCTGTGGGTTTAAACTGTAGTACAAATCGAGGTGAGATATATCATTATGTCAAATATTTGTAACAAACCAGCAGATACGCAAAGTATAATAGATAAATCGATGTAGGTATATTGATTACCGATCTATTGACTTGTCAGTCCGTATATTAAGGGAATGTGAAGTGTTAGGTAAGGGAAGCACAGGATGATGTGTATGTTATGATTTGTGCGTCCAGTTCAGGAGCGTGTGAGCCATGTGAAATCATTCACACCTGTATACGAGATTAAATGCTACTGTATATTTGTGGGGAATATATGAATACGGAAGGCATATAAAAGGTGTGAGATAAAGAAGAGTCAGAAAGGAGAATAGTTAGAGAAGAAGTAAAAAGTGGGGTAGTGGGGGGGGGGGGGGAAGGGGAGGAGAGGGAGAAGGAGGGGAATGGGTACAGAGTAAAGGGGATGTTAAAGTGAGTAATTGTGGATGATATAAATCTCATCATTGTGTATGAGCCAGAAAGATAGTCATATAGCTTAGGATGTAAGACGTGCAAGATCATTCAATGAGGCAACACATGGGTAAAGAACCCGGAAGGCAGGCCACTATGCCGAGTCTCAGGCCGTCCAAATGTGCATCAAATGCATCTTCGGTGGACAGGGTGTTCCCTAGTACAACATTGTGTCTAATCATTCAGTCAGGTAGTGTAGGCTGTTCATGCACTAGGAGGTGATAGGTAGTGGTGGTTTTGAAATGACTCCAACAAGCCCGTGTCTTCCTGAATCTCTCGGGATGTTCTTTTGCTACAGAGATAAATTCCTCCATTTCCTCCATTTTGTTGATCCTAGCAAACCATTCTCGAATAGTGGGAACATGTGTTGAGCGCCAGTGGACTGGGATACATTGTTTTGCCGCGTTGACCTTGTGCATGGTGAATGATTTACTAAATGGAAGTGTGGAATGGTGGAGCAAGAATTGTGCAGGGGAGAGGTCTAGGGAGTATGTAGTTACTTGTGTGATTATGGGTTGGATTTTCTCCCAGAAAGGCTGCAGCAATAGGCAGTCTCACCAGATATGCAAGAGTGTACCCGTTGCCTGGTGACATCTCCAACACAAATCTGAGATGTTAGGGTCAAATTTGTGAAGCAGGAATGGAACTCTGTACCATCTAGAATATAGTTTAAAATTGTTTTCTTTTGTAGAGCACATATGGACCCTTTGTGTATACGTTCGTAAATGTGATCCCAGTCTTCTGGCGATAGTTGGAGTTGTATGTCAAAGCTCCAGGCCTTGCAAGCTTTCCTAGACGGAAGGTCGGTGGGGTTTTTGAGGCATGTGTAGAGCTTAGATATAACATGTCTCTGGGGAGAGTCTGTTGAGCAAAGTTTTTCAAAAGGGGTGAGTGGTCTAGTATAATCTAGATGGGAGGAGCTATGTAAAAAAAGGGCTGGAGCTGTCTGTACATCCACAGCGTCAGGGTTAGGGATGGCCATTTGTTCAGAAGGAAGTCTCTGGGTAAGAGTGTCTCATCTTGGAAAAGTTGATGCAAATGCAAATTATCTGTGGGGTTAGACCCGGCGAGAAAAGCATGAGACATACCAGGCGGAAAGTCTGGGTTCATTTTAATAGGGGTGAGTGGTCCAGGTGTGGAAGAGAGACCTGTTTTCTGACTTATCTGATGATAACACGATAGAGTGGGGCCGATAGGAAGGTGCTCCCTGAACTCAGACGGAATGTGGGAATTTTTCAGCCAAGGGGAGGTGGCGAGCGGGGTCCCCAAAAATGCAGCTTCCAAATTAACCCAAACCTTATGGCTGCGGTTTGTAGACCAATCTACTATTCTTGCCATGTGACAGGTGCTATAGTAGTGGGCGATATCAGGTAATCCAATACCTCCGCTCGTCTTAGGCATGGTAAGTTGTTCAAAACCGATTCTAGGGTGTTTATTACACCATAGAAATGAAGTGCATAAAGTTTTATAAGACTTGAAGAAGGAGTTAGCAGTTTGATTGGAATTGTTTGCATCAGGTATAATAGTCTAGGAAGCACATTCATCTTGAGGATCGCCGCTCTGCCAAACCAAGAGAAAAAAGGCTTGTCCCATGTCTGTAGATCCTTGGTGATACTACATAGGATGGGTAAAAGGTTTTTGGCATAGAGTTCTGTAAGGTTAGTAGGCAATTGAATTCCTAAGTAAATGATGGCCTTGGACTGCCATGCGAAAGGAAAGTTCGTTTTCGCCTGTCTGACCGTGTCTTGAGTTAGGGAAACATTGAGGGCTTGGGATTTATTGAAGTTAATTTTTAAATTGGCCAAATACTGAAACAATTTGAAATTGTGTAGTAAATTAGGAAGCGTAATATGTGGGTCTGTCAGGTAAACTAAAATGTCAGCAAAGGCTGCTATTTTGTGAATTTTGCCATTGATTAAAATTCCTTTGATGTTGTCATTCTGTTTAATGCAGTTCAAAAAAGGTTCCAACGTAAGAATGAATAGGAGGGGGGATAATGGACAACCCTATCTGGTCCCAAAGCTTACCAATTCTTAGTTGTAATGGATGCGTACGTTTTCTTTTGTTGTGCTTTTTTTCCCCCTTTATTTCCACCTGGTGATCCAGTCAGTAACACACTTTGTGTCTTATCGTGTCTCCTCTAGCTGTGGAGGAGCAGTGGAACTATCTTTGGACAGCAGCATTGTCAACCTGTGGAAAGGGTAGTTAGAAGCACTAGCACTGTGCGGGCACGTTTTTAGGTAACGTATGAAAAAAAAAATACAACATTTTTGTTTGGCTTGGAGCAGTGCTTTTAGTAATGCTTAAAGTGAAACATTAAAAATGCAAAATTCCATTAAAATAACATGTCTGAGAGATGCCCTGACCCTGACTGTGAAGTGGCATATTATTATTATTATAATAATACAGGATTTATATAGTGCCAACAGTTTGCACAGCAATTTACAATATAAAGGGGGACAGTACAATTAAAATGCAGTTCAATACAGAAGGAATAGGTGGGCCCTGCTCATGAAGCTTACAGTCTGAAGGAAGGGGGAGGTGGTACAAAAGGTGATAACTGCAGGGGATGATTTGATGGAGATGATTCAAGTACAGCTCTTAGGTGAAGGTGGGGTAAACTTTCCTGAATAAGTGTGTTTTCATCAAAGATCGCCTAAAGGTGGACAGGGTGGGGGCTGAGCGGACATACTAGGGTAGGAAGTTCCAGAGGATGGGAGAAGTTACGGAGAAGTCCTGAAGGTGAACATGGGAGGAGGTGACAAAGGAGCTAGAGAGCAAGTTGTCTTGGGAGGAGCGGAGTGGTTTGTGCTTTCTTAGGTAACTTATCAAAGAAAAAAAAAATTGTTTGGCTGGGAGCAGTGCTTTTAGTAATGATTAAAGTAAAACATTAAAAATGCCAAACTCCATAAAAATAACATGTCTGGGGGAAGATGCCCTGACCCTGACTGTGAAGTGGCACATCTGTGCAATGTATACAACCTACTAAATGAACATTGGCATTTACAAGTGTGTTTAACCACCTCAATACCAGATGCTTTTACCCCCTTCCTGCCAAGGTCAATTTTCAGCTTTGAGCACTGTCACATTTTGAATGACAATTACTCTGTAATGCAACACTGTGCCCAAATCACTTTTCACACAAATAGAGCTTTCTTTTGGTGGCATTTAATCACCACTGGGTTTTTTATTCTTTGCTAAATAAATGAAAAAAGACTGAAAATTTTGAAAAGCAAAAACCCATGTTTTTCTTCGTTTCTGTTATACAATTTTGCAAATAAATAATCTTTCTTCATAAATTTAGGCCACAATGTATTCTGCTACATTTCTCTGGTAAAAATAACCCAAATCAGTGTATATTATATAGTCTGTAGGAAAGGTTTCGAGTCCACAAATTCTGCTATATATATTTGAAAATCTATCAATCCTGATGTACTGGTGGTCTATCTCATTTCTTGAGGCCTGAAAATGCCAGGACGGTACACATATCCCCCAAGTGACCCTTTTTGGAAAGTAGACAGTCTAAGGTTTTTAGTAAGAAGCATGAGTGAGTTTTTTGAAGTTATTTTTTATCACAATTTTTTTTTTTAACATGCTATTACCAGTATGTAGCTTGAACATATAAGTGGTATGGAGATGACAATGACCGGTAACAGTATGTTAAAAAAAAAGTAAATATTTGTTTTAAGTTTTTTTTACTTTTTTCTTTTTTTTTTACAATTGTTTTTTTACATACTGTTACCAGAGTAGTAAAATGTTATCTAGTGACACTGCACTACTCTGAGGAGTTGATCAGGATTTTTTTTAACACACTGATTGCTTATTACAGTGATAATTAGAGATGAGCGAAGTATTCAAAAATTCGATTCGACTGATTCGGCGAATTCGTGGACAATATTCAATTCGAGTCGAATATATTCGCTGTGAATTTAACTTAAAAAAGGGTGTTTCTAGGCTTCAGAGAGACTTAATATTAGTGCAGAACACTGTACCTTTAATTTAAATGCCCTTGGAGTCTGCTGGGGAAGAGAAATAATACTGTCAGTCAGTATGACATGCAGATGAGTGCCGTCGATCTTAGAATCACCGCACACTTCACTCATTTGGCCAGTCACGGGGCCAAAACCAGTGTTTGGAGCCACAGTGTGGCGGTGGAGGCAGCAGCAATGGGAGGCCATACAGCAACCTATGACAAAATGGAAACCAGCAGGAGTGTGAGGAGACCTCAAAGTGGCACATGGCAGAGTGGGAGCAATGGGAGGCGGTACAGGGACCCATGTCACACTGTGGACCCAGCAGCAGCGTGACCAGGCGGTACGGAGGCCCATGGCAGATTACAGGCCTGGCAGCAGCAATGGGAGGCCCGTAATCTGTCAGCACCCTATGACAAAATGGAACCCACCAGCAGTGTGAGGAGACCTGAAAGTGGCACATGGCAGAGTGTGGCGATGGAGACAGCAGCAATGGGAGGTCGTACAGGGACACATGAGAGACTCTGGACCTGGCAGCAGCATGAGGAGGCGGTATAGGGGCCCATGGCAGATTAGGGGCCTGGCAGCAGCTATAGGAGGCCCGTAAACTGCCAGCACCCTATGTCAAAAAATTCAACACACCAGCAGTGTGAGGAGACCTGAAAGTGGCACATGGCAGAGTGTGGCGATGGAGACAGCAGCAATGGGAGGCCGTACAGGGACCCATGACAGACTCTGGACTTGGCAGCAGCATGAGGAGGCGGTATATAGGGGCCCATGGCAGATTAGGGGCCTGGCAGCAGCTATGGGAGGCCAGTAATCTGCCAGCACCCTATGTCAAAAAATTCAACACACCAGCAGTGTGTGAGGAGACCTGAAAGTGGCACATGGCAGAGTGTGGCGATGGAGACAGCAGCAATGGGAGGCCGTACAGGGACCCATGACAGACTCTGGACCTGGCAGCAGCATGAGGAGGCGGTACAGGGGCCCATGGCAGATTAAGGCCTGGCAGCAGCAATGGGATGCCCGTAATCTGCCAGCACCCTATGACAAAATGGAACCCTGGGCTGGGGCAGGCAGAACCGCTGTATCTTTATCACGGTTTTCCCAGGCCACCGAATGGTGACGCTGCATATGCTGACGCAACGCTGTAGTCCCAACATTGGCCCCCTGGCCACGCTTGACTTTCTGGCCACATAGTCGACATACGGCTACGTTTACTTCCTCGGGCGGCTTGACTAAAAATTGCCACACCGCCGAGTAGGAAACTTTGCCCCCGCTACTCCTCACTGGCTGACTGCTACTTCCTCCGTGCACACCGGCACCACTACTGGCCGTGGTGGTAGGCTGCAGTGGAGCTGGTGCTCTACTCCGTGGCCGTTTGCCTCCACTGACACTGCTGCGACCCTGCTGCCTCCTGGCAGCAGCAATGGGAGGCCGTACAGGGACCCATGACACACGCTGGACCTGGCAGCAGCATGAAGAGGCGGTACAGGGGCCCATGGCAGATTACAGGCCTGGCAGCAGCAATGGGAGGCCCGTAATCTGCCAGCACCCTATGACAAAAAATGGAACACACCAGCAGTGTGAGGAGACCTGAAAGTGGCACATAGCAGAGTGTGGCGATGGAGACAGCAGCAATGGGAGGCCGTACAGGGACCCATGACAGACTCTGGACTTGGCAGCAGCATGAGGAGGCGGTATATAGGGGCCCATGGCAGATTAGGGGCCTGGCAGCAGCTATGGGAGGCCCGTAATCTGCCAGCACCCTATGTCAAAAAATTCAACACACCAGCAGTGTGTGAGGAGACCTGAAAGTGGCACATGGCAGAGTGTGGCGATGGAGACAGCAGCAATGGGAGGCCGTACAGGGACCCATGACAGACTCTGGACTTGGCAGCAGCATGAGGAGGCGGTATATAGGGGCCCATGGCAGATTAGGGGCCTGGCAGCAGCTATGGGAGGCCCGTAATCTGCCAGCACCCTATGTCAAAAAATTCAACACACCAGCAGTGTGAGGAGACCTGAAAGTGGCACATGTTTGGGGCATGATTCATGGCGGATTTAGTCAGTTGTGTCAGGAACTGGTGGTTTGAAATCCAGACTAATCCACGCCTGATTCATTTTCACAAACGTGAGTCTCTCCACACTTTGGGTGGACAGTCGTGTCCTCCGCGGAGTTACAATACCTCCTGCCGCACTAAACACGCGCTCCGATGCCACGCTACTGGCCGGGCATGACAGCCTTTCAAGGGCAAATTCAGCTAGTTGGGGCCAAAGGTCAAGTTTCGTTGCCCAGTAGTCAAGGGGATTGTCTACCTCGGTTGGCAGGGTGCTGTCCAAGTAGGCCCAAGCCTGTTGTTTGAGCTCCTGCTCCAGGTCCACCTGATGCTGCTGCTGCTGCGGCTGGTTAGTAGTTTCCTCACTGCGCTGGTGAAGAAAGCTACTCATCATCGACTGCAGACTGAGGCAGCCGCTGCTGGTGGAGCTGCCACTGCTCCTACCACCCCACCCCTCCCCTGCTGCCATGGCAGCGGAACGCGAGCGCACAGGGCCCACAGTGTCTGAGGATGGACATTGGCGCACAAAGGCAGAGACCAACTGACTACATAGGTGGTTTTTATAGTACGTTATTTTGGCCTCCCTCTCAGCAGGTGTGAAAAAGGCCACCATTTTTGAACGGTAGCAAGGGTCCAACAAGGTGGACAGCCAAAAGTCATCCCTCTGTCTGATGGTTATTATTCGGCTGTCGCTACGCAAGCAACCGAGCATGCTATGGGCCATTTGTGCCAAGGAATGCGAGGGACTCCCTGCCTCCATCTCCACAGCATACTGCCACGGTGCGTCTGGGTCCTCTGTCTCCTCCTCCTCCTCCTCTACCAGATGCTCCTGCTCCTCCACTCCTGTCCGCTGAGTGGAAAAACCACCCATTTCACTCAATAATTCCTGAGCACAAATGTCCTCCTCTACCTCCTCCTCTTCTTCCTGTCCTGCCCCCACAGGGGTCATGTGGCGTTGAGATCTGTGCGCCACGTCTACCGCACCCTGACCAGCCATTGTTAACAGCATTTGTTCCAGGACGTGCAACAGAGGAATGACGTCGTTCATCCCATAGTCCTGCCGACTCACGAATAGCGTGGCCTCCTCAAAGGGCCTGAGCAAGCGGCAGGTGTCACGCATGAGCTGCCAATGGCTGACATCGAAGTTACACAGGGGAGTACCTTTATCCGCTTGTAACATCAGGAAATCGGTGATGGCCTTTTGCTGTTCGTAAAGGCGGTCTAACATGTGTAGGGTTGAATTCCACCTTGTTGCAACGTCGCAGATCAGGCGATGCTGTGCAATTCCGTTCTGCCGCTGCAGCTCAAGGAGGGTGTGCTTTGCGGTGTAGGAATGGCTGAAATGCATGCAAAGTTTACGTGACATTTTAAGGATGTCTTGCAGTGGGATGGTGGATTTTAGGAACCGCTTGACAACCAGATTGAACACGTGAGCCATGCATGGCGCATGGCACAACCTTCCTTGACGCAGAGCAGACACCATGTTCTTTCCGTTGTCGGTCAACATGGTTCCGATTTTCAGTTTGCGCGGAGACAGCCATCTGTCGATTTCTCTGTTCATTACACTGAGAAGTTCCTCCCCTGTGTGACTACGTTCGCCTGGACCTGGCAGCAGCATGAGGAGGTGGTATAGGGGCCCATGGCAGATTAGGGGCCTGGCAGCAGCTATGGGAGGCCCGTAATCTGCCAGCACCCTATGTCAAAAAATTCAACACACCAGCAGTGTGTGAGGAGACCTGAAAGTGGCACATGGCAGAGTGTGGCGATGGAGACAGCAGCAATGGGAGGCCGTACAGGGACCCATGAGAGACTCTGGACTTGGCAGCAGCATGAGGAGGCGGTATATAGGGGCCTATGGCAGATTAGGGGCCTGGCAGCAGCTATAGGAGGCCAGTAATCTGCCAGCACCCTATGTCAAAAAATTCAACACACCAGCAGTGTGAGGAGACCTGAAAGTGGCACATGGCAGAGTGTGGCGATGGAGACAGCAGCAATGGGAGGCCGTACAGGGACCCATGACAGACTCTGGACTTGGCAGCAGCATGAGGAGGCGGTATATAGGGGCCCATGGCAGATTAGGGGCCTGGCAGCAGCTATGGGAGGCCCGTAATCTGCCAGCACCCTATGTCAAAAAATTCAACACACCAGCAGTGTGTGAGGAGACCTGAAAGTGGCACATGGCAGAGTGTGGCGATGGAGACAGCAGCAATGGGAGGCCGTACAGGGACCCATGAGAGACTCTGGACCTGGCAGCAGCATGAGGAGGCGGTATATAGGGGCCTATGGCAGATTAGGGGCCTGGCAGCAGCTATAGGAGGCCCGTAATCTGCCAGCACCCTATGTCAAAAAATTCAACACACCAGCAGTGTGAGGAGACCTGAAAGTGGCACATGGCAGAGTGTGGCGATGGAGACAGCAGCAATGGGAGGCCGTACAGGGACCCATGACAGACTCTGGACTTGGCAGCAGCATGAGGAGGCGGTATATAGGGGCCCATGGCAGATTAGGGGCCTGGCAGCAGCTATGGGAGGCCCGTAATCTGCCAGCACCCTATGTCAAAAAATTGAACACAACAGCAGTGTGTGAGGAGACCTGAAAGTGGCACATGGCAGAGTGTGGCGATGGAGACAGCAGCAATGGGAGGCCGTACAGGGACCCATGAGAGACTCTGGACTTGGCAGCAGCATGAGGAGGCGGTATATAGGGGCCTATGGCAGATTAGGGGCCTGGCAGCAGCTATAGGAGGCCCGTAATCTGCCAGCACCCTATGTCAAAAAATTCAACACACCAGCAGTGTGTGAGGAGACCTGAAAGTGGCACATGGCAAAGTGTGGCGATGGAGACAGCAGCAATGGGAGGCCGTACAGGGACCCATGAGAGACTCTGGACCTGGCAGCAGCATGAGGAGGCGGTATATAGGGGCCTATGGCAGATTAGGGGCCTGGCAGCAGCTATAGGAGGCCCGTAATCTGCCAGCACCCTATGTCAAAAAATTCAACACACCAGCAGTGTGAGGAGACCTGAAAGTGGCACATGGCAGAGTGTGGCGATGGAGACAGCAGCAATGGGAGGCCGTACAGGGACCCATGACAGACTCTGGACTTGGCAGCAGCATGAGGAGGCGGTATATAGGGGCCCATGGCAGATTAGGGGCCTGGCAGCAGCTATGGGAGGCCCGTAATCTGCCAGCACCCTATGTCAAAAAATTGAACACAACAGCAGTGTGTGAGGAGACCTGAAAGTGGCACATGGCAGAGTGTGGCGATGGAGACAGCAGCAATGGGAGGCCGTACAGGGACCCATGAGAGACTCTGGACTTGGCAGCAGCATGAGGAGGCGGTATATAGGGGCCTATGGCAGATTAGGGGCCTGGCAGCAGCTATAGGAGGCCCGTAATCTGCCAGCACCCTATGTCAAAAAATTCAACACACCAGCAGTGTGTGAGGAGACCTGAAAGTGGCACATGGCAGAGTGTGGCGATGGAGACAGCAGCAATGGGAGGCCGTACAGGGACCCATGACAGACTCTGGACCTGGCAGCAGCATGAGGAGGCGGTATATAGGGGCCCATGGCAGATTAGGGGCCTGGCAGCAGCTATGGGAGGCCCGTAATCTGCCAGCACCCTATGTCAAAAAATTGAACACACCAGCAGTGTGAGGAGACCTGAAAGTGGCACATGGCATGAGACACTGTGGACCTGGCAGCAGCATGAGGAGGCGGTATAGGGGCCCATGGCAGATTAGGGGCCTGGCAGCAGCTATGGGAGGCCCGTAATCTGCCAGCACCCTATGTCAAAAAATTCAACACACCAGCAGTGTGTGAGGAGATCTGAAAGTGGCACATGGCAGAGTGTGGCGATGGAGACAACCCACCGACTGTTTTGCTCGCTGCCAAGCTGCCACCCTCTTCTCCTGATGATGCGGAAGCAATAGCCTGATGACGACGAGGCTGCCAAGTGCGATCAGCCTCATCATCATCAATTAGGGTCTCCGCCTCACTACTAGCCCCCTCGGCTGCGTGTGGGTCAGGAGACAGACCTGTCTCTACACCGGCTACCGAGCCACTCTCCTCGCCACTACTTCTTCGCCTGGCTGCTGAAGAGGCGGATGTCTCCCCCCGTTCCTGACCGCCCTCTGTTAGCTCTTCCTCACTGTACTGGATGACACCGGGAGCACTAGCCTCTGGCTGCGAATAGTGCTGCCTCGACCCCTTCCTCTGCTGCCACGTCTGCTCGCTCCTAAAACATTGCCTCCTCTGCCACTCCTCTGCATGTTGTCTGACATACTCTTTAATTAAACGATTCTGTGTGCCTGAGTAACAATTCTGTGTCCCTGAGTAACGTTTCTGTGGCCCTAAGTAACAGTTCTGTGGCCCTAAGTAACAGTTCTGTGGCCCTCAGTAACAATTCTGTGTCCCTCAGTAACAATTCTGTGTCCCTCAGTAACAATTCTGTGTCCCTGAGTAACAATTCTGTGGCCCTCAGTAACAATTCTGTGTCCCTCAGTAACAATTCTGTGTCCCTGAGTAACAATTCTGTGTCTGTCCCTGAGTAAGAATTCTGTGTCTGTCCCTGAGTAACGTTTCTGTGGCCCTAAGTAAAGGTTCTGTGGCCCTAAGTAAAGGTTCTGTGGCCCTCAGTAACAATTCTGTGTCCCTGAGTAACAATTCTGTGTCTGTCCCTGAGTAACAATTCTGTGGCCCTAAGTAACGGTTCTGTGGCCCTCAGTAACAATTCTGTGTCCCTGAGTAACAATTCTGTGTCCCTCAGTAACAATTCTGTGTCCCTCAGTAACAATTCTGTGTCCCTCAGTAACAATTCTGTGTCCCTCAGTAACAATTCTGTGTCCCTCAGTAACAATTCTGTGTCCCTCAGTAACAATTCTGTGTCTGTCCCTGAGTAACATTTCTGTGGCCCTAAGTAACGGTTCTGTGGCCCTCAGTAACAATTCTGTGTCCCTCAGTAACAATTCTGTGTCCCTCAGTAACAATTCTGTGTCCCTCAGTAACAATTCTGTGTCTGTCCCTGAGTAACAATTCTGTGTCCCTGAGTAACGTTTCTGTGGCCCTAAGTAACATTTTTGTGGCCCTCAGTAACAATTCTGTCTGTCCCTGAGTAACAATTCAGTGTCTGTCCCTGAGTAACAATTCTGTGTCTGTCCCTGAGTAACAATTCTGTGTCCCTCAGTAACAATTCTGTGTCCCTGAGTAACAATTCTGTGTCCCTGAGTAACAATTCTGTGTCCCTCAGTAACAATTCTGTGTCCCTCAGTAACAATTCTGTGTCCCTGAGTAACAATTCTGTGTCTGTCCCTGAGTAACAATTCTGTGTCTGTCCCTGAGTAACGTTTCTGTGGCCCTAAGTAACGGTTCTGTGGCCCTCAGTAACAATTCTGTGTCCCTGAGTAACAATTCTGTGTCTGTCCCTGAGTAACAATTCTGTGGCCCTAAGTAACGGTTCTGTGTCCCTCAGTAACAGTTCTGTGTCCCTGAGTAACAATTCTGTGGCCCTAAGTAACGGTTCTGTGGCCCTCAGTAACAATTCTGTGTCCCTGAGTAACAATTATGTGTCTGTCCCTGAGTAACAATTCTGTGGCCCTAAGTAACGGTTCTGTGGCCCTCAGTAACAATTCTGTGTCCCTCAGTAACAATTATGTGTCTGTCCCTGAGTAACAATTCTGTGGCCCTAAGTAACGGTTCTGTGGCCCTCAGTAACAATTCTGTGTCCCTGAGTAACTTTTCTGTGGCCCTAAGTAATGGTTCTGTGGCCCTCAGTAACAATTCTGTGTCCCTCAGTAACAATTCTGTGTCTGTCCCTGAGTAACAATTCTTTGGCCCTAAGTAACGGTTCTGTGGCCCTCAGTAACAATTCTGTGTCCCTGAGTAACGTTTCTGTGGCCCTAAGTAACGGTTCTGTGGCCCTCAGTAACAATTCTGTGTCCCTGAGTAACAATTCTGTGTCTGTCCCTGAGTAACAATTCTGTGGCCCTAAGTAACGGTTCTGTGGCCCTCAGTAACAATTCTGTGTCCCTCAGTAACAATTCTGTGTCCCTCAGTAACAATTCTGTGGCCCTAAGTAACGGTTCTGTGGCCCTCAGTAACAATTCTGTGTCCCTGAGTAACAATTATGTGGCCCTAAGTAACAGTTCTGTGTCCCTCAGTAACAATTCTGTGTCCCTCAGTAACAATTCTGTGTCCCTCAGTAACAATTCTGTGTCTGTCCCTGAGTAACAATTCTGTGGCCCTAACTAACGTTTCTGTGGCCCTAAGTAACAGTTCTGTGGCCCACAGTAACAATTCTGTGTCCCTGAATAACGTTTATGTGGATCTAAGTAACGGTTCTGTGGCCCTCAGTAACAATTCTGTGTCCCTGATTAACGTTTCTGTGGCCCTAAGTAACGGTTCTGTGGCCCTCAGTAACAATTCTGTGTCCCTCAGTAACAATTCTGTGTCTGTCCCTGAGTAACAATTCTGTGGCCCTAAGTAACGGTTCTGTGGCCCTCAGTAACAATTCTGTGTCCCTGAGTAACGTTTCTGTGGCCCTAAGTAACGGTTCTGTGGCCCTCAGTAACAATTCTGTGTCCCTGAGTAACAATTCTGTGTCTGTCCCTGAGTAACAATTCTGTGGCCCTAAGTAACGGTTCTGTGGCCCTCAGTAACAATTCTGTGTCCCTGAGTAATGTTTCTGTGGCCCTAAGTAACAATTCTGTGGCCCTCAGTAACAATTCTGTGGCTGTCCCTGAGTAACAATTCTGTGTCCCTAACTAACGTTTCTGTGGCCCTAGGTAACAGTTCTGTGGCCCTCAGTAACAATTCTGTGTCCCTGAGTAACGTTTCTGTGGCCCTAAGTAACAATTCTGTGTCCCTGAGTAACAATTCTGTGGCCCTAAGTAACAGTTCTGTGGCCCTCAGTAACAATTCTGTGTCCCTGAGTAACAATTCTGTGGCCCTAAGTAATGGTTCTGTGGCCCTCAGTAACAATTCTGTGTCCCTCAGTAACAATTCTGTGTGTGTCCCTGAGTAACAATTCTTTGGCCCTAAGTAACGGTTCTGTGGCCCTCAGTAACAATTCTGTGTCCCTGAGTAACGTTTCTGTGGCCCTAAGTAACGGTTCTGTGGCCCTCAGTAACAATTCTGTGTCCCTGAGTAACAATTCTGTGTCTGTCCCTGAGTAACAATTCTGTGGCCCTAAGTAACGGTTCTGTGGCCCTCAGTAACAATTCTGTGGCCCTCAGTAACAATTCTGTGTCTGTCCCTCAGTAACAATTCTGTGGCCCTAAGTAACGGTTCTGTGGCCCTCAGTAACAATTCTGTGTCCCTGAGTAACAATTATGTGGCCCTAAGTAACAGTTCTGTGTCCCTCAGTAACAATTCTGTGTCCCTCAGTAACAATTCTGTGTCCCTCAGTAACAATTCTGTGTCCCTCAGTAACAATTCTGTGTCTGTCCCTGAGTAACAATTCTGTGGCCCTAACTAACGTTTCTGTGGCCCTAAGTAACAGTTCTGTGGCCCACAGTAACAATTCTGTGTCCCTGAATAACGTTTATGTGGACCTAAGTAACGGTTCTGTGGCCCTCAGTAACAATTCTGTGTCCCTGATTAACGTTTCTGTGGCCCTAAGTAACGGTTCTGTGGCCCTCAGTAACAATTCTGTGTCCCTCAGTAACAATTCTGTGTCTGTCCCTGAGTAACAATTCTGTGGCCCTAAGTAACGGTTCTGTGGCCCTCAGTAACAATTCTGTGTCCCTGAGTAACGTTTCTGTGGCCCTAAGTAACGGTTCTGTGGCCCTCAGTAACAATTCTGTGTCCCTGAGTAACAATTCTGTGTCTGTCCCTGAGTAACAATTCTGTGGCCCTAAGTAACGGTTCTGTGGCCCTCAGTAACAATTCTGTGTCCCTGAGTAACGTTTCTGTGGCCCTAAGTAACAATTCTGTGGCCCTCAGTAACAATTCTGTGTCTGTCCCTGAGTAACAATTCTGTGTCCCTAACTAACGTTTCTGTGGCCCTAGGTAACAGTTCTGTGGCCCTCAGTAACAATTCTGTGTCCCTGAGTAACAATTCTGTGGCCCTAAGTAACGGTTCTGTGGCCCTCAGTAACAATTCTGTGTCCCTGAGTAACAATTCTGTGTCTGTCCCTGAGTAACAATTCTGTGGCCCTAAGTAACGGTTCTGTGGCCCTCAGTAACAATTCTGTGTCCCTGAGTAACAATTCTGTGGCCCTAAGTAACGGTTCTGTGGCCCTCAGTAACAATTCTGTGGCCCTCAGTAACAATTCTGTGTCTGTCCGAGTAACAATTCTGTGGCCCTAACTAACGTTTCTGTGGCCCTAAGTAACAGTTCTGTGGCCCTCAGTAACAATTCTGTCTGTCCCTGAGTAACAATTCTGTGGCCCTAACTAACGTTTCTGTGGCCCTAAGTAACAGTTCTGTGGCCCTCAGTAACAATTCTGTGTCTGTCCCTGAGTAACAATTCTGTGGCCCTATCTAACGTTTCTGTGGCCCTAAGTAACAATTCTCTGGCACTCAGTAACAATTCTGTCTGTCCCTGAGTAACAATTCTGTGGCCCTAATAACGTTTCTGTGGCCCTAAGTAACAGTTCTGTGGCCCTCAGTAACAATTCTGTGTCTGTCCCTGAGTAACAATTCTGTGGCCCTAACTAAAGTTTCTGTGGCCCTAAGTAACAATTCTCTGGCACTCAGTAACAATTCTGTCTGTCCCTGAGTATCAATTCTGTGGCCCTAATAACGTTTCTGTGGCCCTAAGTAACAGTTCTGTGGCCCTCAGTAACAATTCTGTGTCTGTCCCTGAGTAACAATTCTGTGGCCCTAACTAAAGTTTCTGTGGCCCTAAGTAACAATTCTCTGGCACTCAGTAACAATTCTGTCTGTCCCTGAGTAACAATTCTGTGGCCCTAACTAGCGTTTCTTTGGCCCTAAGTAACGATTCTGTGGCCCTCATTAACAATTCTGTGTCCCTGAGTAATGCTTCTCTGTCCCTAAGTAACGTTTCTCTGTCCCCAAGTAACGTTTCTGTGGCCCTAACTCTGTCCCTAATACAGAGCGGTCTGCCTCTCTTGAATGACTGGAGGCAAATGAAGAATTCTAAAATGGCCGCTATTTATAGCTCGACCATTACACAGTGCTGGCTGGCTGGCTGCTGATTGGCTAATGCGATCACATGTCATTAAGGAATGCATTATGGGTCAGCGCGCCTTGTCTGCGCGCCTTCCCAGACATCCCCGCTCCGTCGCCGCACATGTCCGCCGCCATTTTAGGAAAAATTTCGATTCGCGCGTCCGAAGTAGGCTATTTTTCGGATTCGGCGCGAATCGAAAATTTTCCAATATTCGACTCGAATTCCACTTCGCCTACTTCGATTCGCTCATCTCTAGTGATAATCACTGTTATAAGCAACCATTTTTTATGAATGACATCCATCCATCCAGTATGTACTATTGTGCAACTGTGATTGGCCAAAGCTATCAGTACCAGAAGCAGCCTGTCACACTAATTTGTCATTTGCTGTCTCTGGTGGACACTGCGGGTGGCAGGTTGCCCTGCATCGAGGCCCCTGGGGCGCAAACAAGGTGTGATCCTGAGAGGACATCATGTGATATCCACCCAAGATGGCAGAACTCCCAATAAGCTGTCATTCTATTATAGGTCAGGCAGGAAGCAGTTAAAATGCTGGCAAAATAACAGGTCTCAGATACCTCATTCTGTTTTTTATGAAAAAGACAGGGCATTCCATTAATCTATACCAGACCCTTACCCTAGATGGCCTTCAGTTTATCCCTAGTAAGCACCCATGTCAGTGTTAAATGGCCTGTCTCAACCCTTTACCTGCCACTTTTGCTGGACAGCTTGATCAGCTAAAGGACATTGAAAAATAACAGAATTACTGGCTGGATAAAAGCATAAAAAGGAAATAAAAACAAGAAAGAAAAAAGAGAAAACAAATGCATATGCCAGATTTAAGGATTGGTAAGCTGCAATATATAATTTTTTTTGCTTTTGGGTGTAGATACCATTCAACTCAGATAAAGTTATATGAAATTGGCTGCACAGTCTGGCTGAGGTAAATGAATCACGAAAGAGGTTGGATTGATTTACAAATCCCGTGGTAGATAAGACATATGTGTATTTTAATGGGGGGGGGGGGGTTGATGGTGGCTCTTTAACTGTCTGGAGTTAAACTTTGACTATATACATTTTTTTTATAATTTTTAAATGAACACAGTGCAATATTTCAATTGCAATAACCTCAGCAAAAACACAACTTTGAAGATGTGCATCCGTTCTCTATTTATAACATGAGTTCCCAGTAAAACAGCTGTATATTTGTCATTGCCAGGACTGTAATGTTATCTTAAATCTTTCCTCAATTTGCTAGCTAGTGGTGTTGCATCTAATTATCCTCACTTTGGTCTTTGTCTCTTAGATTCTTTTTGGTGCCACCGAAACCAGCATGCTTGCAGGTGCAGTGCAGTAAATGTGAGACTAAAAACAGCCTACGAGGCAAAGACGTTGACTATGAGCTTTGAAGATTTTACAAAAAACACATTAAAAATTCCCTTTCTCTCATATTATGATATGATGAACTCATTTCTGCCAGAAATATGTTACCTTTGTGAAGGTTCCGGTTTCTTGCGAAAGGGAAAAAAGGAGTGAGAGCTTTATTGTGCTGCTGTGTGACAGGGAGCCAGTGTGACGAGGCTACTGCACACCTCAGTAGTGTTTATGTCTGAAAATGGAAGCACAAGGAACATTTATGACCTCAGTTGCTTTGATAAAAACAAAAAAGCCACACACACATCAATGTACTCTTTAAAGGTTACGATCTCCTTGCTGGAGCAAGTGAATGCCAAAAATATATTTACTAAGTGCACTGTAAACAGACCGTGCTATGAGAAATAGAAACTGTATTTTTAGACAGTCTGCTTCAATTCAGCATTACAATTACAGCCTGTCTATGAACCTTGGTGTCTCTCCTGGCAATAGGAAATGTACTGTTATAGTTCAACTCCGGGAAAAGTAAAAATGCTCCCTAGTTTCTGTTTTGGAGACGGTAACAGCAGTTTTACTTACCTGATTCTGTGCTCTTCCAGTAGACAGCACTTCCCTACACTTTGGCAGTGGACTGTCCCTATGGTGTCCTCATGTCCAGTGCTGATTTATGGTCCTTGCCTTGGTTCTGTTGAGATCAGAGGCATCCAACTGCTAGAGTGCAGGGGAAAAATGGCTGCAGGGACCAGTCTAGCAGCAGAGTGGAGCCTGCAAGACTGGAGGATCAAGTAAGTGAAAAAAGGCTTTACCTGGGGTTGGGGTAACATATTCTTTAACCATTGTAGTGCTGGCAGAACAGTGCTGAAAAAGGTAGACCTTTTCTTTTCCCAGATTTCAGATATAAAGAAACTCCTCTCTCCCCAAAACAGAACAAGAGGTAACCTTAAGTAAACCGGGTTCACACTGAATACGACTTTGAATTCGTACAACTTCATTTGAAGTTGCACGATTTCAAAGTTGGATGTCAGTCTGACTTTAGGTGCGACTTGTAAGACACCTATGCAAGTCGCACCCGAATTCCCGAATTCGGCAAAAGTAGTGCAGGAACTACTTTCCAAATCCTACGAGGTCAGAGTCACACTGATTAGAAGGGTTCTATTGCCGATCACTGGGTGTGACTTGTCATGCAATTTGAACTGTCATTGATTTGAAGTCGCATAGGTGTGAATAGATCTAATAGTGGAACTCGGCTAAACACACCATTAAAATAATCATGTTTCCTCTTTCTACTTGCCAAGGGTTTTGTAATTTTGAACAACCATTCTTGTGATATACACATTTCAGCAAATCAGTAAGATTAGTCTGTTACATGGTTTACCAATTTGGGTAAGTCATATTACCTAAACAGAGGCAATGATACTGATTCATTGCCAAATGAGGAGGCTGGAGGAGAAAAGATGACGTGATGGTACATTGCTGAACCAGGAAGCATTGCTTAATTAGGAACTGCATGTACCACCTGCCTTGCTGTGCAGTGTGGAACTTATATAAAATGTATAGCACTAGCTGTACAAGATTACAGCAAGATTAAGGCAAATTAACCAATAAACAAATACAGTATGTACTTTAACTTGTGCATTTGGTTCTGCCTAGAGATTTGGTTTGAATACAGTTACCTCCAATAGCCTACATGTAGCACATACCAACTTACAGAGAGCCATGTACCTAGTGTCCAGTAGGAAGTTGGAGGAGCAAGAAAGGGTAACCTATTCTGCTATGAAATTTATATGTGCATGGTAGTGTGTAACAAGGGTTTAATAGCCTCATGGGTTTGTCCTGGCCACTGAACATGGAAGCCCTACCCCTAATCAATACTGTGTGTGGGGCACGAGAAGTTCATCCAGGGTACATAGCCTGTCTTTAGAAACAAGAAGGATGATTTAGAAATGGGGTCCTTTTCCATCCAGGAAAGTCACCTACAGTTGGGCATGGGACCCATGAAGTACTGGGTCAGACCTAAACTAAGTTGAGAAGCACTGCTGCAACACCCTTCTTTACCACCCAACACTGGGACATTGTGAAAATGGCATCATACTGTATGTTTGGGACTTGCCAAAAAAGGTGGAATTGATTGCAACCAGAGTTTGCTGCCCTGCAACTGTTCATTAACTAATGTGATGGATTTTTGTTTGTAACTAAGTTATGTTGCAGTAAAGAGTTGAAGTGAAACCGAGAAACTGCCTCAAGATTAATTTGCATGTAAAGACAGCAACATGTAGGTAGGTGTATTGCAATCTATGCAAATATAGCATAGAGATAGACAGGCAACAGCAGTAAGTCTTACAATATGCTAGATTGAATGGAATCTTGTGTGAGACTTATGCTCAGTCAATACCTGTGAAATCCCCTTAACAGCAGCCAGTTTGGGATAGCAGGAATGGTGGTTGTTTAGGTTGGGTCAGTCGGTGGAGGTGACTAAGAAGGTTCATCCAGTGCACTGGCCATGTCATTGTACAAATTGCTTAGGAACTGAACCTGTAACTACAGGATCAGCTGAAGGCTCAGTAGTGAAGACAACTAAGTAGTTCTATCTAGGCCAGGAATGGGCAAACTACGGCCCGGCAGACCTTTTAATCCGGCCTGCGGAGCGTGATACAAAAAAAAAACAGCCAGGGCAGGCAAACATTTGCATCATTCAGCGCGCTCAAATGCAATGATTGGCCAGTCTCGCTGCCACTCACATCCTGATAGCCAGTGATTGGCTGTCAGGATGTGTGTAGGCGGGGCAGCGTGACGAACATGAGGGGAGCTAGGCTCCTCTCGCAGTCCGCCCTGAAGACCGGAACGGCGCGGGAACACGGCAAGAGGAACGCGCGGAGCAAAGGTAAGTAAATTGACACAGGGGGGACTTGGCTTACTACTTGGGGGGGAATAGTACTATGGGGGATGAAATGTTACAAATTTTAATTTAATTTATATTAATTCACACATACACATCATTCATCTACTCTTGGTCCGGCCCCCGGGTCCAATATATGAACCCATTGCGGCCCTCAAGTCAAAAAGTTTGCCCACCCCTGATCTAGGCCAAGGGCCTGAGAAATGGAACCAGAGTAGAAAGTGGTAAAAATATGTAACCAGTGGAACGAGGTTAGAGAATTGGCTCATTGTCCTTAAGAAGCATCTGTGATCTTAAGTTCCCATGTCTGGAAATTGGCTTAACAGTATGAAAGTCAGGGGATTCTCTAACAAGAGTGCCATAGGATCTGTTGCTTCTTGGAAGTTTTGTATATGTATAGGTAACAGAGGGATTTTTTGGAAATGGAAACATCAGTCCCACCCTGCAAGCCAAAGTCCTAGGTGTCACTCTAGACTCAAACCTGTCCTTCCAACCCCATGTCCAATCGCTGGCAAACTCATGCAGGCTCCACCTCCGTAACATCTCCATAATACGTACGTTCCTAACCCCAGACACTACTAAACAACTCATTCACTCCCTCATTATCTCACGTCTGGACTACTGCAACTCCCTTCTCACCAGCTTACCCCAACACAGGCAATCCCCGCTTCAGTCTACCCTGAACTCAGCGGCCAGACTCATCCACCTTACCAACCGCTCCACTTCTGCCACCCCCCTCTGTCATTCCCTCCACTGGCTTCCAATTGCCCAACGCATCAAATTCAAACTACTAACACTGACATACAAAGCCATTCATAACACTGCCCCAAACTACCTCACCAACCTGTTACCCAAATACCACCCAACCCGTACTCTTCGCTCCTCACAAGACCTGCTACTTTCTAGCTCCCTGGTCTCCTCCTCCCACACCCGACTGCAGGACTTCTCCAGGACTTCCCCCATCCTCTGGAACTCACTACTCCAATCTATCATACTGTCACCTACCCTCCTCGCCTTTAGGCGCACCCTGAAAACCCATCTCTTCAGGGAAGCCTACCCCACCCTCAATTAACAGCCGATCTCCTCCACTCCTCCTACCACTCCATCCCCCACAGCCACTTCCTCCTGTACCACTATCCTCTCCCTCCTAGATTGTAAGCACGAAAGAGCAGGGCCCTCAAACCCTTCGTGTATTGTTTTGTTACTGTATTGTCTCATGTTCTGTCCCCCACTATAATGTACAGCGCTGAGCAAACCTTCTGATGCTATATAAATACTGTATAATAATAATGATAATAATAAATAATGTTTTATCCAAATCCCTTTATCTAAAGATGTCTGTTAGGGTGGAGAGGGAAGTCGGAACTGAAACACAGCTGCATTTTAGATTCTGTTGGGAATTACTGCTACTGGGGACTGGTGGGGGCAGGTAAGCTCCTATCCCTTCTGCACGTGAGCTAGTATACAAGCCCTTTGAATCTTTAGTCCATAAACCTGCGGTTGTTGGAATTCTTCTGGTGGAATTTCCAGTACGGAAAGTAAATAATGAACTACAGAGTCCAAAAACAAGTGTGTGACAGTCTTGTAAAGGGATTAGTAGTGTAGTGTAATCGAGATTAAAGAATAGCATATTCCATAAATCTGCAAACCTAGAAATACTGTACCTTGTCTGGCTTATACTAGTAGACCAGTTTATGATAGGAATACCACATGGACCCAGTTCAGAAAAATATATGTTCCTGGGATGGAAAATTTTAAGATTTCTTGAGATATTCTAATGTGGGCTGGATGTACCCATTAAGCAAAATGTATTTTCAAAGTATCCAAGGGATTTAGTGTTTTTCTGACATAATATTAATTAATGGAATGATAAGACTAGAACTGCATCTTGAACACTGAAATGTTACGTAAAATACTTTTTCTTGTTTGCATTTTTATTCTATAGGTGAAAACATTAAGTGAAAAATCAGTGATTGGCAAAATTTCCAAGTATTGGTCAGGATTTGTGAATGACGTTTTTACCAATGCTGATAACTTTGGGATAGAATTTCCTGTTGATCTGGATGTAAAGCTGAAAGCTGCTTTGATTGGTGCCTGCTTTCTAATAGTAAGTATATTTAAAATAGTGTCACTCAATACATCTTTGTGTTCTATATACCGTCTCTCACATGATCCGACAAGATCTCTCAAGAGCGCCATCACCTTCTCTCCAGCTTCTTCTGAGTGCTCTTCTTCCCCCATATTGATTTGCCGGCATGGGAAGACCTAAAGCCCACGCACATGCAGGAGTTCAGTAATCCTGTCACTCAAGCTCCATGCCAGAAATATATGCATGTGCAGCTCAGTGAATATTCTACAGAATATTATGATTGGGCAGGTGAGGTTATTTTATTGCTGAAGTGACATGGCTCTCAATAAATAGCCTACCACTTGCAGCCATCTCTTCAGGACCCTGAAAATGGGGTTTACAGAAATAATACTAACTTTTCTAAATGCATCTATAATTGCATTTGACAAGGTTTTACAATCTGACAACCAACATAATGCTGCTTAGAATTAAATTGCAAATTTCATTATGTGTTCCATTAGCCTGCTGAACCTAGTAATATTAGAGTGTTTGGTGACTGACTGCCATCAGTGTAACCGCTTTTGATCAGTGTAACTCCATTACAGTAAAAATTATGGATTATGGCGAGCTGACAGACTAAAATATACTTAGCTCAAATAAAGCCAGATTTACAGATGTGTATTAGTTCTAGATTGTTTTATTTATGTATGTATTTATTTTTAATACAATCGCTTTTATTGGAAAGTAAAAAGTAATACAAACCAAATGACATTACATAAGTAGTGTTAAGAACAATTTGTTAAGATGGCTCATAGTCAAATATACATGTGATGTAAAACTCTGTGATGTAAATACTAACATAAATCTACTACGTCCCAACCAGGACTTAACAATAGTAGCCACTAAAAGGACTAGTTACAGTATCAGAACATGGGTACAAATGGGGTGCAAAGAAAGGAAATATAAAGAGAGGTGAATTATCAATATCCATTACACCTTGGCCAAAAGTTAGTTTCAGAATAGATTACCATATGAAGACCATGGTTCCCATTTACGTTCAAAGATATGCATGATGTCTAAGATAGTGTGGTGAATTCAATCCATCAATTTGATGGCTTCCATGCTTTGTAGCACCAGAGACCAAGGTACTGTAGAGGTACACCAGCTTATGCCGATGGCCCTTAAAATTGCACTAAAGAGAGTATGAACAAGTTTTTTACTAGGGAATGGTATATCTGGCAAAGAAGCAAAAAGCAGGCACATAGGTAATGTCAAGGTCAATTGAGTGCCGGTAATTTGGGAAACCTTAAATGCTGTCTTCAGCCAAAGAGGTTTAAGGGCTGAACAGCTCCAGAATATATGGAGGAAAGTGCCGCTATCTGGGCAATCCCTAAAGCAGGTCTCTGGATAATCAGGGGGGATTTTATGTAATTTATTAGGAGTGAGAAACCATCTCATATAAAGTTTCACTACTGTCTCTTTAATGGTCATAAAATGTGCGCATTTGTGCATATTAGCAAGTATATCCATCCACTCTTCAGTAGAAAACACTTGATCAATTTCAGTTTCACACTGTGCCACTGCAGAGGATTTATCAGGTAAATATAGCGTATTTAAAGAACTATGAAACTTAGAGATAATACTGCTATTATGGGAGGAATTATGGCAAATCCATAAAAATGTCTAATCTGTAAATATTTATAAAATTACAATTGTGGGAAGGCATATTGTTGTTGGAGATAAGCAAGGGAACAGAACTGTGGACCCTGCATAAGAGAGTGTAGCATAGTCAAGGTATACGTTTCCCACCTTGAGTAGTCGTTGGCGGTATGTAAAGCCGGGGAGAAACTTGGGTCCCACTTATAGGAGGATAGGGGAAGTATACTATACTACTGTATACTGTACTATACAGTTTATATTTTTTGTGGTATAATCTCCATAAACGTAATGTTTGAGATAATATACTGTTCAGAGGAGCCATATCTCTAGGACATATAGTAGTAGACCTTAATACTCCTGGATGGTGAAATGGATGGATCAAAGTCAACTCAAGTAGGTGCCATGGTATCTGCATGGGAGAGGTATGCCATTGCACTGTTTGTGCAAGTCTGGCAGTTAAGTAATAGTGGCATATGTTAGGTATCTCCAATCCTCCTTGGGATAAGGGTCTATACACCAATGGCTTGCCAAAGCAGGGTCTTTTGCCCCTCCAAATAAATTTTATTATTGCTCTTTGAATCGTTTCAATAGTCTGATGGGAGACATAAATAGGCAGTGCTCTAAAAAATGAAGCAGTTTTGGTAATATGGACATCTTGATGGCTGTAACTCTGCCTGAAAGGGAGAAAGGAAATGTAGACCATAACTGCAGCCACTGCTTAACCCTGGAGAAAGCTTGCAGGTAGTCTAATGCTATGGCATGGGAGGGATCCATCACATATAGAAAAGCCAAACCTATCTTTAATACTAAAGATCATGGGTTGAGGTAAGTTAATAGGAAGAGACGAACATTTAGCTAGACTGAGAAAGATCGTGAAAGATCTTTAGTGTGGATACTAGGTTACAAAGAGAAACACCTGGGTCTGATAAAAACACAAGCACATCATCTGCGTACATGCTTAATTTGAACTCATGGACCCCCTTAGTGTAGCCTTTGATGTTTTGGTCATTGTTGATGGCTGTAGCCAAGAGTTCAATGGCCAGGGCAAAAACCAATGGTGATAGGGGGCAACTCTGTCTTCTGCCTCTGCCAATATGGAAATATACAGAGGAACAGCCTGATAGCTTGATTTGTGTGCACAGATTATAATATAATGCTCTAAAGCCATGCATAATTTCTCCCTGAAAGCCAAATTTGGCTAAGATGATTTCCACATATGACCATAAGACGCTGTCAAGCACCTTGTGTATGTCTAGGCCTAGTTAAAGAAGATTACGAGAAAAGAGATCTGCATCTTGTATGATGTTAGGGGTAAGACTAATATTGTATGTAATTTGTCTAGAGGGAATAAAGCCCATCTGGTTTGGTGATATTAAAATAGTAATAATAGGCACTAAACGGTTTCTAGATTGTATTATGATTGAGTTACCACAGCCATTCTGGAGTCTGCCAAAGAAAATTTTCTGTATCCTGCTTTACTTCTAGCTAGACTGTTTTAGTGGTATTTTATTATGCTGCCACAATCCTTCTGGCTGAACTGCTTTGCATCAGTGGGGAGATTTACTAAAGCTGGAGCATTCAGAATCTGGTGCAGCTGTGCATAATAATCAATCAGCTTCTAACTTCAGGTTGTTTTATTAATCTTGTCAATAAAACCTAGAAGCTGATTGGTTAATATGTACACCTGCACCAGATTCGGTGTGCACCAGCTGTAGTAAATCTCCCCAATGTGTCTTTAACTGGACTGTCATGCGTTACCTCTCATAAATGCCTGGCACAGGCATGAAATTTAAGTTTGTTTTTTCTGTTGCCAGTGTGTGCATTTTAGGGAAAATTAAGGGTGGCACTGTGTGCAATATGACTTCCCCATTCTCTCAACACAGTTTAGGGTCATCAGACCTAATTATCATCACACCTTCCCTCTTTAGAAGATTGCAGAAAAGGTATTGCATGTTTCCTTCCAATGCAATCCATTTCATCTGGGTCTGCTTGCCATGACAGTTCTTGAAGTTGCCAAGGTTATTTCTTTTCTTAAGCTGTATGATGAAATCATATTTCTGGAGAATCAAGCTCTAACAGGGTAGCTTGGCATTCACTCTAGGAACATAGTTTAACTAGCTGATTGGATTGTGCTTGATGATCACTATAAAGCTTTGACCATACAGGGAGTGTTGCAGCTTCTGCAGCACCCACGTGATCCTTCATGGTGGCATATGCTACCTCCCTAGAAAGTAGTTTTCTGCTCAGGAGGAGGATGGGATGTTCCTCTCCTGACTGATCCACCTGTTTCAGGACCACACCTAAGCCACAGGCAGAAGGCTTTAAATCTGGAGATTGACGCTCAGGAGCACTGGCTAGTTCCCCTTTCAAGGCCTGAGAGGCTTTAATACACTTTAGCATTCAGGACACCAACTTAGGTAGTTACTTCTATGTTAGGTTAATCAGACATTTAAGTCTAGCTACTGTAGCTTCACATAAATGTCCTATAGTAGCTTGCTGCCCCCAATAATAACATAATCTGGGTTTCTTTTGGTTTAAGTACTAGACCTCAATGCCTATCTATCACTTATTGGGGTTAACAGTCAGATTATCATCTGCCAGTCCAGAACTTGTGTCAGATGTGCGAGATGTTCTTCCCAGGTAGGGTTGAACACTGAAATGTTATATTAGTAGGCTACTGCAAATGATTCCAGCCATCCCAGCAGGTCATTCGCAATCCTTTGAGAGGTTTTTGGCATAATCTTCATCCCAAACAGCATTACTGTGAACTCAAAAAATATGAAAAAAGGGTGAAAAAGGCAATTTTTTTCCAAAGCCTCAGGGCCAGGGTAATTTTTAAGTTTCCTCTGCCTGCTAAGGTCCAGGATTGTTGGATAATGGGTGGCTGCCAGATTATCCAACAACTCATTGACCCAAAGCGTAGGGTAGACATCAGCAGTAGTAATGTTATTCAGCTTTTTGTGCAGAACCTGGTAGTTTTATCCTTTTTTGGGGACCAGGACTATTTGTGACATCAAGGCACTATGGGACTTCTGAATGACCCCTAACTGCAGCATCTCTTTAATTTCTTTTTTTTTGTCTGCCTGCACCTCCAGTAAGATGCAGAAGGCAGACTGTTTGATAGGAGGCTGTGCCCTGCATCTACCTTGAGGACTGAAAGGAGGGTCCTCCCTGGTTTCCCTCTTAAATGGTCCTGGTATGGCAAAAGTACTTCAGTCACCAAAATTTACTATGTGAAAAACAGGTGTGAATTGATTTTCAGGCCTGCCCCAAACTCCCAAG